>NC_054481.1:102239455-102887312 GCF_017639515.1 Carcharodon carcharias | reverse complement strand
TTTTGTTTTTCTAGTTGAGGTTGGTGACACTCATTGAGCTTGTCTTAAATTTGCTTGGGTGTAGGAACAGGAGTAGGCTATTCAGCCACTCAAGACTGTTTCTCCAAAAAACTAATGGAATGCTGGCCTTTATCTAGGAACATAGGAATAGGATATAGGAGCAGGAGTAGGCCATTCGGCCCCTCAAGCCTGCACTGCCATTCAATTAGATCGTAGCTGATCTTCTATTTCAATGCTGTTTTCCTGCACTATCCCTGTATCCCTTGATGTCTTCACTATGTGGAAATCTACCAATCTCAAAATCGATATCTAGGAGACTAGAATGCAAGATGTAAAAGTCATATTTCAGCTACACAAAGCCCTAGTCAGGCCACACCTGGAGTATTGTGACCCACTTTACACACTACACATTGGGAAGGATATCCTGGCCATGGAGAAAGTGTAGTATAGATTTACCCCAGATGATACCTGGACTGCAAGGGTTAAAACTCAGGTTGTATTCCCTGAAATTTAGAAGGTTAAGAGGTTATTTGATCAAAGCTTTCAAGGTATTTAGAATAGATAGGGTAGGTAGAGAGAGGAACTATTTTCACTGGTCAGGGGGTTTTGGATAAGGGGGCTTAGTCTATAAAATTGGAGCTAGACCTTTGAGGAGTGAAATTAGGAAACACTGCTACACACAAAAGGTGATGGACATTTGCAACTCTCTTCCATAAATGGCAATTGATGTTAGATCAATTGTTAATTTTAAACCTGAGAATAATAGATTTTTGTTAACTAAATTAATGAAGGGACATGGGGCAAAGGTAAATGGTAGGGGGTTAGTGCAGAGATTGGCCATGATCTCATTGATTGGTGGAGCAGGCTCGAGAGGTTAAATGGCCTCCTCCTGCTCCTATGCTCCCATTTTCCCATGTAACTGGATCATGGCTGATCTGTATCCGAACTCCATTTCCCTGCCTTCATTCTAGGTAATCTGGGGAATGGGTGGCTAAAGCTGGTTCATTCGAATACAGGATTCTATACACATTCAGCTGCCTGCTAGGATATTTCTCACAGTGAAGCAGATATCAGCAAAGTGCAGATGAGATCTTCAATCTGAGATGGGCAAAATTTCCTGGTGCTTCTCTGATGAGGGAATCCAACCTGCTTTTCACCTAAAAAGGGCATCACTCTCAATTTTGCATTCTCATTGATTTTCACCTCCGCTGCAGGTCAGGAGGGTGATGGACGGGCAACTGTTCCGCCCACCCAATGGTACCGCGGGGAGGCTTGATTAATTTTTGTGGTCGGGCTTCACTTAAATAAAAGCGACGAGCTGCCAGCCCTAGTTATGTTACATGGAGAGGCTAACGAAAGTGGAATTGTTCTCCACTTATCAGAGGAGGGAAGGTTAAGGGGAAGTTTAATGGACATGTTGAAAATCATGAAGGGTTTTGATAGAATAAGTGAGGAGAGCCAGTTTCCAGAGGCAGAAGGTTTCATAACCAGAGGGCTAAGATTTAAGGCAATTGACAAAAGAGCCAGAGTTGCCATGAGAAAGTGTGTGGACATGAGGAAAGGAGCAGCGAGTTGTTGTGATCTGGAATGCACTGCTTGAAAAGGCTGGTGGAAGCAGATTCAAAATAAACTTTAAAAAGTGATTGGAGAAGGTAATGGGGAAAGAGCAGGGGAACTGGACTCATTGGATAGCTCTTTCAAATATCCAGAACAAACACAATGGGATGATCGGCCTCCTTCTGTGCTTAATCACTCTATGATTCCACAAATGTGCTGCTTAGAGTCAGCTTGCCATTCGGGTGGATGAAAAATATGACGGGCCAGTTGCCTGTTGCCACTTAAAAATGGCCAGCAGCTCTTATATGGGAGGTGTACTTTACAAAGGTGGTCAGTGGATGTTGCACTATGGGTAGGGTGACATTTTTAAGGGCATCCTGATTTTCAGATTGGGCTATGAAGATTCACGTAGAACAACTGATGGTGGACCTCGTTCCTTCAGATGGGCAATTCAGCAAATCAGTTAACAGGAATGGACAGAGCAACAGGTCAATGCCAGTAGCTTAATTCCTAGAAATTGGCCGCAACACAACAGGAAATGTAATGTAGGAGAGCCCAAAGTTAGACTCCTTGTTACACCTCTCATTCTCTGTACAGCTCTGTAACGCCATACCTTATCCCCAGCACTTACGAACATACGAACATATGAGATAGGAGCAGAAGTAGGCCATTTGGCTCCTCCAGTCTGCCCCGCCACCAGGGCTGATCTATTCATCTTTTGAGTTCTACATTCCCATCTACCCCCAACAACCTTTGATTCCCTTGTCTAACAAGAATCTATCTACCTCTGCCTTAAAAATATTCAATGAACCCACCTCCACCGCCTTCTGAGGCAGAGAATTCCAAAGTCCCACAACCTTCTGAGGAAAAAAATTCTCTCAATCTCTGTCCTAAAAGGGCGACCTCCAATTTTAAAACCGTGCCCCCTGGTTCTAGACTCACCCACAAGAGAAAACACCCTTTCCATGTTCACCTTGTCAAGAGTGTTCTGGATCTTATATACTTCAATCAAGTCACCCCTCACTCTTCTAAACTCCAGTGGAAACGAGCCCAGTTTGTCCAACCTTTCCTCATAAGACAACCCACTCATTCCCGGTATCAATCTGAACCGCCTCCAATGCATTTACATCCTTCCTTAAATAAGGAGACCAAAACCGCACACAGTGTTCGAAATGTGGTCTCACCAATGCCCTCTATAGCTGAAGCAAAACATCCTTACTTTTATGTTCAATTCCTCTTATAATAAAGGATAGCATTCCATTAGCCTTCCTAATTACATGCTGGACATTCATACTAACTTTTTGTGACTCATGCAAAAGAACAATGCCCAGTTATAACCTCTTTAGTGATTGACTCTAACACCTTCCCCACAACAGATGCCAAGCTAACTGACCTATAAGTTTCCTGTTTTCTGCCTCCCTCCCTTCTTGAATAGAAGGGTGTCAAACCCTATCTCCCTCACTTCCCAAGGCCCTCCTATAATTACAATGGGACATGTTCCTATACGCCCTCTGCCTCCATTCACTCACTGCTATTGCCCTCACAACAGCTTTTTGCTTTTACCCACAGTTGGTGTGTCCATTGGTCAGCACGTACACTGAAATGAGCTGCCTCAAACATCTTCAAAACCATTAAACGGGACATGTATTAACCCACTCTAAATCCTCTTGCATATTGGCCTCAGGTGGGCTCCGAGCTCCATCATCTGCTCCACCTTGGACAGGCATGTGACCAAATGGGTGGGGGCTTCAGTTGTACCTCAGAAGTCCTACAGCCTGCTATCCCACCGATTGGTGAGCAGCCACCTGGTAGTATGGTGAGGCAACAGGAATGGGTTCTGCCATCTGCTCCCAGGATGACAGCATGTCTGCACTCTCACCACTCCTTCAGAGTCACTGAATAATTGTGCAGAGCAGAGATTTCTTCACGTAATGATTAGTACACCAGTTGAAAGAGGTCAAATTAGAAAGCCACTATCAGCCACTATCAGCACGTTCTTTAGTCTTTAACACTTGCATTAACACTCCCTTTGTCTTGTGTCCATGATATCTTTGTCAATCTCTCCTTAGCTCCCATCTATCCCTGACCTTCTACTTTGCTCCACCTGTTCCACCCACCTCTTAAACAGTATAAAATCTATCACATTTCTACGTCTCTTTAGCTCTGAAGAAGAGTCATGCAGACTTGAAATGTTAACTCTTCTCTCTCTCTACAGATGCTGTCAAACCTGCTGAGTTTTTCCAGTATTTTCTGTTTTTATTTTAAATCAGAAGGTATCAGTTTTAGCTCGGTGGTAATATTATATAACCTTTGATTCAGGTTATAGGTTTCAGCTCCATTCTACACTGATCAGATCTGCTGCTGTCACATCCCAACAGGCTTGAATTTCCTTACCTTCAGTGGATGGTAAAATTCAGGCGGAGGGTTACAACAGTGGCCGCTCTAACCCTATCAGTTTCCTGCTGGGTCAAAATAACCCACCTTGAATTCACAATGCAGACTAACACCTTACCTGAGGAATGAGGAAGCGCTGCATCATCAGAGGTACTGTCTTTCGGATTAAACATTAAACCAAGCTCCCATCTGTCTTCTTGCATAAATAAAAGGTTTTGAAGAAGTCTAGCAGACTTCTCCCAGTTTCTTGGCCACATTTATCCCTCTCATTTCTGTTTATGGGACCTTGCTCTTTGCAAATTGATTGATAGACTATGAAGCACTTTGGGACACCCTGAAGTCACAAAAGGTGCTATATAAATGCAAGTTCTTTCTTTAACTAATATCTGGAATGGGTGGATTGTCTTATGAGGAAAGGTTGAACAGACTAGGCTTGTATCCGCTGGAGTTTAGAAGAGTAAGAGGTGACTTGATTGAAACATATAAGATCCTGAGGAGTCTTGACAGGATCAGCGTGGACAGGGTGTTTCCTTTTGTGGGACAATCTAGTACTAGGGGGCACTGTTTAAAAACAAGAGGTCATCGATTTAGGACAAAGATGAGGAGAATTTTTTTTCTCTCAGAGAGTTGTGAGTCCTTGGAACTCTCTTCCTCAAAAAGCAGTGGAAGCAGAGTCTTTGAATATTTTTAAGGAGAGCTAGATAGATTCCTGATAAGCAAAGAGGTGAAAGGTTATCGGGGGTAGGCAGGAATGTGGGGTGGAAGTTACATTTAGATCAACCATGATCTTATTGAATGGCAGAGCAGGCTTGAGGGGCCAAGTGGCCTAGTCCTGCTCCTAATTTGTATGTTCTTTAAGAGTAACATGAGCGTCAATTGATAATTCCTCTTGCCTCCCATTACTTTATTTTTGCTCATTTTTTCTTTCCTCCTCCTCTAAGTCACAGCAGAATATTCATACCTGGGAGGCCCATAGAGCCTCCTCATTGATGTCCACAGAGAAGGCAGTGTTGGCAGTACTTTGGAGCAGACCAATTATCTGGCATTTGAGCAGGCAGCTTATTTCATCTATGAGAAGGAAGGGAATCAACTTAAATTCAAGTTCCCAAGTCAAAAAACTCTAACTAGTTCCCCCAATCAGAAGAAATTTATGACTTCATCGGCTTAGCAATAAATATTTTATTATAATGTCAGTTAGTTAGTAACAAAGGGCATCCAATTAAGGGCATTATTCATTTAGGAACAAGGAGTATTATGTTATGACTTCAGTTATTTAACAAAATGTATCATATAGTCATTTGATAGTACAGAACTTGAGTATTGCTGAAAAAAGAGACATGTCAAAGTTTTTCATCTTGCAAATTGTTGTTTTCACCATATATTGGTATTCTTGTGAAGTATCCCGATGAGTGTAAAGCAAAAAGTTTTGACATGTCTCTTTATTCAGAAATACTCAAAATGTATCATATTGTGATATTATTAACTTAGTAACAGGCGAGTATTTCATTCTGACACCAATTATTTAGCAATAAGGAGACCCCTGTTTTGACATAATTGACTTAGTCAGGAAGTATTCCATTATGACATCAGTGCCATGGCAATAGGAAATAACTGAGCATTATTTAGATATCACAGGACACCTCATGAAAGCATAACAGATTGAAATGTCACCAACACCACATCTCACTTATTTCCTCCCAGTTTCTTCCTCTTCACTAAATAAAGACATTGAGAAATACTTGCATTGATGTACAGTTCCATGGATCCAACTCATCCTCCTGTATTTGCCAAGTGGCCACTTTCCACATGTGAACCTGGAAGCTGGGTGCTGGCTGTGTGACTGTAGACAAGGTCACAACCAAGTCTGGTGCTGTCATCATCCATTGGCAACACACTCTCGGTTCCAATGGGACTCACTGGCTTGCAATCAGAAATGTAAATGGGGTATTTTATGACTATCCAAACATGCCAACAAGACCTCAGAGTAATATCTCATCAGAAAGCTAATGTAACATTCATTTGATTCCTATTTGAAACATCAGCCTAGATTGTGAGCTAACATTCTGGAATGGGTTGTTTTGCGGGTGTGGGGGTGATGTTGAACCTGTAGAGTAAAGGGTTAACTCTAATGGTACCTACTGAGCATGTGCATGATGAGCTATGTCATAGTGATGTCACTAACTCATAGGAGATGAGTGTGAGGTATTCCAGAGAGTAGCTCCAGCTATGTCTTGGTCCGATTTAACATTTGGAAATAGTTAGCATGTAAATAAATGCTTTTGAATAAAAGACTATTGCCTCAAGGAAGATCTCTTCTAGAGTAAGAAGCCAACAAATAATGAGATAAAGCCACACTAACAGAGAACCTAATGCAAAAGTGAAAGAGTACTCCCAACTCAACCAACAAATACTAATCACTTAAGACTATTACGAAGGAAAGATGATCAATAATGTCTGAGATACTTCAACATGACAGAACGCTTACCATGTGTTTGATAGATTCAATAGTAACTTTCAAAGGGGAATGGAATGTTAAATGAAAAGGATAAAATGTGCAGGGCTATGAGGAAAGAGCAAGGACCAATTGGATGGCTCTATCGAGGAGCTGGCACAAATAAGATGGACCAACTGCTCTGCTTCTGTGCTTACAAATCTACAATTTTGTTGTTTACATCCAGGAACATTAGTCATGGATAAAGACAATTTAAATGCTGATTTTTCCATTCTGTATATTGAGAGGAGTAGTGAGTGAGAGCAGTAAGTGAGAGGAGGTGACTGGGAATGTGATCTCACTGAGATAACCATATAAATAATTTCACAGATAGGCAGGGAGTTGATTTACACCTGATTGCTTGCGAAATTCAAGAGAAGATCTGGGTGTAATTTCCTGTATGATCGAGGAATACAGACTTAACATTGCTGGTTAGCCTGCTCATATGGTAATCCTAGCCCCACATTAATTCCTGTCTGGGGTCAGAGTTATTAACTCTGTGTTTAAATGCCAGGGCGCAACATGCAAAGGAGTTGTAGGTGAGACAAGGTCACTCAAATAGAAGAAAACAGAAACAAGACGAGTGTGGATGTTGTGTTTAATTAGTCACACTGGCACTTCATGCTGAGGCAACAACATGATCAGATATAATACAGCCGATACTGGAAATCGGAAATAAAAGGAGAAGATGCTGGAAACACTTTGTCGGGTTGACAGTATCTCTGGTGGGAGCACCAGGGTTCAGACCATTGACCTTTCATCAGAACTGGATGAAGTCAAAGATTCAACAGTTTATAAGCAAGTACAGAGGCAGGGAAAAGGAGGGAGGGGAGGAAAGGATAAAAGGGGAGACCGATGATAGGTTGGGGGGTCTGATTAAAGATCTTTATCGCAAGGATGAATTGTTATGACTGATGCAGTTGGTAAAGCAGAGTTATTTAAAAATCCCAGAGGGAAACTTTAAACAACTGTCAAAACCTACAATTTTAAGTGTTATGTTTGAGATGTGACTCTAAATTCAGGAATCAGACCACCAGTTCTTGAGTTTTTACATTAAACTAATTGAAACATTTTATTAATTTACACAGGTTAAAAATATATATACACATCACTACAAATTACTACCATCATAATTTTTAACAAATTCCCAAACTAATCTCCATTAAGGCAGCAGCAACCCATAAACTTAACTAAACACCAGGCAAAGCATTTTCTCCTTACAAATTCAAAATGAGGTTCTTTTCACAGTGGAGCCAGTTGGAGGTTTGCAGCTGCCTTTTGATCTCACATTGCCTCTGCTCTGCACACCCAAAAACTACTGAAGTTATAATTACCACCACTGATTGAATTCAAATCCTCATTGTCTCACCAGCCTCTTTGAACTTCACCTTTTAACAATGAAAACCCATTCACTGTGCCAATTTTGTTAGTAATATAAACATATGGCTACTAGATAGGCATCAAGTTTTCACCCCACTTCTTGAATGCTCTATTCAAAAAATGCAAATGCATGCTATCTCTCTCTTCCACATCAAAACTAGTACCCATCAAAGCATCCAGATTAGCTGGCTTTAATCCAATTAAGACACACCCACAGACTAAACATTTATTTTAAAATAAAAATATTTTCCAAAATATTATATACATTAATAGCTTCATGACAGAATGGACAATAAAAACAGGGAAGTCTTGCTACTGTTGAAATGGGCATTGATGAGATCACACCTCAGAATACTGAGTACAGCTTTGGTCTCCTTTAAAGAGGGATATACTTACATCAGAGGCAGTTCAGAGGTGGTTCACTAGCTTGATTCCCGGAATGAAGGGGTTGTCTCATGAGGAAAGGTTGAGCGGGTTGGGCCTTTACTCATTGGAGTTTAGAAGAATGAGAGGTGACCTTATTGAAACACAGAAAGTTCTGAAAGGGTTTGACAGAGTAGATGCTGAGAAGATGTTTCCCCTCCTGGGGGAATCTAGAACTAGGAGCAGGTGCAAACCTATACCCCATGGATGCAGCAGTTCAAGAAGGCAGCTCACCACCGCTTTTCCAAGGGTAACTAGGAGTGGGCAATAAATCCTGGGCTGGCCAGCGATGCCCACATCCCATGAAGGAATTTTTAAAAACTGTTTAAAAATAAGGGATCTCCTATTTAAGATGAAATGAGGAGGAATTTCTTCTCTCAGAAGGTTGTTAATCTTTGGAACTCACTAGCCCAGAGAGCAGTGGAGACTGGCTTTTTGAATATATTCAAGGCTGAGTTAGACAGATTTTTATCCACAAGGAAGTGAAGGGTTATGAGGGGCAGGCAGGAAAGTGGAGTTAAGGCCACAGTCAGATCAGTCATGGTCTTAATGAATGGCAGAGAAGGCTGGATGGGCCGAATGGCATACTCCTGCTCCTATTTCTTACATCTTATGACAAAAGCGATGATGGTGCAAAACAAAAGACATGGTAATGGAACAAAAAAATCAAAAGATTAATCCACAGGAGTTATAAATGGCAACAGCACTTGCTGTCTGAGAAAATGATAGTGGCAATTATAAACTGAAGTTCTCAGTGGGAAATAGGGAGAGATGTAAGGTGGAGGGAACATGTCAATCAGCATCTGTTCACCTGCACCCACTGAAAAATCGTTAGTGAAAAGCCAGGGCCTAAAGTTTTAATAACTGTGGATTGAAACATAGCAACTCACCACCAGACCTGCTCCTTCCTCAACTCATTTACAGTCTGTCCTTTCATCGGCTCTAACCTGCTTATTTAATGTTGTCAGGTTAAGTAGTATACCAATACCCACTGGTCCTCGAAAGAAATCAAAGAAAACTCCAGATTATCCATCCACCCTTATAAGCCCATTAGCTGAAAGAATTAAAATTGACATTTTAGAAACTGGCAGTTCAGTCAGAACCATGGACAACAGAAGAGGAAAAGCAAAACAAAAACAGAATTACCTGGAAAAACTCAGCAGGTCTGGCAGCATCGGCGGCGAAGAAAAGAATTGACGTTTCGAGTCCTCATGACCCTTCGACAGAACTTGCGTTCGAGTCCAAGAAAGAGTTGAAATATAAGCTGGTTTAAGGTGTGTGTGTGGGGGGCGGAGAGATAGAGAGACAAAGAGGTGGAGGGGGGGTGGGGGTGTGTGGTTGTAGGGACAAACAAGCAGTGATAGAAGCAGATCATCAAAAGATGTCAACGACAATAGTACAATAGAACACATAGGTGTTAAAATTAAAGTTGGTGATATTATCTAAACGAATGTGCTAATTAAGAATGGATGGTAGGGCACTCAAGGTATAGCTCTAGTGGGTTTTTTTTTTATTTTATATATAATGGAAATAGGTGGGAAAAGGAAAATCTTTATAATTTATTGGAAAAAAAAGGGGAGGGGGAAACAGAAAGGGGGTGGGGATGGGGGAGGGAGCTGTAAAGTCCCTAGTCGGAAGATGAGGTGTTGTTCCTCCAGTTTGCGTTGGGCTTCACTGGAACAATGCAGCAAGCCAAGGACAGACATGTGGGCAAGAGAGCAGGGTGGAGTGTTGAAATGGCAAGCGACAGTGAGGTTTGGGTCATTCTTGCGGACAGACCACAGGTGTTCTGCAAAGCGGTCGCCCAGTTTACGTTTGGTCTCTCCAATGTAGAGGAGACCACATTGGGAGCAACGGATGCAGTAGACTAAGTTGGGGGAAATGCAAGTGAAATGCTGCTTCACTTGAAAGGAGTGTTTGGGTCCTTGGACGGTGAGGAGAGAGGAAGTGAAGGGGCAGGTATTGCATTTTTTGCGTGGGCATGGGGTGGTGCCATAGGAGGGGGTTGAGGAGTAGGGGGTGATGGAGGAGTGGACCAGGGTGTCCCGGAGGGAGCGATCCCTACGGAATGCCGATAAGGGGGGTGAAGGGAAGATGTGTTTGGTGGTGGCATCATGCTGGAGTTGGCGGAAATGGCGGAGGATGATCCTTTGAATGCGGAGGCTGGTGGGGTGATAAGTGAGGACAAGGGGGACCCTATCATGTTTCTGGGAGGGAGGAGAAGGCGTGAGGGCGGATGCGCGGGAGATGGGCCGGACACGGTTGAGGGCCCTGTCAACGACCGTGGGTGGAAAACCTCGGTTAAGGAAGAAGGAGGACATGTCAGAGGAACTGTTTTTGAATGTAGCATCATCGGAACAGATGCGACGGAGGCGAAGGAATTGAGAGAATGGGATGGAGTCCTTACAGGAAGCAGGGTGTGAGGAGCTGTAGTCGAGATAGCTGTGGGAGTCGGTGGGTTTGTAATGGATATTGGTGGACAGTCTATCACCAGAGATTGAGACAGAGAGGTCAAGGAAGGGAAGGGAAGTGTCAGAGATGGACCACGTGAAAATGATGGAGGGGTGGAGATCGGAAGCAAAATTAATAAATTTTTCCAAGTCCTGACGAGAGCATGAAGCGGCACCAAAGTAATCATCGATGTACCGGAGAAAGAGTTGTGGAAGGGGGCCGGAGTAGGACTGCAACAAGGTATGTTCCACATACCCCATAAAGAGACAGGCATAGCTGGGGCCCATGCGGGTACCCATAGCCACACCTTTTATTTGGAGGAAGTGAGAGGAGTTGAAGGAGAAATTGTTCAGTGTGAGAACAAGTTCAGCCAGACGGAGGAGAGTAGTGGTGGATGGGGATTGTTCGGGCCTCTGTTCGAGGAAGAAGCTAAGGGCCCTCAGACCATCCTGGTGGGGGATGGAGGTGTAGAGGGATTGGACGTCCATGGTGAAGAGTAAGCGGTTGGGGCCAGGGAACTGGAAATTGTTGATGTGACGTAAGGTGTCAGAGGAATCACGGATGTAGGTGGGAAGGAACTGGACAAGGGGAGAGAGAAGGGAGTCAAGATAACGAGAAATGAGTTCTGTGGGGCAGGAGCAAGCTGAGACGATCGGTCTACCGGGGCAGTTCTGTTTGTGGATTTTGGGTAGGAGATAGAAGCGGGCTGTCCGAGGTTGGGCGACTATCAGGTTGGAAGCTGTGGGAGGGAGATCCCCAGAGGAGATGAGGTCAGTGACAGTCCTGAAAACAATGGCTTGATGTTCAGTGGTGGGGTCATGGTCCAGGGAGAGGTAGGAGGAAGTGTCTGCGAGTTGACGCTCAGCCTCCGCGAGGTAGAGGTCAGAGGAAAAGCATTTGAATAGATCGCAATCCATAGTTCACTCCTGGGTATCCTTTATTCTAACTTATTAACATTAGCATTATAAACCGTAAAACCCTTTCAATTTAGATTCGAACTTGTAACTCAACTCATGCATTTCCAGTACTCCATCTTTAAACCCTGATTGCAGCCTGTAACTCTCTCTCTGGTATCTATTATTCTATATGTAAATAGCCTGAGCCTGTTGTAATTAACCTCAAAACCTTGTCACCAGGAAGTGGAAAATCAGCCGGGGATCCCCTAATAGCTGGCCAGCAATCCTTGATGGGAAGTGTGCGTGTGCAAAGCCCAGCTGAGGACAGAACAGATGCTTAACTATACGATGCTCCCTGTAGTCCAATAGTTTGCCGACGCTTACTATCTTGGCTCATACATGCAGATTAAACATCTCTGCAGGGTAGCAGTGTATGTCCATGCCTGTAGGTCCCAACCCCAGCAACACCTCCAGGAAGGGAGAGGAGAATGGGAAGTTAAATGAGGCTGTGGAGTGTTGGCACAGACAAGGATAATGAACACATGAGCAAACTGCTGTTCGTTTCGAGGGTCTGTCGGGAGGGAACAAGTTAATTTTTTCACGACCGCAGCATCTGGAAATCTTTGCACAGTCTCTAAGGGGCTGGCGGAAAAAACTGGGAGCAGTTTCGGTGGCACACACGAAGGATGGAATGACACAAGTACAGCCGTGCCATTGACAACCGTGTGATAAACCTTTTCATGTCAAGCGCGGCAAATTATTCCGTCCCTGAAAGCTGAGTGGATTTGAGGGCAGAGTGTCTTTCATCAAACGTCAAAAACACCAAGGTTAACAGAGCTGTGAAGCTACTCCGGCAGTTTGAGTCTGTCACTTGCCTATTTACCCTAGCTCGCGTCGCTAAATTAAAGGAATACTGCCAACAAATGCATAGACTCCAATTAGCCCTTTTGAGAATGCCAGTTGTCACAGATGCACCCCAGTGTTATTGCTAATAGCTTTGGTAGTTGCTAGGCACACATCTCTCCATGACAGCTCAAGAAAACCTATAGCTTATGAGCTGACTGTTCTCAGCAGGGTGGGAGGGGGGGAGGTATCAGTTGAGTAATTGGCCTCACTGTCTCTGAGATAAGGGGCAGACTTCAACAACCTCAGGATAGGCAGAAGAGTGAAAAGGGGAGGGAACTGTTCAATACCACGCTAAAGATTCCGGATTCAATTTTTTGTCTTAGCTGGGGGTTGGGGGCGGGGTGGGGCGGGGTGCCGTGGATGTGGGTGGGTTTAGGAGCATTACAATCTTCTCAACTAATGTCCCTGTTTCTGTTCAGGATCCAGTCACCCCTCCTGCCGAGAAATGCCTACACGTGGACACTGGCATCAGCTGTGGCTCAGTGACTAGCACTCTCTCAATCTGAGTCAGAAGGTTGTGGGTTCAAGTACCTCCCCCAAGATTTGAACGCAAAATCTAGGCTGATGTTCTTGTGCAGTACTGAGTGAATGCTGTATTGTCAGTGGTGCTGTCTTTCAGAGGAGGCATTAAACCAAGGCTTCAGGTGGACATAAAAAAGATCCTGTTCACAATCTTGAAGAGAAGCTGGGGTGTTCTATCTGTTGTCCTGGTCAGATTATCTGGTCTTTATCACTTTGCTCATAAGAAATAGGAGAAGGCCTTGGCTGATCTGATTGTGGCTTTCATTCCACTTTCCTGCCTGTCCCCCATAACCCTTGACTCCCATGTAGATCAAAAACCTGTAACTCATCCACGAATATATTCAATGACCCAGCCTCCACTGCTCTCGTGGGAAGAGAATTCCAGATAATAACAACTTTCTAAGAGAAAAAAACCCTCCTCATCTCCATCTTAAATGGGAGACTCCTTATTTTAAACTTTGCTCCCTAGTTCTAGATTCCCCCATGAGTGGAAACATCCTCTCAGCATCTACCCTTTCAAACCCCCTCAGAATCTTATATGTTTCAATAAGATCACCTCTCGTTCTTCTAAATTCCAATCAGTATAGGCCCAAACTGTTCAACCTTTCCTCATAAGACAACCCCTTCATCCCAGGAATCAGCCTAGTGAATCTTCACTGAACTGCTTCCAATGCAAAGATATCTCTTCTTAAGTAAGGAGATCTAAATTGTACACAGGACTCTAGGGGCACTTTTGCCGTTGTTAGACGGGCTTGATGGGGGCAGTCAGAAAGCCGACCACCGCCTGCAATCAGGGCCAGACCACGATTTCAGGCCAGCGGGACAATTAAGGCCCGCCCAGCATGAAAAGCATGCTGGGGTGCTGCAGTGCTGCAGTGCTGAGCACTGCCTGTGCAGGGGAGGGGGGGCGGGGGGGGTGAGAAGAGGGAGTGGGGAACTTCGTGCATGTGCCTCAGGGAGATTAAGAGTCCTGAAAAACAAAAATAAAGAATTTTTAAATGTTAAAAAACATATACTCTGTCACACGAGCAGGAACGTGTTAGGAATGAGATGTAAAATGTTTTATTTTATTTTTATTTGCTGTTGGAAACCTCATCCCACCCGTGGATGACGTTTCCAAAAAAGTACAAAAGGCCTTTTTGTCTGCCCACCAACCATAAGGTAGGACAGGCAGTGAAAAGTTTAAGTTAATTAATACTTTAATGGCCTTAAGAGGCCTCCTAATTGTTGGCAGGAGCGCTGCCAATTCCCACACGCACCCGCCGACTGAACTGCCGCGTGATTGTGTGTCGATGTCGGGATGCTTGCCCCACCTCATTGCGCGTTGTTTCACACTCGAGCATGTCAGGCATTCACCTGCCTGCTGAGGTGAAAATTCTGCCCGTAGGTGTGGTCTCACCAATGCACTGTACTGTTGTAGCAAGACTTCCCTATTTTTATGCTCCATCTCACTTGCAATAAAGGCCCACATTCCATTTGCCTTTTTACTTGCTGCATCTGCATGCTAACGTTTTGTGATCATGTACAAGGACACCCAGATCCCTCTGTGCCACAGCATGTTGCAGTCTCCCTCCATTTAAATAATATTCTGCCTTTCTATTCTTCCTGTCAGTGGACAACCTCACATTTTCCCACCTTATACTTCATCTGCCAAATTTTTGCCCATTCACTTAACCTATCTCTATCCTTTTTCAGGCTTTTTGTATCCTTTTCACAACTTGCTTTCCTGTCATTGTGTCGCCAGCAAGTTTGTCTACCATACAATCACTCCCTTCATCTAAGTCATTAATATACTCTACATCATAAATAGTTGAGGCCCCAACACTGATTCCTATAGCATTCCACTAGTTACAATTTTAGAACCTGAAAATGATCCATTTATCCAGACTCTCTGTTTCCTGTTAATTAGCCAATCCTCTATCCATGCTAATATATCGTCCTCACTACCATGAGCTCCTATCTTGTGCATTAACCTTTTAGGTGGCAGCTTATCAAATGCCTTTTGGAAATCCAAATATACTACATTGACTGGCACCCCTTTATTCATCCTTCTCTAAGAACCCTAATAAATTTGTCAAAAGTGATTTCCCTTTCACAAAACCATGTTGACTGTGCCAGATTGTATTACAATTTTCTAAACTCTGTTACTACCTCCTTAATAATAGATTCCAGCATTTTCCCAATGATAATGCTATTTGTGGGAGTTTCTTGTGCACAAATTGGCTGCTATGTTTTCTACATTACAACTGTGACTATACTTCAAAACTGCTTCGCTAACTGTAGAGTGCTTTGGGGCATCCTGCAGTCATGAAAGGTGCTATATGAATGCAAGTTTTGTTTGTTCTTTATTGGGTAAGGATAGGATAGGGTTCAGCTGTGATTTTCCTCTTGAATGGTCAGGTTCTAAAGGTTACTGTTTAGGCTCACACTGGAAGACTTGGTCCTTTGGTCCTTTGGGTGGGGCGCAACCATATTCTGACAAAGGTAACCCACTTCAGGAGTTGGAAGAAATTTGAGAGATTGGGAAGAACAAACAAAAAGCTGGGATACTCCAGAATAAGGTGGTCCATTGGTATCCTCCTGGAGTACACGTGATGGAATTATTGTCCTCAGTTCATTTTAAACTTTTAGAATTTAAACAAGTGTGTTTCAAAAAGAGCCATAAACAAAAACAGCAAACACTTTAAATTCACAGCATTTGAAAGAGAAAGAGATTGGGGCACTGGTGAAAATCAGAGTAGTGCTAGACCTGCAAGAGATCAGCTCTCCACAGAACAAGCATGGATCCTACTTTTCCTGTTCAGTATAGCTCACTGCCACATTGGACGATATGGTCAATGAATTTCTTAAACAGGAAGACCATCACTATCGTCTTCCAAAGGGTCTCCCATTTGTATTTGATTTCTGCCTGACGCAATGTAAATGAATCTGCCTCAGATGGGGTTTCTTAAGTAAGTGAATCTAGTGTACACCTGTTGTGACAGCTAGTAAGAGCTTTTCTTAGGATTGACTTTCCAGTGGATTACGCAGCCAGATATAATATGCTGAAATATTTAGGATTAGTTCATACTGAGTCAGTATTTGACTGTTGACAGTTGCTTTCTTGTTCATTATCAAGCGACCTTTGCCACAGAATGCATTGATGCGTTTATCATGTGTGTGAACAATCATTGGATGAGAACAGAAACCTGGATATCCTAAGTCAGATTCCTTCACAATGGGAAGGAGAGAGTCAATAGACAAAAAAAAGGCAAAGTCCTTGATTATTCCCATAAAACAGTAAGACTGGCTTTTTGCCAACAACAACTTGTTTAGGTTAAAGATACCCCAAAGGACCTCACAGGTAGAGTTTTGAGAAGTTTTTAAAAGGAGAAAAAGAGCGATGGAAAGATTTGACAAAAGAGTTTGTATGCTAGAACCCTGATGACTGGGGGTTAGGTGATGATGGAGTGAGGGGAGGGAGGATGCACAGAAGGCTTTATAATTCTTATCCTGTTTGAATTCCAGGTTTGGAAAGTGCTGTTGCCTCAATAAACCCTAAACATGAACACTGAGATCTGTTTTCCAACTGCTGTTTGACATCTATGCAATTAGATCATACTTTCTTCAGCCTCAGAATAGTGGATTTAGAACAGATTCTCAGCTAGAGCAGTTAGAGATTTAGTCCATTACTACCTTCAAAAAGGATAAATCCCTGGTTGGGCATGGGATTGGAGATACAAACTGTGATGATCAAATGATAATTCTGCTGCTGGTTTGGAGGATGGGAGAATGCTGCTTATTGGAAGCAGCAGGACCAGTTTGAAAGTGGGGTTGAGGATGAAAGAACATTCCGAAGTTTTGCTAGGTTCCTACTGGGAATCTGGAAGGATATACACAACATGCACTTATTTAGCGCTTTTAACATAGTAAAACATGCTAAGGTGTTATCAAACAAAATTTGATACCAAGCCACATAAGGAGATAGTAGGACAAGTGACTGAAAATGTGTACAAAGAGGTAGGTTTTAAAGACCATCTTAAAGGAGGAGGGAGCAATAGAAAGGCAGAGATGCAATGGGACAGAATTGCAGAGCTTCAAGCCCAGGCACCTGAAGGCAGGTCTACCAATGGTGGAGTGATTAAAATCAAGAATGGATAAAGTGCAGAATGGAGGAGTGCAGAGATGGAGATTAAATGGTTGAGACAGATTTTATAAGAGTTTAAATTGAGCACAACCCTGTGGAAAGAACCTAATGGGCCAAATTGTCATTCCACACATTCTGAAGTCCTTATTCATGTGATAATCATGTCATCCTTAGTCTAGATTGCATGGTCATAGGACTCTATAAGCATATTGTATATTAAAGGACACAAAGATGAGGATGGTGTTACAGATTGTTTGGTATGAAGCTGCACTTAATCCTCTCACATCAGACATTGAACACCCTTTAAATGGTGACTGTATATAGGACGAGAAATAGACATTCAGCTTCTCCCTCTAGTGTCCTTCTGACACCCCAACTTTCTCATCAAAGCTCATCTATTCTGCTACCCTAAATCCAGAGATGCTTTTTCTCCACAACTCTGTATTTCAAACATTCGTCACCCTTTCAATACAGAGGGGATCATCCATTGAGTCTAAACTACAGGGCTAAAAATATTCACTGTCTTCTTGAGGGATTTGTCTTTATGGAAATTGGAAACATCCTTTAATCCCAGGATTATATCAAATAAACACAGGTATTGCAGTTGAGCCATTAATACTATTACTGGGATTTTGTCCTTTGTTCTTTGAGTCCCAGAAAGAATGAATTCTCAAAAATATCCTGCCTACCTCAGTGACACTTGTAGGTGAAAATTTTCTTTTCTCCAATTTCCTCCACGTTACTTCTGGATGTTTTTGATATGCTACCACTGCAATAGCTAGAAATAGATTTTACACTGATACATCTGGAGGCCTACAATTTGCACCAAATATCATAATTATAGGTATCATCGGGTGCAGATTTGGACGATAGTGCAGGATACATTCTGGTAATGGGCGTGTAAAATTACACGTGAAAGAAATTTAAAGAGAAGGGCCAATAAATGTGGAATGTTCCCAGAGCGTCACAAAAGTTCTGAAAGCCTTTGATGGGGCTCAAAGTCACCACAACTTGTTAACAGCTTTCGGCAAGGCCAAAGGTCAAGGAGGTGAAGGAAAGAAAGGGAACCAAAAGGTGCAGGTGTGAGTCTGACAGATCAAGCTGGGATTGAACCCCCTACACCGCCCCAGTTTGCTGATGTAGTCGTGGTGCTGCATAAGTTGATTATGAGGCGGGCTGTCTTCTATACCGCCGCAGAGCATTACCCACTTTATCCAGCGCTGCAGCATGCTTGGCAGTGGAGGGAGCCAAATTTCAGGATGTATCTGACCATTGCTCCAAGTTGGGTTTGCTGGCCGTAGATTTCGTGGCAGTATATGGCACAGGTCTGCATCTGGCTGTGAAGTGGGTTCCCCACGATTATTGCCAGTAGCCGTAGAGATAGGTGAGCTTGTAGTGAGCACAGTGAGCATTGGCTGATAATCATCCTGCCAGGCCTTCTTTCCTGCGGTGGCACCGAAAGCAGAACATAAGGCGATTGAGGTGCTTCCGAGGAAACACCCAACGCTGGGATCAATCAAGGATTCCAATATCTTTTAATGGTGCTGACTGATCTTCCATCTGAGTTTCTTTGGGAAGAGAAGCCTCCATCTTTGTTGAACAACTGTCAGGGTGACGTACACTCATCCTTGCCTATGCTTGTATCTGTGGACATTGGGGAGGGTGGATTTGTAGCAGTTCTCAAGTAGCCTGGCCCATGTGATGCTTCTCCACTGGTCTTTCTTCTCCAAGCCTGTCAAATAAGGAGACTCCCATCGGGGAACCCTTTCCAGTCAGTAATTGTGCTGTGGTCAAAATAAATTGCAAATCACAGTGGAAAGCAAGCCAAAAACGTGAAGGAAAATGGTTCACAAATGCTTGAACATTTAAACTAACAGTACTGCGTCCTCTAAAAAACCTTTTGTACTCTCAGCAATACCTAGCAGTCCTGAATGTTCAGGACATTGAGAGGATGTGGCATGCAGGATATCCAAGCTCTTGAATTAATAGGAAAATGGAACTCTTACCTACTTTGAAGCAGCCACTTTTCACACTGGTGTCCCCCCCACCAACAGTAACAGTGGGCGGAATTTTACAGCCCCTCCCGCCGACCCGATTTTCTGATCCCACCAAAGCCAATGGACTTTTGAACAGCTCGCCACATTTCCTGGCCTTGCTCCTGTGTGGGCCCGGCCAATGTGTGAAACAAAGTGGGCAGGGATTTGACCGAATAGATCTCCACCACCTCCGATCAGGAACACTCAGTTGGCATTGACTGGAAGGTCTAGGTTGCTTCTTGTCGCCTGGAAGGTCATTCATCCTCCAGCACCTCACACAAATCACCGTTTTTCACGTGTGAGTTCAAAATGACAACAACTTGTATTTAAATGGAGCCTTTCACGGAAAAAAAGAAATGTGCCTGTAGATGCTTCACCGAAGTGAATAAAACAAAAGCAGACACCTAGTCAAACACATGGATCCTACGATGGGGCTTAAAGGATGAGAGAGAATTGGAAGTGGTGAGGAAATTTAAATTGATGGGAAACCTGAGGCAAGGTCAATGAGGGTGAGGTAATGGATGAGCGGGATTGAGGGAAGGATAGGATACGAGTAGCAGAGTTTTGGATGAACCAAGCTTATTTGGTGGAGGGATGGGAGGGAGGTGGTCAAGGAGAGCATTGAAGTAATTGAAGTTCTTCAATCCTGGTGACTTGTCTCTCAGGATTTCCTCGGCCTGTGTGACTCTCTGCCATGTTTAGTGGGAGTGGCTGAGGGGGGTTGGGGGTGGTGGTGTACAGTCACTGAATTCTGAGAGGAGGAAAACCATCACCATCTCCTTCAGAAGGGTCCCCTCACTATATTTGATTTCTGCTACACACTGCAACTTCATTGGTGTGAAATGGGGGTTTCTTCAGTGAAAAAATTCGGTCTGCAAATTTTTGTGACAAAGAGTGAGATCTTTGGTTTGAAACTTTCACAGTTGCAACAGGCATGTTTACATATCAATGACTCGTTCACACAAAAAAATGAAGTAAGATTCATGAGAGATCATGTAAAATACCTCAAACAGTGCAGACAAAGGGCAACCAATTGTTATATAGAAGCGGTTGCTTCCTACAGACAGTCTGTTGAAATTCCCAATTCCAACTGCTTGAAGCCCCACTGTCAGGAATGCTGTAACACTGAATGCCAGCGTACAAGCATATGCTTGCAATTGCCCATACAGTGAATTCCTGGTTTTGTCCCACTTATATAATGGAGGTTTAGGCACCAAATTGTGGCCGAACTCAACATAGGTGCCCTTGACAATGGTATATAGAAGTGATTCATGATCCTGTGTTCCCAAGCTGGAGCTGCATGGATCATCTAACCAGGGCTCCATTGCGATAGCCCCATGCTCCCTGACAGTGCAGGTTCCCAGTCAAAAATCTGGGAGCATGAATCATCCCACGTACAAACCAACAGAAATCCAAAGGCATTGAATCATGAATACAAACAGTTGCTCAAAAGTTATGGATGCACCTTTACCGTTCTGGACAGAGACATTCCCCAAAGTTATAGGGAGAGATCCATACCGGCTGACATTGGGAATCATAATACTGAGCTGACAAGTGGTCAGAGCTTCTTAAAGGAGAATTAACATACCACGCCCCCAGTCCTCCTGACACAAACTTAGGAATGATCACTGACAACTTTAGTGGGTGAATGCATTGATCTATCCATCTCTTTAACAGAAGCATCAACTGGTCATTGTTAAAATAGCAGACAGAAGAATCCCATACAAACACAATTAGTTTTCACTTTCTAATATCACCAACAGTAATTTCTAGTGTATGGTGCCTTTTCCACATCTCACTCACATTCCAAAATAAAAACTCATAGGCACTCTCTTAAAGTAAGAGAAAATAGGGGCAGTTTTCAACTTTAGCAGCTGTGTGGTCATAAAACAGCTGCCTATGTACCGTGCACAGAGGAAATTCAGTC
This sequence comes from Carcharodon carcharias, assembly GCF_017639515.1. NCBI lineage: Eukaryota > Metazoa > Chordata > Chondrichthyes > Lamniformes > Lamnidae > Carcharodon > Carcharodon carcharias. Next base: position 102,866,203 of record NC_054481.1, on the reverse strand, counting down.
AGGGGGATTTGCACACCTAGCTCATCCAATTAACCTCTGTATTGCTGAAAAAAGAGACATGTCTAAGCTTTTAATCTTCAAGATCCTCACAAGAATACCAACATTAGGGGAAAACAACAATTTATATCATATGTGAAGAGAGTGCTGATTGGTTGGCAAATGGCTTTGCCATGGAGAATGCACCAATGATGGTGACTGACAGTTAACTGCCAAGCATTGTTTGAAATTTAAACCAGGCAGCTTGACCTTGATTGGTCAAGGCATTGCCCTGAGGAATGAGTCAGTGAATGGCTGTCACTTATTTTGTTTAGCTGAAATGGGTGCAATGTGTGTGCATGTTCTTTCTGTCTGCAAAAAACAGGGCCCTGTGCATTCATATATCTAACCTCCAGTACTCACAAATGTGCCACACTGCAACCCAGCATTTATTGCCTAGTTGGCCTGTTCAGAGAGCATTTGAAAGTTAACCACATTGCTGTGGGTCTGGAGTCACATGTAGGCCAGACCAGGTAAGGAAGGCAGATTTCCTTCCCAATAGGACATTAATGAACCAGGTGGGTTTTTACGACAATCGGCAATGGTTTCATGGTCAACATCAGACTTTTAATTCCAGATTTTTATTGAGTTCAAATTTCACCATCTGCCATGGTGGGATTCAAACCCAGGTCCCCAGAGAATTACCCTGGATCTTCTGGAATACTACTCCAGTGACAATACCATAATGCTACCACCTCCCCCATGTGATCATTTGATAGGATCCGCCAGTCTTTTGGACATACGGTTGGATTGGACAACATTTGCTAAATAACCCTCAGTGTGCTAATAATTACGCTGACAACCAAATTAAGATTGTCAGTTGGGCTTGCAGTGTGGTGCATGTGCGTGTTCTGGAAGCTACATATATTAATACAGACAAAAAGAAAGTGTACACACATTGTGCCTGTTTCAGCTAAACAGAATAGGTGATAGCCATTCACTGACTCATTCCTCAGAGTAATGCCTTGACCAATCAGGGTCAAGCTGCTTGGTTTAAATTTCAAACAATATTTGGCAATTAACTGTCAGTCAATCACTGATACATTCTCCATGGCAACACCATTTGCCAACCAATCAGCACTCTCTTCACATGCAGTATAAATTGTTGTTTTCCTATTGTATTGGTATTCTTGTGAGTGTCCTGATGAGTGCAAGGCAAAAAGCTTAGACATGTCTCTTTTTTCAACATTACTCAAGTTCTGTACTACCAAACGACTATTAATCTCTCTATGTTGGGCACAAGCACAGAGTTAAACCCAGGAAACAAATAAAACCCTTGGGTATCCATGAAGCAGACAGCAGCCAAAAACAAAACTGAATGGACTTGAAAGAATTTCAAAGGACGTCCTCCACCATTCTGAGTACAATATTTTGCCCCAAGGTAGGGGTCGTATCAGATATTAAACTGATAAGAACATGTGCTACACATGATTTTCATCTCTCTATAACTGGGAGCCGAGTACTAACTTTCATTAAATAAATCTTCAACCTTTAGTAAGCAAGCAGAGTTACTGGGTTACACACAGCACTGACAGCCATGAATTGTTCAGGATCATTCAATATGACAAAGTGCTGAGTGGTTGGATCAGAGGTTTTATTAAGCCTGCCTGAATGTGCCAGGTGTGTTAACTTAGAGATAGCATCACCTGTTGAAAAGTGGGAAATGGCTATAAATCACCATAAAGAGTGTGTGTAGACAACAAAGTCCTTAGAACCAGTAATTCCTAATCACCTAATTGATGGCATCAAGACAAGTTGCTCCCTACCACCCCACCCCCACCCCCACCCCCACACCCACCCCCAACCTTTGTTTATCTGTTTAAATTGCAGTGAGTTTGAGACAGCAGAAATTTAGCCTAATTGGACATTGTTATCTTTGGCTCCCTGTAACAAACTCAGCTGACAGTAAATCTGATTACCTAATGATTGAGTAGTTGGCACCAGCAGTGCTGCGTCCTTTAGCAATCTAACATCAATCAAGTAATAGCTTTATGCAAATGAAGTGGAAAATTTTCTCTCTAACCATTTTCCAAAGGTCACATTCCCACTTCGCACCTCGCTTAAGGACCTTTTTCAGGAATGCTCTTGGAAGTGATATGGGCTGTGAGTCCTTGTCCACGATTCCTGACATAATGAACTCCTGACATGAATGATGCTGCCAAGCAGAGGCCCAAAATATTCTCACAGAAAGAGAAAAAAATAAATGACAGGACAAACAGTTGTAAAATTTTATTTTGAAATGGGCTTATTCTATGGAAGTTGAGATTCATTTGTCCCTTAACAACATTCCTTTGCATCCTAGCACTGGAGAGAATGAAAGAGAGTGAATAGCCCCAAATTCCAGGCCAGTCATCATTACATCTTGGCAGGTCTTGAACAGGGCACCAGAAACACACAGAGTGAATCACCCCCAAGGTAAGAGTTGAACTGAAAATGGGCCACAATTGGTCCCTGGCTGTATTAGGAACTCCAGATGAAGGAGTTACCCATTGCAGTTGTGAATGGTGGACTACTGGCAGCTATTGTGGGCTGATTGTCTGAACACTCAGTCAACAGGCAAGGCTTTGTGCCTGACTGGACAACCAGCCCTCATGTTGGGTTTAGTGGGATGCACTAAGTAAACAGCCTGAAACGGGATTGGCCAGTGAAATAGGTTATCTTTCACCGAGAATTACTGCTGACAGTACAGAATTTGTGCTCCAGGAACCAGCTCCACAAATACCTCTCTAAATATAAAAGCAGATCTATTATTCTCTAACTTCCAGTTTGCTGCCATCTCCTTTATTGATTTCCCCTCCAACTTCCAGTTCTTTAATCAACTGCTGGTGGACAATTCTCTACACCCAACACCCACCTTTCATTTTGTTTTCTCTCCCTTGAAGGTTTGACACCTGCTGGTTACATTTCTGTGGGCATCTCCAACCATCCAATACCTGTGACCATCTGCCATGCCTAAATCTAGCCACTGACCATCATTGAGCTCAATGTTACCTTTGCCCTAGGACTTCACAAACACATTTTTCAGGGGGTGGAGGTGAGGGGTGATGCAGAAATTACTGAATAGCGCTGGGTACACTGGCTAACTCTCTTTCCTTCAGACCAGTGACAATGAAGCTAATGATTATGTTCCTGTTACCAATCTGTGAACAGTAGGTTGGAGATTGAATTGGGGATCTTCCTGGTCTACACAGTTCAATGCAATTACTCACTGAGCGACCTCTGTAGCTCCTTGCTTCATTTTACTTTTCTCTGCCTTTCCCTCTTATTCATTGCTTTCGTTTTGTCATTTTTTATATGTCCCTTTTCTCTGGTTTTCACTTTGATTTGTGTGTTCTCTGTTGCTCTTGCATTCTGTCATCCATTCCCTGCATGAGCTGTTGCGCTTTCTTAGTTACACGGTATCTCTGATACAATCACAGATTTTTCCTTCATTGCAGTCTGTTCCTCTCCATCCCAGTGTTCCTCTCCATCCCAGTGTTCCTCTCCATCCTACTCTCATGCTTTCCTCTCTGTGATGTGTTCTAAGTCTATCAGCCTTTAATCTCTCTCTCCCCTTGGACGTAACTGAATTTAAAGTACCTGGTGCTCACTTATGTCTTCCTAGAAATCTTGATTAGAAGGCTGCATGTTTAATTTTAGGAACTTGGGTCTCAGCCAACATGTGACAGATAAAATGGAGCTGTTTTCTCTCTCTCGCTGATGATAGTTGAGTCTCACAGTCTAGACTCCAGTAAAAGACACTGGTCATTAAAAAGTGAAGACAGTTGGAACTGAAACCATTAAAAATAAATAGGTGTATAGCTAGCTCCCTCTGATGGAAACATGTGTAACTACGTATCAGTACAATTATCTCAGCCTTTGTGATGTTACCATACAAATGATTAATGCACTCTTAAATTCCTCTCTCCATTGTTTTAATAGGGTGCTAACCTTTTAATATGGATTAAAAAGTCTGTTAAAATAAAAGATAAGGCATTTCATACAAAGAGGAGTATCACACTGTGTTGTTTCCAAGTGATGGTCTTAAATACAGCATCCCTCCTCCCCTTCAAAAGTTGTTCTACAGGCTTCACTGCCTGACAGGTTACCTTGTCTGGTTCCTAATAGATGGCAAATGGTGGAGATCATTCACAATAATAGCTTGACTCAATTGGTACAGCAGCCTCAGTCAGAAGGTTGTGGGTTCAAGACCTACGCCATGATTTGAGCATATAATATAGTCTGACTCTCCAGTGCAGTACTGGAGTGCTGCCCTGTTCTAAGTAATGGCCCTCAGATGAGCTGTTAATCTGGGGCCCCATCCAAATATTCCTATAGGCAAAAAGATTCCAGGCACTATCTGAAGAAGAGTTCTCCCAGTATCCTGGACACTTCTCCATCAACTAACACCAAACTGTAAAGGGTTAACTCTATTAATAGCTACTGAGCATGTGCGTAAGGAACTGTCACAGTGATGTCACTTACTGAAAGAAAAGGACTGAGAAGCATCTTAGAGAGTAGCTCCAGCTATGTCCCGGTCTTGTTTAACCTTTGTAAATAGTTAGCAGGCAAATATAATTGTTTTCAATAAAAGACCAACACATCCAGCAAGATCTTTTCTAGATTAAGAAGCTAATGAATCCTGAGACAAAACCACGATAAAAGATGGCGGCAGCAGTGACTACACTACAGAGAACGGGTGGAAAATGGTGGGAAAAGCCTGAAGTGAAGCCCAGCAACAGTGCAGCTCAGCAGATGAAGGACTTTGAGTCCAACCCAGCAACCACACTGGAGATGACAAAATAACAATAGCAGCCCAGTGACTGGCAAGGCAGGCAGACCGGGAAAAGACAACCTCGAACCAGGGTGAGAAATGGCCACTACTTTGCCCTTACCAGAATCATTTCAAAATGTAGAGGGCCCCTGACAGACTGAGCAATGGCAAAACTGGCAAAGATGTTTTACCCGGTGCTGCAACACCTCAGGTCTTGCAAGTGAAGAGAACAAAGATTAAGTTAGCACTTTGTTGTATGCTGTTGGGAGCATAGCAGATGATGCACTTCACTTGCACCTCCTTCAATCTGGTCTACTGTATTTACTGCTCCCAGTGCAGTCTCCTCTACATTGGGGAGACTGAATGCAGACTGGGTGACCATTTTGCAGAATGCTTTCACTCAGCCCGCAAGCATGACCCAGACCTTCCCTTCACTTGCCATTTTAACACATCATTTTTTCTCATGCTCACATGTCAACCTTGATCTGCTGCAATGCTCCAGTGAAGCCGAATGCAAACTGGAGGAACAGCATCTCATCTTCCGATTAGGCACTTTGCAGCCTTTTGGATTTAACATTGAGTTCAACAACTTCAGACCTTGAGCTTTCTCCTCCATTTTTACCCTGTGTTAAATCCAATTTTTAAATTTTTATCTATTATTTATTTATTTAATTTTTGTTTTATCCTTTTTCCCCAACAGCTCCCCTCACCCCAACCCCTCACAGGGCCATCTGTCACTTGTTTCTATGTTGTGCTTTCACAGAGCGCTGACCCTTGTTCTGCTATTAACGATTCTGCTATCTTACCTTTAAGCCACTATTAGCACCTTCTTTAGCCTTTAACACTACCATTAACACTCTCTTTGTCTTATGTCCATTGACATCTGTCAATGTCTCCTGAGTTCCCAAGTGACCTTCTATTTTGCTCCACCTGCTCCATCCCCTCTTAAACAGTATAAATCCATCACACTTCTACTTCTCTTTAGCTCTGAAGAAGAGTCATATGGATTCAAAATATTAACTCTGTTTCTCTGTTTCTGATGCTGCCAGATCTGTTGAGTTTTCTCAGCATTTTCTGTTTTCATTTTAGATTAGGGTCTCTGCAGAGATGGGCTTTGGAGAATAGACTTTATCAAAGAAAAGGGATAAAGTTGGCAGGGTTTTACACTGTCAATCTGGAGTTCCCTCATGTGAAGACAGATCATTAATCCTAACAGAGGCCTGGAGGTTCTCACTAATGTAGCTTCAGCGTGGAGAAAAATAGATCCAGATCAATCTTTCCCATCTCAGCTTCTCAGATTTCCAAATACAGACAAGTTCCACTGATATGAGGATTTTTAGCTGTATACAGACAATCACATGGTTTCAGGCAAGGCAAAGAAAGTGTAGGCTGGGCAGTTTTTCACTTTCTCAGTTCCATCCCAACTGAACTCAAAAAAACCAAGTCCAAAACTTAAAGCTCACCCTTGTCATGTGATTTCCAGTAAATCACTAGCCTTTGCTTTTAAACTCGTTTTTTTTCCATCTGTTAAAAAAATTGCAGTACAAACAAGCAAACAGCTCTTGCCTCTTAAGTACCATGCTGGTCAGGTGATTTCTTGGAAAAGGCATGCTTGCTCCTGTTGAAAGGTGAACTTCAGACCCTTTTTAAAAAAAAATCCAGATTAGCTTTCAAGTGAACAGATCATGCAGCATCCTTCCATATTTTAAAAGAAAATATGGTTTTTGACAGGCCGTTGTAGTAAAAATGCCCAACGCTGATGTTGAACTTTCAAGCAAGTCTGCACACCAGACTGCTTGGAGGAACTTCCTATAGATCCCAGTCCTGGAGTTTATCCCATTGTTCATGATGGTGCAATCATCCTTTCTGCAGCTGACCCCGAGATATCCTTATACCAGAGCAGCCTCACACTGAAGCAAACATTGAATTGATGCCACTACCTAATGAAAGAGAAAATCTTACCATAAGAGTCATATGGAAGTCCTCTTTTCCTCATTTCCAGCAGCATCTTCCGGATGTTCATCGTTCTTCTTTTCGTCTGCCAGATTCATTCCTTGCCCAATGTGCATCACAGAAGAAAGAGAGGGAGAATTCCGGTTCATTGTCATCCTTTTCAAAGGGTCGCGAGGCTTCTCTGTTGAATCAGTTTCTCTGTGATTGGTCTTCACTGCTTTTACATTCAGGTCGTCGTAACAGTCACAGCCCAAGAGCCAGATGTCATGAGAAGCTGCCATCCCACTCCACCTTTCCTTCTGAGGAGACACTAAGGGAGCACATAAGCCCTCCGAGAGAGCTGAGAACCATGTTGGGGATTGATGCCTTTGGAGAAAGTGACTTGGGCTGAGGGGAGGGAGTGAAGCGGGAGTTGGATATAAACTATAAACAGTACATGAATTTAACAGTTTGTAGGAAAAGCGAATTGGGGGAGATGTAAAGGGCTAACTCTCATAATTGCTGTGCATTAGGAGCTATGTCACAGCGATGTCACTCACTGAAGGAAGAGTACTGCGAAGCATCTTAGAGAGTAGCACCAGCTATGTCTCAGTCTTAATTAATCTGTGCAAATAAATGTGTTTTCAACAAAAGACCAAGCCTCCAATGAGATCTGTTCCGGAGTTAGAAGCTAACAAATCCTAACATATAACAAGCAAACTACTATAAAAAACAGATTACCTGAATATTGATGGATAGAGAAACAGAATTAAGGTTTTGACTTGAATGTCTCTTCTTCAGACTGCAGATGCTGCCAGACCTGCTGCGTATTTCTAGCACTTTCTGTTTTATTTTCAGATTTCCAGCATCTGCAGTACTTTGCTTTTACCTCTTGATGTTTGTGAGATCTCTTAATGAGTGGCTGCTATATTTTCCCAGATAATAGTGCATTTCAGAGCAACTTGTTGCTTATGGAGTGGTTTGAGACAAGTCTGAGACACCTAATAAGTCACTGCAAGTAAGTGTAAGGCTTTTAATACTTGGTAAATTTACTGGTCAATTTGTTACCTGCATATGTCAACTCCTTCAGGTATAAGTGGAGCAAATTCAGGAACAGTTCCACTAGATTGGGAGTTGGCAAATGTTATACTACTTTTCAGGAAAGGAGGGAGAGAGGAAACAGTGAACTACAGGACACTTAGCCTAACATCAGTTGTTGGGAAAATGCTGGAATCCAATAATAAAGAAGTCAATGCACTTAGGAAAGCATAGTATGATTAGAACAAGATAACATGATTTTACTAAAGGGAAATCCTGTTTGACAAATTTATTAGAGTTTTTTGAGGAAGTAGCTAAGTAGGGTAGATGAAGGGGAACCAGTAGATGTAGAATACCTGGATTTCCAAAAGGCATTTGATAAGGTGCCGCATAAAAGAGTAATAGGCAAGATGGAGTTGGGGGTGATATTTTAGCATGGATAGAGGGTTGGTTAATGGATAGAAAGCAGAGAGTGGGCATAAATGGAGCTTTTACAAGTTGGAAGGCAGTAAATAGTGGAGTGCCGCAAGGATCAGTGCTGGGGTCTCACCTAATTACAATTATATTAAGAGCTTAAATGAAGAGACAGAGAGTAATTTATCAAAGTTTGCTGATGATACCAAGCCAGGTGGAGAGGTAAGCTGTGAGGAGGACACTGAGAGGCTGCAAAGAGATATAAACAGTGAGCAGGTAGCAAGATGGCAGAAGGCATATTATGTAGGGTAGTGTGAAGTTATGCATTTTGGTTGTAAGAATAGAAAAGCAGAATATTTTTTAAAAGTTGTTAAACTTCTAAGTGCTGATGTTCAAAGAGACTCGGGTGTGGTCATACAAGGAATCCAGAAAGTTATCATGCAGGTGCAGCGGCATTTAGGAAGACAAATGGCATGTTGGCCTTTATTGCAAGAGGTTTGGAGTACTGGAATCTCACTGCAATTGTACAGGGTTTTAGTGAGACCACAAATGGAATAGTGAGTGCAGTTTTGGTCTCTACATTTAAGAAAGGATGTACTTGCATTGGAGTTGGTACAGTGAAGATTCACTAGATTGGTCCCTGGGTTGAGGGGGGTTGTCCTATGATGAGAGGCTGAGTAAATTGGGTTTATATTCTCTGGAGTTTAGAAGAATGAGAGGCGAACTCATTGAAACCTGCGAAGTTCTGAGAGGCCTTGATAAGAATAATGCTGAGAGATTGTTTCCTCTGGCTGGCGAGTCTAAAACTCAGGGCCATAGTCTCATTTAGGATTGAAATGAGGAGAAATTACTTCACTCAAAGGGTTGTGACCCTTTGGAATTCTCTACCCCAGAGGGATGTGGATGCTCCATCCTTGATTATATTTAAGGTTGGGATAGATAGATTTTTGGTTTCTTAGGGAATGAAGGGATAATGGAGAGCATGTGGGAAAATGGAGTTGAAGCCCAAGATCAGCCATGATCATACTGAATGGTGGAACAAGTTCAATGGGCCATATGGTCTCCTTGTGTTCCTATTTCTTGTTTTTATGTTAATTCACAAAGACATTTTAAATAGAGCCACTTTCCATTAGTTCACTAACATTGTTCTAGCTCTTCATCCTGAGTGAGAATGGGGATTTCTGATGTTACAACATTGACTCATGTCTCTGCAGCTTCTGAAGAATCTGGAAACCAATGCAATGTTTCATTTGACTTGCTGCTTTCCTTCTGTCACCCTGGCCTTGCCCGAAACCCAGAGGTGGGTATTTTCCAATAAGCTCCCACCGTAGGGATCGGGTGCAGTAGCCTTGATAAATTCACCTTCCCTGAAACACTGGGCCTGAACTTCCGTGGAGTGGCAGGGTCGGATTGCCACTCTGCTCCTACTTCCTTCCTTTGAAATTCTTTCGATCTGGTCTCACCCGACCTTCCTACTCAGGACGGGCGAGAACTGTGCAGGGCGGCGTGCTCCTGAGGCCTTCAGCCGAGCGCTGCAGAATCAGGTGAAAGAAGGTCATGCCCCAGTCGGGGGGGTGGGGGGGGAATCGGCCAGTAGGAGTAGTGGGGGGTGGATCAGTTTGGAGGGGATGTGCCAGTCAGAGGAGAGTGGGGTGGTGGGTGTCGCCAGTCAGGTGAATGGGGGGTGGGTGGGTGGGAGGAATCAGTCAGTCAGGGGCGAGAGTGGTGGGTCGGCCAGTCAGGGGTTGTTGTCCAGTTGGTGCAGAGGGTCGCGCAGTTGGCGAGGGGGGGGGGGGAGTTCAGGCAGTAGGACGGGGATTTAGGCAGTCAGGGAGGGGGGTGGGGGCAGGGAAGGCCCTTTGGATGGGTTGGGGGTCCCCATAGAGGGGGTGTAGTCGGGGTGTAGGGGAAGTGCGGGGTGGGGTCCTGTGGTGGGGTCGGTTTGGATCTCTACTATAGTTACCCTGAATCTAGAAGTGATTTTAATTCTTCTTTTTCTGGGTAACTATTGGTGTAACCCAGTCGAAGCCGTCTGAAGTTTGCAATTTAAGTTCCATTCTCAGATGGTTCCTGGTGCAGGGCAATTGCCCTGGGGAAGTTTGCAATTCCCAGACAGTTGCCGTGCAATCCTTACCTGGGAAGTTCTGGTGGGCATTCCCCAGCGCATCTTTGGGGTTCCCCCAGATACGGTGCCCTGGAGCTCAGAAGTTACGCTCATTGTATCTAATTGTAATGTTCCTATTGTCTCTTCAGATGTGATACCACAGAAGGAACACTTCTTGAATTTTGAGATCCTTTGACTAACAATTAATCCCTTTATTCTTCTTCCTGCATGATTGATTACTGCTTTGAGATCATGGTTCCTCACGAACGCCCTTGCCATCTCCTACAGTTCACTGAGGTCAGAGTCCTTTTCTAACGGCCTTCTTACCAGGTTATTAACATTCCAATTATGCCCCTGGCAGCTCCAAATTTATTGAGATTCCTACCCTTTTACACATCCATTCCAGCTCTCCTGTGCTCCCGCATTGTGGTGCTGCAACATTCATGGCCCTACTCCCTATTATTTTTTTGCCCTCTCAGGCATGATCACCCCAAATCCAGTCAAGCCCCCTTTAGGACCATGGAGGTTTCAGAACAGGTGTCGAGTCATGCTTGAATGGACAATGCTGAAGTCATGTTGAGCATGTGTATCAAACAGTGTTGGTCTGATTCTCAAGGCAATATTACATGCCCTCAGTGTTTGCAACAGCGGTGTTTTATAGGAGGGGGATTCCATGCAAAGGGTGAACATCATAGCTTCATTAGGCTATCAAACCTGTCTTTTCCTCAATGACTATTAACTATGTCCTTAATAATAATGTAAAGCAAAAATAGGAAACACGCAACACTGTATCTGAAAAGAGAAAATAGAGGCTAATATATTGAGTGGAGACCATCATTCAGTGTTCCATCCATAGCCTTCATGTGGGAGTCTAGAATGAAGCTTGCATTTATATACCACCTTTCACATCATCAGACAACTGTTTGTAGACTTTCACTATAACAAAATATCCTAATGTGCTTCATGAGAAGCTGCGTCTGGGAGAAGGTTTTAGGGGAGGTGACTAAAGGCAAGTTTGTAGATGCAGGTTTTAAAAAATTACTACTGAAGGTGGGAGGAGGCATAGTAAGGTGGAGGGGTTTTAATGGAGAATTTCATAGTGTTGAACATCGCCAGCTGAAGGCTGTGCCACCAACGGTGCCCATGAGTCCTGATAGGCAATTGGCCATGACCAGCATTACACTGGGCATGATCCTGTCCTGAACCAATACCCAAATGGATTCATGTTGGAACAGGTGTAACCAGAAGCTGATCAGGAGTGGGAAGAGTAGCTGCAGAATTTTCTCCGCACTGGCTCACCCTCTGATGTCCCCCATGACTAAATAACCCACAGATGCCAACACGGTAGGTTTGCACATGAGGATTGGTGACAAGATGCCAAAGGATTGCTATTCGAGCAGGAGTCAGCCTATTTGGGAGTGGAAAGAGAAAAGTGAGGGGGAAAAGAATGAAGTTTACAAATGGTCTCACATCCTCTCCCAAGGAGAGAGATTGAAACACACCGAGGCACAACACAGGTAAGCAGCGGTTTATTATTGAAAGCTTTTTTCTTAAGTTTTATTCTATCAATACCTGTTCATAGGTGTTAATGAACTACCTTCACAATCTCATGGTCATGATCCAATGTCCCTGCTGTGGTGTTCATAACATGCCCCATGCCAGCGAAGGCCACTTTTTGCCATCACGTTAGGCCTGGTTAAAGAATACTGGGGCAATTTTTTGTCATTTTTTGACACAGGCAGTGTGGCATTATTGTTGGCTACTTATGGGCTCCCGTGGAACAAGTGAATTGGGTCCATAGGATACAGTGTAGATGGTGTCATATATCCCAGACTGGTACTGTGCTTGTCTCTTCAATTTAGCTAACTTGTCCTCCAAGAGGCCAAAATTGGTCGGAGGAGCTGAAAGGAAACAGATATAACAACAACAGTGGTTTGTATTTACATAAGTGCCTTTAATGTAGTAAAGTAAGCCGAGGAGTGCTTTCTAACAAAAATTGACACCAAGCCACATAATACAAGCATTGGTCAGAGGTGAGTTTTAAGGAGCATCTTATGAATGAGAGAGAAGGGGAGCAGGTTAGGGAGGGAATTCCAAGTCTTAGGGCCTAGGCAGCATAGCTGCTCATGGAGGGGTGAAGCCAATTGGGAATGTGCAAGATACAGACCAGATGGTCCCAGGTTTGATCCCAGCTTGGTGCTGAGTTAACTGATCTCAGCTGTGATAGCATGGTAGGGCCTTAACAGCCTCAAACTGGGAAGAGGGAAATTGGTCTGGATTTCTTGGTATCCGATCATTATCGGCTTGAAAACTCACACATGAGTGGTGAACAAGGGCAGGACTGCTCATGACCACCTCCCACCACCTTCACCACCCCGGCACACACCACCCCCACCTCCCACCACCTTCACCACCCCGCCACACACCACCCCCACCTCCCACCACCTTCACCACCCCCGCCACACCCCCCCCCCCCACCTCCTTCACCACCCCCACCAGGCACGACCCCCACTTCCCACCACCTTCACCATCCCTGCCACGCACAACCCCTCCCGTCCTCCCCAACCACCCCCCCCCCTTCCCCCCACCCGCCTCCTACCATCACCACCATGGAAGAATAAGCTGCCAATGCTCCCAACTGATGAATGACCATTTGGACATAGGAGCAGAGAGTTGCTGGCACCCAGTAAACCACATCCTGCCAAGAGTCAGTTTCTTCAACAGGAGAAGGAAGGCATGAAAAGGGGGAGAAAATTGGCATAAATATGCATTGTAATACATACCTATTAGCGGATAGTCTGCAGTTTCTGGGACCCAGCTTAACCTTCTCCTATTCCATTTACGAAGTGGAGGCAAACATGGGTTTGGGCGTCTATTGAAATGTTCATCGTAATGAGTAACATAGTACCAGGAGTGTGGAATGTTGTGATGAGTAAAGAATACTGAAAGAGGTATACCCTAAAAAAAAAGGCAACTTATTTAGGGTTTTTGCTTGATCAAGCATTAAGGAAACATTAGTCATACGCAAGGGTTCGTGGTTTACAATATCAGAATAAATCAAATTCTAATTTTGTTACACAGGGTTCCAGGGTTTTTGACTACTATTTTGAGGGACGTGTCATGATTTCATTGTCTTATGGGTGACTAAATGGCCTGAGCTCCCCACCCACTGAGTGGTTTACACCATGCCAGGCCTAACAGGTGCCAACCACTGCCAGCCCAATGCTATTTTCCTCCAAATTGGTCCATTATCCATGCAGAAAAGTTTGCTTCTAGAAACCCACCCATCATCGGCTCAGCACGACTGGAAGGGAGGGAGGCAGAGTTCCAGTGCAACTAGTTCACAGTTGCTTCTCAGTGAGATGCCTGAGGGAGCAGAGTTGTGTATCGTGCTCAGCCTGAATCTCTTTTAGAGTTTGTTCAGTTCCCTGCTAGCTTGCAATTTCTACCTTGTAAATAGACTGTCTTGACTAGATTGACATGTTGGCAACCCTGGTGCTGCAATTAATGTTGTGACAGGAAACTCCCAGTTTCTCGTTGTTAAACTGATAAATCACTGCACAAATGCGTATGTTTGTGGAGGTGAAATTGAAGCTTATGAAAATAGGGTAGAAATATGAGGGGTTTGCATTTCTCGACACGAAGCATAGAGCATCAGACATTCATTCCCAAAGCACTAAGATTACATCTCAGGCTAAATGGAGGAGACTGCAAAGTGCAATGGAGGCTGCCCCCTCTGTGGGTGTAATGCACAGAAAGGTCCTGCAAGGTGGCCCATCACCTCACTTTATTTGGGGCCAAGATAAACCAATGAGAAGCCAAGACAAATCAGCCAGAGTTCCTGCTTTGTGTTGTTTTTCAGCCCTCCTTGCTGGAAAATGTGAATAATAGCCCTCAGCTAAACAGCCTGTGGGATCTTACTGTTTAGACGCATACCTTTGGGGGAGGAACTGGAGATTTGCTGGTGCCCATGCAACTGGACTCCAGTGACCCGCAGGAAATGGTGAGGATTTGAGGGGTAGTCGCATCCCCTTCTGGCATCTCCTTTGGCCAAGGAACTGCAGTAAAAGTGGTATCACAGGGCACCCGTTAACACCAGTTGAGATGTAAAGACTGGTTTTCCAAGTACGTCTTATGGACTGGATGCAAAAATCAGGAAAGAGAGAACATTACAGGCCCCTATCTGTGGTTTCTGCATACGTGCAAGAACCCCCCATCTCCCCTCACCACCCCCATCCCGCTGCAGTAGCCTATACTCAGAAATCATTCCGGAATCTGTATGATTACCAGGGTTCAGAAAGGGCTTTGGTTTGGTGCCATTCAGCATTCCTTCTCTGGGAGATTCCTCGCCCTGCTGTTCATCTCACCTGATGCCTTTTCTGTATCATAACATTCTCTCTGACATCTGGCATGACATACGGGTAGGGCTTGTAGTCAGCTCGGTATGTAGTGGTCCCAAAGCAAGTCCCCTTGATGAACTGCATGAACCAAAGAAAAGAAATGCTACAGTGAGAACTTACACTGGAAATGAAGAAGTGGCTTAGTTGACACCCCATCCACCACCTTAACCATTCATTACCTCCACCTCCAGCACACCATGGCGACAGCGTCTACCATCTACAAGATGCACTGCAGTAACTTGCCGAGGCTCCATCAACAGATCTCCCGAACCCGCGATCTTTACCACCAAAAGGACAAGGGCAGGAGGCGCATGGGAACACCACAGGCTGCAATTTCCCTTCCAAACCACACACCATCCTGACTTGGAGACACATAGCTGTGCCCACACAGTCATTGGGTCAAGACCATGGAACTTCCTCCCTAGAACCAAGAGCAACATGATTCAATTGTTCCTTCAAGGAGCCAGTATGGACTCAACAGTCCCACTCACCCGCCCTTTGCCCTTTTGAAAGCTAATATTGAATTTTCCTCTACCACATTCTCGGACAGTGCATTCCAGACCCTAACCACTCACTGCATAAAGAGGATTTTCCTCATGTTGCTCTTGGTTCTAGGGAGGAAGCTCCAGGATATTGACCCAGTGACTGTGCTGGTATAGCTATCTGTTTCCATGTCAGGGTGGTGTGTGCTTTGGAGAGGGGCTTGCAGGTGGTGATGTTCCCAGTCCAGCAAGAGGACAAATTAAACACCAGAGCTAAAAGTAAGATATACACTTCTTTAGCATCCAGGACACAGAGGACGAGCAGATCATGACTGAAATAGCCGATGAAATGACGTACTTTCCCGAGAATGAAAAGATCTATTCAGACAAAGGCTGCAAAACTGTGGCCACCAAGTTGGACTTTTACTTGTAATGTGCGTGTGTGTTTTTTAAATGGGAAAATACTTTGCCTTTCTGGACATTTTTTTATATATATAAAAATAATTACCACAAACATTCCCTTCTTTTTATCTCGCTCCCTCATCCTAACTCTGTAAAGTTGTTTAAAACTTCTTTCATCTCCAACTTTTTCCAGTTCTGATGATTGGTCATCGATGTATTTCTCTCCCCACGGAAGCTTTGTCTGTTTTTATTTCAGATTTCCAACAACTTCAGTATTTGGCTTCTGTTTCCTTCTTTCCCTTGCGTTAGCTTACACAATAATGCAGCGCTGTGCCCAGAGCATCCATCCCTCCCTCCGGCTGTCTCTCCCGCCCCCGTGGCTCCTCCCTCTTACCTTCTCCCTTTCCTCCGCCCAGTTGCCGAGCAGCACTCGGTTCTGATATCGCTGGAGTGGTTTCCAGCTGGGCAGTATTCCTAAGGGGTCGGGGGCAAATCGATCGACAAGGGGTAGAGGGCAAATCGATGCCATGTCTCTGCAGCGACATGTGCCGGACCCCGGACGTACGTGTGTGACTTTCAATGTGTCACTTTCAATGTGTCACTTTCAGCCTCTTTGTTTACCGTTTCCATAGAGACTGCCTTCAGCAATACGCCACTCTCAGCAAATTCCAGGCGCCGATCTGACTTCACTTTCTGTATCTTGTTATGTATTTTCTATAACTCTATAAGCTCCCATGTGCGACATCAGTTTCCATGGCTGATTCCTGATGGCTCTTCAATTTATCATCTGGGATCAGCCCCCTCTGTGCTGCCTCCAGTGGACAATGGACCAAGTAGTCACAAATTTGGGGAATTTCTTTACAAAGCTGATGACCAAGTACAGTGGGTGATTGGTAAGTGTGACAAGACAAGACAGTGGGTTTATTTACAAAATATCCAGGTGCTGCAATGGAAAGATGGCACGGCTGATATTCTGCAAGGAAGAGAAAGATGGACAGAAGGGCCTTCTTCATCCCAAACTATCTTTTGATCTATACAAAATGATTGAAGTCACTGGGCTATTCATCAGCTTTTCACACTGTAGAAAGACTTCTCATTCTAGCTCTCCATAATCTGATGTGATGTGATGTAACTTGCCAGGAGTTAGCCCTGGCTTTGTCCATTATAACATCACAGCGGGACATTAAACCAGGCTTATGATGTCTCGATACATAAGAAGTTCAGAGCAGTTTGCTGAGAGGGTGGTAGTGATTGTGCTTAATGGCTGTATGCCTTTGATGGTTTAAATATTCTGATATAAACTGTAAATTAACAATTAAGCACAAATCAGGAAAAAAATTGTTTATTTCAGGTTTCAAAAAGCCAAGCAGATTAAGATTGCACAGGGAAAGCATCTATATTATCAGGCTAGACTTTTCTGAGTATCAGCTTTCACTCAGTTGTGATACCCTTGCCTCTGACTTTGTGTTCAAACCACACTCCAGAGACTCAAGCATTTAATCAAGGCTGACACTCCAGTGCAGGGATTGCTGTATTGTTGGAGGTGCTGTCTTTTGGATGAGACAGTAAACCCTATTTGCTCACTCAGGTAGATATGAAAGATCCTTTGTCACTATTTTGAAGAAGGGCAGGAGAGTTATCCCTAGTGTCTAATCAATACGTTTTCTCAATTAACATCACAAAAACCGATTACCTGGTCATTATCACAGTGTTCCTTCTGGGACCTCATAATCGCATATGGCTGCCACATATTCCACTTTTTGAACAGTAACTCAAAAGTAGAACTTGATTGGCTGGAAAGCACTTTGAGATACGAAAGGTTCAACATCAAGTTTTTCTTTTATAGTCAAAATCCGGTTTCTTTCATCCAATTAGTTACTTTAGCTCATTCTCTCAGATTCAATCCACCCACCTTCCTCCTCACACCCCCCCCCCCCCCCACCTCACCAAGGGGGCATGTGGTAACACATTGGCCTGTCTCCGACAGTGCCACTTTGAGTCCAGTCAATGGAACCTGCAAGCCAACCCTGAACCCCAAATTGCAACAACATTATCTGTCTGAATTGTGCCAATTTTCTGGAGTTACATGAACTGGCGTGGAGAATTTGCACTGCAGTCTGAATCTTGTGACATCACTTTGGCTGGAAATGCTAGACCAATTATGGGGTGCATATTCAAATGAGGAAGTCATGACTGAGCCATATGTCAGTTTTTTGTCATAACTTCCTGAACAACAGTGAGTGCTGATAAGACCTTCATTTCTTAACACTGGCGCACTCCCAGTGTATGCTCTGCCCCTCACCCATCAGATTGTGCAGACACCACATTTCTGTCTGCCAGGATGGCAGCCATATCCTTTCAGTTGCTCCGGATCTCACAGAGTTTCTTTACCTTCTTAATGCTCAGATAGTGCGGTTGACAGAAACTGGAATCAGTGTAGGGCCAGACACACAGATGGAAGTCCCGCTGCACCATCAGAGCAGAACTTCTGACTAGCAATGTACCAACCCACAACCAGACTCTTCAATAATCAAAGGTTTTTAATTAAACAATCAATCAGGAAAAAAGAAAAAGTCAAACAATGAAATCTACTCACATTATAATGCAGACTGGCTTAAACAGCCAAGTATTACAATTGAGATGGGGCTCAGCAACCTTTCCTTTACTGGCTCTCTCAAGCATTGACCAGATAGGATGAGCACGTAATAATTGCTATCTTTATGTCTACACTTCATCTGGCAAGCTGGACAGAAATATATCATTATGCTATGTGACTGCATGGGGCATCGCAGATGCTCAATCCTGAGAAGAGGCGAGAAATACTGGAGAGGAAAATTATTTTTAGAAGAAATATAAATACATGGAAAGAAGTAGCTTCATAGCTCTCAGCATCTGAATCACTTGAGGAGATGATAGTAGTGCTAATAATCTCTCATGTCCACCCAGTACTCTCTGTGTAACTTGAGGTGCCTCTTCATTGTAAATATAAGGGATCATATTCTGTTTTTCCTTCCAGTAAGGGAGCCTTATCTACTGGGAGTGCATGTCGGAGATTTGGTCCCTGCTGCTCATGATCTCCTGACCATGCAAATTATTGGCTGGAAATTGTACATGATGTGCATTCCAATTCCTGGTTTATTCTCCCTGTGGCAAGGTTCAGAGTGGGAAGTTGGGAAAATGCCTCTGCAGTGTAATCTCAACTCTTGCAATCTGCCCCCTACAGAATTGCCGGGTTGGTGCTGTTGGTAATAGATATTTTTCTCCTATTCTGTAGATTCAAAAATTGCTAATGTCACTCCATTATTTAAGAAGTGTGGTAGAGATAACCGCAGTCCTATCAGTTTTAGAGAAGCTGCTAGAATCTGTCACCAAGGGCAGAGTGACTGAGCACTTAATCCAACATGAACTGATAGAGAGAGTTAGCATGGCTTCATTAAAGGTAACTAAGTTAACTGAATTTTGTGAGGTGCTTACTAATAGGGTAGATTGACAAAGAGTGTCTATGAATGGTATATATGGATTTCCAGAAATCATTCAGTACGTGTCTCCACAAAAATGAATGCTCACAGAATTGGCAGGAGGCAGGAATGGGGATAATGGGTATGTACAGAAACAGGAGTGTATGTTGTGCATGTGCATCCCGACTCATTATGGCGCAGTTTATATAATTACCTCCAATTTGCATGGTTCTATGGTCTCCAATACCTTGAGCAAGATATTGATCCTGTGCCTATAATGAGTACAGCAAACATTCACTATATGTCTTTAAGGAAGGAGACAATGTTATCAACAGCCTGTTTCCCTGATGGGAAGGTCAGGTAACCATTATCGAAGAAGCTGATTATCCCATGGAAACCATCTTGAACATGGTACCAGGATACTGGAACGCCTTTGTCTTCTAGCCTCTTTTTGAACAGCAGGCCATCATCCCGAAGCACGTCAAACTCGCAGGTCAAAATATAGGCTGGCGGCAATCTCCCAATGGCAGCATCACTGGCAAGGAGGGGGGAGAAGGTCGGCTCTAAGCTGGGCTTAACAAGATCATAAACATCATCATCATGTGTTAGGACAAGGTTGGGCTTGTGACCTCTGACCTGAAACTCGCTGGGGATCAAGTCTGCCTTTATCCACTTCCTGTAGTTATTTTTGAGTTCTACTGGTAGGTGCTGGCCTGACAGTACATCCTCCCCCAGTGACATGTCCCCATTCAGATACTGCAGAACAAAGAAGACCATCCGTGTTCGAAACAGGAGGGGCACATATTGGTTTTGCTGATAGGAGGGGAGGTTGAAGTCGACCATTTGAAGGGCTGGGTAGATCAGGACCTGGGCACAGAGAGCTGGCAAATCCGAGCTCTCTTCCATGGCAGTGATCCTCAGACATACGGCTGCAGTCAAGTTGCCCCCAGCGCTGTCCCCACTCACAACAATCCTGGAGCTGTCGACTCCATAATCTTCTGCAGTCTTGAGGAAGTGCAGTGTGGCATTTAGGCAGTCCTCAAACTGAGTAGGGTACCTGTGCTCAGGTGCGAGGCGGTACCTGGGTAAACCAAAAGGAAAAAAATTAGACCAAATAGGGTTAGTCTTATTAGCAACTTTGGTTAGGGAGATCCACAGGGCAGGGCACCAGCAAGGTTGAAGAAAAAGCATGTACTGCTTGAGGTGTTCAAGCCAGATTTGGCAGTTAGATGCCATGTCGCCTCTGACCTATGGACTTCAGTTCACACAAGTGGCTTTTGTACCAGGGAAATAGTGGTGGGGGGTGGTGCGAGTGCAGGGTGGGGGACGCTGCATAGTCATCAGATCTGAAGAGCTGGAGGTTTTCAAGAGTAGAGAGATGAAATGTAGACAGCAAGCTGTGTGTGTGTGTGTGTGTGTGTGTGTGTGTGTGTGTGTTAGAGAGGGGGAGAGGGAGTCCATGTCCAGTTTGGAGGCACTAAGGAGCTTTTAAATGCAGAGATTGAGAATCAACATTCAAAGATTTAGCTAAGGAAGGTGAAGGGTGAACAATGAGAGTCTCAAAGGAGAGGTTGAGAAAATGACTATGATGTCTTTGAATGTGGAGAATGTACCTGAAGAGTATGAGGATCACCTAAGGCGAAGACTGAGAATTAGCCCCACCATTTCCATAGTGAGGTGCTGGGACATGCAGCTGCAAGGGCATCTCCAAGGAGGGACAAGAAGTCACTGAGGTGAGGTTGAGAATGGGAAGGACTGTTCACAAGACAGCAGGCATTTTGCAGAGAAATCTGAGGAGAAAGACATTTGACAAACTCACAAGGGGGAAAGAGGGAGATTCACTCAGGAATCAGAGTGGACATGAAATGAAGGAGAGGAAGTTTGAGTTGAATGCAGGAAATCTGACTGATGGAGAAAGAGCCCAATGTGGAAACAAGGCTCCTCTTGTGAGGGGAATTGATTACAAAAGTAGGGAGGTTATGTAGATTCTTGATTAACAGGGGGGGTTATCAGAGGTAGGCAGGAATGTGAGGGGTTACAATCAGATCAGCCATGATCTCGTTGAATGGTGGAGCAGACTGGAGGGATCGAGTGGCCTCCTCCTGTTCCTAATTCGTATGTTCGTATAACATGAGGAATGAGGTGGACGAGGCCTAGGGAGGCTATGGGCCTAATCAGACAGCACATAAATTGGCCCTGGTGGAGGAATTCAGGGGAAGCCTTTTAGAAACATGAGAACGTGGAGTTTGCTATCACATGGAGCGGTTGAGGCGAAGAGCATAGATACATTTAAGGGGGAGCTAGATAAGTGTGTGAGGTCGAAAGGAATGGAAAAACATGCTGATGGAAATTAAGTAAGGTGGAAGGAGGCCCACGGGGAGCATGGAGAGTGGAATGGATCTGCTGGGCGGAAGGGCCTGTTTCTGTGTTGTAAGTACTGTGTGGTGGAATCATGATGGATGGGATGCAGAATCAGCAAGGACTAAAGCAAAGTACATAAGGCAGGAGAAGGCAAGAGTGAATGGCAGGGACTGGGAGAGAAGAGGCTGGAATCACTCATCCCCAGCCTTTTACAACAGTAAACTGGATCCACGTGCCCCAGTGTGTGAGTAGGCCCTATATGATTGAACTGGATCTGGCAGAACAGTGATCAAACATCACAATTAACAAAATGTTTAGAGCAAAACCTCCTACCAGATAAGTGTTACTAAGAATAGGAGGAATAGAATGCTCTGGACCAAGAGATGTGTGGAAACACACTTTTCCTAGAGATTTCATAAAACTGCGAGGACAGAAGATTTGCTTTAATCCTGGGGAATGAAATGGGGCGAGTTAACTGATGAGGGAACAATTGGGAAATAAAAGGTATGAAACAATTCGGAGCAAAAGTAAGAAATAAAAAGAAGTAATAAAAATAGTGGAAGGTGAGCCTTTGGGAGCAGAAAAGGACAAAGTTCAAGGCGGTGAGGGTTTTGACCCAAAGTAACTGGGACAAAAAAGTTAGCAAACAGGATAATGGAGCAACAGCGTGAAATCTGCAAATGTCAGGCAGTTAGCATAGAAGATAAACATAACTCAAAACTGGGTGCGATAAGACTAGCGCTCCATGGATAACATAGGAAGATTGGAATTGCTAGACAAGACCACAGTCCATCTAGTTTGGGCCTTCTACCATCCTGGTAGTAGCTTAACACAACAATATAATGGAGTTGTTGACCAATCTCTATAAAGTGAGAGAGTAAAAATGTACAAATTGGGGCATGAGATAAAATTAGACCTCACACTACTGTATATAGTCATCAACATTTTAAAAAATGTATTCTTTCATGGGATGTGGGCATTACTGACAGGGCCAGTATTTGTCACCCACTCCTAATTGCCCTTGAACTGAGTGGCTTGCTAGGCCATTTCAGAGGGCAGTAAAGAGTCAGCCACGTTGCTGTGGGTCTGGAGTCACATGTAGGGCGGACCAGGTAAGGATGGAAGATTTCCTTCCCTAAAGGACATTAGTGAACCAGATAGGTTTTTACAACAATTGATGATAGTTTTGTGGTCACCGTTACTGAGGCCAGCTTTATTATTCCAGGTTTTTATTTATTAATGTGAATTTAAATTCTACCAGCTGCTGTGGTGGGATTTGAACCTGTGTCCCAGGGCATTACCCTGGGCCTGTGGATTACAAATCCAGAATGTAGCAAATGTCGTTGAAGAGGTCGGGGGGGTGGGAGATGTGTAAAGGGAGATCAGGAGGGCTATGAACTATGATAAAAGGAAAGCAGGTCTTTTAAAAGGAATGATATTACAAATAAAAGAATTTTCAGGAGTGGATAGAATACCTCAGAGAGAAAGCAAGCAATGGATTGGTAGAGGATAAAGCTATGATGGAGATATTGAATAAATATTTTTTTGACTTAAGTCTTTTTTAACAAATGTTGGTGGAAATGTAAATGTTGGACATGGGACAATTGTTCGGACAAACTGTAGAAAAGGAATTGGATCTCAAAAAAAATTAGCTGAGCTCGAGGTGGATAAGTCAGCGGGTCCTTCCTGATGGCTGCATCCTGGGCTGTTGAAGGGAATCAGAGAGGAGAAAGTATGGAATCTGGCCACGTTGTGGGATTGCAGAGTAGCCGATATTTAACCTCTGTTTGAGGAGCTGGACAGGGGGGAGGATAAACCCAGGTATGAATTGACCTGTTAGCCTAATGGGCAAACCTGTAGAATCCCCGATTCAAGATAAAATGAGTGACTATTTAGGCATGTACCTGGCATGTGTTAAAATTGTATCGAGCCAAGCAAGGGAAAGATTAGACAGAAAACAAAAGCATCCCTTTCACTCCTGAATGAGATATTAATTGGAGAGGAAGAATTAGGCTTCTCTCTGTACATCACATGGCCCAAAGCAGTACTGCTTTTAAAAAGATTGAGATCAGCCCAATATTAAGAATTTGTCAGTTTTATGAAGTACCATTTCCTCTGTGCAAACAGGCAGCAGATACTCACTCCACAGATACCACAACCGAGCCTGTTTCCTTGGCGATGTACCAGCACAAATGTTCATAGTCATCTAAGAAGAGAAGACACATTAGTTACTAGGAATTCATTTTGTCAGGATGAGAGATGTAAATGCTGGGGAATGGAGGATGTGACATTTCAGGCTTCCAGTATCAGCATCAAGTAATCCCAGCGCAGGTACAGTATGAGTTAGATGCAGAGCTCCCTCTGCGCTGCCCCACCAAACACTCCCAGGGCAGGCACATCACAGGTTAGATTGTTACTGTCGAAAATGTGCTGCAATAGAATTCATGCTTTAAATTGGTAATTAAGCCCATTTGGGAAAGGATTAGGGAATCATTGCAGGAGTAGATAAACCAGTCCACTTTGAGTGTCTGGAAGGAACTGGGAGAGTCTGTGACTTTACTTTGCTGCCTTGGAAATAAACTTGTTTTAAGGTACAGGCTAGCTTCAGACTCATTCTTCCTCAACATACAATTATTTGAAGTAACATAGATATGGAATGAAACTCTGTCTGCACTGGGTTGACAGCCAGTGGGAGTTGCTTGTGCCCAATGGGTTTTGGTATTCTCTCCTTATCACAAAAGGGAGGTGGGACACTTTACCCTTGGTTTCTGCCAGCGAGGAGATGGTACTCTAACAATAAAACCCTTGAGGAGGGCAACAGGAAGCCACCTCAGTAGCTTTTCCCCAATGAGACTCTCTCAAGATTCTTTTGTCTTGAGTTTGAGGGTGAACACAGTTGGCAGACGGTCCTCGGTACAGCAGTGCCCATGTTAACTGCCTTCATGGGCTGCATGGGATCTATTGCAGCCTCATCAAATTTAAACCTCTGTTCTGTTAATATACCGTGGATCTTCCTGATATAGGAATAATCCACAGCACTAAGAACAGCTCACTGCAAACATCTTGCAAAGGTCAACTCAAGCCAGCCAGTGAATATAAATCTAAATTGGATCATGTTGCATGAGCTTTGGGAGCTAATTGCCTGGACTCGCTGACCTTGGACTGTGGTTTGTACTCCTCAGATTTCGTCAATATTTGC
Source organism: Carcharodon carcharias (assembly GCF_017639515.1). Taxonomy (NCBI): domain Eukaryota; kingdom Metazoa; phylum Chordata; class Chondrichthyes; order Lamniformes; family Lamnidae; genus Carcharodon; species Carcharodon carcharias. The sequence continues at coordinate 102,841,624 of NC_054481.1, read as the reverse complement.
ACTGGCTGTTAGCACGGAGGCTGCAAACCAGACGGTCCAAGGTCTGGTCCCCAGCCTATGCTGCTAACTGACCTAAGCCCGGACAATGACCTAGGGTGCTACAAATAGCTAGTGCCAGGGAGAGGAGAAATCGATACACTCCTGACTGTTACTGATTCCTTAGAACACGTTTGAGTGTGGTCGCTGGTTGAGGTTTGGCTGAAAAGGCCCTCAGTCATCCAGCCTGGAGATTAAACTCCCCCTGGGTGTTTTGATAAAAACAAGAAAATACTTGCATTTATATAGCACCATTCATACCCTCACAATATCTCACCCAGCTTTACAACAACAAAAGACTTTTGAGCTGTGGGACCATACTGTGCACAAAGTGGAGTTTCCCATATCAACAATGTGGCCATGAACAGATAATTTGTTTTAGGTGTTGATTGAGAGATGAATATTTTTCCAGGAACCCCAGGAGACATCCTCTGCTCTTCCTTGAACACTTTATATCCATCTGAGAGCAGACAGGGCCTCTGTTTAATGTCTCCTATCCAGGGAGATGGAGTCCGGGTTATCAGGGAGCAGGTCTCTGACACTCACCTATACTGCCAAACACCCATCCACCACCGTGAAAGAACAGGATCCCTCGTCTTTTTCCTGCAGCTGCTGACCGTGGTTGGTAAACCCTCACGGGGACACCGTCAAATTGCACGTCCTGGATGACCAGCCCAGCATCTTCCTTGTGTTTTGTCCTGAGTACTTTTGAGCGCAGGTAGCGAACGAAAGTGATCTGCGTTCCAAGACCCAGGTTCTGGGCGATGTTTCCCTGGATGGAAAGGATGAGGGGGAGAGGGGGTTAAAATATATCCAAAACTTGCATTTATATAGTGCCCTTAACATTGTAAAACATCCACGGGAGCGATCGGCAGACATAAATTGTCACTGAGCCAAAGACGGAGATTGTAGGACAGGTGACCAGAAGCTTGGTCACAGAGGTAGGATTTAAGAAGCGCCTTAAAGGAGGTGAAGAGGTTTAGGGAGGGAATTCCAGAGCTTAGGACGTAGGTGGCTGAAGGCCGGGCTGCCAGTGTTGGAGTGAGAGGAATGAGAGATGGAAAAGAGGCCAGAGCTGGAGGAGCTCAGTTCTTGGAGGGCTGTAGGGCTGGCAGAGGCTGCAGAGATAGGGAGGACATTGGCCATGGAGGGACTTGAATCTCAGGAGGAGGATTGAAACAGAAATGAAGCAGTTTGAGAAGAAGCACACAGAAAGTCAAATATCCACGACAGCCATATTCCCTTTTCCCTCTCTCCTTTCCTCTCCTGATGAAGCTGACTCACTCCTGGGATACAGGTCTACCAGGCACAGGGCCTTCTGTGGCATCTCGCCCCACCACACTTTATTCGATTGTGGAATCTGTCCTGACCTGATATCCATGCACAGGCACCGTCCAGTCACTGCATTAGCTGCTTGTGGCTGGTGATGAAGCACCCTGAGGTCAAATAGCCTGTTGGCACTCACTGTCCAGCCTCACTGGAACGACCACTTGGGTGAGACATCAAGGTATAAACAGTGGCTTTGGTCCTCTTCCGTGCAGGAATCACTGCCACTCCCCCCAACTATGCCTCAGAGTGAAGGGGAGTAAAGTGGAGGGAAAAATTCATTAACCACAAAAAGTTATTATTTGTCAGCCGCGTCATTTAGAAACTAAGAATTTTCAAGGCTAGAGGAGACTGCCAGTTTACCTCGTCCGCCCTCCTGGGGCCCTGATTTAATGTGTTTTTCTTCAAGGGACTTGAATTTGATCCCGAAGAGATCTAAGATCATTGTCCCTCTAATCTTCCTCAATAAGCTTTTGCAGTAATCCACCACTCTGTCAGGCAAATCTCACAGGGTCCTCACTAAATCTATCTATTCTCCTTTTGCTTTCCTGCCCCCTCACCTTCTGCTGACTTGTAATGATTCAAATATCTCGAGATGAGGCTCTTCCCCCACCCCCCCCAAGTTTTATTCATTTGGTTAATTCAGTCCTATCCTTTCATCCCTCTCCAGTGAGGAGAGCCCCATTGCCGTGAGCCTATCTTCAAATGATAGGTTCTCTTATCTCTCCATCGTCATGGAAGTTTTCCTCTGCACTTTCTCCAGTTCAGTTATACTCTTGTGTCGTGCAGCACTCTATTGAGGATAAAAGCAAAATACTGCGCATGCTGGAAATCTGAAATAAAAACAGAAAATGCTGGAAAACTGCAGCCGGTCTGGCAGTAACAGTGGGGAGAGAAAGCTCTTAAAATGACTTAAAAGGACTTAAACCGTTAACTCTGTTTCTGTCTCCACAGACGCTGCCAGACCTGCTGAGTTTTTCCAGCATTTTCTGTTTTTATATCCTACTGAGGACCTAACCAACACTACATGTAGGGTTGCCAACTGTGATTAAATATATTCCTGGAGGTTTCATCACATGGCTTTCCCTCACACTCCAGCCATTGGGCAGAATTTTGCCCTTGGTGGGCGGGCGGGCAGCTGAACTCTGCTGTCGAAATGGGGCCGGCCGCCATTTTGAGTGGGCAGGCCCAGCGGTCTGCCCGACAGGAAGTGCAATGGGCTTCCTGTGCGGGGGAGGGAGGGAATCCCCAGCTGTCAGAGTGCGCTCGTTCACGCATGCGCACAAAAGAGAACATTGGTCCCTGAGGCAAAGTCCTGTCTCAGGGAGCATACTGACAGGTAAGAAAAGTCAAAAAATAGAGAAATATTAAAATTATTAACATGTCCCCCTCATGTGACAATGTCACGCGAGATGGGACCTGTTAATAAGAAACACATAAAGTTTATTACATTTTTAAAAAACGGACATGAAACCTCATCCCGCCAGTGGATGAAGTTTCATGAATAATCTGCAGCCCGCTGGGGCCCCTGGCCTGCCCGCCAGCCTTAAGCTTGGATGGGCAGGGTGTTTAATAATGGTAATTGTCCATTGACAGGTCGGCGGGCAGACAGCTGATTTCGCTGTGCCCCCACCTTCCTAAAGATTTAAAGGGACCGGGAGGACATCGGGGGTTCCTCCCGAAGTCATCCCGCGTCATTTTCCCCTCGGCGAGCAGGCCCCGCCCCCAAATCGCCGAGGGGAAAATCCTGGCCATTATTCGGCCAACACATCCATCCTTGTTCTGATGAGGAGTCATACAGACTCGAGACGTTAACTCTGTCATCCTTTCCACAGATGCTGTCAGACCTGCTGAGCTTTTCCAGCAATTTTTGTTTTTGTTTCAAATTTCCAGCATCCGCAGTATTTTGCTTTCATCCTTGTGATCTACTGCCTTCCTACGCCAATTGGAAAGCAATAAGACTCATTACCCAATTGGATGATGCTTGACTGTCAGCCAAACATCCTTCACCCACCCCTCCCCCCCACACCCCATTTTCAATACTTTTATAGCTGATCGAGAGAAATGTTCAAAGAAAAGGACAAAAAAATCTTATTTTAATGACCTGATGATTTTTCTCCAGGGTTGCACACAGCAGTGACCTGGAGATTGACCTTCAATTCCTGGAGGCTCCAGGCCAATCCTGGAAGGTTGGCAACTATAGCTCTGCACAATGGGCAAGATTCCTTTGGTCTACTCTCGGTACCAATGTGGAGGAAATTGCAGGCCAGGGGGTTGGGGAGGGATTCGAAAGGAGAACAGACATTTCTCCATTTTCATTCAGTTTCAGGAGTACAGGCACTATTATGGGACGAAACACTTCACTGCTCTCCCCATTGACTGAGCTCTCAGGCGTATTTGACTTTGGTTCCGTTGACCTGTCCTATCTCTGCTGTACAAAACACTCCTTTTGTACCATGACCCTGAACAAACTCATAACAGCTTAGAGTGAAACCTTTACTTCTCCTTCTGACTGAAGGTCAAGGGTCAGGGTGTTGGAGAACTGAGGGGGGGTAACAGTTGGCTAATGGAGACCTGTTGGGCTGAGAGGGCATTTGCGCCTTTAATGAAATGAATGCATCACATCAAAACAGTGAATCTCATGAAAGGGAATAACTACAGCAGAGATAACTACAGCAATTCTCCCGGTAGTTCAGTGAGTATAGGCATGCTTGATTTGGAATTAGACCGCAGAGGTCACAGTGTCCCTGTTCTGACTCGCAGTCTGTGTTGATTTAAGTAATCTTAGTTGTTAAACAATGACAATTTGCGTCAAAGTCTCTGGGTTTGGAAAGAGGAGAGAAAAAAAAACAGAGAGAATTCTGGCTCCAAACCCCTTCTGGAAACTGCACATGTGAAGGAAAGGATCAGATTCCTGTGTGATGGCCTCCACAGTCGGATAGCTTGCTGGCACTCACTGACTGTTTGGCAAGCAGATCTTTGGAACTTAATTCCCCAGAAAGCAGTGGAGGCAGGGTCATTGAATCACTTTAAAGCAGAGATAGATATATTCCTGACTAACAAGGGAGTCAAAGGTTATTTTCTGGTTGGCAAGGTGTAACAAGTGGTGTGCCACAGGGATCAGTGCTGGGGCCACAACCTTTCACAATTTATGTAAATACCTTGGATGAAGGGACCAAAGATATGGTTTCTAAATTTGCGGATGACACAAAGATAGGTAAGATACTAAGATGTGAAGAGGACTGAAGGAGGCTACAAAGGGATATGGATAGGTTAAGTGAGCAAATGGAGTATAATGTGGGAAAGTATGAAATTGTCCATTTTGGCAGAAAAAATTTTAAAAAAGCATGCTATCTAAATGGTGATTGTGAGAGATTGCAGAGCTCAGAGCTGCAGAGGGATTTTGGTGTCCTAGGTGCATGAATTACAAAAGCCTAATATGCAGGTACAGCAAGTAATTTGAAAAGCTAATAGAACGTTGTCGTTTATTGTGAGGGGAATTGAATACAAAAGTAGGAAGATTATCCTTCAGCTGTACAGGGCATTGGTGAGGCATCATCTGGTGTACTGTGTACAATCCTGATCTCCTTATTTAAGGAAGGATGTTAATGAGTTGGAAGCAGTTCTGGGGTTTACTAAACTAATATTGGGATTGGGCGGGTTGTCTTATGTGGAAAGGTTGGGCAGGCTAGGTTTGTTTGCGCTGGAGAAGAGTAAAAGGAGACTTGATTGAAACATATAAGACCCTGATGGGTTTTGACAGGGTCGATGGGGAGTAGATATTTCCTCTTGTGGAAGAATCTAGAACTAAGGGCCACTAAGAGCATAATCTCAGAGTAAGGAATCACTCATTTAGGACGGGGCTCAGGTGATTTTTTTTTCTCTCAGATGGCAGTGCGTCTTTGTAACTCTCTTCCTTAAAAGGCGGTGGAAGCAGAGTCTTTGAATATTCTTAAGGCAGAGCTAGATAGATTCTTAATAAGAAAGGGGGTGAAAGGCTATTGAGGGAAGGTGGGAATGTGGGGTTGAGGTTACAATCAGATCCGCCAAGATCTTATTGAATGACGGAGCAGGCTCGAGCTACTCCTGCTCCTAATTTATATGCAAGGTGCTCAAGAGCTTTGGTCTGGTTGCACAAGAGAAGAAAACTCTGGTTTGGGGGGTGGGGGGTAGCGGAGGCAGGTGGTGTCTCCAGGCCTGGTCAGTAAATAGTGATTTTAATGGATAAGATTGCACGCTCCCTGCTCAGAGCATCACCCATTGGGAGCACATCAAAAACTGTGCATATGATTTACAATAGGCTGCAACTTGCTGAAAAAATAACAGTGCACACCTTATTAATGTGCAGACTGGGCAGCAGGTTCAGTGGAAGAGCAGATGAAACATGGGTTGAGAATCTTCAGAATTTACTGGTCAATGTACCTCACTCTGCTATTTATTTCACACCAGCAGCCATTGGCCTCCCTGTTATTTTGAAGAACTTGCTAGATTTGCACATTAATTGCCCATTAAACTCTCAATGGAAATATAATTAAGAGCACACCTTTTTAACAGGTTTTTAACACCATATTCCTTGTTAAAATAGTGCCAATCAAGCTCTCTGGCCCAGAATGGGAAGAATTAAAAGTGTTAAATCTCATTCCTTCAGGTTGTGAATTGTGGCTGGAGATTTTAGAAACTTCAATTTTTTTTTTACTTTTTTCTCTTTCTCTCTCTCTAAATCCAAACTTTCTTTCCTTCTCTTTGATCAATTGACTCAAATTCATACTCATAATCTGTCTGTTTCTCAATTCTGAAATCTCATTAGTTAAGGAGGCAGACTGTTGGTCCCACCCATTCTTGCCTGGTTGCTCTCACCACACTGTTATCAGCAATTAGGGAACTGACTGTTTTGGTCTGAAGGGCGGAGGTTAAATTCTAACTAACAGCACACACTGCGAGAGAACCTATTAAAGCAAGATACAACGAAGTGTGTATTCCCAGCAACTGAGGATCTGCATTGGGAGTGGGCAGTCAGAAAAGTTAGCCTTTAAATCCTAGAGTGGCATTTGCCTTTAACAGCCTAGACTAAATGAAACGCAGTTATTCCCTCAAAAGAAATGAATGATTAATCGGCTGTGCTAGACACGGTTTGTATCACTAACCAGCTCCCTTGTAGTTTCCAACATTTTCAAACTCTGGCAGTGCTTCTTACCAAAGTGCCTATCGCCACTTGGGTCCCATAGATGAGCCTGAGTTTGCCTGGCCCCTGGATACCTTCCGGCAGAACAGAGTCGGTGAATACAGTGTAAATTACCCCGGAAACCAGCAGCACAAACAAGCCGACCACAAGAGCCAACATCATTGCCAAGGTCCAAATCACTAGATCCATAATAAGCTTTCTGTAAATAAGTCTTCCGACAGGCTCAGAGATCACTCAGACAGGCCAGATCCTTGTCCTGCCAGTTTGCTCTCTGCACTGTTCAGTGTCCTTGCAGAGCTGGGGAAGAGGAAATACCTCACCGCAAACCAGGAACTGGAAGTGGTGTGTGTGTGTGTGTGTGTGTGTGTGTGTCTGTGTCTGTGTGTGTGTCTGTGTGTGTGTGTGTGTGTGTGTGTGTGTGTGTCTGTGTGTGTGTGTGTATTTCATTGAATCATAGAATGCTAACAGCACAGAAGGAGGCCATTCGGCCTGTCATGTCCATGCTGGCTCTCTGTAAGAGAAACTCAGCTGGTTTCACTCCCCTGCCTTTTCCCTATACCCCTGGAATATTTTTTCTCTTCAGATAATTATCCAATTCCTTTTACTCTTCTTTTTCCTGTTTATTGTTAGATGTGATTCCGCGATTCGGCAGCACTTGCTGAACAATCCTGAATGCACTAATAACTACACTAAAAACCAAGTTAAGATCATCAGTTGAGCTCATAACATGGCTCATTTATGCTTGTTAGAAGCAACATACATTCATACGCAACAACCCATTCTCTGTAAACAAATGGAACATGTTCAAGCCTTTGCACCTTTTTTGAATTACCCGGGAGCTTAGGGATCCTATAGTTCCCCGTTGCTTTCTCCATGGCAATGCCTCAGCCAATCAGACTGCCATCAAATGAGCACCCTTTTTTCCCATTGTATAAAATGTTGTGATTGTTTGAAATTTGGCATTCTTGCATTTATCCTGATGAGTGCAAGACAAAAAGTTTCAATATTCAATTTCCTTTTGTTTGTATGTATATGTTTGCAAGTAGTGTGTATGGTTTGAATGTGGGCATGTGTGTTTTGTGTGTGTGTTGTGTGTGTGTGTGTTTTGTTTGTTGTGTGTCTCTGTGTGTCTGTGTGTGTTTTATGTTTGTGTGTTGTGTGTTTTGTGTGTGTGTGTTTTGTGTCTGTGTGTGTCCTGTGTCTGTGTGTGTGTGTTTTATGTCTGTGTGTGTTTGTGTGTGTGTTTGTGTGTTTTGTGTCTGTCTGTGTGGTTTGTATGTGTGTGTGTGTGTTGTGTGTCTGTGTGTGTGTTTTGTGTGTGTGTGTTCTGTGTGTGTGTGTGTTTTGTGTCTGTGTGTTGTGTGTTTTGTGTGTGTTGTGTGTGTGTGTGTGTTCTGTGTGTGTGTGTGTGTGTGTGTGTTCTGTGTGTTGTGTGTGTGTGTGTTCTGTGTATGTGTGTGTGTTCTGTGTGTGTGTGTGTGTTGTGTGTATGTGTGTGTGTGTTCTGTGTGTGTGTGTGTTGTGTGTGTGTGTGTTCTGTGTGTGTGTGTGTGTATTCTGTGTGTATGTGTGTGTGTTTGTGTTCTGTGTGTGTGTGTGTGTGTGTGTGTGTATTCTGTGTGTGTGTGGTGCTTTTTGTGGTGTTCAATAGAAATAAAATGGGATTAGAGATGTAAATCAGGCTGTTGACTCACTATCACCGGTTTTACACTCTCAAACAAAGTTGAGATTGACCTCACTGGTTCGACTGGAAGGAAGTGCACATGTCACCATATTGGATATGGCGATGGTGCTGGCATTAGGAGAGTATGTTTTGTTCAGTTAAATGGGGGAATTAATTCAAATGAAGGCCCAAGGCTTTCAAAGAGCTGCTTTCCATATTCGATTGTCTCAAAACTCACCATGTGCTGAACCCACACAGCTCAACTTGGCACTAAGTGGCAGGAAGGACCTGTCACCAGCATTATTTAAAGTGATCTTGCTGTCCTTATGAGAATATAAGAAATATGGGCAGGAGTAGGCCAGTCAGCCCCTCGAGCCTGCTCCTCCATTCAATAAGATCATGGCTGACCTGACTGTGATCTTAACTCCACTTTCCTACCTGTTCCCTAGACCCCTGACTCCCTTCTAGTTCAAGAATCTGTCTAACTCAGCTTTGAATATATTCGATGACTCAGCTTCCACTGTTCTCTGGGATAGAGAATTCCAAAGATTCACAGCCCACTGTGAGAAGAAATCCCTCCTCATCTCCATCTTAAATGGGAGGACCCTTATTCTCAAAGTGTGCTCCTAGACCCCGATGTTAGGGTGTTGGGATGGGGTCGGGGGGCGGGGGGGCGGTGGGGGGGGCGGTGACGGGGGGGGGGGGGGGGGGGGTGCCACTTGGAGGTTAGTCACTGGTTTATTATTTTAAGCAGCTGGACAGGTTAGTCCAATAAGGGGCATAGATAGGGTAGACAGGAAGGAACTTTTCCCCTTGGTGGAGGGATCAATAACCAGGGGCATAGATTTAAGGTAAGGGGCAGGAGGGTTAGAGGGGATATGAGGAAGAATGCTTTCACCCAGAGGGTAGTGGGAATCTGGAACTCACTGCCTGAAAGGGCGGTAGAGGTAGAAACCCTCATAACATTTGAGAAGTATTTGGATGTGCACTTGCGATGCCATGGCATACAAGTCTATGGGCCTAGTGCTGGATAATGGGATTAGAATAGTTAGGTACTTGTTTGACCGGCGCAGACTCAATGGGCCAAAGGGTCTTTTTCTGTGCTGTAGACCTCTATGACTCTATGACTCTATGACAGGTTAGTTATTGGTTTATCATTTCAGACAGCTGGTTTATACCTGGATATTTCCTGGATTTATCACTCGGGAAAATTCACTTTGCACAGAGGAGCATCTTGCTGGCATCACATTGCTTATGGCAAAAATAGTATGGCTGCAGTCATGGGTGGTCTCATAGGGGTAGCCTTCGGAGCTGGCGGCTAAGGGGGGGGTGGGCAGCAGGGTGGACCCAGCTGCCAGGAGAGAGAGGAGGAAGAGGGCACTGCCCAGGAGGCCAGATCCAGAGCAGGTATTCAGGGACCATCTTCTGTATATTAACATTATTCAGTCACAATCTTACAGGCCTTTGCTTCACCATGTAGGCGAGCACTGAGTAATGGCATCTGCTGCTTGAGCCTTGAACCAGGGTATGGACGACACTACCTCTGGCTGTCAAGATCATTGCTGCCCTCAACCTTTCTGCCAAAGGCTCCTTCCATGCTGCAGCAAGGGACACCTCCCAGTTCACAGAGCACCCTGGTATCATCGAGCCTCTTATACACAAATGCCTTTATCCCCTTCCCTAGGTCAGAGTGAAACAGGATGAGGGAGAACACAAGGCTTCCCCTGGATAGCAGGCTTCCCCAGGGTGTCATAGATGACACACACCTCCATCGCCAACCTGGCCTCTGCCAATCATAAAGGATTCCGCTCCCTCGAAGTTTGTCTTGTATTATGCAGATCTGTGCCTGCTCTCCTGGCAGCAGTCAGGACCCTTTCATCCTGTGCCAGTCCTCTGCCCCCTCTTTATTCCAACCAGGCCTTCAAGCTCAAGGCTGGTCTATCCGACAGCAGCGATTATTTCCTCTGGACATGGCTCACAGGATCTCCTGCCGGGCATCCGTGCACGTGATGGATATGACGGAGACATGCTGAGCCGGGATAGGTCAACAGAATGAAAGTCGAATAGCTTTTGGAACCCAGCCAAGGAGGAGAGTACTGAAGAGTGCCATTGACCACTCTGAACTTACACCAGAATCTCAGCGCCCTTCCAAAAGCCCTCTTATTATACAGAGGCATCAAGGATTGCAAAGCGAAGATCTATTGTAAAGAGCATTGATCAGGTCCCTACTAGGCCGTGTCAGCTGTAGCCCACTGGGTAGCACTATTGCCTGTAAGTTAGAGGATTGTGGGTTCATAGTCCTACTCTTAGAAGCTCAAGTGTAGAATCTAGGCTGACACTCCAGTGAAGTACTGAAAGGATACTACACTGTTGGAGGTTCCATCTCTCAAATGAGATATAAACTAAGGACCTCATAGGAACAAACCATCTTACAACAAGAACATCATTGAGCAAACATTCAGCATGTTTAAGATTGGTTCAGGCAGCAGAAGTCTTTTTGGAGGAACTTGCAGTACATCTCTGAGAGGGTTTCCTGATGTACGCTGTTCTGTGCTACACAATTTCTGGAACATTAATAATCAACTCAGTTACACCTCTGTTAACAGAGATAATGAATACTTATCCTTCTGCCAGCCCCGAGCGGCTGTCTGCTGTTCTCCATTTCCTCTCCTGGTGCTCTGACAAAGTGGTTCCCTGGTGGGCACAGCTCTGAAAGAGAAGGCAGCCGAGTTTCCATTGAGGACTACTACAAGTGGCTGTAGCCTGCGAGATGGAGCAGGTCTGGGCCTTACAGGGCACGGCTGCAGACTGCACCATATCTGCCTGAGCCGGGGTCAGCCTAGCCCAGCCGGCTGTGTGGCCTCAGGAAGGGCATTGGTAGGATGGCAGGCAGGGGAGCAGGCCGAGACTGTCCTGGGATGGTGCCTCAGCACTCCAACAGCTCTGTGTAGGGCGGCTGTGGAGGGCCATCAATTTCCTTTCTTTCATGTGTTCAAGGGCTCTGATGGTGTAGAAACACTGTTAAAAGAAAAATTTGCATTTATATAGCATTATATAATCGTTTTTTGAAATGTTGATTGAGGGATGAATATTAACCAGGACACTGGGGAGAACTCCTCAGCTCCTCTTCGAAATAGTCTGTCATAGGATCTTTTACATCCACCTGAGCAGGCAGGTGGGGCCTTGGTTTAACATCTCATCCAAAAGGTGGAGCCTCCAACAGTGCAGCACTCCCTCAGTGCTGCAACTGAGTGTCAGCCTTGACTTTTGTGCTCAAGCCTTGGAGCAGAACCTGAACCCAGAACCTTGTGAGTCTGAGGCCAATGGGCCACCAATTGAGCCACTGCTGACACTCACTGATATTAGATGATGCAAATTTCTGGGGAGCTCTGACTTGCTGGGTCTGTCTCAAACTTAGTGGTTGCTGGTTTTCAAAGAACGTGCCAGCTCTAATGTAGGTATAAGTCACAGCCCTCTTAAAACCGCGCTTTGTGATATATAGCGGACGATGGAAGAAGGTGGCTGCACAATTTGTGCTGGATCATTATTTCTTTTAGCCACTAGATGGAGATAAAGGACCACTCAGGAACTTGGCAACACAAGGATCCTTTCCCCAAAAGGTAGAACCTTAAACACTGGCACGGATGGAGCTGTTGGGCCGAATGGCCTGTTCCTGTGCTGAAACTTTATATTGAATGTGGGACCCATGTGGTACAGCAAATAACATGGATGCATTTAAGAAGAAGCTGGATATGTACATGAGGGAGAAAGTAATAAAAAGATGAGTTCTTAGGGTTAGATGAGGAGCAGTGGGAGGAAGCTCTTGTGGAGCATAAACAGCATGAAGCAGTTGGGCTGAATGGCCTGTTTCTCTGTTGTAAATATTATGTAACAGGGGCTGACCTTCTAAACATACGCTGCAAAAGATGTACCCCAAACTCACCATGGACTGGGAACAGGCTCCTTCCTGGTCCCTGTGACTCAGTACCAAGTGTGGCTGGTACACAGACGCAGCGAACAGAAGGGTGGGGAGCTGAGAAATCGTGTTTCAAAGGTGGGATGGGAATGAAAAAGGTGTCTGCTTCCTGGAGCCGGAAATGATTGGCATTCGTTCCCAAGATGTTTACTCACCGTGCCTAGACAGCATTGGGTGAGTCCCTTTCATTGTCTCATTCGTGACAATAATCCAAGAATTTCTCAATGAGTTTCTGAAGTTTGGCATCGTTACTGTGTGGAAAAGAAATGCTCATTATTACCTTTCAACTCCGAGGACTGTCAGTTGCTTAATCCGGATCCATTGTCTGACGATTGGCTTTAAGGGTGGAGTGGGGGGGAATACCTTCAGCATTAGTCAATATTGAGAGCTGAAGGATGTGCCAAGACTGCCCTGCGATAGAGTCTGTCTCTGAGCCAGTCATCAGGAGGGGAAGGAAATAATCTAGGGAAAGGAAACTGTTTGCGTTGGCAGACGGGGATAATGGGGGTCAGTAACCAGAGGGCACATAGAGATAATTGGCAAGAAATCCAGATGAGAATTTATTTAACGCAACAAGTTGTTCTGATCTGGAACAACTCAAAGGCAGGTGGAAACAGATTAAATAGTAACTCTCCAAACGGGATTGGACATGTACTTGAAAAGGATAAATTTACAACGGAATGGGCAGGGGAGTGGAACAAATTGAATAAGTCTTTCAAAGGGCTGGCACAGGCTTAATGGGCCAAGTGGTCTCATTCTGTGCTGTATCATTCTAGTTGAAAGGAAATACTCTTGCTAGACTGTTCTTTCCTTTTAAGAAACTGTTTGCCTGGCAGTTGCACCACACTCTGGGCCTGGCTCCAACACTATTGCACAATCTGAGTGTGTGAATGTTACCCAGGAATGGAGTGGAAGGTGACTGGATGGTGAGTGGAATGAAGGTGGAATGAGTGAAGTGAAGGTGAATGGAGTGAAGGTGAATGGAGTGAACGTGAATGGAGTGAAGGTCGAGTGAGTGGATTGAAGGTGGAGTGAGTGGAGTGAAGGTGAATGGAGTGAAGGTGAATGGAGTGAAGGTGAAGTGAAGGTGGAGTGAGTGGAGTGAAGGTGGAATGAAGGTGAGTGGAGTGAAGGTGAGTGGAGTGAAGGTGGAATGAGTGAAGTGAAGGTGGAGTGAAGGTGAGTGGAGTGAAGGTGGAGTGAGTGGAGTGAAGGTGGAGTGAATGGAGTGAAGGTGGAGTGAATGGAGTGAAGGTGACTGGACAGTGTGACTGGCTGCACAAAGTTCTTCCACAAAAGGACCTCAGTTCATGAGATTTAAATCTCCTCTTGCTGATGGTTGGAACACATCTGCACATATTTCTTTTTTGGCAGTTTAACCTGTGGAGTCCTCTCCTGGATGTGGTGCCTCTTTTTCGGGGGGTCTCATCAGGGGCTGGGTGCTTTTTGGTACGTGGTAATTCTTTGTGGGTAAGACGAGATGGTGAGTGTCAGCAGGTCACTCAAGTGCTACAGCCGAGCCCAAGTTTCCGATGTTGCAGCTAACAGTATCCCCTGCCCCTGCCCTCAGCCCAGATTGTGGGTCAAACCTGGGGCCTTGATAGGCTCTTTGGCATCAGTCCCATGGAATGGACTCGGTTCAGTCGCTGTGGTGTCCATCTTGGCTTTGATCCATGCCATGTCTCTGCTGGTGCTCCAGCGCAATGCTGAGGGAGTTCTGTACCGTCTTTCAGAGGAGGCGTTAAGCCTTGTCCCCAATTGCCCTCTCAGGTGGGTGTAACAGATCCTGTAGCCAGAAGAACAGGGGAGTTCTCCCCAGTGCCCTGGCCAACATTCATCCCTCAATCAACATCTGAAAAACAGGGTTACCTGGTCATTCTCTCACTGCAGAGTGTGTGAATTTGCTGTGCACATTTTGGCTGCTGTTTCCAACATTACAACAGTGGCTACATTTCAGAATTATTTAATTAACCGTTAAATAATTTGGGATCACCTGAGGTTGTAATGGGGCTACACAAATGCAAATCATTTATTCTTTCGCTTTTCGATAAGCCTTTTGGAGCCTTTTGGGGAAAGATGGTAAGTCTGGAGGAAACACTCATGAGATTCCTGGAGGCTTGTGGAATGTCGTGGGTTCCACTGTTGGATAAAAATTGTTCAGACACATAAGTAAATGGACTGTAGTAACCCCTACAGTGTTTATCAGCCTGCCCCATTCCACCCAATCGCATTGGTTTCTCACCCATCTGGCGAGTTAGGTTAAAATTGCTCCCCTTAAGTGTCAGCAGTGGAGCTAAGCCTGGTCCAGTTTTTTGCTTCTTGGCAATGGTTACTGGTGGGATCAAGAATGGGGAAGCTGGCTCTCTGTAGAGGAAGGGGGTTTGGGAGGGAGCAATGAGTCCACAAGGTGGGATTCAAATAACCTCACACAAAATCACAAGGCCTGATATTAAGGACGGGGCAGGTGGAGGTCAGGGGTCACCTTTGCTACTTACAACTTGAGGCGTTAAACTGAGGTCTCGCCTACTCTCTCAGGCAGATGTTAAAGATATTAATGAAACACTATTTTGAAGTTGAGCAGGGGAGCTATCCCTGGTGTCCGGGCCAATATTTAACCCTCAATCAACGTCACAAAAAACAGTAACTGATATTATCACACTGCTGATTGTAGAAGCTTGCTGCGTGCAAATTGGCTGCCACGTTTCCTACATTATAACAGCTAGTACACTTCAGAAGTACCTCATTGCCTGTAAAGTGCTCAGAATGCTGTAATGTCGGGAAAGGCGCTATATAAATGCAAGTCTGTACAATTTATTTGCAGCTCGAAACTCTGTAGTTAGGGTGTTAAGATTCACGACAGATCGAAAGCTCTCTTCCCTGATCACAACGCATGACTCACACTGCAATGATAATCAGGTTTATGCTGCAACATGTTTTAACATGAAATAACACACTCTGATTTTGCAAGCTTCCTGTGGGACTCACCAGTTTCTGACCTTTGACCCATATTCTCAAATGCATGTCCGATTCATCTTGAGGTGGTGAAATAATTTGTAAAAGTTTACAAGTTCTGCAGTGTGGTTGTGTATTAGAAGCTCCTGGAAAAGAGGTCACGGTGTGTTGGTGGAGGAGGGTGGAGTTGGAGTTGGTGCACAGACACGATTGCCAACAAGTGCTGCCATGTTGCTCTGCAAAGCTGGCCAGAGTCTAGACACTTCCTCATAGCGAAGGAAAACTAGGAAAGACAGGACAGCAGACAGAGACAAAGAAACACTGCGAGAGAGAACTGTGCAGGAGGCACGCACACGCACACACACACCCCCATACACACACCTCCACACACACACCTCCACACACACACCTCCACACACACACCTCCACACGCACAGCCCCACACATACACCTCCACACACACACCCCCACACACACCTCCACAAGCACACGCACACACACACCCCCACACACACACCTCCACACACACAGCCCCACACACACACCCCCATACACACACCTCCACACACACACCTCCACACGCACAGCCCCACACACACACCTCCACACACACACCCCCACACACACCTCCACACACACACCCCCATACACACACCTCCACACGCACACCTCCACACACACACGCACACACACACCCCCACACAAACACCTCCACACACACAGCCCCACACACACACCCCCACACACACACCTCCACACACACAGCCCCACACACAGCCCCACACACACACTTCCACACACACACCCCCATACACACACCTCCACACACACCCCCATACACACACCTCCACAGACACACCTCCACACGCACACCTCCACACGCACAGCACCACACACACACGCCCCCACACACACACCCACACACACACCTCCACACACACCCCCACACACACACCCCCATACACACACCTCCACACACACACTTCCACACACACCTCCACACGCACAGCCCCACACACACTCAGCTCCACACACACACCCCCACACACACCTCCACACGCACACCCCCACACACACACCTCCACACACACACCTCCACACACACACCTCCACACGCACACACACACCCCCATACACACACCTCCACACACACACCTCCACATGCACAGCCCCACACACAGCCCCACACACACACAGCCCCACACACACACCTCCACACACACACCTCCACACGCACAGCCCCACACACACACCCCCACACACACACCTCCACACACACCCCCACACACACAGCCCCAGACACACACCCCCACACACACACCTCCACACACACCCCCACACACACACACCTCCACACGCACAGCTCCACACACACAGCTCCACACACACACAATCCACACACACACACCCACACACACACCTCCACACGCACACCCCCACACACACACCTCCACACACACCCCCACACACACACCTCCACACGCACAGCCCCACACACACACCCCCACACACACACCTCCACACACACCCCCACACACACACCTCCACACGCACACCTCCACACGCACAGCCCCACATGCACACCCCCACACACACACCTCTACACACACCCCCACACATACACCTCCACACACACACCCCCACACACACACTTCCACACACACACCTCCACACACACACCTCCACACACACCCCCACACACACACCTCCACACACACACCTCCACACACACACCCCCACACACACACCTCCACACACACACCTCCACACACACACCTCCACGCACACCCCCACACACACACCTCCACACACACCCCCATACACACACCTCCACACACACACCTCCACACGCACAGCCCCACACGCACAGCTCCACACACACACAGCCCCACACACACACCTCCACACACACACCTCCACACGCACAGCCCCACACACACACCTCCACACACACACACCTCCACACGCACAGCCCCATACACACACCTCCACACACACACCTCCACACGCACAGCCCCACACACACACCTCCACACACACACCTCCACACACACACCTCCACACGCACAGCCCCACACACACACCTCCACACACACACCTCCACACGCACAGCCCCACACGCACAGCCCCACACACACACCCCCATACACACACCTCTACACACACACCTCCACACACACACCTCCACACGCACACCTCCACACACACATCTCCACACGCACAGCCCCACACACACAGCCCCACACACACACCTCCACACACACACCTCCACACACACACCTCCACACACACACCTCCACACACACACCTCCACACACACAGCCCCACACGCACACCTCCACATACACACCTCCACACACACACCTCCACACGCACAGCCCCATACACACACCTCCACACACACACCTCCACACGCACAGCCCCACACACACACCTCCACACACACACCTCCACACACACACCTCCACACGCACAGCCCCACACACACACCTCCACACACACACCTCCACACACACACCCCCACACACACACCTCCACACACACACCTCCACACACACACCTCCACACGCACAGCCCCACACACACACCTCCACACACACACCTCCACACTCACAGCCCCACACACACACCCCCACACACACGCCTCCACACACACACCTCCACACGCACAGCCCCACACACACACCTCCACATGCACAGCCCCACACACACAGCTCCATACACACACCTCCACACACACACACCTCCACACACACACCCCCACACACACACCTCCACACACACACCCCCATACACACACCTCCACACGCACAGCCCCACACACACACCTCCACACACACACCCCACACACACACACCTCCACACACACACCTCCACACACACACCCCCACACACACACCTTCACACACACACCCCACACACACACACCTCCACACACACACCTCCACACGCACACCCCCACACACACACCCACACACACACCTCCACACACACGCCCCCCCACACACACCCTCCACACACACATGCGTACACATATGCACACATACACACACACACACACGTGTACACACACCCTCACACACGTACCTCCACACATACCCCCACACACACACATGCACACACACACACATGCACACACACACATTCCCCCACACACACACATCCCCACACACATATCTCCACACACACCCCCACACACACATGCGTATACATATGCACACATACACACACACACACACGTGTACACACACCCCCACACACGTACCTCCACACACACCCCCACACACACACATGCACATACACGCACACACAGACATTCCCCCACACACACACATCCCCACACACATACCTCCACACACACCCCCACACGCACACATGCACGCACACGCACACACACACATACATCCACACACACGCACCTGCATGCACCTCCACACACACCTCCACACACACATATCCCTACACACACACCCTCACACACACTTCCACACACACCCCCACACACACATGCACACACATGCACACACACACATTCCCCCACACACACATCCCCACACACATACCTCCACACACACCCCCCCCACACACACATGCACACACACGCACACACACACATTCCCCCACACACACACATCCCCACACACGTACCTCCACACACACCCCCCCACACACACATGCACACACACGCACACACACATACATCCACACACACACGCACACGCACGCACCTCCACACACACACATCCCCACACACACCCTCACACACACTTCCACACACACCCATACACACACCCTCCACACACATACACCCACACACACACCCTCACACACACACCTCCACACACACATCCCACACATACCTCCACACACATGCATCCCCCCACACACACACCCACCTACACCCACACCCACCTCCACACACACACAGCCCCAAAGACACCCACACCCCCACACACACACAGTCTCACATACACACACATGCGCGCACACACACACACCCACACGCACCCCCCACATCCACACACACACCCGCACACACCCCCCCACACCCACACATAGCACTGGGCTGCTCTAATGATCCCTCTAGTGGTCACTTACAACTTCAATCAAAACCCGCCAGGATCTTGCTGTCTCAGCCACATTCATCAAGGTGATGGGAAGGTGATTGGAGGGAGAGAGGAGGGGGAGGAGTGGGTGGCCCTTGGGTAGGGTAACAATTAGCATCAAACACGCAGGTTGATCTGTGGGTGGAGGTACTGGTTTTACAAGCTAAACTAGCAGCTCTGAGTTGTGACACATGGAGCACACGGTGTGGACGAGGGGCTGCAAGTGTCCCTTCTTTAAAAGCCTGCGAGCGAGCGACAGCAGTGACACAATAACCCAGGAGCGGACAGAACATTACACTGCAGCCAACTGCATACTCCACATGTCTTGGGGCAGGCCTGTGTTACATTCTTGCTGTGCTCTAACTGAAAGCACAAGATTGTTATCTATCCTGGTACTGAGGGCCAGGCCACCTAAACTGTCAATGGCAGTACCCAGCAAGCTGGTAACTGTCAGGAAGCTGGTTGGCTGGACCTTTGGGTAACACCCTGCCATCCATTAACCATTTGAGCGTCTCTGGACATGCTTATTCCCAGCGTAAGAGTCTTTAAAATTTTCCCCTTTGTTTTCAAGTCCCCCCATGGTCTCATCCCTCCATATCTCCGTAACCCCCCCTTCAGCCATTACAACTCCCCAAGATCTCTGCGCTCCTCCAGTTCTGACTTCTTGATCATCCTCCATTTTAATCACTCCGCCACTGTTGGCCATGCCTTTGGCTGCCGGGAAGCTAAGCTCCGGAATTCCCTCTCCACCTCTCTCTCCTCAAACCTACCTCTTTGACCAAGCTTTTGGTCATCTGTCTTGATACCTCTTTATGTGGCTCATTGTCAAATTTGGTTTACTAACACTTGTGTGGAGCTCTTCAGAACGTTTTGCCACATTAAAGGTGCTATACAAATGCAAATTGTTGTGACATAGATCACATACTGCTTCCAATCGACAATATCTGATATTTATTTTCTGGATCCTCAGGTGCAGTTACACGATTTTGACACGTCACTGTGTTGCTCGTATGTGGCATCACTACGAAAAATATGCTACCTGGTTTCTCTCTCCTCAGGTATGAGGGCGATGTCTCTTTAATTAATGGATCAGGCATCCCCCTGATTGCAAATTGCTGAAAGTACCTTAATTAATTTTTTTTAAATAAAGAAGTTGCCAGAATATCTATTATTTTGAACAGGTGATATGTAGTCCATCTTGCAGTCGAGAAATGTCATTGGCTGTGTATAAAAAGCCTTCTGAGAGGTCGTGAAAGGCGCTATATGAATGCAAGTAAATGCCCTCTTCTCTTTCAGTCTCCTGATTGTTCTATTTAATGTCAATCGAGCACCCTAAGAGCTCGCTGGGGCAGGAGAAAGCTGTGCAAGTCCTTGTGGAGAGGGGGAAACCAGAGCTGGGAGCAGGCGAACGGTGTGTCTGTGCGGAGAGTTGGAGGAGGGAGGAGAGGGGAGGGAGAGGGGAGGGAGATCCAGCCTGCAGCTCTGGTGCAGAGGTTGGCGTGTTGCCGCTGACTACAGGGGGAGGAGGAGGGGTGGTGTTGGTGGTGGGGGTGTGGGTTCAGGGCTCGGCTTCACACAGTAGTACCGAGCGGATCAGCTCCCTCCCGACACTTAGACTCGTCAATCAGGATTAATGGACTGCTGTATAAAAACTCACTGCGGCTTTCCGAACACACACACAAACGCTTCCAGCTCTTTTATTGATATGTATGTTTCTGTGGCTGACCGGCCTTTGCAGCGATTAACCTTTGGGTGATCCCGGACAGAGAGCAGAAGAAAGAAATAAAATGTTGGAAAAATCCATGGCTTTTTTTTAAAAAAAAACCCCAAGTGAAATTGACTGAACAGGAGGTGCTCAGCCTGTGAAATTGACACGCTCTTAAAGGGAAGGGGGGGTAAAAGGACAAAAAAAAAGTTATTTTTGGGTCCAAACTTTTTTTTTCTGCTGCTAAACTTTTTTTTCTACTACAGAGGATCGGGTGCAGTTCCTTTTTTTCTGTGTGTATGTGTGTGTGTGTGTGTTGTTGTTTAGGATGAGCCCAGAGATGGAGTGGAGAAGTTTGGCTTCGCTGTTGCTGCTTTTCCCGGTGCAAATGGCTTTTTACGTGGTGAAAGCCGCCGTGTTGCTGCTGCTGCCGACCAGGCTGCGGGGGCTGAGCCGGGACACTGTCCTCATCACCGGGGGAGGCAGAGGCATTGGTCGCCATCTGGCCCGGGAGTTCGCCAAACAAGGGGCGAGGAAGGTGAGTCTCTCTGAATGTAAGGTTGCATTGCACAGTTTTTATTTTAAAATGTGTGATTATTATTATTTTTTTTTTTTGCAAATGCTTTTTTATTTTGGGGGGTGCGGGTGTGGACTAACCCAGCAAAGTGATGGGGATTCAGGCAATAACGTTTCAATTCTGCTCATGGATGGTAGGGGGGAGAGGCTGGCCCTGCAGTTTGCAGAAATGTATTTGCACTCGCTCCGGAAGGGCTTTTTTTTGGTATTTGAATCTTTTAAATAATTGCAATGTCCCCGACACTGAGGGACGGAGATATAGGGTCTGATTAAAGCCTCCTTACGTTTACTGGTTATAGTCTGTCAAAGGGAGATTGAACCTGCAGCAGTGCAGATGTGTGTCAGAGTTTCCAGACCTGCTGTATGGAACACGAGATTGTGCTGGCTTTAACCTTCAGTTTACTGTTCTGCACCTTCAGAATTTTGCCTGCCGTTGCTTGCTGTTCCTAAATACCAGCCCTGCTAATAGGCGCATCGTTCATGGTTGGCGAAATCTGGGCATATTTAATTCCAGGAAAAGTGCGGATTTTTCTGCGTGTTTTGATGGGTTTTTTTTAGCAGCGAGACCACTGCAGTGTGTTCCCTGATGTGTCTCAACACTAGCAGCTTGTGTTAAACCTGGGTGCAGTTAGCTCATCCACACCCTCCATAGGATACAATTGACTGCTGAAATAATTTAGTCATTAACTGTCCTGCTCAAGTATTTTGTTCCAGAAATGCCTCAAGGGGCGAATGCACCACCGCTTGAGGAGTAGGAACCCCCTACCCCCTCCTCCGGCTTTATTCCCAGGCTCTGAGCCGAGTTTGGTGCGGTCTCAGTTGAGATCTCAGTGTAAGAACTGAGCTGCAGGCAGCTTCTGGGTTAAAGGAAGACGGAAGCAGCCAGGCTGTGGTTGCCCCACCTGCTGGTTACACTCTTGAGCCCCGCTGAAGGGAGAGTGCGGTTGGACATAGGGTGAGTCAAGATTAGACTTGGATCTGCTGCCTCTCACCAGACCCACGGAGCCTGTGCACTCACAGTCTGCACACACGGAAAATGGGAGGCTAAGCCAGCACAATGTCATGTCCTCAGGGGAAGAGGCAAGAAATTGACCCACTGAATAAATCTTACCTGGTGGGAGGTGTTTGATAGGATCAGGAGGAGGTCATTCAGCCCCTCTAGTCTGTTCAACCTTTGAATTTGATAAGAGCTGTACTTCAACTCCATTGATCTGCCATGATTCTGTAAACCCTTGCCCAACAAAAATCTATCAGTCCCAAGTTTGAAATTTCCAGGTACTGCCTCATCGGTGGTGATTTCCAATCCCCTTTGCATAAATATCTTGCCATCACTCCTGAATGGCTGAGTTTTAATACGAAGGGTATTCCCCTTTGAAGGAGTGAATGCGGAACGCAGGAAATAGATTATTTCTGTCTTTAAGAACCCAAGCAATAGGCAGATCACTATCCAATTATATAATACCGATGTACCCTGTGATGTGGAAAATAAAATAATCCTGACAGGAAGAACGTGGAGATTGTGACAGAGGCGTTACACACTGCTCGGGGTGGGGGGCAGCCATGAAAACTTACTTCACTGCGAGTACCTGTTGGATAAATGTCTCAATTGTAATCGGCTAATTATAAAGCCAAAATGCGCTTTGCTAATCAGCCTGGGTGCTCTCTAGTGCTGAGAATGTTGAACTACATCTCTAGTCCTGGAGCAGTCCAATTAGATGAAGCACCAGAGGGGTGCCTGCTCCCTCAGATTCCCTCCCCATAACCCCAGCTGAGTCCCTGTCATTAGAGGGTTGATAAATAGAGCTTCCTCTGACAGTTAGATTAATCCAGTGACCAATAGACAAGCAGAACAACATTAAACCGAGGCCTCAGCTTCCTACTTGGGTGGATGTAAAAGATCCCATGGCACTTTTGAAGAAGAGCAGGGAGGTTATCCCCAGTGTACTGGCCAATATGTATCCCCCAATCGGCATCAGAGAAACAGTTTGGTTATCTGGCCATTATCACGTTTGTGGGAGCTTGCTGTGTGCAAACTGCTACATTTCCTATAGCGTAACAGTGACACTTCACAATCACAAGATCTCAGTGCAGAAGAGGCCCTTCGGCCCATCGAGTCTGCACCGACACGTGAGAAATACCTGACCTACCTACCTAATCCCATTTACCAGCACTTGGCCCATAGCCTTGAATGTTATGACGTGCCAAGTGCTCATCCAAGTACATCAAAAGTATTTTATTGGCAGTAAAGCACTTTGAGACCTCCAATGGTATGAAAAGCGCTACATAATTGCAAGTCCTTCTACTTCGATATCACCCATAAAATATTGACTTGGTTTCAGTATTGAAACCAAAGATTGGAATTAATTGAAGGGGGTTTGACTCATAGACAGAATATCCCAGAAGTGATTTGTAAGCTGGTGTCTAAAAGAGGAAACTTGTTCTGTCCTTTTAAATGAAACTCTGGATTTAAGTTATGCCTTACTTTTATTCAAGCAGTGAATTACTCTCTCAACCATGTAGGACCTGGAGATACACAGTAGATGGTGTGCTCCTCAAAGTTGGTTTTGCAACAGTTGCAGTTGTGAAGCTGCAACTTGCAGCTTACCCGCCTGGCTCCAAAATGCCAGTCTGATGTCTGATTTGCCTGACGTGTGCCAGGGCACAAGTCCCTGTGAACCAGCTCCTCCCCAGCTGGACAGCCAGTAATCTCAAGGTAAATTAGGCAGAATTTGCATCAGTGCAGATGCCTCCCCATGTTGAATAGCTCATTATCACTCACTCTGCAGTACATAAAGACTGGACATTTGGAATGAATGTGTTCAGCACCTGCAGAACTGAACTGCAGTACAGGGGGCCATCTGCACCATTCCCAGCAGAGGGAAACCCCAGAAAGTGTTCCCTTCCTTTCCTCCCCTGCCACCAAAAGTAAAAGCAGAGACAATGGGGAAAGAAAATGGCTTGCTGATCCTACAAAGCTGCCTAGTTGTTTCTGTTACAAGTGGCTTTAGATGTCAATCCTGCCTGAGGTATTCCCCGGATCTTTTGGTGTGTGGCTCAGGTACCCCGCCAAAGTGACCTGTATCCATTCAGCATCGATTAACCGGCTTTATCCAGGTTTGGGTTACCAGCATCATTGAGGACATGTTGGGTATGCAGTAATCTCACAGCAATGGAACATAGTGAGCAGGACTCTTGGGGGCAACCTTTACTGTAACAGAACCAGTTACCAACAACTGGGACTGGTTTACTTATCATAACTAATATATGTGAGGAGGTCTTGTGGTGCAGTGGTAGTGTCCTTATCTCTGGACTAGAAACTCTTGGTTCAAGTCCCACTCCATGACTTGATGGCCATGGAAGGTGTATTCATAATGTGGCCCAACAGATTGATTATCAGCCTGTAAACCCTTCCAATATGCCTGATGACAGGCCATAAGTCTGGAAGAATTTCCTGGTCAGCCATACTGTAGAAAGCAATGGCAGTACTCCAGTGGAAGTCCATGGCTATCAACATACCCTCTTACAAAACAAAAACAGAATTACCTGGAAAAACTCAGCAGGTCTGGCAGCATCGGCGGAGAAGAAAAGAGTTGACGTTTCGAGTCCTCATGACTCTTCCACAATATACCCTCTTAGGCATGGTACCTGAAGGAGGAGCAACAACTAATATGTATATGGGCTGCTGCTCTCACGTGAGGCAGCCAACATTACTTGGTGAGTCAGTGGGTTAACATTGTTGCCCAATGTGGTGCTGAGATGTACATGGCAGGAAAGGTCCCAAATTCTGACATGGATTTTGTGCCGAATCAGTGTATCTCCCTTCATGTCCCTGAATTTTCCTCCGTGCCCCTGCACAGCAGAAGGAAATTGGCCCGGGTTCCTGCTTGTGATTGCTGGGCCCCTAACTCCTCCTAGCAAACATGGATATCGAGCTAGACTCTTGTGCCATTTGTGGCCGAATAGCCTTCTGGTAGCTAACTACTTAGACTTACAGAAGGCTCCCATTAAGGACCGAATAGAGATGCTCTGCATCAAATTGATCTGCAGAAGTTGGTCATCATACTTGCAAGTGAACATCTTCACACAGTCTTTGAAATCCAAGCCATGAGGAGCATTTTGATTCGTGTACAGGAATTTGGGTTTGTAGTGTGAATCTGCATAGGGGCAAAAACGTTTGTTTTAGTTGTGAGGGAGTGAGACACTTCCAATTGAAGTGTCAGCTGGAGCAATATAAATTGCCTGGAAGTGATGTGAAGTTTAAATACTTGAGACTGGTCTTGGAAGCATCCAGCTGTCTGCAGAAGTCAGTGGACACTGGAGCTCCTCTGCACAGCTAAATTGTTTTTTTAAGAAAATGTATTCATTCATGGGATGTGTGGGCATCGCTGGGAAGACCATCATTTATTGCCCTTGAGAAGGTGGTTTTGAAGCACTAGGTAGGTACTCCTGCAGTGTTGTTAGAGAGGGAGTTTCAGGAAATGTTACCTGGTGATGATGAACAGTGATGTGTTTCTAAGGCAGAATGGTGAGTTGGCAGGGGACTGCCCCACTTCTCTACATAATTTAACAACTACTTTGACTGCACTTTTCCTAAAATGTGTATTGTTTTGCGCCCGGTTTACCCTCACCCCCAACCCCTTCTTCGTCCTCCTCATCTTCTGTCTCTTGGTGTTGGTAAGAACACAGGAGCTAAAAGCCTAGGAGTCCCTGTGGAGTGGCCATTAATCACACGTGCACCCGGGACAATGGACCCTGGATTTTGCAATCTACGCTGCCTCAATAACTTTAACTGTTGACCTTGGTGTTAAAATAACACAGATAGGAAAACAGCAGCTGTTCAGCCAATGGAGGAATCACAGCTAAGTCTGATCTTGACCTCCATCCCTGCATCCTCCTCTTCAGTCAGGGTTATTTCAGGAGGGGGAGTTATGGCAGATTTTGTTTTTTTTCCCTCTATTTTATTTGGGAGATCGAGTATGGTTTCCCAAATGTTTTACTGGCCAAGATCAGCTAATTAGGTGCAGAACATTTCTTTCTCCCCGCCCCCAATCACCACCCCCCCCTGCTTAAAAATATGAGGACTGGTGACCAAGACCTTGGCCAGATTTTAAGACGCCTCTTAAAAGAGGAGAGGGAAGCAACGAGGCAGAGTTGTTGAGGGAGAGAATTCCAAAGTTTGGAGCCTAGGTAGCTGAAGATTCGCTGTCATTGGTTGGTCTAGTGATTAAAATCAACCAGAATTAAAAGGACCAGTCGGGTTGTTTCTATTCTGGATCTCTGCTGGCTCTGTTAGATCATGGATTTGGGGGTGGGGGGCTGGCAGGTGCTGAAATTGGGAGGGTTAAAAACAGAAATCAGTTTGACACAGTCAATTGCATGAAAACCCAAATCCTGTCTTTGCATAATTCATTCATTTAAAGAAGCAGTCTTTCTCCTAAATTGACTTTGAATTGTTCTTAATACTGCCATCTGTCTTGCTCTCCTGCACTCATTTGCTTTCTGTCTCTTATCTTTTGCTTCACCCTCTCTTGCTCTAAACTCTTCTCTTGCTCTTTTTGGCCTTTCTCCGACTTTAATTGCTCTGTCTTTTTGTTCTGTGTGTGTGTGTGTGTGTGTGTGTCTTTTTTTGCTTCATCTTGCCCCCCCTCTATTTTTGTCCTATGTTTTAAAACGTTTCCGAGTTTCTCTAGAATGACTGGAGGAGCACCTTGTAGTTTAGTCACAGCCTTGGGTTCAACAGCAGGTCAGCCGAGTGCTGATGATGTCATTAATCTTGTTTACCACTTTTAGAAAAGGAAACGCAGGTCCAGCAGGCACAGGAGGGGTGGTGGGCGGACAGGGGGAACAAGCGAATGAGGGGGGCTGTGGGGGGTAAGCAGGTTGCAGCCAGTGGCCAGTTCCACCCTCATTCAGACCTCTCTCTCTGTTGGCAGAATCTTATCGGTCCCTTCCTTAGAGACACAAGCAGAAACCCCGTTGGCTTAACCCACAGATTTTTTAAATATATGATATGAACAGTTAAACGAGAGATGCATGGCATTCTGTAAATAGACTTGACCTGAAGGAGGACAACTCATTTTACAGTTTACTGGAGGTGTCAGACCGTGACAATACTGGGTTATTGAGCCAGAAAAGTCAGCTGAGGCAGAGGATATTTTAAGGTGTCACTGTCTGTTGCAGAAGCACTTTGTTGTCTGTCTTTTGTGATTGTATATTTTTAACGGAAGAGCTATGTACTTGTGATAAGGTAATTTTAGAATTCCAGTAAACCTGAATGCTGCCAATGGAAAACCCCGAATGCTAGCTCTTCCCAAGGATCCACGGACCCCAGCCGACCTTTGGCACCTCACTGGGGGTGGGCATTCCTTATGTCTGATCCTGGGTCTTAGAAATTGAAAGGCTATTTGACTGTGTTGGACCTCACCACCGAACGTGGTCCTTTGTATGCTGAATGTTTACCCATGGCAGATGTACTTTCTGGAATGAGGTCAAGAAATAGCATTCAGGAGTTAGGCATGCAGGCAGATTCCCTTTCTTACACTCAGAATCCTGAAACTAATTGTAAACATCTCACCTGTGATCCTGACTGTGATATCAGCTGATTCACAGGGACCACCCTCGTAATCTCTCCCTCTGCTTGGATCAATGCCACACTGGGCAATTGGATTTACCGAAACAGAGGGTGTGAGACAAGGTAATCTAATTAATCATTGCCTCCTTGTAAGGGACTATCTATTGTTTTCCTTTCACAATGATTAGTTATTCTTTTGCTTAATTTTCTTCCCCAGCTTCAAAATTAAAATAGATCCTTCATATGTAATTATCTATTAAACGTTATATTCAAACTGTTTTTGTGACTGTACCCAAGTTCAGGCCTATGCCCAGGTTAACAACTCTTGAGCTCTTCCTAGGCTGCGTTTGAACTAAGTATTCAAAATGAATCCCTTTTTATCTTCTCACTGTGTATATACATACACAGACACTCAACAGTCCAAAAGCAATAACACTGCTCTTCCCAGTATTGACCATGTTATCCATTGTATTATTTTTGGGGATGGGGGATGTGGGGGTCTGGGAGGGAGATAGAAGGGTGCAGTCTAATGCTGCTCTTTGTTGGAGATGACCTCTGATTGACCCTGGCTCATTGCTAACAGGCTTGGCCATGGTGACTCCTGTCTGAACCCTTCATCCTTTTGCACAGATAACCGGCTGAAACTCCTGCACTTGACTACAGCAAATCACAATGAGGCTTCACCGCAAAGCTTTATTCTGGTGTTTTTTTTCTCCTTATCTCGTTCACTTGTGTTCTCTTGCTCTCGCGTTCCTCTTGATGGCTGGTGGTGTTCCCTCTCTTGTTTACAGTGAATCTGTGAATGGAGCTTGTCATCCTGTCCACAGCTCATTTCGTGTGCTGTTTTGGGACTGGGTTAGGAAAAAATCATTCAAAAATAAATCACCGTGGATGTAGAATTGCTGTACCCACAGGTGGGCACAGACTGGCATCTGACTGTTCAGTTGCTGGGCATTGTTGCACTTATAGCTATGAGGCAAATTTTTAAATGCGGGTGAATTTGTTCATTAAAGGGCATCAGCTGTTTCCCCACCAATTGCGTTGTGAGGCTTTTAGTGGTAGAATAGGCAACTATTGACTGCTTATCCTCTCACATGAGAGTGGTCCCTTTGCAGAACATTTTAGAAAGGTACTGCTGCACCAGCCCTTGGGTACTTAATTCTGTTGCCTTTTTAGTGACTGAGAGCACTCCATCACCATTGTGAACGTTAGTGGATTGACTCTATCTGCATGGGCTTTCAAAGGGAAAGAGGGCTGGACTGTCTTGAGCTGAATGTGATGTGGAAACAGGGACACCTTGTGCATCATTCGGCCCCGCCTCCTGACCGATCATTTGCAGGACCTGGTTGTCTCCCTGGAGTGTTTGCAAGTATTCCTGGGAATGCCATGCTGTGTCAGGTGGGCAGAATAGCAACAAATGGAATTCCGCCAGAGAAATGTGTGGTGATGTATTTAGGGAGGTAATACAATGCAAAGGATTACACAATAAATGGGAGGATACGGAGGGGTGTAGAGGAAACGAGAGACCTTGGAGTGAATATCTACAGATCCCTGAAAGAAGAGCAGGGAGGTTATGCTGGAACTATATAAAACATCAGTTGGGCCACAAGTTCTGATACTGTGTGCCACATTACCGAAATGACCCAATTACAGAATTGCATTAGAGAGGCTACAGAGGAGACTTACAAGGATGTTGCCAGGACTGGAAAATTGCAGCTATGACACAAAATTGGATAGGCCAGAATGTTCTCCTGGAACATAGGAGGCTGAGAGCAGATTTGATTGAGATGTACAAAATTAAAGCAGCCTAGTTACTTTAGCAGAGAGGGGGCACAGACTTAAAGTGATTGATAGAAAGATTAGAGGGAAGGTGAGGAAAACTGTGTTCACCCAGAGAGTTGTGGGGTCTGGAACACTCTGCCTGAATGGATAATAGAGGCAGAAATTCTCAACTCGTATCTGGATATGCATCTCAATTGCTGTAACCTGCAGGGCTATGGACCAAATGCTGGAAAAATGGGATTTGGCTGGGTGACTTGTTTAGTGGCCGGTGCAGATACAATGGGCCAAGTGGCCTCCTCCTGTGTTGTAAACTTGCTATGATCCTATGGAAAATGTTAAACTCTGCTCAGTATTTGCCATATCGGATACTAAAGAAACCTGGTGCCACTCAGTCAGAAAATGAGATGACAGTACGTTTCTTATCTGAAACACCTATTTCTGAGATCTTTGTCCTCCAATTCTGAATCCTTGTGTATCTCACTGGCAGCTGTGCATTCAGCCGTTGGAGCCTTAAGGTCTGGAATTCCCTCTCGGCTGCTCTTGCTTCCTTAAGACATTCATTAAAACTTATCCCTTTCACTAATCATTTGGTCTCCTGTCCGAATACTATATTTCCTTCATGAGCTGAGCATCAGATTTCTTTTTTTGAAGTCTGGTTATGCTACTTTGAAGCCCCTTTGGACATTTTACAAGTTAATGGTGCAGTATAAATGTAAGTTGTTTTCGTAAACCAAATGAAACATCTGCACGTTTTCAATGATGAAACCATTTTCAAACCCAGGACAATAGAAGTGCCCCAAACTGTTTCTCTTCCTTAGTGGGTAAATGCACCATCTAATATGGTGTTGATCTGTTGCAGCAATAAGCAATGTGAACTCAAAGCTCCCCCCCACCCCAACCAACGCCTCACCAACTGTCCCTTGTTAGCTCGGGGGAACAGTGGGGTTACTACCATTAATTGCTCTCAGTATCTGAACTATAGCAGGGGAAAATCGATTAATGTGCTACCAGATTCATAGAGTCATTGAATTATTCAGCCCATCGTGGCTCCACCAGCTCTCTGAATGAGCAGCTCACCTAGTGTCATTCCCCTGCCTTCTCTCTGTAACCCTGCACATCCTTCCTTTTCAGATAGCATTCAAAAGGGAATTAGACTCTTTTTCGATTGAACCTGCCTCCACCACACTCAGGCAGTGCATTCCAGACCCCAAGCACTCGCTGTGTGAAAATCTTTTTCCCAACATCACTTTTTTTGCTTCTTTTACCAATCACTTTTTAAATCTGTGCCCTCTCGTTCCTGGTATAATTGCTTCTCAAAGCAGGACTTCTGTTACATGGAGAACAACCCCAGCTTCTCTCTTTTCTCAGCACAGAGATGTTAAAGGGAGATTTAATAGAGATGCTCAAAACAAAGAGAGGTTTTGACAGGGTCGATGGGGAGAAACTGTTTCCACTGGCAGAAGGGTCAGGAACCAGAGGATGAGATTTAAGATAATTGGAAAAAAATGCAGGGGTTAATGGGGAGAATTTTTTTTCTTTACTCAACTAATCTGGAATGTGCTGTCTTTTTAATAGTCACTTTCAAAAGGGGATTGGAAAAAATATTTGAAAAGGGGGAAAAATGTAGGGGTCGTGGGGAACAAGAAAGAGATTGGGACTAATTGGATAGTTCTTTCAAAGAGCTGGCACAGATACAATGGGCTGAATGGGCTAACCCATCTGTGCTGTGTGGTTCCTGGGCCTGATCGGTATCTAACGATCCCTGCTAGAATGTACACTGCTGAGGATAGGTTTGGGTTGTCTGTCATGCTCCTGTGGTTGAACAGCTTGTCTCTGGGCCGATTAAGTGAAGAAGAGCCATGTGGTTGAGAAATTGAAAGGTTGGTATTGGCTGAAAAAAATGTCTCTCCAAAATGAGTGTAGTGAGGAGGGAAGATTGGGAGTGAGGAGTTATTGCTGGAGGGTAGGCTCGGTTCCTCTCAGTGTGTACTGGAATTATCTTTGCTCTGAAAGTGGTCCCCTGTTTGGCATCCAGCCAGCATCCCCTGAACCTGACACACTTTCAATTCAGAACTCACTGACCATAAAATTACTGAGGGCAGCTTCTCACTGAAGTGGAAAATCCTGCGGGGACGGTCTGCCTGCCTGCTGCCTGGCTGCTCCTCCGAGCTTCCTACCCCTTTCCTTTTACCTCTGGATGACCCTGGCAGATGACTGCGAAAAAGGCAGGTGAAAAAGTCGAACTGGCGGAGGGGGCAAAAAAAAAGTGTCAGCAAAACAGTCAACAGATTGTGCCCCAGCTGCCTGTCCGTCCCCATAGTAACTCGTGGCAGCACTTCAACTGTGAGGGGCGTTAAGACTATTGTCTTGTGGCTGTTTTGGGGGGTTGGGGGGGGTGGTGTGTTGCGGTGATTAGGTTGGCTCAATTGACAAGGATGAAACTCCCAGGTCTGTTAGAATTCCAGATGTACCCAGCAAGGCAGTGCTCTCCCTGCGATATTGTATCTTGCACTAAGTATTCAAGTTATTTTATACAATTTTTTTGTTTGGTTTTCAAAAGGCTTCTTTCACTCAACTTGCATTCATACAGCATCTTTTAATATAGCAAAACATGCCTCATGCAGGATTGATTGGCATTGTGAGTTTGTTTGGATGCATTATAAGGGGAAATTGGATAAATAACAAAGGCAGAGCTTAAAATATATAAAGGGGTGTGAATTGGCCTCCCTTAAATTATACAACGTCCCAGGATCTCAGTTATTTATGTAAAAAGCAGTTAAGCAGTGAAGGGGTTAACTGGGTGAGCAGCCGTTATAGTTCTACAAATAAATGAAAAGGATGTTGCTCTTTGTGTGACTTTCCATTTATCTTTGTGCTAACCACACTGCATCACCTTGGCACTGCTTGGTGCGAGGGCGGCAGCAGTTGCATAACATGGCCTACTGCCCCTTGCATGAACCTTCTGGATCTTCAACTCGCAAGGTGTTCAGCAACCTTATTCCCTTCCTCCCACTCTGTGTGTCCCTGTCCGCACCACTGTTACAAATGATACCTCCTTTTTCAGGCTTATTAGGATTGCTTCCTTTCCCCAATCCTACATAAAACCTATTGAATATCCACAAGTCTTTATCACCATTGATGATTTAAAGCAGCTTTGTCCTGTTTGGATGTCCTAAGCAGCTCGCTCATCAGACTTGTAGGCTGGGGTGACTTGGTCATCAGATTGTTGCTGTGATTATGTCTGTAAGCCTTGGCTTAAAAGCAAATGTGTGTGGCTAAGTGGACTGTCAGGTGTGAAGCTGAGACTTGGAAATGTCCCCTCTTGTGTGGAATTAACTTGTTAACCAGGGTGACATTTAGCTGTAGAGGGAATGAGGCAGAGTTCCCCCTGCAGCCACCACCACGCACCCCCCCCCCACCCGCCCAACCCCAATTAATATCGTGAACCCTGAACAGAGTACACAAGCCAGAATCATAGAATTGTTACAGCACAGGAGGAGGCCATTCAGCCCATCGTGTCTGCACCAGCTCTCTGAATGAGTGGTTCACCTAGTGCTGTTCCCCTGCCTTCTCTCTGTAACCCTGCATATTCTTCCTTTTCAAATAGCATTCAAGGGAATTGGACTGTTTTGATTGAACCTGCTTCCACCACACGCTCAGGCAGTGCATTCCAGACCCCAACCACTCGCTGCGTGAAAAAGTTTTTTCTCACATCACTTTTTTTATTTGCTTTATTTTGCTAATCACTTCAAATCTGTGCCCTCTCATTATTGAAGATGTGATTGCTTCTCAGAGCCAAGCAGCCTCCCATCATGACTCTCTGGGCTCACAGTGAATAGCAATGTGACACCCAATGGTTTGTAATGCCCAGTGAACTTTTTTCCCAGCAAGAACCAGCAGATCTTGAATTGTTTAAGGAAGCTCTGTTTCTTTCAAAGACTGTCAGCCATCTCATTTGATATGTGTGGGATCTTGTGTGGAGATTAGCTGCCATGTTTGCCAACATAATGAAGGCATTTGCACTTCAAAAGGGATTGCCAGTCACTGACTTTTCTGCACTCACCACCCCCACCCTCCCCCCCACCGCCCAGCACCCTACCTCACACTCCCCTTAAATGCTGGTTTGCATAATTGCCCCACCCAAGAATTACCTTAATGTCCTGAGGGCTCTTTGTGAATGCATGGAAAGGGAGAAATGGCAGGAATTGTAACTGATTATGATCCTTTTCTTGCAGATCATTATCTGGGGTCGGACAGAGGAGTGTCTGAAGGAGGCCTGTGAGGAGATTCGGAGCCTGGGTGTGGAGTGCCACTACTTTGTCTGTGATGTAGGAAACAAAGAGGAAGTTTACCAACAAGCCAAGGCTGTACGGGAGAAGGTGGGTGTCTACCAGCAACGCTCCTGCAATCTATGACCTGGGTACAAGCTGCCTGGCTGTAAG
Organism: Carcharodon carcharias; assembly: GCF_017639515.1. Taxonomy (NCBI): domain Eukaryota; kingdom Metazoa; phylum Chordata; class Chondrichthyes; order Lamniformes; family Lamnidae; genus Carcharodon; species Carcharodon carcharias. The sequence goes on along the minus strand of NC_054481.1, from coordinate 102,807,307 downwards.
TAAACCTGGGCCTTGCACAGTTCTGATGGGAAAAAGTTAAACAGAAGCCAAGTCTGTTCTGAAAGATGCTTATAGATTCTGTGGCATTTTAAGAGCAACGAGTTCATCTTATGTTCTGGCCCAATAGTCAGCCCTCAAAAGCTGTAATAAAGTATGAACTCACTAACAGAAGAGTTGGCTTTTGGAACAGTTTCCCAAGGGGCCAGGAACTTGCATCTCTACAAGATCAAATTGGATAATATTTCAATGAAATATATCTTAATTTACCACTGTGAGGAGAGCAGACTGTATGTCCCCCTTATTTGATTCTGATCATTGGATTTTTCCTTCCATTGCGCTGAGAAGACTTGAGCATTCACCTCTGTGTCTGTGACATCTTACTGTATCCAAAATTGCTGCCATGCTGCCCCACAAACCCTTTCAAGGAGCTGATACTGAGATGTGACACGATGCTATATCCTTGGAAGTGTCCTTGATGCCATGGGTGTTGGTGGGGGAAGCGTAGGGTGATCTTTGAGAGCTGTTAACCTTTGTCTGAGTGCAAGTTCAAGCCCTTGGTTTTAGGCAGGAAGGAGGATTGGAATGTTTGTGACCAATCGCTTTGTTTGTGTGCAGGTGGGTGATGTCACCATCCTGGTCAACAATGCCGCAGTGCTTCATGGGAAGACTTTAATAGACAGTGATGACGATGCTGTCCTGAAGTCCCAGCACATCAACATGCTCGGCCAGTTCTGGGTCAGTATAAGACGTTTTGACATCTCCTAAAATAACTCAAAGGTCCATGTTTTATTGCAAACTTAAGGTCTCCTCTGGGTCTCCCATCTTCTGTCCTTTACACTGCTGTTTCATCCCAAAAGCTTCTGGTAATGAGGCTGTACAATGGCACAGTCCAGGGTAAGCCACTCTCTGTGTGTTTTGCACACCAACATATGAGCCTTATCATCGATGCTGCAGTGCAATGCTGAGGACATCATCAAAGGTGAGATGTTAAATCCATCATTCCCCCGTTGCCTGTTCCGGTGGATGGTAAAGATCCTGTGGCAACAAAACAAAACTGGCAAAAGCAAAATACTGCGCATGCTGGAAATCTGAAATAAAAACTGAAAATGCTAGAAAAACTCAGCAGGTCCAACTGCATCTGTGGAGAGAGAAACAGAGTTAACATTTCAAGTCTGTATGACCCTTCTGAAGACTCAAAACGTTAACTCTGTTTCTCTCTCCACAGATGCTGTCAGACCTGCTGAGTTTTTCCAGCATTTTCAGTTTTCCCTGTTGTCCTGGCCAATATTCCTCTCTCAACAGACTGTCAAGACCGGATTAACTGAATTGTTCTTAGTGGGATATGGATGTGTATAGGCAGTCACCACATTTCAGAGTAATTCACTTGTGTGAAGCGTTTTGAGTTTTTTGGAAAATCTGTTACGGTGCTATATAGATGTAAATAATTCTTACCCCCCTCCCCCAATTTAAAACTCTCTGCTTAATTTCTGAATTCTGCTGCTGGTGGTTGACCTCCCATTTGTAACACTGATGCTGGGAGGTTTCAGCAGACCATCTTGAATAACCGCATCAACTCCCTCCCCTTCCTCACTCAAATCAAAGACTTTTTAATGTAATTATATGCTTTATGAAAAATCCTTGACATTTTTCCTCTAGAGCTGCCAATGCTGTCAATCCTGCGAATGTCTGAACTTAAATTGAAGACTTGTGAAGTTCTCTCCCTCTTAGTCTGGAGGATCTTTAGCGGTGCAGTCAGTTCGAATGTGGCTCTTTTTGCTTCTGACTTGGTTTGTGTCCATTACGTAAGGGCAGGGAGCAGAGTGGACAATGCCCCGTCATTCAAATTTATATTACGGTCTTGGCAGTGTTTCTTGGGTGTGGAATATTGGCCAGGACACTGGCAAAACCTTCCTCCATTTCTTCCAATGCTATCGCAATACCTGACTCAAAACAGCAATCCTGTTCAGGACTGTCAGTGACGCAGTTAAATTTGATGCACAAGTTTTATAGTGAAACCAGGATAAAATGGTTCGGTCTGAAAATTCTTTTTATGTAATTCTAATTTTCCATCCCTCCCATCCAGACTACAAAGGCCTTCCTGCCTCGGATGCTAGAACTGCAACATGGACACATCGTGTGCATGAACTCTGTGCTGGCATTGTCTGCCATTCCGGGTGCCATTGATTACTGCACTTCCAAGTCGTCCTCCTTCGCATTCATGGAGAGTCTGACACTGGGCCTCCTCGACTGCCCTGGGGTCAATGCCACCACAGTGCTCCCATTCCACACCAGCACTGAGATGTTTCATGGCATGAAGACAAGGTCAGTGCTGAGGGTAATAGTTTTCCATAGCTGGTTAGCATAGAGGTTGTGGCTTGATGTTCTTCTATAGGTTGAGTTGGACGAAGTCTGCTGGTTGCAAAACACTTTGGGATCTTCTGCTGTGCCGGGGTGCTCTGTAAATAGAAGTTGTTCATTTTTAAAAGTCTATAGGTTGTAGGAAGTGAGAAGGGCCAAGTGATTTTACAGTACAGAGGTAACTGCAGAAGAATGCGTTGGAGGAGGAAATGGGATATAGGGAAGAGACAGAACAATGTCAAATGTGGAACACCAGAGGGGAAAGAGAGGAAAGCTAAGGAATGATCACTAATCAACAAAAAGCTGTTCTTTGTACCCTGAACAGCACTGTGGAATGCTAATGTCAGCAGATAAGTTTTTTGCTGCAGGTTTTATGCTGCAGAGAAAAACGTCATCAAAATCACTGGTTGGAATGGTTTGCAAAGCGCTGCTTGGTTTGAGCATCCTTTTGGTGGATTTTGAGCCTGATGGTGTGATTATGCTAAAGTGGGTGTAACCTCTTCCATTGATCGCTGATGCAGTACACAATGTGGATTTCAATTGTTGTGTTAATCTAGTCAGTAGCCAGGAAGTCACCCCAGACCTGACACTGCACTCAATGGAGGTCGGGCTTCACCCTCCCTAACTCTACGATGCTGTTCAATTGGAGCTGCCCTACTGGCAGGCTGAGATCAACTGATAAAATCCAGGAGACTGGATTCTAAGAGGGGTATGGGGTACACCTGGCTGTTACAATACTTGTTCAAAGTTGAAGGCAATTAGGTTTAGTAGGCAAATGTAAATTAATTGGTGTTTCCTTTTCAGAGTGGCATGCTGTATACTCCTTAGAGCTCTAATTCCTGAGTGGAGCTGGTGACTCCTGTACCAGTCCAGATGCCAGTGCCTTCTCTGAATATTTGTGTGATCCCAATCCTTGGGATTTGGGGCAGGGTTAGGTCAAAGTGATTTGTAGCACTTCTGACCTTCATTCTTTGAGGACTTACTTACAATGGACCATGTGGTATTAGATGGAGATCTGATTCTTTTTTAATGTTTTGATTTGTTTTCTCCGCTGCAGATTTCCCAAGCTGTTCCCTCCCCTCAAACCGGACATGGTGGCCCGCCGGACCGTGGAAGCAGTGAGGACGAATCAGGCCTTCCTCCTGCTACCCTGGACCATGCACGCACTTGTCATCATGAAAAGGTACGTAAGTTCAAGGCCTTGTCTCAATCACTCCCTCCCAAGCTGCGGCTATTCTGCCTTGAAAGGAAGGGCCTCTAGGGGTTCTCAAAAGTATAGGTAATAAAGTGCTTTAAGAACTTTATCCTCCTCCCCTTTACCTCTGGGTATAAGGTATTAGTTCTAACTGGCAAAGGACAAATTTGGACTGATAAGAGTAGTCAATGTCAGAAATGGACTTTTGCGATCACTTAAAGAAAAATAGATGGGAGAGCAGGGCTGCTGGGCCTCCTTTATTTAGATCTAGTGTTTTTAGAGAAAGTGTACGCTGTCTAGTGTTCTGATGGACTAAGAAGCTCCAGTCCCTTTACATTGTTCAATACCACCAACAGTGCAGCTACTAGGGGCCTCTCATCACTGACAGCCTGTGAAGGTCACAAGCAAAATGAGTTTGCGATGACATTTTCTGTCAGGCTCCATGAGGCTGTCTTCATACCAAAGCAAGCCAGTGTGAGTCTAAGAATTTACTGCTTACAAGGAATTGACAAAGCTTCAAATGGAGGGGGATTTAGGACAGTGTCTTCATTCTTGACTATTTTAAGATTGGGTCAGTCAGTAAATGCAACAAGCTGGAAACCAAGTTGTGGAGCCCAGGAAGGCTCCAGGGTTCTGCCCTGGTGCTTGCTGAGCTAAATAGGTGTGGAAGTGATCTTGACTTGGGGGGGGGGGGGTCAGTAGAAATCAGCAAGGGAAATTGCTATCCTGTTAACTGTTCCGCAAAATAGGTCCAGAATTGGACCTCTCTCTGCTCTGATAACCCTCACAATCTGATAGCCAACATTGGCTGAGCTCCCTTGTGAAGAAAGACCAATTTAAATCATTGATAATTTGCCTTGGACATGAGACACTAGGCTAAACCCCAATCCAGAATTTGAACACATAGTCTAGAATAACACTGACAGTCTAGTGTAATACTCCAATGTGATGCTGAGGGAGCACTGCACTGAGCAATGCTGCTGCTGTTCCATTGCAATGGCAAAGTAAGGCTCTGTCTGCTAAGGGCGGCATTACACATCCTGTTGATACTAATGGGTAAACCAGAGGTTCTGCTAACATTCCTCTTCCCTGTGGTTTGTGGGATTTGACTGTGTACAAAGTAGCTGCTGTATTTGTCTGCACAATGATGACTGCACCTTGATTTCTGCGTGAAGTGCCTCGAGACAAGACCGAGTGAGGTGACATTTCATGTTTAGTTACAGTTGTTGGGGAAACGTAATGAAAAGAACAAAACTCTGACCTTTTTTCCCCCATCTCTGGGTTGCAGTATCCTCCCACAAACGGCTTTGGAAGAAATTTACAGGTTTACTGGAAGCTATGCATGTATGGACAGCTTCAAAGGACGAACATAAGAAGAGGCCCCATACTCTGATTCCTCTTCAACCTCTCTAGCAAGCTGGAAAATGAACTTTGAACAGAACGTATGCAGCAGGCAACTCTGTGGACGTTTTCCCATCAAGTCTTGCAGAATATTAAACATCAGACCTTCGCTATGGCGATGCAGCCCCAAGCTCCCTCAAGGCAAACTGAACTATGTACAGTCAAAACTGGACACGTTAACAGGTGGACCTAAAAATAAAATTGAGGTGACTTGTTACTTGCGAGTTAAAGGTCCTCATTCTAAATGTAACTTTGGAGTGTTGGAAATCGTTCACTGGGAATACTACGTGGCTTCTACGTCTAAATGTGCTGATGGGTGGTATTCCGTGGGGATACACCGGATGTTTTATTCACACTGTGGCAATGACTGTGTGCCATTCCACTCGCCTTTGTTTAATGACAGGAATGTCAGAGAAATTCATCACTTTTCATTTTAAATCATGCTGTAAATTTTAATATTTAAACTGTAATTTGCCATCTGGCCTAAAAGCATTAACTATTTTTCCTCCTCCTTGGATTTAGTGAATGAATAAAATAGAAAAGAAAAAATTGGCTTGAGGGTGTTAATGACTAGCTCCACACTAATAGTAAAAGGATTCAGTGGAACACGAGGCCATTCAGTGAAACAATGGCTGATCTGTGACCATATACCCCACCTTTGCTTTCTATCCCTTGGCAAACTTTGGTTAACCAAAGTCTGTCAATTACAGATTTAAAACTTAGTTGATTGATCATCATCTGCTGTTTATGGAAAAGAGTTCCAGACTTCTAGCCCTGGACCTCACACACCACACTGTGCATGCACAATTGAAAGCAGACATTTTCACCCTTAATACTTCTGCCTGAAAAAAGCTTGTTGCAGAATGCTACAAGACTGAGATTCTGTAGTTTGTTACTTCCTGTCCACTCCCATATAATAATAGTTGATTGGGACTAGATCCAACTTGGGTTCCATGCCTGCAAGTGAAGTGGACACAGCTCAGGTACTGTGCTTACAGCCATAACTGGAGCGAGGCCTCTGCCAGCAAAACTTTAGCTTGTTCCTCAGGTACAGGAGGGTCGCCCCTAGTGATTTTTTATCATCCTGTGTTTCCACTGGGCTTGGACAGGACCAAGAATGTTCCACCAGGCATGAGTTCCACTGTTGACTGAAGCTGCTGAATATGAACCACCTTTCTCTCTACTGTTTGAGTTAGGCAGAGGGACCAAAAGATCCTCATGTTTGTTTTGCAAATCTGCACTGTTATTTGGTACAGTAGTAGGTGCATTTTTTATTCTTGATCGTCACTGGCAAAGCCAGCATCTGTTGCCCATCCCTAATTGCCCTTGACAACTGTGTGGTTTGCTAGGCCATTTTCAGAGGGTAATTAAGAGTCAACTCCATTGCTGTTGTAGTTAGTCACAACCTGCTCTAGGGAATGGTTTTGGCCTTTCGAGGAATATGATTAGACTCTAGTTCACGCCTCCCTACTGCCAAATAAACTAACAAATACTCCATGCTAAGGGTCACTTGGTTGAGAAATCAGAGGGCTGCTGGCACATGGACCTATCTTCAGCAAGAATTGGGGGGGTGGCGGAGGCAGCGATTGCAGCTTGTTTATTTGCTTGTGTTATCTCGAGGGTATGAGATGGGATTCTGACCTAAGCCGAACACAATAGTGAAAACTATTCCACATCTACCAGAATACACTGATTAACTGAATTTAATTACAGCAGTTTTGTTTGGAGATAGTCTCAGTTGCAAAGTCCAAGGCTTTCTGACTAAACACAAGCCCACTGAAGGCTTATGTTCGGTGAATAACAAAAGCCTGGAACTGACACAAACACCATTCTAAATCTTAAACAGCATTGTAAATTGTGGCTTTGTTAGGGGAATTTTTTTTTCACATGGAGAGTTTGGAAGAGCATGAAATGGTTTGTCACGGGGCTGTTCAGGCAGAGACTACTGCACCTTTTAAGAGAATAATGGATAAATATTTTAAACAGAACAATGGGGAAAACAGGGAACTATGATTAGTTTTGGATTATTTTTAGCAAAAACCCAGCATTGACAATAGGCCGAATAGCTTCCTTTAGTGTTGTAAATGTGTACGGTTTATGTTTTAACATATGTTTATGTTTTAACCCCAATACTTATTAGGGCAGCCCTCGACTTCAACTGTAAGAATTTGAGTTTCATTTGCTGCACTGGTTACCCTATAAATCAAAGAGCAAATGGTGATTTTAAGAAAAACCATTATGGTTCCTATAAACTGGGATCTCCCTGAGGTCAAATTGGCTAGAGGCCTTGTGATGGGAATCGGAAGTGACACAGTGCACTGTGGCAGACTCGATAACCTGATAGCTGAGCTACGCAGGCCCGTAAGCCTTTGTTGATGATTGAATCAGTCAAGCCTGATTCACTGATGGGATCTGGAGAGGTATATCTGTTACCTGAGTCTGGCACTCTTCTGGGTTGACGCTAGAATGCCATCCCCCAGTAACACATCTGCCCCTCCAGGTCCTGGCAAGTAATCAGGCATACACAGCAAAACACTCAGCAAATAGGAGCAGTGGTTCTGAGTAAGCAGCCTGAAGCTGTTTGGTGGTAAGCGATGTGGCTTTAGGTAGTTAAGCTCCAGCAGTAAGGCAGCTTCTTTGTTAACCTGGGCTAAGCTCTTAGAGTTCAGGTAAGTGGGGTGTGTCACTCTGGGGATTTAGCAAGTAGAAAATCCACTTGTGGTATAGATACTCACACAGGATGAGGAGACACCCACAAATATCAGAGTCTTCCCCAACACCGAGGTTCTTCTTAAAAAGATTGCATCAACAGAAAGTTAGAAAGTGAAACAATTGGATAATGTACATACTGACAAGCATCAACCAGTAAAAATTAAACATTTCATCAAACAGAAACTAGGATCCACTAAAATTAAAGACTGTAGATGCTGGAAGTGGAACTTCATTGACTGAAAAGCTACAGATGCTGCCTGACATAATTCCAGTATTTTCAGTTTGATCAATAAAATACCCTCTGTCACAGAGCTAGTTAAAAAGAGTTCATATAGGGGTAATAACAACAGAAAATGCTGGAAATACTCACCATGGTTCTGATGAAAGGTCATCGACCTGAATCATTGGGCAGAAATTTCCTGGTTCCGTGGTGATGGTCTTGGGGGGTGGGAGGGCTGGGGAAAGAATGGCGGCAGCTGTGTCAGGACGTTTTCCTGATGCGTTCCCGCCATTGGGGAAATACCCCAGGGGCAGCCTGGGCCACGCTTCGGTTCCAGAACATGGTGGCATGAGGGGGGCGATGGTGGTGGACAGCAAATTTACATAATTAAAGCCCCATTTAGGGCTGATTTTGCAGCCTCGCCAGCAACTTGCCAGCAGCAGAGTGGCCCCTCTGCCTTGTGCAGAGGCTGCCAGCTTAATAGAAGTGGCTAATGGTAGAAAATACAAAAACCCTCCCTGAAATATTGGAGGACCAGGGGACTAGCAAAATTGAGGGCCTTAAATAAATTAGAATTAATAAAGTAGTGCTGGAGAAATTAATGGGACTGAAAGTTGATAAATACCCTGGAGCTGATTATCTACATCCCAGAGTGTTAAAAGAGGTAGCTGTCGAGATAGTGGATGCATTGGTGGTTATCTTCTAAAACTCTATAGATTCTGGAATGGCTCCTGTATATTGGAAAGTAGCATACATAACCCCACTGTTAAAGAAAGGAGGGAGAGAGGAAATGAGGAACTACGACCTGTTAGTCTGACATTAGTAGTACGGAAAATGCTAGAATCTGTCATAAAAGATTTGATTACTGGGCGCTTAGAAAATAATGGTAAGGTTGGGTAGAGTCAACATGGAATTATGAAAAGCAAATCATGTTTGTCAAACCTGTCAGACAGTTTTCTGAGGATGTAATTAGCAGAATAGATAAGGGAGAACCAGTGGATGTGGTATATTTGGATTTTCAGAAGACTTTCAATAAGGTCCCATACAAAATTAGAGCACATGGGAATGGGGAGGATATATTGGCATGGATTGAGAGTTGGTTAATAGGCAGGAAACAAAGAGTAGGAATAAACGGGTCATTCTCAGGCTGACAGGCTGTGACTACAGCATACTGCAAGGATCAGTGCTTGGACTCCAGCTATTCACAATTTATACAATGATTTGGATGTGGGGACTAAATATAAAATTTCCAAGTTTGATGTTGACACAAAACTTTGTGGGAATGAGAGTTGTGAGGAGGATGCAAGGGGATTTAGATAGACTAAGTGAGTGGGCTAGAACATGGAGATGGAACATAAAGTGGAAAAATGTGAAGTTGTCCACTTTGGTAGGAAAAACAGAAAGGCAGAGTATTTATTAAATGGGAAAAGATTGGGAAGTGCTGATGTCCAAAGGGACCTGGGTGTCCTTGTTCATAAGCCACTGAGAGCTAACATGCAGGTGCAGCAAGCAATTAAGACAACAAATGGTATGTTGGCCTTTATTGCAAGAAAATTTGAGTACAGGAATAAAGAAGTCTTGCTGCAGTTGTATAGAGCCTTGGTGAGACCACACTTGGAGTATTGTGTACAGTTTTGGTCCCCTTAAGGAAGGATATACTTGCCATAGAGGGAGTGCAACAAAGGCTCATCAGACTGATTGCTGGGTGGCAGGATTGTCCTATGAGGAGAGATTGAGGAGACTGGGCCTGTATTCTCTGGAGTTTAGAAGAATAAGGGGTGATCTCTCATCAAAGCATACAAAGTTCTTATTGTGATTGGTAGGGCAGATACAGGAGGGATGTTTCCCCTAGCTTGAGGTGGGGTGGGGAGGGGGAGGGGAGTCTAGAATCAGGAAACACAGTCTCACCATAAGAGGTAGGCCATTTAGGAATGAGATGAGGAGGAATTTCTTCAGCCAGGGAGTGGTAAGTCTTTGGAATTCTCTACCTTGGATGGCTGTGGAGGCTCAGCCATTTAGTATGTTCAAGGCACAGATAGATAGATTTCTAGATATTAAAGATATCAAGGGATATGGGGATAGTGCTGGAAAATAGTGTTGAGATCAAAGATCAACCATGACCTAGTTGAGTGGTGGGGCAGGCTTGCGGGGCCGTATGGCCTACTCCTGCTCACATATTCCTATGCTCCTCCCTTCAGCAGTTCAGGGCCATTGGAGTCAGAGGCTCCATCGTCCAAAGAGCCGCGGGCATCAAAGGCCATGCCCATGGCCCTGATGATCCAAGCAGAGTGGCTTCCCCTCCCCTTCAAGGGGCCTGTGGTTGATTTTTACACCTCCAAGGTGCCTCCATGTTAAGGCTTATGTGTGGTTTCCGATTTGCTTCAGTCATTCCTCCCAGTAGGGTTGGCAAGGCTCCAGAGCTGCCAGACCTCTGATTGGGCTGCATCATCAGGAGCTCACATACCATCCTTAATAGGACAGAAAATGCGAAGGCAGCCAATTTGGAGGCAGTCTCCAGGAAGACTGCTTCAGAGGGCATACTTGCAGCAAGTGCGAATTTGGAACCTGCATTGGGTCCTGAAGTCAGGGGCCTGAAGTCTGTGGTAAAATTCTACCCATTAACTCTGTTCCCTTCTCCACAGATGCTACCAGGCCTGCTGAGTATTTCCAGCATTTTCTGTTTTTATTGCAGATTTCTAGCATCCGTAGTATTTCGCTTTTGCATCCATATTGGTGCGAATAATCGTTTACACTGAAGATTAAACAAGGTGATAAGAACAGCAATAGACAAATGGGGGAAGAGTCTCACTGTCAAATAAAATATCTCTCTTTGTTCATTTAGTTCAACGTGCTGCTATTACTGCGCATTGAAACTGCCTTTATATGGGTTTAGTGCTGGCAATTCCCAGTGTGGTTCTTCATGGGTTTTCCTGGCCATTGGTCTTAGTGAATCTAGCAAACTACTGAGATGGAGCTGCCAACAGTGTGAGGTCTGTACACTGAGTTAAGGTGGGATGAGCATGGCATCAAACCAATCCAAAAGCAGTTGAAACTGAACAAGTACTGGGTACTTTCCAGGGATTAGCAGTTCTCATTAAAAGGATTTGACTTGTTCATACAGGTGTACTTTTATATATTACACGCTGCATCTTTCAGTGTCAGGACAGTTTAAGCTTTGTCAAGCTTCCCAAATGTTTAACTTAAATGTTGGTGGAGCCAGTGCATTTTGGAAAACTATGCAGCAACTGCCTGTACTTAAGCAGTAAACGCTGGCTCCAAGTCTTGAGCTTATATATGCCCTGTTATTTAATGGCTCGGTGGGTAAATGCACCTCCTGACGTGGTAACAAACCATACAGAGCAGAAGAGCCTTGCCCAATGCATATTCAATCGATCTCAATAGTGGCAGTATTGTGACACTACAGTTGGCCCTTACTCTCCCCTCCCAGTAAGGAAAAGTCGTCCAGGAAATAGTCCCCGCTGAAAAGTACATGTTTACGGGCAGATCTGTCTTAGCTGTAATGCCTCTGTGGTTTAATATCCTCCTAACCCTCACCATTTAACTTCACTTGTACAGCATAGTCACGGGGCTGTACTGGTGGGTCCAATGGAACCATACCCCAGCAACAGTCAGTGCCTTCAAGAGAGGAAAGAAGGAAGAAATGAACATTAAAATAAAAGCAAAATGCTGTGGATGGAGATCTGAAATAAAAACAAAGTGCTGGAAAAACTTAGCAGGTCTGGCAGCATCTGAGAAGCGAACATTATTTGTCAGCTTGGCTGAGGTGGCAAGGTTACCTTTAAGGTTGGAAGGTGTGGGTTCAAGTCCTGCTTCAGAATTAGAGCACTTATAGGATGACATTTCATTGCAGTATTGTGGAAATGCTGTATTGCCCTTTGGATGAGACTTCAAACCAAGGTCCTGCGCAGGTATATGCAGAATGGTATTTCCATGGTAATTGTTTTTCAATTTTCCTGTGTTAATCCAACACTGACCTTTAACCAACACCACCAAAACAGATTACATGGGCACTTATTTCTCTGTTGTTTATAGGATCTTGCTGTGCATAAATTGACGGCCTAGGGTATAACAGTAACAACTCTATAATTCAATGGTTTTGAACCAATTTGGCACGTCCTGAGGACATAAAAGGCTCTATATAAATCCAATTCTTGTAAAAATTCCTGAAGATTGAGGGTGGAATTTCTGCAAAGGTTCTCTCAATCTCCTGCTGCAACTATGGTGGAAACCCTGATAAAATGGCATAAGCAGCTAATCCAGGGTTTCTGATGATTATACAAAAGGAGGTTGGGAGGGCTCCTGAGGAAATGGCAGGCATTTAAATCAAGTGTTTGCATTTTCTAATGCATGTCTTTGTTACCATCAGGATTCTTACTGAATGGCGGAAGCAGGCTCGAGGGGCCAATTGGCCTATTCCTGCTTCTAATTCTTTTGACTCAACTATTCCAGCGCTCTCCGAGCCAGCCTCCGACGTTGCGCCTTCCGTAAACTTGTGCGCATTCAAAGCTCTTTTTCCCATATCCTAACTTGCATTAAGTCCTGTCCACTATCACTCCTGTGGTTGCTGGCCTACATTGGCTCTTGGTCTGGCAATGCATCCTTATAAATGGCAATTCTCATCCTTGCTTCAAACCCTGCCATAGGTTTGCCCCGCCCTATCTCTGTAATCTCCTCCAGCCCCACAACCCTGTCTGATTTCCTCCAATTCTGGCCTCCTGAGCACACTGATTTTAATCACTCTATCAGTTGGTGGTACTGCCTTCAGCTGCCTAAGCTCTAGAATTCCCCCACTATCCTGCTCTCCTCTTTTAAGATGCTCCTCATAACTTCTTTGACTTCAGCTGTTGGCCACCTGTCTTTAATATCCTGTTACTGCTCCTGTGAAGAATCTTCAGATACAAAATGTGCTATATAAATGCAAATTGATGTTGTTGCTTTACAGTTATAATTCCAGACATGAACTAAGAGGTAGGCCATGTATTTTTAAGTAATTGAGAGCCCTGGTACAGGTATGTGATCACTGTACATACGATTGTGACTAAAACAAAGGTTCTTGTAAAATAGAAACTGTGACCAATCAATCACAGAACTGGGGGAAAAAATGATTCGGCAAAAATTAGTTTCGTGTTGAGGTGTCCAATTTCAGAGTCCTGTTTAAATTGACCTATTGGCAAGCTTAAGTGTCAGCTGACATACTGGAACTCTCTCTTGCCCTGGTAGTGAACTCTTCTCCGTATTCTGTATGAGGCTGGGGTGGGAAAGGGAGGGGTGGGGTGTGGGGGGGAAACGGTGGTTGGGGGCTGACAGCAGCCTGCTGAGGCAGTGAAAGGGGAAGAGTCTTTGTGGCTGGGGTCACAGCAAGGTTAGCCAAATAACAGATTAATTAGGAGAAGGCGGCACCTGGCCTCACCGTGAACTCTTCACCAGGCTAACCTGTACATAACCCGGTCAAGCACAGGTGGAGAGCGAGCAACTCAGCCCTCAGCCCCAGCACTGCCTGCCTGGATGGTAGCTTATTTTTAGACAATATCAGGGGGTATAGGGTGAGGGCGAGGTCAATTCCTGAACATGACTAAGAAAATGATTAATTTTATGTAAACTCTGTACTGGAAAGTAGCCATCATCTGCTTGTTAGATTTGCTTCCGAATTCTTTAGTTCTGTCAGCTTTCCCCTGTGTGTATCTAGTGCTGTAGTTATGATATAACAATCTGTGAGCTCAGGTGATTTGATAAATAAATCCTTTTTCTCCTTAGGTAGTGGGATGGGTTCTGAGATGGCTGATAATCCAATGTGCGATCTGCAGACTCTGCCACAAGTGGTACAGGTGGTGCTTGAAGGGTTGGGTAGATGGGTCGTTTGGAGATTTGCATGCTCCTCACGATGCCTCGGCTTCACCTCTGCACGTTCCTGATTAAGTTTCTCGATGTGTTCGGTGTCTTTCCAAATGAACCTTCTCCATTTTGCTCGGCCACAAGCCAGGTGTGTTTGATCTCTTCAGGGATGCTTTGAGGACATATCTGCAGTCCACCTGGGAGGCTTGAGCAGCAATCGAGTTCCAAGTAAAGCAGTTGCTTTGGGTGTCTGGTGTCCGTCATACGAACGACATGTCCCTCCCAGCTGAGCCAGTTTAGATTAACCAGTGCCTTGAGTATAAATGGGATATGGGTATCTAGCAGATAGGATTACTGTGAATTACCACCTCAAAAACTGTTCCCTCCTTTACCCCTCCTCACCCCATCACCATGCCAATGGGCCACAGCAGTGGCAAATGCAATCATGAATAGTTACCAGGATTGTATGGCACCATTTATTTTGAACAGGAGGCCATTTGAGCCCTAAGTCTGCCTGTCCAGACCAACACTTAAAAGTGTTATGGTTGTGGCTTCTTGTGGACGAGGCTAAAGGGATGATCCACTGTCAGAAAATGTAAGAGTTGTGATTGGAACTTTTAACTATTTCTGTGCATACTGCATTATCTGTTTTCTTTCAACGAAGGACTACACAATTCTCAGAGTACCAGTTAGTCAGTTTAAGATTTACTTGTTACCATACATGGTATTACATTAACCGTTGCTTCCTTGCTTGGGGTATCAGCCAACTTCTGCCTTTCTCAGTGAGCCATGTGGTTACTGAGGTGACACAGTTAACAGCCTGACAATGGACAGGACTCCACAACTAACATTCATAAGTTTCAAGGGTCAGGCAACCCCAGGGCTTCAGCTTCAATACTTCACAAAATCTAACAAAGAAACACACTCACAATGTGGTAGTGAGCTATACGTACCAAAAAGGTCCCAGGTTCATTACCCATTTTATACTGAGCTAGCTGAGGTGCTGGATTAGGTCTCGTACTTGGTGGTTAGAGAGGAAAAGAAGAACCAACAGGGGCTACTCTTCTACTGTTGGTCTATGTTTGTCGCCATGTTCCGTAAAATTCCTTTTGGATGTTGACTATATTGAAGGAATCATGTTAGGTACATGCTACTGAATGGTAGACATTAATCTTGGATTTGTGCATGGACAGGCCTGAGCCAACTGGGAAACTTGTGCCTTTAAAGGGCTTTTAGCTTCAATCACAAGATATTAAATGAGTCCTTTTGTTACAATGCAAGGGTAATATCAGGAGCCAGCTTGTTCATTTTTTGATTACCTCTTAGATTAGGACCCACTGAGATCTAATGTTACATCAAATTACTAATCCAGCAGTCCAGAATGGAAGAGGTTATCAAGTGTTCAAAGAATAAGGGGCAAACAAGACAAAATGATGTGATCTACTGCCCTTCTTTTGTTATAGCTTGCATATCATGTAAATTACACATTCCCCATCTCCCTATATTTTGTTATTAAAATTAAGATACATAAAAATCACAGAATGATTACTGCACAAAGGAAGGCCATTCGGACCTTAATATTCGTGTCAGTTTTCTGCGAGAGCAACTCATCTAAGTTCCCTTCCTCCACCCATTCCCCGTAGCCTTGCAAATTTTCTCTTCAGATAATTATCCAACTCTCTTTTGAAAGCCTCACCCAGATTATCTTTGTGAGGTAAATCTCCAATCTGGAAGTTGGTTGCCAAAATTGCAAATATCCTTGATTTTTCTCTCCTGTTAAAGTTCTGTACGGGTAAAAGCAAAGTGAATTTCCAAAGTCCTCCTGCTATGACTGACTCTTCTGGAAGGTTCTTTCACCATGAATGCCCACTGCCCATGGATAGTTTACTCCCTCTCCTAATGGTTTGAACTTAGTTTTCATTCCCTTAGTGATGCTCTTGACCTAAGCTCTAAGCCTGTATTGCCTGTGAGCAAAGCTATTTTATAGTCTTCACTAAATATCCTAGGCAATGGACAATGAGATATAATGCTTTGACTTGACATTAACTCACCACATATTGAATCACTGATCTTGGCTGTACTATCGAGATGATGTAGCGCAGAAGGCAGGTATTTTTCACGTGCCTGGCAGCCAGGCATAGTGGAGAGCGTGAAAAACAGGTAAACTCCGTACCCAGAATCATATATCAATGGCAACAGAAGCTTGTTGCAAGGTCACCTATCCTTTCAGCTTGAGAAAAATAAAATGTTTTCAAAACATTAACAGCGGTTTTAGCAGGGTACAGTGGCTGACAGGGGCAGCTGACACCTTACCTGTACCCTTAGGATATTGAGTGCAGTACTTAGCTCAGTAAAGCTCTATCATAGCAAAGGTGGAGTGTAGAACTTGGATCACTCAAATTTAGTGCATTACAACAACTTACATTTAGGTAGCATGTTTAATATAGGAAGAAGATCCCAATGATGTGAGGAAACTGATGTTGATTCAAATGAGGAGAGATTAGGAGGGTAACCAAAAGCTCGGTCAAAAGAGTGTCAAAGCAAAAGAAGCTGAAAAGGCAAAGCGTGGGAATTCTAAACATTGGACATGGATGGCTTAAGGGAAGGGGTAAAAATGCACAACAGGCTGAGTCAAGGGAACAAAGAGTATCTCAGTTCTGTTGAAGGGTCACGAGGACTCGAAATGTCAACTCTTTTCTTCTCCGCCGATGCTGCCAGACCTGCTGAGTTTTTCCAGGTAATTCTGTTTTTGTTTTGGATTTCCAGCATCCGCAGTTTTTTGTTTTTATCTATGGAACAAAGAGTATGTTGGTTGGGGAATGGAGGGCTGGAAGAAGTTAATAGAGATAGGGGCAAGGCCATGGAGGGCTAAACAATAATGTGTGTTGAATTAATGTGCTATGGCATGTAAATGAAGTACTATATAAATTCAGAATGTAACTGAATTAGCTGTACTCAATTCAGAGGTAGTCTGTCATTAAGATGAAAAATGCTTTGTTGAGCAGTTGGATGCAGAAATGCTATTTCAGGGAACAGAGGGGTCACCGAGTCTCTCTGCTGTTAGATAGGAATAAGTTGTTAAGTGTCAGACTGAAGCAGGCGGGTGA
This sequence comes from Carcharodon carcharias, assembly GCF_017639515.1. Taxonomy (NCBI): domain Eukaryota; kingdom Metazoa; phylum Chordata; class Chondrichthyes; order Lamniformes; family Lamnidae; genus Carcharodon; species Carcharodon carcharias. The sequence goes on along the minus strand of NC_054481.1, from coordinate 102,790,461 downwards.
TCCATCATGGCTGCTGGTGTAACAAATGCAGCCTGACCTTGTCCTGATCCTGTTATTTCAGTCTAACATGGGCTCAGGGGTAAATGGGCCATGAACTGTCACCCCTACCCCCTGGTGAGGGGTCAGCTTGCCTGACCTCATGAAAGTGCCAATCAAAATGAGTAATAGAGAGAACATGAACCTAGACAGAAACATGTTCTAACTCGACAAGATTTCAGGCACATCTCTGGGTTCCCCAGTGAGAGACTATTATAGATTTAAAACTTAACCCAATAAAACTATGCTTTGTGTAATGAAATAATTTTACTTGAAAAAAATCATAGAAAATATCAATATAATTTCTGTCAGATTAGTAAATAATTTAACATGATTCACTATATGGGGACAGGTTTTTAAAACTCATTTTGGCATCACTAAATCACTGCGCCTCTATTTAGCTTGCCTCCTCTCCAGTGCTTGGGAGGAAAGCTTCCTTTGGGGCAGACGTAGGCCAAATTACAAAGACATGCATGTGATTTCATAAAGGAAGAAATCTTTACCCTTGGTGGTGTCTGCACCATGAGCTTTGGCCTTCACTTAGGTTTCTCAATGCTAGAGTGAGTGAACTTGCAGATTTCTCCAAACGTGCAGGGCTTATGGGGAAGGGTGAGGGGGTGGTGGTGGAGAGGGTTAATGTCTATCTACACAGACACAGGTTGCCAAAAGACACAATTGTATAATAGCTTACCCTACTCTGTACTCTCTCCTGAAGGTGCAGTCTGCAGCTGAAGATTGCTTACGCAGGCGTTGACCATCCAGCATCTCACCCAATTAACCATTCTCCATGATAGTTTGGGTAGTGAACGGTGACAGGATTTGGGAGGCATCACAATCAACCCTGACTTGTCCTCACTCACTGTTTCCACTTGTATACTTTCTAGAAACTCTGGCTGACTTTTTTACTTCCGGACTCAACGTCTTGAAATAAATGGTAGTGCCCTGGTTACTGCAACAGCTGAGATCACCGAGATCACTGATCGCCCCTGGTTTCCATTTCACACTGGGTGGTATGTTACCAACTGAAGCACAACAACACATAGGGTTTAAAGAATAGAAACAGTTCATTCACCCCGGCAGATCCATGCCAGTGTTTGTTCTTCACATTAGCCTCCTCCCCACCTTACCCATTTAGCTCGATCAACATATCTTTCCTTATGTTTTTTTAGCTCCCCCTTAAGTGCCACAATGTTATTTGTCTCAATTACTCCTTGTGGTAGCAAGTTCCACATTCTAATCATTTACTGGGTAAAGAGGTTTCTCTTGAATTCCCTATTGGATTTATTAATAACCATTTTACATTTATGGCCCCAGACTGGTCTCACCTGCAAGTATCTTCCCATGTCTTTCCTGTCAAACCCATTCATAATTTCAAAGGCCTCTAACAGGTCACAACTCTCCTCTTTTCCAGAAAAAAAAGTCCCAAATCTGTTCAATCCTTCCTGATAGGTATAAGTTTTGGTAGCTACAGTTCACAGTACTCTAAAGTGTGGTCTAACCAAGTTTCAATACAAATTCAACATAATAGCACTGCTTTTCCATTTTATCCCTCTAGAGATTAACCCAGTGCTTTGTTTCTTTTTAGCCTGATTGACTTGTCTCAGTTTTTCGTGATTTGTTTGTCTGTACTCCGAGATCCATATGTTCCTCTGCTTCATTTAGACACTTCCTTTCCAAATCGAAGTTTATTTATCAATTATACATCCCTGCAAGTTCATTGATGTCTTCCTGTATTTTGACACTATCCAGTATTTTGGGCACTCAGTCGTTGAGTATATTCAAGACAAAAGTCAATTTGATTTTTGGGTATTACTGGAATTAAGGATATGGGGATAATGTGGGAAGATGGGATTGAGGCAGATGATCATGTTGAAGTATGGAGAAGGCTCAAAGGGCCAAACAGCCTACTCCAGCTCCTATCTATTGTGTTCTTATATTGCAGTCCTCCTCTGTAGTAACTACACCCTACAATTTGGAGTCATACACAAATTGTGAAATTGTACTTCCAATTCTGGAGTCCACATTGTTTATGTAAATAGTGAACAATAGTGGTCCCAATACTGATCCTTATGGAATATCACTTCCCAGTTTTGCCAGTCTGAGTGACCACCTTGAACCCCTACTCGGTTTTCTGTTCTGGAGACAGCTCGCTATTCCTTCTGCTGCTTGTGCCCCTGAATCCACATGTTCTGACTTTAGTCATGCACATTTTATGCAATTGCTTATCAAAGACCTTTATGAAATCTAAATATATTATGTCCATTGCATTACCCTTGTCTATCCTTTCTGTTACTTTGTCAAAGTATTCAATAAGGTTGTTCAAGCTTGAACTTCCCTTTTGAAATCCGTGTAGATTGCACATTATATTTTCTGTCCCTAGATATTTTTCTATTACGCCTTTGACTAAGGCTTCCTTATCTTTCCTACCACTGTCATTTAGCTAATTGGCCTATCGTTTCCTGGACTTTTTATGTACAGGAATCACATTTAGCTGTCTGTCGGTCCTCTAAAACTGTTCCCCTTTTGCGTATGTATCTATAAGTTTGATTAGTTTATCAATTATCTCTTCCTTTTCTATCTTAAATGTCTTCATATCTTTTTTCATCTTGCATGCTATATTAGAATCAGTTCCTTGCTTAAATCATGGAACAAAGATGGCATCAGAATCTTTATCTTCCCAACAGTCTGATAGAGCAGAGGGAGAAAGTAGTGAAAATTGATGAATACTTTCAGTGGAATGGGCTTTTTTTTGTGGCAGCAGTAGTGGGGATGGGATGAGGAGATGGTGTTGATACTTCCTCTGTTCCCAGGCGATTGCTAGTCTTCGTTAGTGAGTTAGCACCCAGGTACAGCTCACGTGTGACATTAAATTACTCCTCAACCACTGCTACATGTACCCTCACTGCATGTCCTTGAAGGTTAGACAAGTAGGTGTAGGACAGAAACATTCTGGGCCAAGGAGATGGCACACTATTGGAATATTTGTACTGACGTCAGAGAGGTCCTTGTGCAGGTGAATAGAATACTTTCCCAGCAAGGCACTCTATACACTTCCAAGTCAGATATTGTGTAGGGGCAGGTGCAAGGTAAAGCTCCTCTACCCTGCCTAGCTATGCACTTTGGCACTAATTTGAAATGCACCTCTACCTGCAGCAATGTAATATTACCACTTCACACAGCAGTCAATTGCTTGCATTCTTTGAGTGAGATGAATAGTTGACTGCTAACATGGTGTTTTTGTGCTGTGAACCAACAGTGACTAGAAACAAAATTGAGACTCCTCCCAAGTTCATGTGAAGCTGTCCAGCTCACAGTGTTCTTATCTGCCTAGGTTAGCTTCAGAGATGAAAGGCAAGCTTTTATTTTATCTTAAATTTCATTTTGCTATGATTTCTGTAATTTACGCTGTCATTTAAGTCCCAGATAATGACAAGTACTCCCAGGTCAGCCTTAGGGACAGTTCTAAAATGCCATGGATTGTATAAAATATGATATTAAAACACATTTATTTTTGTAATAATTCATTTTATTTTATAATAAAAATTCACAAAAAATCAACTACGTTGGGGGGCGGGGGGGTGGTGAGTCCGGAATCATCTTTTTGTCACATGTCCCTCACAGGAAAATATAAACCTGTTTCACCCTAAACCCATGCCCTCCCCTTGCCAAACCTGGGAAAACTTGTAAAATAATTTCAAAGGTGGTTATTTAGAAGGAAAGCAGGAATATAACAACTACCCACACAGTTCTCTGTGCGGCAAGTTGATCAGGGTCTCTCATGAAGCAGGCTGGTCAGTGACTCTCAAATATTATCAGATTACAGAGATCCGCTGTGCAACAGACAGTCTATGATTGAACAGGCTGGCCCACCTCTGTCTTCAGTGTAGCCATCTTTTGCTCAGGCTGAAAATACAGCTCTGTTCACCTGGGATGCTTGCACATGTGCAGAGTCTTTGGTTGTCCACTTCTTGTACATTCTCCAAAATGACCAGCCAGCCATTAAATCTGGCTGTCCAGTTCAAAACTACTGGGGGGTCACTAATACTCAACCCTCCTCACCAAACCAACCACTGTCTGAATACCATGATGTATTATTCCTGATTCCTTGTGCAATAACAGAAAATAGTAGTGATAGAAATTTGTCCAATACATTAGTGTGTACAGTGGAGAGATAAGGTCCCTCTGTATTATAACTGGGGTTTTACTGATATAGTCTTTCCTTTTCTAGAGAGCTCTAACTACCCAACTGTATGACTACAAACTTCATGTTGAGTACACGCAGCAACACATGTACACTTTAAGTATACTTACAGTAAGTTTCAGTGCAGTTGTGCTTACACAAATAGTACTCTATCATAGACTTCCTCCAATTCCCATCAGGATCTGACCATATTCAACGGCTATTTCTCAAGAAGTACCTGTACTGCATTCTGCAATCAGAGAGAGACCAATTTGCTCCGTACTGCTATATTTGTACTCCTTTGACAGAAGCCAGACAGTGAGGAGGAGGAGGGTACACACAAGTGGCATTAGCTTTATTCCAACTGAAGATAGAGAAGAAAGGTAGAACCCTTCTACACATTACTTTGCCTCTGGCTCAAATTTTTGGCCGTATGAGATAACATCCTCCCCATCTGACTCAGCCACTCATCACCGAGAAGGCAGCAATCACCTCACTGTGGCTCAATCTCCCACACATTACCATAAAAGTGACTTAATACTGCACCATTGAAACACAACACTTTCTATACCCACTCTGCAAATATGTCATTTCCCCCTCAACCGGATTTTCCCTGCACGTGCTAACAATTCTTCTTGCTTACCAATTTGCAAATACAGTGACTCTGACTAAGTTTTATGAGAAGCAAGGATCTGAGAACAGTAGCTAGTAGGTTTGGTGACTCTTTTTGCATATGCAGATTCCCTGACCACTCCAGGGGCTTGTATTGCCCTGAAAAATCAAGTGTGTTTATGCATAGTACTAGTGCAATAAAGACATGTTACATTACACTGCAGCTGATTGTGAATGCAGCTTCTGTACACAACAGCTCCTGTGAGATTTTTCTGAATATTTACATTAAAGTAATATTACAGGTATGTACAGATTAGTAAAATATAAAGAACTCTCAACTCTCACAATTTTTCTCTGTAAATACAATATATAAAATGTAAAATACAATTTGAACAGAACCTGCTCCTCAGGTGGTTCTTGTAATAAATCATCCCCAAAATCACGCATGTCATCAATCCCTCACCTGCTTGCTTCAACTAGGTTTTAAGATGAGGTCCAAAGGAAACGAGTTCACGAGACTCCTGCTCATAGAATACACTATTATACATTGGGACCAATGTTGTTTGTTATAGTATTTTGTTGTAAGCTGTTGTTTACTTGAAAGGCTTCTAGGAGTCCAGCTCCAGGTTCTCTTGGTTCTGGTTGGCTTGTAGCTTGAGCTGCTGCTCATAGTAGAGGCTTTTGGCGTAGTTAATTTCTTGCGAGATCTTAAGAGCGAGTTTCTCTGACTTCACATGGACCTGGTGTGACAAACATGTGTTTGAGCAAACACTAATCAGACAAGGACAAACATAAAATGTTACTAATCCATGGATGTTAAAGATTATATGATTCAAAGATACAGCTACTGAATGAAGAGAGGTTCTAATATATGTTTGATGATCATTTCAGTAACCAAAAAATGTACTTAAATGAAGCTATGCCAAGAGAGTCCAAGATTTTCTCTTTGTGGGTCATATAGATTCATCAAATGGAGCACTGGGACACAGAGAAAGTTTAAATCTGTATTCCCATTAATTTGTATTTATCTCGTTGCTGAACCTGGCCATCAATGAAACCAGCCCTTTCCAAACCTTTCATCACCCAAAATTTAAACTGGTTGAACAGTGAGTGAGAAATATAGGTACAAAGGAAATTCAGTTACGAAGACTTTGATGGGTCAGGTTGCCAGGGTTCGAGAGCTGCAGTTTGGACAACCCTAGTACTTATAACTTATAACTCCTCTACCCTCTCCAATTTTCTTCTTTCTCTTCCTTAAGGTGTTGATTTATAGTAGTTCCACAGGTGCTGGCAGCAATTTAATACATTGCCAAATGGTCAAATGTCACATGTGAATCTACAGAGAGAGAATGTCAAAAGACTTTCAACCTCGAGAGAGATCACAGGGGAGCCCTGTACTCACCTGATATTTGCACTTTCCAGCACAAGCACTGCACAGAGATCAAGAATATGAAGCTTATTTGATATTTTCTGCTTCCTTGGTTCAGGTGATTATGGGCCAATTGGAGCACCCCAACTGCTGCCCCAGCTAAGATGAGATGGTTCAGTACAGACTATGGAATTAAACCTGTCACCTGTTTTGTCTCACAACTCAGTTACACAGGGCACAAGAAGTCCCAATACTCACCATTGGTTTGTGATGCGATGGCCCAGGTATGGCCACTCCACTGCTCGAGCTTTCAGCTTTTTTTGTCAGCTGTAAATATGCCCTCCCGTGATCCTTTGTGATGAGGCAGTGGTATAGGTCATCGTACTTGACCTCGAGGAAAATAGCATCCCTGTCAATATACTCGCCATGCTTCAAAAAATATACAGCCTTCGAGGAGATGAGAACACAGTAACTGTCTATCTGTTCCACAGCAATGAAACTGGAAAAGGAAAAGTAAAACAGCATTTAGATAGATCATTTTCAAGCAACATAACGTTTATGTGGCACTAAAACACAATTATTAAGATGGTTTTAGTCAATGGAAAGACAGGGAGAAGTGACATCAATAATTAGTCAGTGGGTGAAGTTTCCCATCCATAAATTAGTGAAGAAGGTGTGCAAACCAAAACATACTTTTTACACAGTTTCTGTAAAATTGAGGAGAAATTTCATTCCTCAATCATAAGTTTATACTCTGTAGAAAGTGGGAAGTTAGCAAGTATTAGGCAAGTCTGTGATCGGGCATTCCCAGCGGCTGGCAGAGTACATCTGTCAGAAATCATAGATGCTTAGCCATGATTTTCTATCCACTAAGTGTAGTGGATAGACACTCAGGACAAAAATCAACATTTGACAACCTGTGCTCATTGTAAGAACTGCTTTCTGCTAGCATGTGTGCCAATGGAAAAGTTCAGGAACTTTACAGCTGCTTGGTTCTATGCTAAATTTTAAAATCAGGTCTAGTCTGAGAACTTTACGTGAACTTTCAAAACAAATTTTCACAGCACTTTATCTATCAGTGGAGATTACACTATCAAGTCTTCCTCTAGATAAATCCAACTTCCCTGCCCCTTTTAAATATATTCTTTTTCTTCCTTGGCGTAAAGCGTTTTGAGATGCTGGTGGTCATGAAAAGGGCTATATGAATACAAGTATAAATACAAGTCTTTCTTCCCGAAGTGCAATGCACATGAATGGCACAAAATTGAGACAGCAGCTGACTTGCTGCTTGTCCCTGCCACTTTGCAACTAGTTAGCTGTAAGCGACAAGAGTCTTCAGATTAGCGAATTAGTCACCTGAGATTCATCCTTCCCGAGTTTACAGTCCATTGACTTCTGGGTGAGATACATAGAAAGGGCAACTAATTTGATATCATCTGTTTTACACCATCACCCTAAAGTTAAAATACTCCAAAAAGTATTTTGTATTTAAAATGTTACTTCTAGCTTAGTCGGTAGAATTTTGAACTCTGGTCAGAAGATTGCAGATGCAAGCACATTACCAAGACATGAGCACTGCAAGCTAGCAGTGCACTTCAGAACTGCTGCATTGTCAGAGATGTCCTTTGGATGAAATGCAAAACCAACGGTCCCGCCAGTCTGTTGAGATGGATGTTGAAGATTTTAAGGTATTATTCAAAGAAAAGCTGGTAATTATCTTGGCGTTCTTGTCATCATTCCTCCTCCAAAGAACAACGCAAAAAGCAGATTAACTGGTTATTCAGCTCACTGATGATTATGTGCTGTTGCTGAAGGAGAATGACGGCCTCGTTTGCCAATGCAATAAAAGTCACTGCTTCAAACTAATTCAGTGGGGAGGAGGGACAGCATGAGTGGGTAGGGGTGGGAGGGGAGCTTTGGGCAGAAAGAGGGAGCGTCCACTTGAGAAAATAATTGCCTCAAAATGACTATTTCAGTTGCTGCATCAGGATCCACTGCACAAACTGTGGCCGCAAATCACTGGGCATTGAACAAATAAAAAACACACTGCTGCCACAAGCCACAACATAGGTTGTACAAACCTGTGGGGAAAAATTTTTTTGAATAGGTTAGGTTATATGATGGATTGAAAAGCGCTCACTAAAGCTTTTGGGATCAATCTCCTCACTGAGCATGTGTTATCTTATTTATTGAGGCAACAAACAGGGAAGCTACAATTGGCCCTGCACCCCGGGCTAAGGAAAGAAAAAAAACAGCCATGATTCCTGCTGTTGATTGATTTCCGGTGCTGGGAGGTGTACGTGCACGTTTATAGCGGATAATAGATTTGCCCTCAGCAGTGATGCCTGAAACCCCTAATTGTCAAAGCTCACAAACAAAAAATGGTCACTTGACTGAGGTCCTAGAGGGCTGTGAGTTCTTGTGTAAAATCAAAAGATTGGTAAACCAATCTGCACAGCACTGAAACTGGCATATTTGGAAATTAAGTGTGTAATTTAGTTCTAAAATCAATGAACTGGGGCACTGTGGTAATGGTGGTGGTGGTGTGGGTGGGTGAGTGAGGAGGAGGGGGCTGGTTGACAGATTCCAGGAGGGTTGAAGACAGACCCCTAAGGTAGTTCATGATAGTTTGAAATAAAAACCAAATCCGCATGATGCAATCCTCTAGGTACTATAGGATTGCCGCTGCAAAGCAGAAAGCAATTACTCTGTACTGGCCGGGAAATGAAACACTGGCTGAGATTCCATGCATCTGGAATCGATTAGGAAGAACAGTGGCTTCACTTTCAAAACCATCTGAAGGCTGGAAGGAGCAACAAAGTTAAAAAAAAAATCGAGCTTTGAAGTTTTAACTTCTTTACCAACAAAGCATTCAAAGGCTTTGTCCCTAGTTATTACTGTATGTTCAAACAGGGTTAACAGGGAACAAATGTTTACTACGTGACACTGTGCCTGTCAACAAGCCAGGAAACAGGAGAGACACCAGAATTTTATGACAGACAGCTGGGGACAAAACAAAGTCTATACACATGCACGCTGTGCAAAAAGACCAGCACATTGCAAGATAAAACAGAGTCATCATATAGTGGAGGCTGTGGAATCACAGAGTATAAAAGGTACACGCCGTGTACCACTGTATATAGGGAGATCACCCATGCGTTATAAGATGCTAATCAAATATATCTTAATCTCTTTTAAACTGTTGGTGAGAGCTGAGCCTGTGTAAAAGTGTAGTGCCACCAAGTCCATCAGATCCATCATAGAGCTAGACAGTAGACACCAGATAGAAGAAGCAGAATTCATGAAACTGCATAAAAGGGAATGGATAAATATTTGATTTTTTTTAAAGAATATGGGAGAAAGGCAGGAGAATTGAATTAAATGGCAAGCTCTTTCAGGGAGCCAGCACTTCTACGACAGGCCAAATTACATCTTCCTGTGTTGCAGAATTGAGAGATCCTATATACAATCCCTGTAAGCAGTAATATGAACTATAGCTGTTATAATTTACATTAAAATTCTAATTAATCAAACTTTGCTCTGTAATATCAAATATTTTAGGGATTTACATTATTGTTTTTAATCAAAACTGAATTTCCTGCCTCCGTCCACTTAAAAATAAGTAGCTTTATCAACCCATCTCCCCCAAGAATTGCAGCGGACCTCCTAAAATTCAACAAACTTTACACTTCAAGGCATGAAAATTCCTATGGACTTGCATTATTATTTGCCAGAAATATATTTATTTTAATATTATTCATTTCAGCAAAATTGTTTGTAATGTTCAGAGAATTCTCCATTCCCAGCATGTCATGATGGCGCTTGTTTTATAGATGACATCATAGCACTGAGATTAGTTTTTCTCTTCCCTCTCGAAGGTTTGCATTTCTTTGATATCTTATCTAATCTAAGTGGTGTTTCTTCATATGCGGCCCTAGGTAGTGAGTGATAGCAGGCTATTTTACCATGGATAGCATCTCAGACAAGTCCAATTTTATCCTCACACAGGCTCATTTTCGAGCTGGAGTTAACAAGCCAGTGATCAGGAACACAACCTATTTTTTCCTCCTAGCTCAGAAGTGCTGAAGCCTGTCATAGCAGCCCTGGTCTAACTCAGCAAAGGTCAGTAGTTGAACCTGGGATTTTCCGATGCAGTATGTCTGAGTCCCACAACAGGCTGCTATTTTCTAACAATTAAGGAAATGGTCTTACCACCTTTACTGTTAGGAGATAGGCAGGGTTATAAAGAGTGAGAAAGAAGATGGTGATGTGATGATTACAATTCCCGAGAATGGCTTATTCCCCTCTTGTTGATTGGGCAACTATTTTGTCCAGGTTTTGTCCGTGTTTTGATGCAGTTCCAGATGAACAAACCTATTCTGCTGCCCCAAGGGAACAGGAACCAGCGTCATTTAAGCACCAGAAGAAACCTGCTGATGGGCAAGACAAGATGCTAATAACTTACAATTCAGCCTGAATGTTGTCAGTCACTCTGAAAAGCTGCTCCTGCCCTTCGGCCTGTTTCTCAGAGTATCGGGGTAGGAGGCCATGGGGTCCAATGCAACAGCGCGGTTTTCGAACTCTCTGGATAAGCATCCTGTTTGAAATGTAACACAAAAAAGATCACATAGAATATGTATCAGGACAGTATAGGTGGTTCGCCATCTAGTTACTGTGTTAGTGATTGAAGTATTTATTGAATGTTATTAGTTCATGCTAAACAAACCTGGATGTGGTCTGTGTTAATACTGTTCTTTATTATGTTTTACAGTGCATCTCATTTATGCATGAGTTTTATGTTACATAGTACAAATGGTGAAACTAAATCGTAAAATATGCCACAAAATACTACATTAATGGTTAATCAGTTCTGAAGAAGTCATATTCGACTCGAAACGTTAACTCTGTTTCTCTCTCCACAGATGTTGCCACGCTTGCTGAGAATTTCCAGCATCTGTTTCTGTTTTTATTTCAGATTTCTAGCATCTGCAGTATTTTGCTTTATTATATTGCATTATTGGGCTTGTATTTAACAGAATTCTACTAATGCCATCTCAAAAGCACAATTAAATATAGTGGGAAACCAATGGAGGCATCATCCATCAGAAGGCAGATAATTAATGGGTAGACAATGGTTATTTAACCAGAAGCCAAGAGTGCTCCATCACCAAAGCCTGGGCTAAGCACCCACCACCTGACCTGTACTTTGACAACCATTTGCAGTCTGACTGGAAAACACAACCAGTAAAGTTGCAGAAAACATGCCACTTTAAACTGCAATTTCTTCAGCTGGATTCAGGTGGAGGAAAAAGGAAAGAAATGTTGCATCGAGGTGAAAACCAGTAACAAAAATTGAGGAACAGTAAAAACTTTTCTGTATCTCGGAGAATTGCTTGCAAGTCTAATGGAGTTGGCTTTCAAACTCAACAAGAACATGGACACCACATCCGAATGTGAATTTGAACAAATCTGCTAGTTCTTCATTATCCATCAGAATATTACCTGCGCTAATCTTTAATGGGTTCACATTCCCCCTCAGCAGGTTCCGTTTTCAAAAATGTTTTTATAAAAATACACAATTAGCTTTGACATCTATTGCAAGTTTGATATATTCCCTTTTTGCACCTTGCATTCTTTGTTGCTTTTTATAGCTCTCAATCTGATAAATGTCCACTTTTCCTTGCTTCTTCTCCATAACTTTTTAATTGTTTAAATATTCATCGACTTCCCCTATGCCACTTTCATCAGTGTTTGTTAAGGCAATCCAGGTTCTACCGATCTTCTGCATTAAAAAAAACTCCTAACTTCTCCCCCACTTTGCGCTTTTGGTAAACTAGAAGGAAAACCACCGCAGAAGCTGAATGACAAATGAAACAGAGGGCAGGTGAAAAATAACAAATACTTAGAGAGAGGAAATACGTAATAAAAAAAGTAATCAAACACAGAGCAACGAAATAATACAACTATATCTAAAAACAAAGGTAGGAACAAATACTAAGCCAGGAAGGGGAATAAATAACAAGCAAATGTCAGTAAACTATGCACACAGATAATCATAAAAGTGAAATAAAACATTATGAATATCTAAGGCAAGGAAGAAAAGTGAAACAATTTAGGGAAGACGACTTATGGGCAAATTCTTTACATAGGCTTTTACAAGTGTTTAAGACAGTATCCAATGGAAATCTGCCCTCATATGTTTGAGAGGGTCACACTTCAAATCCCATTCACGTTTTCCTTTATATACGGTCTCTGGAGTAAGGAGGTCATGATGTGGCTTTCAGATGAAGGGTTTACACATTTGTCCTGCCTGGCTGGGCTGGAACTGAATTTCTAGACCAACCGTTTTCGATGCCTGATATTAGTCATTTATTCCAGATAATTTGAGGCTGTGCCTGACCAGTTCAGAGGTTACAAGATCAGGTATAGAGATTGATTCTTGCAGACATTAAATAAAAAAAAAAAGACATTCATTGAACAGAAACTCAAAAGCCTGTGTATTTTCCAAATCTGAGCACGGCACCCTGACATCTTGGAAATTCTGATAGAATGCTAGCTGGAAAGCTAGCAGGAAAAGTGCAGTCAAACACCTCTGTTACAGCTTAGATTGAAGGGAGTTTATACTCTTAAGTCTGACAGCCACAGCTGTGGGCTGGAACAGAAGCAGCTGGACAGATATGTTGAAAGACTGATGTGAAAGAACAACAAATGCCTTATTGATTTTCAGAAAGCATGAACACTGCAGAGTTTTGTACTCTGAACACACAGGGCTCAGTGAATAGCTAGTGCTCTTCTGGGTGAACAGCGAGATTGCTCCAGTACACAGACAAGGTGTTGTGTGCAAACCTACAGTTTGCAAGGCAGGTGCACTGTAAGTATCTTTAACTCGAGACTCAGAAAGGGAGAGTGGACTGGGTGCTGAACCAAAGGATCAGTGCATACAGTAAGTGCAGCATCCTGGTCAGCAGAACGCCTCAACTCTATGTGCCACTATGAGTATCTGACAAGTGAACACTCCTGGCACCAGTTAATAAGAGCTAATTTGTTATGGGCGTAACTGTACAGAGTACATCTTCTCAGGTAATAACCACATCTATATCATTACTGATATCAGAAAATAAACACAAGGGCACAAAAGGCCATAAGGTCCATCAACCTGACTTAATTCAAAGTCCATGGTTGGCTCAGGGTATTACTCTTGTCTAGGAGTTCAAAAGATGTGGGTGCAAGCTTATTCCAGAGATTTTTTGCAATCTAGGCAGCAGTTCAATACTGAGGGAATACTGCATTTCCAAGAGCTCTGTCTTTTGAATGGATTATATAAGTGAGATCCCATCTCCCCTCTCAGGTGGCCATAAAATATCCCACTTGGAATTTTTTGAAGAAGAGTTCACCCAGTCTCATGGCCAGTATTTATCTCTCAGCCAACATCACCAAAAACAGATTAGTTGGTTATCATCTAATGGTGTGCAAAATATCTGCTGCATTTGCCTACATTACAACAGTGGCCACACTTGAAAAATATTTAATTGGCTGAGAGGTGCTTTAGGACATTGAGGTTGTGAAAAGCGCTATATAAGAACTAGTCCTTACTTTATCTTTCTTTCAATATGTCGTCCTATATGTACATTTGACTGCTGGGCCCTGGAAATCTGGTCACTAAGTCCAGACCCTCAGTTATAACTGCTTTTGTTTCTTATTTACTAGCTTGGCCTGTTTGAATTTCACAGGCCTAGAGGTTTGGAAAGGTCTATTCGTAATACTGTTGCCTCTTTGATGGATAATTTTTAGATCAAAACATCAAGTTCTGATCCTACCAGCAATTTGAAATATCAGATCTATGGGGACGATCATTTGTATATATCCCAACTTACTGCTAATAACATTAGTTTTGATTTAGGATTTATCTATGATACTTTGCGGTCCTTCAGGCTCCCTAGTACACACTGATGCGGCCTTGGAGACAAAGCGTGGATCCTTCTGCTGTAAGGGAAAACCTAAATCCTCTTTGCACACCCTCTGAAACAATACCAATGCTGTTAATTTTTCTATACCCTTTGAACCTATGTCTCGATAACTCACTTACACTGAAGTAAAGCTTTCTGGGAGCCTGTTTCACATGTCCACTATCTAGCAAGGAAGTGTTTTTTAAAAATCTCTCTCGGCTTCCGAATTTTGCGCCTATACCTTGTAGTGTACTCACTGTCCAAGCAAAATAGCTTGTTACAATCTTATGTATGCTTTTATTTTAAAGAGCTGTATTCTATTTCCTTAGTTTTCTTCTCCAATGAAAACATTTGTGAGCCTTTCTTCATAAATTTGCCTGTGAATTGGCACTGAAGGACGAATGTGCCATCCATCAACCTCAAGGGGGACCAGATAAGGCATAAAACCAGAAAAAACCAGGGAAGAAATATTATACTTAAATTAAGACAAATTATTTATTATCTACCTGTTAAATTAGGACCTGTGGTGGGAGGGATAAAGTTCAAAGCAAAGGAAGGTTGTCAGTTTTTGTATCAAAACAATTTGGCTGACTCGGAAAGGTGTGTTGTATATATTAGGCAATTAGATGTTTCGACACCAACAGCTCAGAATGAGGCATTAACAAATTTAACTAATGTTGAGCTGATCAATCACTGGCTTTGAAATTACATCGTGTGAATAATATGCATCGGAATGAAGCTGCTGTGCTTGTTATTTTAATAAAGGCTTTAGCCTATTTAAAATAGCAGCCCTGTTAAGTTGCGACAACAGAACTTCATACAAGAGCGCAAAGCATTTGCATGCATATTCACATGAAAGGGTCAGGCAACAGTCAAAGCGTAGTGGATTGCAGAGGTGGTAACAACTCAATACAGTGAGAGACAGAGCACTAGGCAAGAGTCAATGAGAGGTGGGACGATTCAAAAAATACTGTTTGATTTACTTCAGATCAATGATTTTCATGTAGAAATTATTTCATTTCTCACTGCGTAACAATAATGGATATGGAAATTTCTTAACTGTCCTTAGTTAAAAACAATGTCTCTATAAGGGATGCCTATTAATTAATATGCATTTACCAAACAGGGCTCTGGGCCTTATTGAACTACAGCAGGTGTGAGGTGTGCAGGAGTTACTTCTGGCCCAGATAGTGTGTGTGTTACTACTGGAGTGAGGGGGTTAAGTGGGACACAAATTCTCTTTTGTAAACTCTTGGCTGAAGCCTGCTTACTCATTGGCTCCTGCCCACCGATCAGCTCTGCTACACGCCTAACGACATGGTTCAGCTGACGGTCAGCCTCAGCCCTGGCCACTGGCCAGCCTGCAATCAGTGGGACAAATACTCCCTTTCATATTGCTTGTGTGGCTCATATTCTCCATTTTCCACATGCCTGCTGGATTTAGAGAGCAGAAAGTAAAACACAGCATTCCTGGGTTGGCCAGCAACACGTGGGCCTCCTTTTGTTAGTCTGCTAAAGCAGCCCCATTTTGTGGGCTGGAGGATTGTTAGTTCAGCCAAGGGACTGTTTGCTCCAAATGGAAATCAGGCGAGTTCAGGAGGAGGCCACAGAAGCAATATATAGTGTGCAGGCCAATCCCACAGTCCCTTGTTAGCACAGGATAACATTCAGAGCTCTTTTACATTGTTTATTGCTGCACTATCCCATTTACACTGGTTTATATCTTAACTTGAAATCAACCATGAACCTGTGTGTGCAGACTAAGTCAGTAAACAGGGCCCTATTAAAGCAGAGTGCTGAAGAAGGGCTTCAATGCTGCAGGTTTCAAGTGTTCACTTTGTTTACAACAATTACTAAATATGCAGTAAGGAGGGAAAATCAACACCTAAACAGTCAAGTTTCATCATTAGATACACTTTTCAAAGACATTATAATAAACCCCAACATTTTGTTTCTGAAATAAAGCAGAATTTTCCCCATTCTTTCCCAAAGGCACTAACCTATGGACATATTTCAATACCATAATATAAAAGCAAAATACTGCGGATGCTGGAAATCGGAAACAAAAACAAAAATTGCTGGATAAACTCAGCAGGTCTGACAGCATCTGTGGAGAGAAAGACAGAATTAATGTTTCGAGTCCAGATGACTCTTCTTCAGGGCTAAAGAGAAGTAGAAATGTGGTGAAATATATATTCTATTTAAGGGGGTTGGGACAGATGAAGCTGGATAGAAGGCCAGTGATAGGTGGAAGCAAAGGAAAGATTGCAAAAGATGTCATAAACAAAATGTCGAAGGGGTGTTGATGGTTGTGATACTGGCTAAAGGAGGTGCTAATGATGACATTAAAAGTAGAAAGCAGGATGAGTCAGTGACAGATGGCCCTAGTGGGGTTGTGGTGGGGGGAGGGGATGGTGTGGGAACAAGGATCAAAATAGGCTAAAAGGTGGGAACAAAATAATGAATGGAAATAAATTTTAAAAAATAATAATAGAAATAGGTGGGAAAATAATGTATACATAAAAAGGAAAAAATAAATATTTGAAAAAAGGGGATCAAAAAAGGGTGAGGATGGAGGAGAGAGTTCATGATCTGAAGTTGTTGAACTCAATGTTAAGTCTGGAAGGCTGTAAAGTGCTTAATCGGAAGATGAAGTGCTGTTCCTCCAGTTTGCGCTGAGCTTCACTGGAACATTGCAGCAGGCCAAGGACCGACATGTGGGCATGATAGCAAGGTGATATGCTGAAATGGAAAGCGACGGGAAAGTCTGGGTCATGCTTGCAGACAGACCGAGGGTGTTCTGCAAAGCAGTCACTCAGTCTGCGCTTGATCTCTCCAATGTAGAGGAGATCGCATTGGGAGCAGCGAATGCAGATTTCAATAACATTGCCTAAGATGCTAATTTTCTTATACATGTCTAGAAATCAAACACCAACTAGTTACTACTAAAGACTTGTGCTCCAGAACTTGTCTTGCCCCTAGCCAAGCTGTTCCAGTACAGCTACAACATTGGCATCTACCCGGCTATGTGGAAAATTGCCCAACTATGTCCTGTACACAAATGAAAGGACAAATCCAATCCAGCTAATTACCCATCCCATCAGTTTACTCTCGGTCATCAGTAAAGTAATGGAAGGGGTCATCAACAGTGCCATCAAGCACTTGCTTAGCAATAACCTGCTCACTGATGCCCAGTTTGGATTCCGCCAGGGCCACTCAGCCCCTGACCTCATTACAGCCTTGGTTCAAACGTGGACAAAAGGGCTGAACTCCCGAGGTGAGGTGAGAGTGACTGCCCTTGACATCAAGGCAGTATTTAACCGAGTGTGGCATCAAGGAGCCCTAGCAAAACTGGAGTCAATGGGAATCAGGGGGAAAATTCTTTGCTGGTTGGAGTCATACCTAGCACAAAGGAAGATGGTTGTGGTTGTCGGAGGTCAGTCATCTTAGCTCCAGGACATCACTGCAGGAGTTCCTCAGGGCCAACCATCTTCAGCTGCTTCATCAATGACCTTCCTTCCATCATATGGTCAGAAGTGTGGATGTTCACTGATGATTGCACAATGTTCAGCACCATTCGTGATTCCACAGATACTAAAGCAGTCCATGTCCAAGTGCTGCAAGACCTGGGCAATATCCAGGCTTGGCCTGACAAGTGGCAAGTAACATTCACGCCACACAAGTGTCAGGCAATGACCATCTCCAACAAGAGAGAATCCAACCATTGCCCCTTGATGTTCAATGGCATTACCATCACTGAATCCCCTATTATCAACATCCTGAGGGTTACTGTTGACCAGAAACTGAACTAGACAAGCCAGATAAATACTGTGGCTATAAGAGGTCAGAGGCTAGGAATCATGCAACGAGTAACTCACCTCCTGACTCCCCAAAGCCTATCCCACCATCTACAAGGCACAAGTCAAGAGTGTGATGGAATGCTCCCCACTTGCCTGGATCAGTGCAGCTCCCACAACACTGAAGAAGCTGGACACCGTCCAGGACAAAGCAGCCTGCTTGATAGGCACCACATCCACAAACATTCACTCCCTTCACTACTAATGCACGCTGACAGCAGTGTGTACCATCTACAAGATGCACTGCAGGAATTCACCAAGGCTCCTTGGACAGCACATGCCAAACCCACAACTACCACCATCTAGAAGGACAGGGACAGCAGATAGATGGGAACACCATCACCTGGAGGTTGTCCTCCAAGTCACTCATCATCCTGACTTGGAAATATATCACCGTTCTTTCACTGTCGCTAGATCAAAATCCTGGAACTCCCTCCTAACAGCACTGTGGGTGTACCTACACCACAAGGACTGCAGCAGTCCAAGAAGGCAGCTCACCACCATCTTCTCAAGGGCGATTAGGGATGGGCAATAAATGCTGGCCCAGCCAGTGAAGCCCACATCCCATGAATGAATAATAAAAAAAACATTGATTGTGGACACCATAGCAGAGCTTAATTCTGCTCTGTCAACAGGAAATAGGTAAGTGCTAGTGACACCATCAAGGTGCTTGCTTCAGTTGCTTGCTGAATGGAAATTCACAGCAATGTGGGCCTGTAGATCAGAGCTGCTCTTTGAAGAAAAAAGGCAATTTAATTATAATTTAACTTCATCTACAGAACTGATGGAATAAATCCAGATTGTGTCACCTGTACTTTGCATCCTTTAAAAGAGATTATTAAAAAACCTCTCCAGCAGCACTGTGGCTTCCTGCTGACAGTATAGGGCAGGAAAAGCACAGAAATTACTGAAAAAAAAAGCCCTTTTCAAATGTGAAAGTGTTGAATTTTTTGGGGTTTGGTTCCATGGGCACCTTCAGAACTCCAGCACCTCATCAATGTGGCCAATAGGCTGGCTAGTCAATTGGAGAAGCACCACAGTTGAGCCTATCTCCAAGCCCACACCACACACCAACACTTTCTAGCATGTCTTAACTTGCATCAAGTCTTGTTCTCCTATCACTCCTGAGCTTGTTGACCTATATTGGCTCCAGGTCAAGTAATGTCTTGAATTTAAAATTCTTGCCTCTATGCCCTAACTCTCTCTATCTCTGTAATCTCCCCATGTCTAACAATCCTCCAAAATATCTGCGCTCCTCTAATTTTGGCCCTCGATTTTAATTGCTCCACTATTGGTGGCTTTGCCTTTAGCTGCCTCGGCCCTAAGCTCTGGAATTACCTCCCCCTATACTTCTGACTTTTTAAACTTGATTTCCTCCTTTAAGACACTCCTTAAAATCTACCCCTTATCTCCCTATGTGGCTCAGTGTCAGACTTTGCTTTATAACGCTCCTGTGAAGCGCATTGTAACATTATAACATTAAAGGAGTTTAGTAAATATAAGTTGTTGTTGTTCGGCAGGGATCAGAAGCAGTAAGTTGATTTTTGTCTACTTAGGCTGGGGACAAAGAGGGTAATTGTAGTTCCCCTACTGGCACTGCATGCCATTTTGGCTAACTCAGCACAGACCAAAGATGTAACCAGAGACCTCATGGCCTATATGGTTCAGTGACACACTAACTTTGCAAAATGAGGAATCAGGCAGACAAGTTTATATTTTAATATTGCAAAACAAAAGGATTAAACCAGTGATGATTTATGTCCCCTACTATGACATATATGAAGCCCAATTTTAATTCTTTCAAAGCTGGAAGTACAATAATACAAACAATGTTGGAATAAAGGATAAGGCTCACAGAAATATTTCTTATGCTTAAAGAATGACCCCACCAAGTAAACAATCTTTGTTATTTGTCAAGCTCCAGTGAATTCCCTCAGGTATTGCTGTACAATTAAAAAAAACATGCAGTTTTCACAAAGTTCCTGATGTTCCACAAAATCAGAAATGGTGTGGGTGTGCAAATATGGTGATTTGCAATATTTTATGTAGGTTCCGCTACTGTATTGCCCTATCAATAGCGCTTGCAGGGTTAGGTGTCTCTGCAAAGCCATGCTGCAAATTTCCTCAAGAAGTGCTAATCCAAACTGTATTTCAGCCTTTTCAGTTGAACATGAAGTTCAATTTTTGGTATACTTGTGAGGATTACTGCAAGTACTAAGCTTTGCAGGTTCTTTCAAGGACAGCCATTTTGTCAGGTGGATTTAAGTCACTACTCGATAGGAGTACTCCATGACTTTTCTTATGGATTCCCTCACTTCTAATCTCTAGTAAGAGAGACTGCAGATGGTGAGCTGTTTAGGTCATTTTGGATTAGTAATAAGGGTTTCTGAATGTGAATTCCATAAGAGTCAAATTATTATCTTAGTTTCTGCAATCTTTAAAGCAGTCAGACGACACTCCTCTTAGGTTACACACAATGTAATCTGTGCTCCACCTTGGACAGGAATGGTAATATACTGAGATAACAGGAGTTCTGGGTACATTTTGATTATAACTATAGCACCAATGGTGACACAGTTTCACTTTGCACCAAACTACAGTTATAGGATAAACACAGTCCACATTCAGAGTCTAGGCCTAAGAGTTAAGTAGTCAAATCAGAGACTCTAAAAGTGAGAACCATAGCTTCCAGGCTAATATAGAATTCTAGCATGTACTAAAATAGGTGGGCAGTGTCTAGCTGGAAATGGAATTGAAAGTATAAGGGATGAGTATAGTCTGAGATAATTAGATAACCTCAAAGTACTATACCACTGGGACATGTGTCAATTCTGAGGAATTAAGGTGCAAGTGCATACAAACAAAAGGGAGTTCTGGTATTTTTTTCTTTGGTGGAGGGGGAAAACCAGAAGAAATTTATAGAATATTTCTTCAGATTAAATACATGGCTAAAATCGATGATATGTGTAAGGCAAGAGTTCGATGAGTCAAGTGGCTTAGTCTTGTTCCGTGCGAAAAGCATAGCGGTTTAATGAGTTAGAACTCATAATTTGGTGAGACAGGAACAAAGGGGTACAGGTTCAGGCTCTCAGCAAAATGGAAGGGGCCATTAGAAAAAAATGATTTTTCACAGAACCATATTAGAACATAGCTTTACCCCAATGGCACCCGAAGCAAAAAGCATAACTTAAAAGGGAACTTTAAAAGGATATTGGAGTATGACAGAGAAATAGTATTCAAGTGGATAACACCATTTAAAGTGCCAGTATTGACACCGGCACAATGGACAGAATGGTCCTTTCTGTGCTTAATTTCTTTTGATTCTAGAACTTTTGTTTGAAGATCAGTGGAGGATTCATGAATGAACAAAAATACAACATGCATTCTATTGGATGCAAGATGTACTGCTTCCATATTAATCAACTGCTTAGCCATGACAATGCCCACTGCAGTTTAACCAGCATCTGAGATCTTTTTATTCTTGGATCCCTTTACTTTAACAACCTTCACCAATGACTGTCATTACTCATACATGCCAAAACCATGCAAGTTATCTTAAGCGATTGAATCCATCTTAATTTTGAGCAGTCCAAATTTCTTTCAGATTGTTTTGTTTCTGAGTCTGAGGGCGTAGAAACGACAAGAATGAATCTTGAGTAAGTCACTTCTGCAAATAACATTTTTCATCTTCTACTCCGAGACATCATATTTTACTACTATACAATAGATGTAATTAGATTTAAGTATAAAATACTGGAAATATTCAACAGGCCTGGTAGTGTCGGTAGAGAGAGAAATAGAGTTAACGTTGTGAATTGAACATGACTCTTCGTCAGATCTCAGAACTTGAGTTCTGAAGAGTCACCTTCAACTTGAAACATTAACAGTTTCTCTTTCCACAGAAGGTGCCAGACCTGCTGAGTTATTCCAGCACTTATTACTTTTATTTCGGATTTCCACATCCACAGTATTTTGCTTTTATTTCATGTAGTTGGAGTTGGTTTACAAGGGGACACCACTCTTTCGAGATCAACTATCAATTGGTACAGGCAATAGAGGCAAGGGCCATTTTTGTTTGATTTGATAATTACACCTCCCATCTTTCTGAAATTGTTCTGCAAAGATATACAAATTTATTTGTTTGCTTCAGTTAAAAAACTTATGTCTAGGGCTAGGGAGCATCTTATTGGTTACAAGCCTCAGTCACTGCCTATTGGATAGGAACATTTAACCCCTTGCTTGCCTCACCTCAGAATGGGCTTGTAAACAGCTTGATGTCTGCAACATCGATAAATATGATGCTCCCATCAAGATTTTCAATATTTCAACATCAACAATCTGCTGAAATCTGTCTCTGTAGAGAATCCACACAACTATGGGGATGGATTTGGGTCAATCCCTTCTTTTATTTCCCCAATCTGATTATCATTTTATCCAAGTCAAATTATACGACTCAGACTCAGTCTCAGAAGGAGTAAGTAGATTATATTTCCCACTAACTGTGTGGATTAGACTTCCTGCCCAGGTAAGACAGCCTAATTGGAGCCCACCTGCTTTTTCTCTGTTTTTATATATTGCTTAGAGTTTTAGTTATCCTTATCTTCAATTTTCTGTCTCATGGTGGAGTTTTTAAGTATTTTGCAACTTCATCTCAAAGTATGCCTGAATATTATAGATGGATTTACAATGACATGATGAGCCCCCATGCATGTAGAAAGAAAAATATATTGAATGCTGACTGAAGCAGAATACATGTGCCAACACGCACAACCTTTCAAAACAAATGTTAACAAAGTCAACAAACGCAATAGTTCACTACATAAACTGAGAGCTGGAAAGAAACCAAAAACTTTTACTTGAAGGTGGATAAACTAAAGGAATAGTCCAAAGATGGTACCATGCACATGATATGGGGACTAAAGATTTATGTAATTTTGTGGCTATAGAGTCACTGAAATTGCTCCCTACTAAAATGACAAAATATATTGATAGATGTATAACAACAAATGAATGCAAAAGCTTTGTTTTTTGTAAGTTTAAATTAGTCATGGAACCAGTTTATATTTTTGTCTTTTCAACATCTCCCAGAGTGCACACTTGACTTATGTTCTGTTGTGCTTATACAAAATCACTGCATTTTGCAAGAAACATGTGCTTTCCATGATCCATGAAATAATCATTTGGAGAATATGACGCCAGTACACTTGTAGCCTTTGCTCTCAGGCTCTGGGTCAACTCTATCTGTTTTGCATCTATTATTTTATTATCTCGTTGGCACAGGTCAAACCAGAAACATTTCCTTGTTTCACTTACACCTGGATCTATTCCTCTGTGAAAAGGTTAAGTGGTAAGAAGTAGTGTGTTCGCATTTTAAATTTCTCTTTCACCGCAGATTGGGAACTGAACCAATCTGAGATTGTTAGTTGAATGTTTCAAGCAGAAGTATACAAATTGAAAACACATCTTCAGATGACTAATTTCAATTTATGAACTCAAAGAGACAATTTTTTACTTGGACAAAGAACAAATGACACTGCCAAATTAAGATTTACCACGCCAACTCTTACTCAACACATTATTTTTCTCAAAAACTCAGAACTGTGGAACTCCCCACCTCCTTTTTCATTCTCTTCCAATCTGTAGTTTTTTAAAATTCAATCTCAACATTCTCTAATTATCGTGACTTGATTTACTTCCTCTCCTTTCTTACTGTTTTCAATTTTGATGCTTCCTGCAAAATGGATCTTTGGTCCTTCACCCAGGTTTCTATAAAGTACAGGTTCATACTGGCACTAGTATACACATAAATATCACTTTATAGTTGCTAACTGAATTTATGTTGTTACTAGCTTAATGCCAGGACTAGTTTTGGATTGTGCCATAGGTGCGCAGTATAGCCGAACTGGCATTGCAATTATAATTAAATAACCTTGTATCTGCACAGACTACATGTGACTAACAAGTATATGACTTATATGAATCCAAAACACTGTTCTCCACACAGATACTGGTTGACCAAATGTTTGCTTGCAGCTTTCTCTTTTTTTGTTTCAGATTTCCAGCATTTTACTTTTTATTTAAGGCTAGTCACTATTTGGCCTTTAGACAACTGAGAGGCAAGCTGCACAAAGGTCTCCATGGTCAGCACGAGCACAACTCAGCATGAAATATGACAGCATTGCCACCACCCTTCTATCAAATGAGTGCACACTTAGAAAGACTTAGATAAAATATAGCAACAATTCACAAGAATGATACCTCAAATGAATGAACTGGGTTATGTTAAAGGCTGGGTTATATTGTCAAGAAATGAGGACAATAACAGGTGATCTGATTGAAGTGTTTAAAAGAATGAAGGAAACTGGCAGGGTATAAAGGCAACTAATACAAAAGAAAATACTGTGGATGCTGGAAATCTGAAAAACCCAGAAAATGCTGGAAATACTTAGCAGATCACGCGCTACCAATGGAGAAAGGAGCAGAGCTAACATTTCAGGTCGGTGTTAGTTTCTGATCAAACGTTAACATTTTTATTCTTTCGTGGGACTTGGGTGTCACATGCAACGCCAGCATTTCTTGCCCATCCCTAACTTCTCTTGAGTTGAGTTGCCTGCTAGGCCATTTCAGAGGGGAGTTAGGAGTCAACCACAATACTGTGGGTCTGGAGTCAAGTAGGCTAAACCAGGTGAGGATGGCAGATTTCCTTCCCTGAAATACATTACTGAACCAGATGGGTTTTTACAACAATCAATGATACCCATCATGGCCAGCATTACAGAGACTACCTTTATATTCAAAATTTATTAACCCAAATCCAAATTTTACCAGCTGTCGAGGTAGGATTTGAACCCATATCACAACAGCATTAGTCTCAGTTTCTGGATTACCAGTTCAGTGACATTACCACGACACCACCATCTCCCCTATTTCTCTCGTCACAGGCACAGCTTGACCTGCTGATCACTTCCAGTATTCTGATTTTATATTATAAAGAAAACTAATTTTCTATCTACTTCGGGAATCAAAACAAGATGCAATGTTGGAATTCGAGTTAAGCTGGTTGGAGCTGAAGCAAGAAACTTGTCTTCATGCACGGGGTTATGTGAATGTGTAAGGCAAAACTATGGCCATAAGATCTGGATGAGAATGAGAATGTGTGATGAGTGGCTAACTTCCTGATCCCACAAAATTTATCCACCATATATCAAGACAACTCAAGAGTGTGATAGAATATTCACCACTTATTTGGATGGGTGCAGCTGCAACAACACCCAAAAAGTAAAGCATCATACAGGACCGGACCGAACCAAACAGTTCTCTTGACTGGTAAGTTTGCTGCTGAACTTAATACTCATTTCCTTCATCAGTGGCGTGATGTGGCTACTGTATGCATTATATGCAGGATGCAATTCAGTATCCTACTGAGCTAATTGTGACAGTGCCTTCTCCTCCTGTCACCCCTACCAAAAGCAGCAACATTGTGGGAATACCACAATCTCCAATTCCAAGACACACACCCCTCTGACTTGGACAAGTATAAGCATTCCTTTGTCAGCATCAATATATTGAAATTCCCTACCTAACACCATCACCAAGGCTGCAGCAGTTCAAGAGGGTAGCCACATTCCAGGTATCTAAGGATAGGCAATGAAACTAACATCACCAACATCCCAGGAAGACATTAAAAAAATGTTTTGAGGAACAAGTGTTTAGTCCAAAATCACTTGGTAACTGTATGCATTGGCTGGGACTTGTTTACAGGCTTGAATTGGGTTTGTCAATGCTTTACATGATTAACGTGTACACAAGCCTAGACTGTTTACATGTAATTTAAGGAACTTTGGACTCCATTGCAGGGTTAGCTCTTGGGTTAAAGTTTTATTGTAAATCTAATTCACTTGTTGAAATATTTATTGCCTCTGACCAAATTGTAATTCTTGTGCATATGGGCTTGTGTGACTAATAATAAACTAAAGTGAAAAAATATCCTAAAACCTCAGGGCTGGCACCTGTCCATCTTGCAATCTCATTGCAGTGAATTTTCACATCTGAGGACTTGAGTTATCAGCATCCCCTCCACAGGATGCAGGCAAACATTTAACTGCTTTTCGAGATGTGTTTCTAAATTTGCTTCCCTTGCCTTCGAATGAAGCCTTATATAATTTTCTATAAGAATATATATACAGCATGTACTTCTGGAATGTCAGTAACACCGTGTAATGATTTGCCCTGCTGCCTCTTGATGTACATGCAATAAATCAAATGTTACATATGATTCCATGAATGAAATCCGGTGTGAAGTCTGAAAAACTCTGTTGACCCAATATTATTAGCACCACAAAGACAAAATGCAAACATAAATTCCACTCACAATAAGAGCTTAGTGTCGCGATAAAAGCCTTTGCATCCAGACAATGTACTGGAGTAATAATTGGCGACTTGTGGTTTTCTGTAAAGGGCTTTTTCCTACCTCCTTTGTCAGTTGGTGCTGTTTATACAGATCTAACCCTCCCTGCCAAACCTGACACCTTCACACAGCCGCCTGCAAACAATAACACGCCCACAGATCCATGACAAGGTTTTTTTAAAAAAAAACAGGACATTGGCTGAACTCTGGCTGAACCTGGGAGGCTGATCCATTACAGCTCTCTTGCTGATAATGGCTGGGTTCAAGGCAGTGTCAGATCACCTGGCTGCATGCACGCTTGCTTGCTCAAGAGAGTTCAGTACGTTCAACTGTCTCTCCACGCCTGTTTACACAGCAGTTACTGTACAGCACTGCAAACAGTGCATGGCCCTTCACTGAAGTGGCTTCAAACTCTCCGTTGCCAACTGAAATAGCTCTCATTACATTGCTAATCTGAGTACCACTGTGGTGGAAAAGGACAGGAATTCTAACTCACACATGCAATAGAAACTGGGCTGAAACATGACAGAAAAATGAAAATGTTTGAACCAGGTGAAATCCCAATTGCAATAGTTAATTATTACAATTATAAACTACATACACTTTCTTAGATGATTAGTGCCTTGACAAGCATAAGGTTTTGACATTTTTATTGTGTTTCAAGACACAGGACTCTACCTGTCCTTGCCTGTTAAGCAGATCACAAGCCACTAAGGAAGGAAAATCTAGGAGTACTTTCAGTTCAAGGTGCCTCCATGCCTGGTATTTGAATATCCTCGATTTTGTTATTTGCAAAGTAGCATAAATTAATATTCCACATTTATATTTTCCTTAAAGGTTTTCCACTGACAAAGCATGGTGAGGCCTGTGTGCACTCAGTAGAGTTGATGTTATGGGTCACACTGGGGGTTGATCCGAACAATGTGACCCTGGGAAGTCTGAGAATGCAACAGATGTTAGCCAGTAGCTATTTTATTCCAGGGTCAGGCAGCTCTGAATTGATTCTCTGGACAGTTCAAAGTGCTCACTTCCATTAAAGTTAATGGAGCCACTCCACACTCATGCAAACATACTACTGGGTATAATTACCGTGAAAAATTGAGGAAAGGAATTTAATGCTGATTTAATATACACTGTTAAATGGATAATTTTCAGGGAGAAGAGCTTTTTAGGGAAGAAATTGTTCAGAGTTTTAAGTACTTCCAATTCTTACAACAAGCTAATTTATAGTTATGCTGGAATGGATGAGAGTAAACACTGGAGTGCAAACTTCTTGTGGCATGTTAAAACTAGCGAGAAGTCTGCTGCTCCAATACAATAGCTGTGTCAATGTTGTGCAAACTGATGTTGTGCAAGTCAGTGGTGCTGGGGATTCTCTCATTTGTAGTTCTTACATGTGTCGCACCAGCTTTGTCTGCTCCACTTCTGCCCAGTACCTGATGGGAAAATGACATTTGGTGGAAACGCAAACAGTGAACAGTAGCTAAAAGGCTAGTAAAGAACTTCTGCAAAAACCGGCACTACGATGTCTGAGTATCTTATGTCAACGTCAACTGAACTGATTGCACTGCCACGATGAATTTGCACGCTCACATCTGGGTACAAAAAGTGTTTTTTGCATTGGCCCTGTTTTAACTCAGATTATGGGAAAATGGTGCTGAAACCCAGCTCCAGCACTTGCTCTGATTACCAAGTCCAGCTAATGATGGAAGGCTCAGACCCTTGAAAAATTGGGTACATGTCTGCCAGTGGGAGATAGTTCACAGATATGAGTTGCCTGCAATCCAAAATTAAATAAGGTCAATGAAAAGACGCTAAAATGTCTACCCTGCCAAAGGCTTCAAACAAATATTGGGAGAGAGGCTAATCATTGTGAACCAATGTAAATGTTTTGGAACCCTGCATTGCAGGAAATTACTTTTGAAGTCTGCTGCTTAGTTATATTTGGTAAACTTAGCTGGCAGTTCATTGAATGGCACAAAGGTTTGACAGGAGAATCATGATGCTACAATTGGCCCTAGCTCTACTCATTAGGAAAGTGAAAAAAAATCAACCAGGATTCTTATCGAGTGCAAAGTGCACATGTAGGGTGGAATCATTTGAAAGCGACAAGAGTCTCAGCTGCCAGCTGGAGACTGGCAAACCCGCCACCTCCCCCCACCCCGTTGCCTCTTTTAGTTGGACACTTGACAGGCCAGCAATGGACCTTCTCGAGGATCAAAGACCCCGGGGGCCAAAACCAATTAGAAGCTGGCAGCTCTATTGAGCAGCTGCATCACTGGAGAGATGATAGCTACTGCCTGTGCGACACCTACCAAAAGCCTAGGATTGTTGCTAGATTCAGGCCAGAGGTGAGTGATGGTAGAAGAGGGGTACAGGGTGTGGGTCAGCAGCAAGGGCAGGGGGTGCTTTTCAGTGCCACACCCCTGTTCCTAACGTCAGATCTCCTGATCAGGTACCGAGCGCTTTTGAAATGAGAACTTCCCCATCAACCGGGAGCCTGCAAGCAACCCACACGGGTTTGCTTGTCGTGCTCCCCGCATGGCGAGTTCCTTGCCAGCTGCTGGGTCAATACCAGTGGAGCGGGATGATGCCCTTATGTGGACATTAATTACCTATTTAAGGGCCTCAATTGGCAGATGTGTCTTCCCGCTATGGACTTAATCAGGGCGAAGGTGGGAAAATGGTGGGCTCCCCACCTCCCACCATCAAACTTGCCTGGGGTAAGGGCACAATTTCCACCCGTCAATACAGGGCTAGAAAAAGAACAACTTCAGCTCTGATGCCCTCCATGGTCAAACAGTTCACATGTAAAAAACATTCCACATGGGTGGGATATCCTTGGATCTGTACTCAGCACCTTCCGTAGTATGACAGAAAAAATGTGGCTGGGAAAAGAGAAGACTTCAGTTGCTGCATCCACCCCTTTAGTCGGATGAATGGAATAGTCTGGGTTCTACAGTTCTTCGTGCTTGCCATCAATATCACTTCATGATCATCGAACAGGAAGTATGTGTTTCTGTGGGTGAGACTGGTCAGGCCAGTTTTTCCTTCCTCCCAGATTACAATCTCAGATGCTCTTAAGTGGTCCACGTAATAGCACGCAAAACTCATCCTCCAGTAGGCTTTTGACACTGGAACCTCCAACAAGGTTTTCAACGCCAGAAATATTGATATTACTACCATAGCAATATTTATTATTTATTTAATGGAAAATAAAAAATGTTTTCTAGTAATATCATACTTTCACATCAGCTAATGGCTACCCACATTGCAGAAATTGTTTTAGCTACAAATATGTCAAATGATTTGGTTATAGAAAACAATTGCACAGCACATTGACATTAATAATTCAGATACCATTACAATTTTCCTTTGTGAAATATTATTCCCAGCTTGATTCAGTCTTAGTACTCTTGCCTCTTAAATGCTTGTGATTGGAGCCTCATTCAATCCAGAATTTAGAAGCACATAAGTTCAGAAGCGGTACTGAGAGGCTGCTGCATTGTTGGAGGCCTGTCCTTCAAATTAAAGCCTCTGTCTGTCTGTTCCCATAGCTCAGGTGGGTATCAAATATTCCATGATGCTATTTGACAACAATCAGGGGATTCTCCCAGTGTCCTAGCCAACATCTGCCCTCTACTAATGCCACCAACAACAGGTTAACTGGGCATTCATCTCAATATGGGGTTTTGCCATATCCAAAATGGCTACAACATTTGCCTGTATCAAAGTAACTCACAAAAGTGTAAACTGAGTAATATTTTACTTTCAGAAGGTATAGCCTCACTCAACAACAGCACAGGTCGGAGAACGTGCTACATCACTGTCACTCCCATTCTCCAAACCACATTCTTGCCAAAGAAGCCTCCCTCATTTGTAGTGAGCAATTACTGATTAAACTATTAGCCTTCTGCACTCAACAGAGTTCAACAATTTCAGACCATGAACTCTGTCCTCCATTTTAATTCCTTTTTTTTGCCATGTGCCAGTTTGAATCTTGTTTTTCATGTTTTTGCTTTTGCATAGAGCTGATAACTATTCTCACATTTACACTCACTCTGGACAAATGCTTTGTATCCTCACTACAATCATTCCCACTCTCTATTTGGCTTTTGTTCCATGACATCTTTGTCTTTAAACTTTCTTTCCTCTTTTTTTCCCTTAGAGGGCTATGAGTCCATGTCTCTTCCCCAGAGAGTGGTGCAGGCAGGGTCATTGAATATTTTTAAGGCAGAGAAAGATAGATTCTTCATTAACAAGGGAGTTAAAAGTTGTTGGGGGAATGCAGGGAAGTGGAGTTGAGGCCAAAAGGGTCACAATCAGATCATCCATGATCTTATCGAATGGTGGAGCAGGCTTGAGGGGTTGAATGGCCTCCTCCTGCTCGTAATTCGTCTGCACCCTCCCCCAGGCCTTCCCTTTTGTTCTTTCTCCCCTTCCCTCCCTTTTAACAGCATGTAACCTTTCACAATTCTACCACCTTGCAGTTCTGAAGGAGAGTTATTTTTGACTTGAAATGTTAACTCTGTTTCTCTCTCCACAGATACTACCAGACCTGCTGAGTTTTTCCAGATCTTTGTTTTTAAACGGAAATATTTTCTTTATTCTAGTCATTCGCACACACTACCTGCTATAATGTTAGCAGTACCGGGCTGACTCAGAAAGCCTCGGGTTATCTCCTCAGTGTATTGAGTTACCTAATCTGAGCCAGGGTAGCAGTTGGGGCAGTTTGATTTAATCAGCATCCCTAGACTAGTGGGAGGAAGATCAATCACAACCTGGCTCACAATCACTATCCAGTGATCTGAAATGGGAAAGGTACCCATGTGTGGACATGGGATGGGGACAGCATTAGGCCCTGCTGTGGTGCACTCTAAAGCCAGCAATCATCATGTATTACGTATTGAGAATGAGGTTATCGAGACTGACAGCATCTGTAGAACTGGTCACCTAGCAATGCTCTCAGAAGCAGCGCTGGGAAGGGAAAATGAAAAAAAAACAATGTAGGTTTAAAACAAAAGCGCTGCCAGCGAATATTATAAAAGAAACAATGAAGCCCACTAGTACACGTTATATTAAGCTGCATTCAGTTAACACAATAGTATATTGTCTCTCCATGATTATGGCTAGACTCCAGGGATATAAAAACAGGCCTATTTGGCAGAATTCTCATCTGACATGCCTTTGCTCAGGGTTTTGTTTTATTTTTAAAAGCACACTTTGTTCCTATGCCCACAAAGTGGTTGCTGTATGCTCTGTTTCAGAAGGCAATGATCGGGATTCGCTCCAGAAAGGCCTGAACTTGGGTACTACATGGTAAAGCACACGTAAAAAGTGGTGGGCTGTTAAATGAGCTAATCTACAGTGGAACCACTATGCGTGGTATGCAGAACGCCCCTTTTGCAGACAAACATCAACTGTAATCATTTGTACTGAATAGCTAAGTGGGGAATGAAAAGCACTCTACTGAGAAACACACTGCACAGCCACTGATCATTTGGAATTTTATACATTCAGAACATGCAAGCTATTTCCTAGCATCTGAAAATGTGAATTTCTACAATTCTAATGCTGAATGAGATATTTTTAATTGAAAGATGTCATTATCAAGACTATGAGAACGCTGAACTTGGGAAATAAAATTCAAGTTCTGGAAAGAAACCTTGGGTTCATGGGCATCCGAGGAAGAAAAAGGCAGTTTATTACTTAGGGTGTAGAGACTCTTGTGGGGTATTGATTTTGGTCTCTTTTGGATTTTGGTGAATGAGCTGTAGATTTACTGTGTTTTGTACATCTCTCTCTCTGAACTCAGCATAGGCTAAGGATTGAACCTAGTCATCTGCTTACCAGATAAAGTCAGACCTAGTTGGCATAAGGGCTAAATGTTCAAGGGGGTGTTGGGTAGAGGAGCATGGGTTGGCATGGAGTGTATGAAGAGCCATCGGGGTTGGCAGATGGCATGGATTGGGTTGGACGGGGCATTGCGAATGGGCAGGCATATGAGGGATAAGGCTGGAGGGCCTAACTGCTTTTATTACTTTTGATACTTCAGGGAGTGGGACTGTTCTGATAAAAGATTATATCTAAAAAGTTTAAATTCTGACATGTAATTTCTGTTTTTATTTTGTTTTCTTTTAAATTTTGATGTGGATGCATTACGAAGGTCAATTACTGCACTAACATACTGGGCTCTAGACAAGAAACCATGGGGCTGCATTCTTCGTGTCCACCCCCAAAGCCTGTCTTGATAGGGTATTAATCCACACCTCAAACCAGCTTATATTTCAACTCTTTCTTGGACTCGAACTCAAGTTCTGTCGAAGGGTCATGAGGACTCGAAACGTCAACTCTTTTCTTCTCCGCCGATGCTGCCAGACCTGCTGAGTTTTTCCAGGTAATTCTGTTTTTGTTTTGGATTTCCAGCATCCGCAGTTTTTTTGTTTTTATCTCTGTGTTTAATTGACTGCCACTGCTCTTCAAGAAATGCCTACCTCCTTGAAGAAGTTCTGTTCCTCTCTGCGACAAGACTTCCGTATCTCTCTGTTGCCTTGCTCTATCTCTCCGCCCCCCACACACACACCTTAAACCAGCTTATATTTCAACTCTTTCTTGGACTCGAACTCAAGTTCTGTCGAAGGGTCATGAGGACTCGAAACGTCAACTCTTTTCTTCTCCGCCGATGCTGCCAGACCTGCTGAGTTTTTCCAGGTAATTCTGTTTTTGTTTTGTTATTAATCCACGGGAACTGACAGCTCTCATATATGGCTTAGCGTGATATCACTTAGAGCTTTTACCTAGGGGACCATAGCTTTGAACTAATCTCAAATAATGGCCCAGGTTTTCACTCTAAAGACAGGTATGCAGAGTTGAGAAATTTTCCAAATCGCTGAACTCACCTTGGGAGAAACTGCCCTGAATGGCTGGATTTTCATTGTGGGGATGGTGGGCCCAACTCCAGCATGCACAGCTCGGAGGCAGCCAGAGGGGCTGCCAATTGCTGAGACTGCCTGGTTAAGATGCCTGCCTCAGTGCTGTGGGACTTTGTCCCAGTTGTAATAAAAGCAGTTAGGCCCTCTGGCCCTCATCCCTCACATGCCACCCATTCGCCCTGCCCCATCTAAGCCAATCCATACCACCCACAAACCCCCATGGCTCCTCGTACACTCCATGCCAAACCATGTCCCTCTACCCCCATGAACCCTTAGCCCCTATGCCAACTCAGTGCCAACTCATCCCAACACATGCCCCCAAACAACCTTTGGTCTTACACATTTCATGCCAACTCACCCAGTATCCACCATGGTCAGATCTCAGGAGCCATGTTGAGGTAAAATAAAATAAAGCTCTAACTATCTATTACAGACTTCACGATATGAAAAATCACTCATGGATAAGACTCCATTTAATACATTTAAACCCCCTCAAGTACTTAATCTCTTATAAAAACAAACATTTGTATTCATAACCCCACATCTAAGACAGCCAATCCCTAAATAACTTCTTGGAGCTGTCAAACTGTTAACTTGCAGCCTACCCACTCTGATAGTGATAGGGTATGAAAGCAATAATCAGCAATAATATTATTGTGATAACTCTTATGTTAACAAAAAGCTGTGAAACTGAAGGCACAGGTCTTTTTCAACTCAGAGACACAACAGGATGGTTTTCTTCGAAATTTAAAGGGCAGGGGATTAAAATCCCTCGACAGTGTGACAGTTTCACAAACGTTATCCACCTTTTATGAGAATTCTTGTCTACTCTTAAAAATCTTGTCTACTCTTAAAAATCTAAGTCACACACTGCGGGAAACAGACCTTGCTACAGTGAAAATAGGGTCTGCTTCAACTCCACACTGTGTTCAAATGGCCCTGCTGGGTTCAGGTTCCCCCATGTCTGAATCACATCCTACCCCCTTTCCCCTACCGACGAAAACAGAATCGGTCAGAAATGGGGCAGGGCTTCCATGTCCAGGTTCCTGGCACCATTTTGGATAAGGCACAGAGTTGCCACGACTCTGCAAAGATCCAGGCCAATTCTTACATTGCAGTTACAACTAAATTCCCTGAGCCTGACCTTCAGCTGTCTTGGACAACTTTGAAAACCTGTTATAATAAAATAAAAACAGTAAATGCTGGAAAAGCTCAGCAGGTCTCAGGCAACATCTGTGGAGAGAGAAGCAGAGTTAATGTTTTGAGTCTCTATGACTCGTCTTCAAAGCTAAAGAGAAGTAGAAATGTGATGGATTTTATACTGTTTAGATGGGTGGAGCAGATGCAACAAAGTAGAAGGTCGGGGATAGCTGGGAGCTAAGGAGAAATTTGACAAACATGTCATGGACACAGGTCAAAGGGAGTGTTAATAGTAGTGTTAAAGACTAAAGAAGGTGCAGATAGTGGCATAAAGATAAGGTAACAGAATTTGTTAATAGCAGAACAAGGGTCACTGCTTTGAAAGCAAAACAAAAACAAATGACAGGTGGCCCTGTTGTTGTTGGGGAGGCAGTTGGGGTTGGGGTAAAAGGATAAAAAAAACCTTAAAGAATAATAAATAAATGAAAATAAAAATAAATGGATTTAAAAGGGGGTAAAGATGGAGGAGTGAATTCATGGACTGAAGTTGTTGAACTCAATGTTAAGTCTTGAAAGCTGTAAAATGCCTAATCGAAAGATGAGGAACTATTCCTCCAGTTTGTGTTGGGCTTCACTGGAACATTGCTGCAGGCCAAGGACAGACATGTGGGCATCAGAGAAAGATGGTGTGTTGAAATGGCAAGCAACAGGAATGTCTAGGTCATGCTTGTGGACTGAGCGAAGGTGTTCCACAAAGCAGTCACCCAGTCTGCATTTAGTCTCCCCAGTATAGAGAAAACCGCATTGGGAACAGCGAATACAGTAGACTAAATTGAAGGAAATGCAAGTGAAGTGCTGTTTCACCTGAAAGGAGTGTTTGGGGGCCATGGATGGTGAGGAGGGAGGAGGTAAAGGGGCAGGTGTTGCAATTTCTGCGATTGCATGGGAAGATGCTGTGGGAAAGGAATGAGGAATTGGGGGTGATGGAGGAGTGGACCAGGGTGTCCCGGAGGGAACGGTCTCTATGGAATGCTGAAACGGGGGGTGTGGGGAAGATGTGTTTGGTGGTGGCACCGTGGTGGAGTTGGCAGAAATGGCGGAGGATGATCCTTTGAATGCGGAGGCTGGTGGGGTGTAAATTGAGGACAAGGGGGACCTTATCATGGTTCTGGGAGGGAGGGGAAGGGTGTGGGCAGAGGTATGGGAGATGGGTCAGACACAGTTGATGGCCCTGTCAAAATGGGTGGAACCCTTGGTTAAGGAAAAAGGAAGACATGTCAGAAGCACCGTTTTGGAAGGTAGCATCATCGGAACAGATAGATGGAGGCGGAGGAACTGGGAGAATGGGATGGAGTCTTTATAGGAAACAGGGTGTGAGGAGCTGTAGTCGAGGTAGCTGTGGGAGTCGGTGGACTTGTAATGAATATTGGTAGACAGTCTATCACCAGAAATGGGGGCAGAGAGGTTAAGGAAGGGAAGGGAAGTGTTGGAAAGGGACCATGTGAAGGTGAGAGAGGGGTGAAAATCGGAAACAAAATCAATGAAATTTTCCAGGTCCTGATGAGAGCATGAAGTGGCACCAATACAATCATTGATGTTCTACCAAAAAAAATGTTGTGGGAGGGGGGCACCCGAGCAGGACTGGAACAAGGAATGTTCCACACACCCGACAAAAAGACAGGCATAACTGGGGCCCATGTGGGTACCATAGCCACACCTTTTATTAGAAGGAAGTGAGACAAGTTAAAGGAGAAATTTTGCAATGAGAGAGCAAGTTCAGCCAGGTGGTGGTGGGTAGAGAATGTTCGAGCCTCTGTTCAAGGAAGAAGCGGAGAGCCCTGGAGGCGTAGAGGGATTGGACATCCATAGTGAAGAGGCGAGAGTTAAGGCCAGGAAACTGGGAAATTGTTGATATGACGTAGGGCGTCAGAGGAATTGCGAATGTAGGTGGGAAGAGACTGGACTAGGGGAGAGAAAATGGAGTCAAGATATTTGAAAACCTTAAAGAAGAGTCAATGACCCTCCATGATTTGTGTGCTTCTTATTAGGTTAAACAAAAAATTGGAGTAATGAAGCTTTTTGGCCGAGAACACATAACCCCTTTGGGTATAACAATAACCCCTGCCTAAGAAAAAGAACAAGATATGCCACATAGAACAGTATGCTTACAGAGTCAAGTTTTCCATGTAGATAGTTCAGGCATAGGAAGCAATAAGGCCACTTGTGGACGCAGACAGCAACATCACAAATCTAGAGCTAGATCAACCTAAACAGCAGGACAGATGATTATGTTGAGGATAATCCATCAGTGTGTATTACCTTTGGTTAATTAAGGGGCATTGTTACAGTACTGGCACCGTTTTGCGATGGATACATCACATGTGCACCCATGGGCAGGTAAGCCCAAGTTACACTGCCAAATCAGTCAATCACTAGCTGGGGTTAAGGAATCCTATGCATTCACTCATCAGAAATCTTGCAAAATTTTAATATCAACAGATAGTTGACTGATTTCTCTGTGCTGTGGCACTTTCAAAGAATCTCAAAGCAAAACTTCAAGAACATACGACAAAGGAGAAGGCGACCATTTGGCCTCTCGAGCCTGCTCTGCCATTCAACAGGGTCATGGCCGATCTGTTTGTGTTTCGAATTCCACATTCCCATCTATCTCTGATAACCTTCGATTCCTTTGCCTAACAAGAATCTATCTACCTGTGCCTTAAAAATATTCAATGACCCAGCCTCCACCGTCTCTGGAGGCAGAGAGCTCCAAAGTTGCACAACCCTCAAGAGAAAAAAATTCTCCATCTCTATCCTATAAGGGCGACCCTTAATTTTAAAACAGTGCCCTCTACTTCTGGGCTCACCCACAAGAGGGAACATCCTTTCCACGTCCACTTTGTCAGGATCTTATACACTTCAATCAAGTCACCCCTCACTGTTTTCAACTCCAGTGGAAACAAGCCCAGTCAGTCTAACCTTTCCTCATAAGACAACCCGCTCATTCCAGGTATCAATCTGGTAAATCACTTCTGAACCGCCTCCAATGCATTTACATCCTTTCTTAAATAAGGAGACTAAAACTGCACACAATATTTGAGATACGGTCTTACCAATGCCCTGTATAACTGAAGCATAACATCCTTACTTTTATATTCAATGCCTTTCGTAAGAAAGGATAGGATTCCAATTGTCTTCTTAATTACTTGCTGTACCTGCATACTAACTTTTTGTGACTCATGCACTCGGACACCTAGATCTCTCTGCACCTCGGAATTCTGCAGCCGTTCTCTGTTTAAGGAATACTCTGCTTTTTTATTCTTCCTGCCAAAGTGAACAACTTCACATTTTCCATTATGCTCCATCTGCCCATTTTTTGCCCACTCACTTAACCTAATTATATCTGTCTGCAACCTCCTTATGTCTTCTTCACACCATACTTTTCTACCTATCTTTGTGTCATCTGCAAATTTAGCTTTAGCTCCAAGCAGTCCAACTGACTCTAAGCTGAAATACTAGAGTGAGAACTGACTAAAATGCTTGTCCTGGCTTTAGCTTTAATTCAAAGCTCAGTTCTTTATTCCAATAAAAAAAACTTAACATGGCATATGTATAATGTTACTTATTACTTTTAATATATATAGCCTTTTTAGGAACACAGACATATATCATGCCATGACATCCACAACCTTGGCAGTTAGTCTGTTAAATGGGTGTTCTTGGTAAGCAGGATTTCTACATGCTACATGGATGCAGATTGTACTGTGGCACTTTGCTGCAACGTTAAGAGAGTCAGCTGTATCTGGTGAAGATTCCTTAAACTTAATGCTTTCCCCACATCAAAACTGATCACTTCAAAAGTAAAACGAGCCCCGTCTTCTGCTGGGAGGTGGTCCTGGCACACTTTGTACAGACACTGATACAGCTTGTGACAATCTAGATGGAACCAGCAGGATTTCTAGTGGATGCTGTAAAACCGCCTTTGCGCGTTGGCCAGAGGGAAAGAACTTTAGGTGAAATTTTGATGGAGTCAGGGGAAAAAAATGGCTGATTAGCATAAATGGGTTCTGTTTTAAATTTCTGACTCTCAGATAAAGGCAGCTTAACATTGTCAATACATCAGGAATTTCAGGGCTCTTCTGTATTAACTTGTGATAGCACACATGCAGGGAGTTTAACCACAAAAAAATAAAGATTCCATTGATGGGAGAGAAACACAAGAGAAGGGAGACAATGGCTGCTTTTACATTGCACAACTTTATGCTGCTGCTGCAGGTTTTTGGAAGCAGTGTTGTGTGGCACTACAACCTTGCTAAGTGGGATAAATTGCGAACAGATCTAGCAACTCAAGACTGGGGCATCCATGAGGCGCTGTGGGCCATCAGTAGCAGCAGAATTGTACTCAAACACAATCTGTAACCTCATGGCCCGGCATACCTCCCACTCTACCATTAACATTATGCCAATGCAGCTGATCAACCTTGGTTCAATGAAGAGTGTAGGATGGCATGCCAGGAGCAGCATCAGGCATACCTAAAAATGACGCGTCAACCTGGTGAAGCTACAACACAGAACTACTAGCGTGCCAACCAGCATAAGCAGCAAGTAATAGATAGGGCTAACTGATCCCACAACCAACAGATCAGATCTAAGCTCTGCAGTCCTGCCACATCCGGTCATGAATGGTGGTGGACAATTAAACAACTTGCTGGAGGAGGAGGCTCCACAAATATCCCCAACCTCAATAATGGAGCAGCCCAGCACAGCAGTGCAGAAGTCAAGGCTAAAACATTTGCTACAATCTTCAGCCAGAAGTGCCGAGTGGATGATCCATCTCGGTCTCCTCTGGGGTCCCCAGCATCACGGATGCCTGTCGTCAGCCAGTTGGATTCACTCCACGTGATATCAAGAAATGGCTGAAGGTACTGGGTACTGCAAAGGCCATGGGCCCTGACAATATCCCGGCAACAGTACCGAAGATTTGTGCTCCAGTACTTGCCGCACCCCTAGCCAAGCTATTCCAGTACAGCTACAACACCGGCATCTACCTGGCTATGTGGAAAATTGCCAGGTATTCCGTGTACACAAAAAGCAAGACAAATCCAACTCGGCCAATTACCGCCCCATCAATCTACCCATGATCATCAGTAAAGTAATGGAAGGGGTCATCAATAGTGCTACCAAGTGGTACTTGCTTAGCAATAACCTGCTCACTGACGCCCAATTTGGCTTCTGCCAGGGCCACTCAGCTCCTGACCTCATTATAGCCTTGGTTCAAACATGGGCAAAAGAGCTGAACTCCCGAGGTGAGGTGAGAGTGACTGCCCTTGACATCAAGGCAGCATTTGACCATGTGTGGCATCAAGGAGCCCTAGCAAAACTGGAGTCAATGGGAATCAGGGGAAAACTCTCTGCTGGTTAGAGTCATACCTAGTACAAAGGAAGGTGGTTGTGTTTGCTGGAGGTCAGTCATCTTAGCTCCAGGACATCACTGCAAGAGTTCTGCAGGGTAGTGTCCTGGGCCCAACCATCTTCAGCTGCTTCATCAATGACCTTCCTTCCATCATAAGGTCAGAAGTAGGGATGTTTGTTGATGATTGCACAATGGTTCAGCACCATTCATGTCTCCTCAGGTACTGAAGCAGTCCAAGTCCAAATGCAGCAAGACCTGGACAATATCCAGGCTTGGGCTCACAAGTGGCAAGCAACATTTGCATCACACAAGTGTCAGGCAATGATCATCTCAACAAGAGAGAATCCAACCATTTCCCTTTGATGTTCAATAGCATTACCATCACTGAATCCGCTATCATCAACATCCTGGGGGTTACCATTGACCAGAAATTGAACTGGACTAGCCATATAAATACTGTGGCTACAAGAGGCTAGGAATAGTGCAACAAGTAACCCATCTCCTGACTCCCCAAAGCCTGTCCACTATCTGTAAGGCACAAGTCAGGAGCGTGATGGAATACTCCTCACTTGCCTGGATGAGTGCAGCTCCCACAACACTCAAGAAGCTTGACACCATCTAGGACAAAGCAGCCACTTGATTGGCACCACCACATCCACAAACATTCACTCCCTCCACCACCGACACACAGTAGCAGCAGTGTGTACCATCTACAAGATGCACTGCAGGAATACGAGGCTCCTTTGACAGCACCTTCCAAACCCATGACTACTACCATCTAGAAGGACAAAGATAGCAGATAGATAGGAAAACCACCACCTAGAAATTCCCCTCCAAGTTACTCACCACCCTGACTTGGAAATATATCGCTATTCCTTCACTGTCGCAGGGTCAAAATCCTGGAACTCCTTTCCTGATGCACTGTGGGTGTACCTACACCACATGGACTGCAGTGGTTCAAGAAGGCAGCTCACCACCACCTTCTCAAGGGCAACTAGGGATGGGCAATAAATGTTGGCCTAGCCAGCGAAGCCCACATTCCATGAATGAATAAAAAAAAAGCATGGGTCTTGTGAAACTTCTGCAAACCATTACATGGGCCATAAACCATTGCATAAACCATTTTTAGTGGGTCAGCAAGTCCTGGTCATTTTACATTCCGTTTGCAGTGATACTAACCAAAGCTCCACCATGATTATCAATACTGCAATGGTATGTCTAGCTGCTTAGAAGCATGCAGCACAGCATGCTTCAGTTACTTTGGACTTATATTAGGATGAAAACGGCAGTAATCTTATGTTCAGTTAGAAGCATGCAATGTCATTGGAATGGGAGTAGATGATTCAGCTCCTTGAGCCTTTTCTGCCATTCAGTTATATTATGGCTGATCTGCATCTTAATTGCATCTCCGCACCTTTGTTCTGCAACCCAACCCTTAATACCCATAACTTACTGCAGTTCATTTAATGTTTGGAAGTAAAATTAAGTCTTCATTGGAACTGATAACCATGAACAGAATTGATGATTAATGTCAAATTGCCATCTGACTCTCAATGAAAGTGAAAACTATTGAAACTAGTTTGGGATTATTAGTACTGCTATAAAAAGCTCCTTTTTAAAAAAAAAGTGAAGGATTAAGGCTCAAGGTGCAGGATAGCAAGGCTGAGAAAATAAAACTAGGCTGATCAAGCAATGGTGATTATTGGGTTTCAAGGAACGATATGCGAAGACAAAAAGCTGTCTTTATACCGGTGTTGGGAGATGTTTGCACTCTTAGTTCCTGATGGGCATGTTTCAGACAGCTAATAGCAACCTCAATACAAACATGCCAGGTTCACTAAGATATCCAGGAAAAATTGGTTAAAAAAATAAGTTTATTAGTTAGGTTTACTGTGGGAGTGCCACTGCTTGCAGAAGAATCACAGAACTGGAGGGCAGAAGTCCCAATCTCAATGCTTTTTTTTAATTCATTCGCGGGATGTGGGCTTCATTGGCTGGGCCAGCATTTATTGGCCATCCCTAATTGCCCTTCAGAAGATGGTGGTGAGCTGCCTATAAGTTGTACAGTTTGAGGATCCATGGAAATAATGAGTTACAGTAGAAGACAGTACAAACATTTTCAAGCTGGTAAGAGGAGTATGTAAATGGCATATCTGCAATTGAGGAAGCACGCAAGAGAAAGATTCAAGGAGAAACTGAACATAATTGATAAAGACCAAAAGACAAGATCTGAGTTCACTGACAGTTATAATTTTTTTCATTCATTCGTGGGATGTGGGCATCGCTGGCTACACCAGCATTTATTACCCATCCCTAATTGCCCTTGCTCAGAGGGCATTTAAGAGTCAACTACATTGCTGTGGGTCTGGAGTCACATGTAGGCCAGACCAGGTAAGGACAGCAGGTTTCCTTCCCTAAAGGACATTAGTCAACCCGATTTTTTTTTAATGGTAATCGGCAATGGTTTCATGGTCATCATTAGACTTTTAAGTCCAGGTTTTTATTGAATTCAAATTGCACCATCTGCCATGGTAGGATTTGAACTCGGGCAATACCCTGGGTCTCTGGATTACGAGTCCAGTGACAATACACTATGACACCGCCTTCTGTTTGAATCCTGTTTTGAAAATACTCTGGTAAGTAAGGTTGTTTCATAGTTGTCTGACACAAAACAATGATACAGATCCAGTCCAGTGACCTTTACAATGCAGAGTCGTTGCTCAGGCTGCATTCAATTATTCACGCACAGCCAAGTGTTCAGATGACTCAAGAGGAACCAATTTAAGTTCAAATCGCAATGCTGAGAGAAGCTGGAACGGACATTTGGACTCAGCACACATGCGATAATAAGGTCTGAAAAATCTGGTTTTGCTCGTAAAACACACACTAAAGTCATCAGTCATTCTGGTTACAATTGAAACTTCCTGTTTAAGCTCTTGTGTGCATTACGAGCTTTGAAGCATCCTGTTAAACAATGCACTAAAGGGCACTTCACATTCTACTGGCTTTCTGGAACTCAGTCACACTTCACCAAATTCACTGTTTGCTATTAAAGGAGTGTTGGCAGACTTGCTTCAGCAGAAAGCTTTACTTAATAAGACTTCAGGACATTGAAAGCGAACCTGGGTCAGAAATCAGCACAAAACACACAATAAAAGGTGAGCCTTGAGGTCTGGGAGAGGTAATGTTAAGAAGAGTATCAGACAACAAAAGCAGCTTTTAAAAAATAAATGCATTGCTTCACACACAGCTATAAACTGGTCTTTTTTTGGGGAGGGGATGCTTTAGAATTTACAGCTGTCATAAATCCGAACACACTACCAAATGGTGCCAATTAACAATGTTGTCCATTCAGCTTAAATCCCTTAGGTCTATTTTCAGGCGAGGAAGTATATGACCGTGAACAGTTCAAAGAGATCATAGTGCAGCTAAACTTCTACGTTCTCACAGTCACCACCAAGTAAACCTGGTCCTGTAAGCAATGTGTAGGGTATAAAAAGGGCCCACTGCTGCAGGAAAAAAGTAGAAACAGATCAAACAGCTTGGGGAATATGACAGAAGAATTTAAACTAGCACCAGTGCAACTAGGCTCAAAATTAGTTTTTTTATTTGCAGATGTTTTTCAATAAATCTGTTACACATTACTCAATGCAACGGGTGGCACACATCTAAAATTGGTTGATTTTTATCTTCATACATCTCCTATCCAAGACTCTACCTATCCCATGTGCTCAAATTAGAGTCAATAAGATTAACATATATAAATATATTACATGTATTTACTATATTTACAGATAACTATGGCTTGCAGCATGTCTGCTTCTTATTAAATTGAAGACTTTCAAACAGTTGGTGGACCAGCTGTAATCCAGCAGTGGCACATCTCCATTCTCCTTTTGACTTTTCAAGATGCAATCATGCACATCCCAGGCTTTTGTAACTGCTGTCACTCTGGGACTTACCCCAATGTGAATGGGCAAATTCAGTCACATGATGAATGTCCATATTTGAAATGATTCATATGTCAATTCATGGGAAATTTTATCTCCAGAGATAAAAGGGTGGTTTCTTTTACTGGCACTCAAGGAAGAAAACAAATCCATGGTTGGTTGGCGTCTCAGCATGCTTTTGTGTTATGAGCTCTTGGGATTAGATTATGATCCCGACGAGTAATTCCACATGGTTTGTAATCAGGATTTGGTTTTCATTTACAGTTTTCTGTTTGGGTTTAATCAGTTGCCTTGCTTGGGGGCCCCCAAAA
The DNA here is from genome assembly GCF_017639515.1 of Carcharodon carcharias. Classification (NCBI taxonomy): domain Eukaryota; kingdom Metazoa; phylum Chordata; class Chondrichthyes; order Lamniformes; family Lamnidae; genus Carcharodon; species Carcharodon carcharias. Next base: position 102,746,308 of record NC_054481.1, on the reverse strand, counting down.
GATCAAATCTTTGCCTTTAGCCGCACGCCTCTAATGCTAGCCCTGATTACAACAAAAATGCTGCACAACTCTACGATGTTAAACATTTCTCTGTTTACAGTTTTCATATTTTCTTTTCTTCATTCGTGGGATGTGGGAGTTGCTGGCTGAGCCAGCATTTATGCCCATCCCTAATTGCCCTTGAGGTGGTGGTGGATGAGCTGCCTTCTTGAACCGCTGCAGTCTATGTGGTGTAGGTACAGCCATAGTGCTGTTAGGAAGGGAGTTCCAGGGTTTTGACCCAGTGACAGTGAAGAAACAGCGAAATATTCCCAAGTCAGGTTTGTGCGTGGCTTGGAGGGGAACTTCCAGGTGGTGGTGTTCCCATGTGTCAGATGCCCTTGTCCTCCAAGATGGTAGTGGCTGTGGGTTTGGAAGGCGCTTTTCTAAGGAGGCATGGTGAGTTCCTGCAGTACAATTTTCAGACGGTACACATTGCTGCCACTGTGTGTCAGTGGTGGAGGGAGTGAATGTTTGTGGATGGGATAGCCATCAAGTGGGTTGCTTTGTCCTGGATGGTGTCAAGCTTGTTAGGGTTGTTGGGTCTGCACTCATCCAGGTAAGTGGATAGTATTCCATCACACTCTTAACTTGTACCTTGAAGATGGTGGACAGGCTTTTGGGAGGCAGGAGGCAAGTTACTCACCGTAGGATTCATAACCTCTGACCTGCTCTTGCAGCCACAATATTTATATGGCTTGTCCAGTTTAGCTTCTGGTCAATGGTAACTCCAAGGATGTTGATACTGGGGGATTCAGTGATGGTAATGCTATGTTTCGGTTGTCTCTGGTTGGAGATGGTCATTGCCTGGCACTTGTGTGGTGCAAATGTTACTTGCCACTTGCCAGCCTAAGCCTGGACACTGTCCAGGTCTTGCTGCATTTGGACATGGGTTGCTTCAGCGTCTGAGGAGTTGGAAATGATGAACATTGTTCAATCATGAGCAAACATCCCTACTTCAGACCTTATGATGGAGGAAGGTTATTGATGAAGCAGTTGAAGATGGCTGAGCCTAGAGCACCACCCAAAGGAACTCCTGCAGTGATGTCCTGGAACTGAGATGATTGACCTCCAACAACCATATCCATCTTCCTTTGTGCTAGGTATGACTCCAATCAATGGAGAGTTTCCCCCCGATTCCCATTGGCTCCAGTTTTGCTAGGGCTCCTTTATGCCACACTTGACCAAATACTGCCTTAATGTCAAGTTCATCTCTTTTGTTCAAGTCTGAACCAAAGCTGTAATGAGGTCAGAAGCTGAGTGGTCCTGGCAGAACCCAAATTGAGCAAGTTATTGTTAAGCAAGTGCCACTGGACAGCACTGTTGATGACCCCTTCCATCACTTTACTGATGATTGAGAGTAGACTGATGGGGCAGTAATTGCCAGTTGGATTTGTCCTGCTTTTTGTGTATAGGGCATGTCTGAGCAATTTTCCACATTGCTGGGTAGATGTCAGTGTTGTAGCTGTACTGGAACAGCTTGGCGAGGGACGCAACAAGTTCTGGAGCATGAGTCTTCAGTACTATTGCTGGAATGTTGTCAGGGCCCATAGCCCTTGCAGTATCCAGAGACTTCAGCCATTTCTTGATATCATGAGGAGTGAATCTAATTGGCTGAAGACTGGCATCTGTGATGCTGGGGACCTCCAGAGGAGCCCCAAAAAGTAACATATAGCCCCAAAAGTAACTCCTTGCATATGTAGCTTGTGATATGGGGACACTGATTAACTGTTTACTCAAACTGTCTTTTTTTCAACTCTTTCTTGGACTCGAACTCAAGTTCTGTCGAAGGGTCATGAGGACTCGAAACGTCAACTCTTTTCTTCTCCGCCGATGCTGCCAGACCTGCTGAGTTTTTCCAGGTAATTCTGTTTTTGTTCTGGCTGAATTGGCAACTTTGCTGTTTCTCAGTCAGGTCAGATGTCGGAGCTGTTAACATAGCCTTTAAAGGTCCCATAGCATTATTAAAAGAGCAACAATTTTCTGATGCATTGGCAACAACTCCCAACTACCCACACAGCCAACACCACCAAAATAAAGTACACTGAGGCATTGGTCATTTATCTTGTGTTTTCTGCAGTACAGAATGGTCCTCATGCTTCCTTACACAACAGTCAAAAGCAATTCATTGTGTGGAGTGTGTGATGCAGCAATGTAATAAAGTTCTTCATGGTGATTAACATTACTTGTAACTGTGGTTGCTTAAAGCAGACTTCAGTAACATTTTGAATTGTGTTCAGATTTGAAGATATTTTGATACTTTCTCAAACTGGGCTGAATTCTATAAATACCTACTATTAGAGGATGATTGAATTGTCTATTAAGATAAAGTCATGCAAGTTTGAATAGCCTCATGCTAAAAAAACACAAAATTTTGTTTAAAATCAAATAGGAACTATGGTAAGTTTGCTAGTTGAGGTATTTTGCTGCTTTACAGACTGATAAGTATGGGTAAAAGTAACACAAGGTAGTACAGTCTGCAATGCCCCATGGGCAGTATTATACCCATCTATTTGGATGGTTTACATTATACACAGGTAGGATTGTGTTACGTGCAGAGTAACTCAGGTTGCAATGCGTTACCATCCAAGAGAAACCATCAGATGCAAATTACTGAGAAAGTTCAACTGAGGTAGTATGTGTAGGGAAAGTGATCTTCTGCGATGTAACATTACGTGACAAATCTCACAAATACCTATACTCTCCATGAATAGTGCAATCTGCTCACAGTATTGTGATTTTGCACAATAAATCCCTATAGTAGTAAGGATACTGGGTTCTTTGTGACAACAAATCAGTTGACTGCTCCTGCTGTGGGGAATAAGGCCCAAGTCAAGATCTTTATCAAAATCAACTGAACCCTGGGACCTACTGAAACATTGCAACAACCTCTTGATTATGTCATCTTTCTTTTTTGCTAGCTGCACATATCATTTACACAAAGAAGCAATTTTGTGATTTACTTCACTAGTTATGGGGAAGTAGCACACCTTGCGTGTGCAGTATTAGTAATCACTGTACAATATTAATATGTCCCCTACATATAGTGTCACTGTACTTTACATGCTATCAGTACATTCTCCAAATGCAGTAGTAGACCCTTTCTTACAGTATAACATTGTGTTCATATCTTCGAACATACGCATAGTGTTAGCATGCCCTGTACATATGAGTCACCTGTACATACAGTATTAGTACCCTTATATATGCCATTAGTAAACCTTGTACTTATAAAATATTACTTTACTGTACATTGCAAATGTTTCCTAAAAGTCATCCTGGACATTGAAGCCTGGTATGTGCCAGCGCACTTCAAAAGCAGTGTGAACACTCCTAAAGTCGTAACATTTAAGTCCTAGTACAGAAACAAAGCATTGTTTAAAAAATGCTTAATATCTATTCAGTTTTGAAATGGACAGTCCTAGGTAAAGGCTGCCCAGAAATTTTTAAAAGGTAAACTGGGTACGTGAAGACTACTGCTTAAAATAAAGCCCATTATCTTTCCTGTTACTTTTCTGCCTCCTGCTGTGGAGCATTAATTATTGTTAATGGATTCAACAATTTTTCATCAGCAGCAATGCAAACATCACAATTCAAGCTTTAATTCCATCTGCTGCCTGTTCTGGGCTGTAGGGATGAATCAGAGCATCTCAAAGTCTCCAACCTATTTGCCTATTAATTTATAAAAACAAAAAACTGCGGATGCTGAAAATCCAAAACAAAAACAGAATTACCTGAAAAAACTCAGCAGGTCTGGCAGCATCGGCGGAGAAGAAAAGAGTTGACGTTTCGAGTCCTCATGACCCTTCAACAGAACAGTTCTGTTGAAGGGTCATGAGGACTCGAAACGTCAACTCTTTTCTTCTCCGCCGATGCTGCCAGACCTGCTGAGTTTTTCCAGGTAATTCTGTTTTTGTTTTGCCTATTAATTTAGGTGCTTTTTGCTTGAAGTACTGAAAATTGTATTCTGCATCAAACCCTAGAAAAAATAATGAGTGTTTGTTAAAGGTGACTGGGATATCCCCAGTCTTAATGCTCTCTCTCGCTGTAATTGTATGCAGTGTTAACTGTGTTTCCTCCTTACCTATGGTTGGTTATTGTTGTGGTTTCTCGCACAGCCTGAGCTGTCTCTGAAGCAAAGTCAAGAGCACCTGCCACTGGTTTGGTTACCGTGCCAACCAGTCCCTTTCCAAGGCCTGAGAAAAAACCACTGACGCCACCGTCTGTTTTCACTCCTTCTACTGTTGAAGTGATGACACTGGTGAATCCACCAAGAATACCTGTGGGAGATGGACAAGATTTTTTTTAAAAACCCTGTCAATTCTCCAGTGTCCCTGAGACTGGATGATTTTCAGAAAGCATAATCTGAAAATGAGATCCAAGGCAAACTAGTTTCGCTTACTATCTTTGTACAAAGTTCACATAGAAAAACGGTCAGACTTTTGTAGCAGTGTCAGAGGAGAACTCAGCTTTTGCTACTGCAATAATTTATTTCTAGTCAAAATCAATCATGCACTGCATATAAAAATAACAAGTTGCATTCAAATAATGCATTATCAAACAGAATTTAGTATGGAGCCACAGAAGGAGATGTGAGGGCAGATGACAAAAAGCTTGATCAAAGTAGTAAGTTTTAAGGAGCGCCTTAAAGGGGGTGAGAGAGATAGGGAGCCAGAGTGGTTTATGGAGAGAATACGAGTGCCTAGGGCCTTGATAGCTGAAGGCAGAGCCAGCAATGATGGAGCAATGATGGTCAATAGGCCAGAATTGGAGCAGCACTGAGATCTCAGAGGGTTGTGGGGCTGAAGGAGATTACAGAGATCGGGAGGGGCAAGAATATGGAGGGATTTGAAAACAAGAATGAGAATGTTAAAATCGAGGTGCAGCTTAATCGGGAGCCAATCTAAGTCAGCGAGCCCAGGAGTAATGGGTGAGTGGGGTTTGGTGCAGGTTAGGACACCAGCAGCAGAGTTTTTTTTTATTATGTCAAGTTCACAGAGGATAGAATATGGGAAGCTGGCCAGGAGTGGGTTGGTTACCCTAGGCTTGACTATTTCACGTCATGTATGAGGTTTTCAGTAACAGATGAGCTGAAGCAAAGGCCAAGTTGGCAATGTTATGGAGGTATAAAGAAGCGGTCTTAGTGATGGCACAACTATGCGGTCAAAAGTTCATCTCGGATTCATGTATGATAGCAAGGTTGCAAACAGCCTCAGACAGCTGCCAAGGAAAGGGATGGAGTCAGTACTAGAGAACAAAGTTTGTGGCGGGACCAAAGACAATGGCTTTGGCTCCTCACAATAGTTAGTTGATGGAAATTTCTGCTCATCTGCTACTGGATGTTGGATAAGCTATGTGGCACTTAGAGGCAGTGAAGCGGTTGAGAGGTAGAGTTAGAGTTGGGTGTTGTCAATGTGGAAACTGGCACTGTGTTTTTGGATGATGCTGCCAAGGGGCAGCATTTGGATGAGAAATAGGAGACAAATGGGTTGGGAAAAATTTAGGGGATCACTGTACCGGATCTCAAGATCTCTCTACAACAGCACAATATACTGATGGAGGAGATTTCCTTCCAGTGATTAAGCCTTTATCCAAGTCTGCTACAGCCTTCACATGCAGATATATTTCACATCGATGGAAGCCAATGAAGATATAATGACATGGCACTTGGTACAAATTTTGAAGTAACTGATGGGGTGGGAGAAGGGTCAGGGTAGACAAAGTGGCAGTAATCATGCAAAGTAGTCTTTAAAATGGTTAACAAAACAGAAGCAAGGTAACATTTTCTCACTGAAGGGGATATAAAAACTATGAAGTAGCAAAAATAAAACAGCAAGGAACCATTTTTGTGATCTGAGACTACATATGCATGCTGCATGAGTCAGCACAGTAAATCTAAAGATGTACCTCAGACTTGGGAAATGATTTGGTTGGGTGGGCAAAGATTTAAAAAACAGGGTGGAATTTTCTTAATTAGACAGTGTTCTAAGTGATTTTCCACCGTGCGATGCTGAACATTCCGAATTGAGTGTGCCGGGTGAACAAACAAGGAAAAATGGACTTTCTGCTTACAAAGAACTTCTGTCTCTGAGGACAGGACATCTGAAATGCATTAGTCTGAAATTCAATCATTATGGAGCATGACAACTTTAATGTTATAAATTCAGCTGGACAGCAGGCTATGATCGATGAAAGGTTCCATTGTAAAAAAGAAATCCATCTCAAAAGCCGTAGGAATGGTAAAGTATATCCTAGAAATGACATGCCCACAGTTGGATAGAGTACACAGAAGATATTTATAATTATTTCTCCCAGCTATGGATTTTAGCTGGTATTAATCCATAATCTTTAACCACTTACACTGGTGAACTAAACTAGAACTGCCTCTTCCACATACTCACCATGAGCTAGTCCCTGAATGCCAGCCACAAGGTGTTCACCACTGGTCACTGCTTGATAGCGGATGGATTCCCGCTCGGCCTGATGTCTGGTGTCCATTGTCTTTCCCAATCCATCTGATAAAGTCCCAGCAAACTGTAATAGGCAGAGAAAACAAAATGATACTTTAAAAGGCAGAGGAGTTAGGCACAGCAATTCACCAACAATGAGTGCTGAATCAGCAGATGACTCTTAAACGAATATCTCCTTATCCCGTCCAACACCACGGAAGATCCGAGACGACTATTGCACTGAAATTTTCCCAGTAAACAAAGAATTTGCATTGACTATTCCTGTTACGTGGATCAGCAACACAGGGCAAATTTTCCGCTTCTGCTGCAGAGATTCCCCTGCTGGGAGTGCATAATGGTACAAATGTAAGTCTGGGATTCTTAATGGTCCCTACAGTTCAGCCGGCGACCGCCTTAGTCAGTTTAGCAATTAGAGATTCAAAGCTAAATTGGTTCACTCACAAATACAAACAAATGAAGTCTAAACCAGTATTGATATTGTGTGAATAGATGTTACTCACCCAGTTAGACCATAGCACATATTTACAAGGCACAATATATTTGAGGCAGATTATTATTACTCTTAATATTTTTGCTCTGTTGATGCCATGCGCAAATTTTCTGACAGGCTTCGGGATCCCAACGTCAGGACCAAATTGGGGTCCCAAATCTGCACTTGCCAGGATGCAGCCTCCTAATAGGCCGGCTTCACAGACTGTGAATGCACCTCAACATGGTGGTGCCAATGGAGGTGTAAATCTAAATCAAGATTTCAGAATGGCCAAACCAGTAGGCCCATTAGATCAAAGGGGCAACCACTGTGCTGACCACATTTGGGCCACAGGTGTGGTCTTTCTTATCGATGGCCCTCTTTTTAGCCTTCAAATTCGATGACCTCTCCAGTCTGTCATATCCTGCGGCCTCTGGATGTGGCGAGATGCTGCTCTGCTGCTGGCAAATGCCAGCAGTGCTGTAAAATCATCCCTAATTGGGGACTTAAGTAGCTAAATGGCTGCCTGACACTGTTCAGTGGGTAAGCGATTTCTTTCCTAGACCACTCTGGAAAATATCCCTAGCTGCGTGAATGCGTCGGGGAGCAGTCCCAAAGCAGCTCCTCCAATTTTCCTGGCCTCCTACCTCCAAGCTCACCATTGCGGGGCTGAGAAATTTCAGCCCCTTAACTCTGAATCAGACACTGAAGTCTACATTACTTCCTAGATTTAGAATCCAGTTCTCACCAACGGTTAATTTCCAAGGCTTTCATAATAGTTTTATTTTCAAAGCAAAACAAGGGTAATAGGAGTTACCAGCATTTCACACAAACCAACTTAGTATACAATAAGGGACGGCGGAACAAGGTTTCTGTACAATTCCCTTAATGATGAATTCCTGATCCAGGTTGTGGCCAGAAGAACATATTTACTAAGCACAGGAGACATGCCAAGGAAATTACACAGGACACAAAGAATCTTTTTGGAGGGAGGGGGAACTCTGTACACCTTAATACATCAATCCATAAATAGTCAAGTAAAAGTTGAAAGTTGTCATTATATACAAGCTTAAACACGGCAGCCACTAGACTTTAATTCCTGCTATTTACAGCAGAAGTTCTCTCCCTTCAGCAGGTTTAAGATAAATAGATGATCTGCTTTCCCGGGGACCCACAAAGATTAAAACCGGTTTCACACTCCTGCATACACTGTGCAAGTGCTCCACCCTATGCAATCTTCATCGCAATCATAGTTTAAAAATAAATATGGTAGCTTCTTCCAAAGAAATCCATGAGAATGGAACTCAGCTTAGAGGAAAAATACATTTCTCTATATGTAACTGCACATGGGAACTCTCAGGCTCAAACCCTGGTGTGTGCTGATTTCAACTGTTTTTATTATATATTTTATTAATTCCAGCAAGTTTTTCTTTGGATTGTAGTCAACCAGACAAGACTTATGAGCCCAGAACTGGCATCACTCACACAGATCTCGAGTAATATAAAGGCAGCTTTTTTTTTAGTGGATCTCTGCTTGGGCTACAGCTGGAAGGTTGCAGTGATGAATCTCAGCACCCCTAAACTGAGAAGAAAAAGATCAGCAGGCTTCAGATTGCTATTCAGTGATCCCTGTTGGGAAATGCACATTTGTAGATGGCCGGTGTGGACAACATTAAATTAGTTTTTCCAGCATTTTCTGTTTTTGTTTTAAGTTAGGCCATTTGGTCTGCCACAGTTGGATGTCCGCAGCCGCTCATTGGCTAGGCTCCCACATGGATTCTACCTACTTGGATGCACTACTGAAATAGGATAAATCTGGTGGAACTGTGCAGCTTCTTCAGGAGAGTGAGGAAGAAAATAAGAGAACAAAAGCCCTGATCGTTCTAGATTTGTAATTATGACCTGTCATAACCTGACATTAGCACAATGTTCATTTATTCACTGCTTATCTGAACTTTGCAGCCTGCCTGCAGTCTGATTGGAGTGTGAATTGTCAGCCAATAAAAACCATGGCAATGATTTTCTTGGTGCAGGGCCCAGCATGAATTGCCTGGACTAACTGTCAACAAGACCTTGTATAAAATGACTGCTTCCCCACTGCCCTCACCATCTCACCGCCACCACCCCTCCCACCACCCATCAATTTGACAGCTGATACATAAGGAAGCAGTTGATCTCCAGAACTTAATTTTGCCTTAAAAAAATTAATAACAGGTGAAAAGTTCACTTATAGGCAGACAGAGCCACTCCAAAGAAGACAGTTAATAGTTCAACAATGAGAGAGCTTTTTCAGATTACTGTTCCAACAGCTGTTCTATATTGTTACCTTCAGAGTTCAACAGTTTACATGGCAATTATTACATGCTGAATTCTCATACAAAATGATTAAGTTACATTCCAAACATGAAGAATATATTGTGGTTATAGTGCACCCTCCAGCAAGTTTGATGCTGGATAGAGAGGAAGAGAAATTATTCAAAAAGAGGGCAACAACCAACCAGGAGCTTCTGGCAGTCTCTTGTGAGGGTCTACTGTATTGTGAAATAAGGGGAAGTCACTTGATTAAAAATACTTGCTGTACAGGGCCATATAAGCCAGAAGTTCCCAAATCTCATCCCTGGTCTGCAGTGAGTTAATTGATTTTATTTGAGGTAGCAGTAGGAGTGCTACAATCGGTCTCAATGCCCCGGGGAGGCAAAACTTAGACCGTAGTTTAAGTTCCTGTTAATAGGCTGGCTCTCAGTGGTTAGAATGGAATTTGTTAGAAGTGATCCACCCCCTCTTTCCCTTTTATTGCACGGCAGGGGATAAATTGCATTGCTCATTATGCGTTTTACTGTGAACATGTCCTCATGTAAGAGTTTCTAGCAAAATTCTAAAATGTGTTTCAAAAATTTAAGCGTTTACAATTTGAGTAGAAATACTGGCTGAAGTATTAGTGGACGAATTTGTGTCACTATTAATTGTGGCAAATTCAACATGTAATAACTGGTGATGGATAATAGTAACCAAACAATTCTCTCTTTCATAACCTTTAGTGCTGTCAGCTCACAGGTGTCTTTGCTCATTTTTAAAGAAAATTTAGCATTTATAAGGTACCTTATTAAACCCCTCAAACGCCCCAAAGCAATTCATGTAGAAAGCTGCTTTGTCAGGAAAGACAGGAGCTATTTTGTGCACAGCAAGATCACACAAACGGTGATCGGAAGGCTGATGGCGATGTTAATCAAGACAAAAATGTTCATTGTTCAAGAGATCCACAGAACTTCTGCTCTTCTTCAAATACTGTCACAAGCCATCTGAAAGGCAGCACCATTGACAATGTAGAATTTTCTCTGTAATGCTTGGAAATGCCAAGTAAGATATGTTAAACTCCTGGGCTGGCATTTAACTCACGATTGCCTGTCTCTGAGACAAGAGTGCTACCAACTGATGTAAGCGCCACTTACAAAGAAACAAGAAAACATGCAACAAAGTTAATCGTTATGGGACATTTCCCTGAAGACACAAAGGGAGTATTCAGCAAAGTTCAACATGTTATTTTTAAAATAGGCAAACAAGACATTTAACAAAGATCGTTATCGTGATTTAATAATAAAGGCATTTGCTCAGTAAAGTTCATGATCACAGAATTAATTTTTAAAAGACGAGGAGCGCATAATTTTTAAAAAAAGCAATAGGAAAACTTGGGTAGGACAAAAAAAGGCATAACTATTTCAAAAAATTAGTGCAGACAAAAGTTCATTTAAGACAGTTAACAAAAAACACCGAAACCTTTAGCTGCAACTTTCCTTAAGCTATTATGATACTGATGCCTGGACAAGGCAGGTTTGGAAAGCTCATCTCTGTAAGTCAGCTTCTGGTGCTTACACTACTATACAGCATTAAGATTCAGGTTTGCGGCAATGTTCCTGATCAGGTCTTCCTGGTTTCTGCATAAGATCTGTTTGTTCGGAGCTGCTGCCACTTAACATTGGTCTTGGCATAATATAAATTCAGCTTAAATATGACTCAAGCCCAGCAGTGGAATTTTAGAGCAAAAAGAACTGGAAGCTTTCCTGGATTCTGACCTAAACAAGTGCTGTATAAAGGCAGTATTTAATATAGAAGGAATGTTTATAGGGAGTGGAAGGAAGGGGAGAAGGGGGACCATCCATCTGTTTTATTTAAAGGATTCAAAATGTTTTCACAGGTCACTAAATCACTTATCCCCTTGAAGAAAATGATATTGAAGTACTTCCTTTTTTCTTGTCTTTATCAAATATGATTCCTCATTCTCGTCTTTCTTCATCTTACTTTGGAAAATCAAAAGCTTGCACCCCTTTGCTCCAGGTCTTTACACTGAACACACGGAGAGCGGACAACAAGCTTTTACACTGAGTTCATAGAGAAGGAGGACAGCTTTTTAAACCTGGAGAATGAAGTACTGCATTTCTTAGTGCCACAAGTGAAGGTCTCGTTTCCACAAAGTAGTTCTCTTTTTTCACGAAGATTGCAGAGAACAGCTCTCTTGACGGCTCAATGAGCTTGCTCAGTGGATAGCTGAACATCACAAAGGGCCAAGTGTGAAATCAATTTGATGTGGAAGTCACTGATCTCAACTATGGTGTTTGTACAACTGATGCTCTGGGTTAAGAAAGAGGAAATTTGCTAAAGTTTCCACTCCCAATGGCCCATGCTGGAACATAAGCTTGTGAGGTTAGAATAGGATCAGACTTGGAGATGATGTTCTACGTTGCCAAATAATTCAGGAGAAATGGCTAAATTTGCACAAAATGAGGGGGGAAATAAAAAGCAAATGTTTGGAACTAATTCTCATTTTTTTGTAATAATAAAATCAAAATACCGTGGATACTGGAAATCTGAAACAAAAACAGAAAATGCTGGAAAAACTCAGCAAGTCTAGCAGCATCTGTGGAGAGAGAAACAAGAGTTAATGTTTCGAGTCTGTAGACGCTTCTACAGAACTCCTTTTTTTATTCATTCATGGGATGTGGGTGTCGCCAGCTAGGCCCTAACACTGAAAAACCATTGCTCTGGGTCTGGAGTCACATGTAGGCCAGACCAGGTAAGGATGGTAGATTTCCTTCCGTAAAGGACATTAGTGAACCAGATGGATTTTTACAACAATTGGCAATGGTTTTGTGGTCATCATCAGTCTTCCAATTCCAAGAGGAGAATTTTCTCTCCGTCAGGTGGGCTGTTTGGGAGCAGGCACGAAGCCAATCGCTGCCCACAATCGGCTGCATGCCACCGTTTTACATGGGAGGGTCAATTAAGGCCTGCCCAACGTGACATGCACCCGGTCGCTACCTGTGCGGGTGGGAGAGTCGAAGCTTGTGCTATTTCGTGCATATGTGCGAGCGAGCACAGAAATCTCCCTGAGGCACAGAGCTGCCTCAGGGGGATTATATTCAATGTGAAACATAAAAATAAAAAAAGTTAAAAATCATTCACACATGTCTCAAGTGACAGTGCCACATGAGCTGGGACATGTTATCAAATGTTTAAAAAATCTTTATTAAATTAATAAACCCTTCATGAAACCTCATCCCGCCTGTGGATGAGGTTTCGTGAAAAATGTGAAGGCTGCCTGGGCCCTTAAGGTTGGATAGGCAGCCCTGACAATTAAGTTAAGTAGTGTATTAAAGGCCTTAACAGGCCTTTGACAATTCGCAGCCAACTCCGGTGTGCAACCGCCGAACTGAAGATCAGGATAACGTACGGTGACATCGGGACACACGCCTGACACCTCCGCACATCATTTTACGTATCACATGATTCTGGCCCAGATTTTCAAAAATTGAATTCAGATTTCACCATTTGCCATTGTGGGATTCGAACCTGTGTCCCTAGAGCATTACACTGGGTCTCTGGAATATCAGCCTAGTGACAATACCACTATAGCACCGCCTCCCCTTAACTTGCATTCTATGTATCTGTAAAGTACTGAAGATGGTATTTCAATGTACTCGCAATCCATCAGAAGTTTGATTTTATAAAAATGTCCAACTTTGAAAGCTAAAAACCCATGATGACAAGTTTAAAAAAAAATTCTCAGTGTCAGTCAAAATCAGAGACTAGCCCAGCCTGTTGTCGCACCCTGCTTACACTCTCAGTGCCTAGGGCCAAGTACATTCACAAGATCACAACGCAATTATGGATAAGGAAGGCCTTTTGGCTCATCTTATTTCATCCATGCAGAGAATTCCAATGTCACCCCAATGTAGCATCCAATTGTTTCTTAAATGGATTCTGGGAATTTTGCTCCATTATTCAACCTGGAATTTAAAATTGGTCACTCTTTGTATGCATTGTTTCCTGATTAGCCCTAAAATGACTGTTTACTAGTTTGAACATATGTCTAGTTCTAAATACTATCTGACTATTCCTGGGGATTATTTGTTTTGATCTGTTTAGACACATGCAGGATGTCAGCACAGAAAAACAATTAGCAGTTTTTCTAGACAACAACTTGCAAAGCTCACTTGAAATAATCATTGCCTTTGGAAGGAGCCAGGGAGAAACAATTAAGCAAGTGCGAGAACATGCAGCCTCAAACATATTATTTTCTACAGCTGATAACAGGATTGCATGGATATTGCAAATCAATGCGATTTTTTTTCCCTACATTACCTGGTTCATATTTAAAATTACACCCAAAGAAAGCTGGGTGAAAATTGCTTGCTGATTACAGTATGACCACCTTACTAAAAGGCGCTAGACACGGTTTAGATGCCTGTATAGGTTCAAAGTTTTCTCAAAAATAATCCCCTTCAAAAAAAAATGACTCTGCTTTAGAATTGCACTTAAAGGCCAAAATGATAACAAATCTCCATGTCCTACAGATAAAACAACTGCTTTTAAATTGATGTTGGTGGGGGTGTTAGTGGCATACTGGTAATCTCAAAATGGGGCTGGATTCACTAAACTGGGGGGAGCTTATTAAAAAAAATGGTTTACCGAGCCCATCAGGGAGTTACTGCTGGCTGCACAAGACCCGAATCTTGGGCAGAAATGCCACTGACATTAACATAAAGACAGTTCTTGACAAATAGCGATGGTTCAAAGGCATCTTTATACTGTAAGCATTCAAGGCAGATTACGGAAGATTGGCACGAACAGGTCTGTTACCTAAGCCGGCAACTACTGGGCCCATGAATTCCTATTGGATTTACTGGTTCCACTTCTGGCCAGTGTCCAATACAAAACAGCACATGGCCAAAATGTCACTGGAAAAAGTAGCGCCAGCAATTCAATATAGGGGTGCTGTCCTGAAACTGTATCAGATGCCCTGAACTAGAACACTGCATGCTTTTGCCATTTTGCTTCAGGGCTTCCAATGCTATGTTCTCTCACAATATATGCCCTACAAATTCAATTATATTCTTTGAAACAGGGTACTATTGGAAAGAAAGCAGTGAAGGTGATAGTCACTCAGGGAGTAGCAAACATTTTCACTGAAATAAGCAGTTGTGTTCTAGTCCCCGATTAACAGTATTTCAAATATAGGCTTTACAGCTCAATAACAGGTCATTGGGCCCAATTAGTATCATGGAATGGTTACAGCACAGAAGGAGGCCCATCGTGTCTGTGCCAGCTCTCTTCAACAGTAATTCACACAATGCCTCTCTCCTGCCTTTTCCTTGGCCCTCCAAATTTTTCCTCTTCGGATAATGATCCAAAGTCACAATTGAATCTGCCTCCACCACCCTCTCAGGCAGTGCGTTTCAGATCCTAACAACTCGCCACGTAAATAAGATTTTCCTCATGTTGCCATTGGTCCTTTTGCCAATCATCTTAAATCGGCATCCTGGAGACATCTCACAGAATTAGAGGTCAAAGGGACTAGGAAAAATGAAGAATTGAAGGTAATTGGTGTTAGTAAGCAGGTTATATTGGATAAATTAATGGGACTGAAGGTTGATTAAGTCCTCACGGCCTAATATTCTACATCCCAGAGTGTTGAAGAGGTAGGTATGGAGATTGTGTATGCATTGGTGATAATCTTCTAAAATTCTATAGATTATGGAACGGTTCCTGCAGATTAGAAGGTAGTGAATGTCACCCGACTATTTAAGAAGTGGGGGAGGGAAAAAACACAGAACTACAGACCCGTTAGCCTTATATCAGTAGTAGGGAAAATGCTAGAATCTATTCTAAAGGATGTGATAAATGGACGCTTGGATAATAATGATCTGATTGGGCATAATCAACATGGATTTATGAATGGGAAATCATGTTTTATGAACCTATGTTTTCTGAGGATGTTACTAACAGAATTGATAAATGGGACGTAGTATACTTAGATTTTCAGAAGGCTTTTGATAAAAACCCCCACGAGAGGTCAGTTAGCAAAATTAAAGCACATGGGATAGGAGGCAATATACTGGCATGAGTTAAGGATTGGTTAACAGGCAGAAAACAGAGTAGAATAAACAGGTCATTCTCGCATTGGTAGGCTGTGACTATTGGGGTACTAGAAGGATCAATACTTGGGCCCCAGCTGTTCACAATACATATCAATGGTTTGGATGTGGAGACCAAATGTAATATTTCCAATATTTCACGGATGACACAAAGCTAGGTGGGAATGTGTGTGGTGAGGAAGATGCAAAGCGGCTTCAAGTGGATTTGGCTAGACTTAGGGAGTGGGCAAGAACACGGCAGATGGAACATAATGTGGAAAAATGCGAGGTCACCCACTTTGGTAGAAGGAACAGATGTGCAGGGTATTTCCTAAATAGTGAGAGATTATAAAGTGTAAATATACAAAGGGACCTGGGTATCCTCAATAATAAATCACTGAAAACTAACATAAAAACACAAAAAAACTGCGGATGCTGGAAATCCAAAACAAAAACAGAATTACCTGGAAAAACTCAGCAGGTCTGGCAGCATCGACGGAGAAGAAAAGAGTTGACGAAACGTCAACTCTTTTCTTCTCCACCGATGCTGCCAGACCTGCTGAGTTTTTCCAGGTAATTCTGTTTTTGTACTGAAAACTAACATGCAGGTGCAACAAGCAATTAGGAAGGCTGATAGTATGTCAGCCTTTATCACAAGAGGATGTGAGTACAGGAGTAACAAAGTCTTGCTTCAATTGTATAGAACCTTGGTTAGACTGCACCTGGAGTACTGAGTGCAGTTTTGGTCCCCTCATCTTAGATAGGATATTATTGCCATTGAGGGAGTGCAACAAAGGCTCACTAGACTTATTACCAATGTGGTGGGACCGTCCTATGAAGGAGGATTGGGGGAACTGGGCCTGTATTCTCTAGCGTTTTGAAGAATGAGAGTTGATCTCATTGAAACCTACAAAATACTTAAAGGGATAGGCAGAGTAGATGCAAGTAAGATGTTTCCCATGGTTGGGAGTTTAGAACCAGGAAACACAATTTCAAAATAAGGGGGAAGCCACTTATTCCTCTGGTTCTCAATCCTTCACCAATGGGAACAGCTCTCAACATCTGTACAGACCCCTCATGGTTTTGAATAATTCTATCAAATCTTTTCTCAACCTTCTCTTCTGTAAGGACAACAGCCTCAGATTCAACAATCTAGCTATGTTAATAGAGGTTCGGCACCCCGGAACCATTTTTGTGAATCTTTTCTGCACTCCCTCTCATGCTTTCACATCTTTCCTAAAGTGTGATGCACTGAACTGGACACAATATTCCAGTTTTTTATTTATTCAGGTTTATCAGAGCTTCCTTGCTTTGTACTCTATGTTCCTATTAATAAATATATAATACAAATAGCCCAGGATAATGTTTGCTTTTTTTTTACTGCTCTCTCAACTTGCCTTGCCGCTTTGAATAATTTGTGCACATATACTCCCAGGTCCCTCTGCTCCTGCACCCTCTTTAGAATGGCACCTATATTGCCTCTCCCTGTTCTTCCTACTAAAATGAATCACTTCACACTTCTTTGCATTGCATTTCATCTGTCACTCATCTGTTCATTTCACAAACCTGCCTATGCCTTTTGATGTTTAACACTACCACAGTTTTATGTCATTCACATATTTTGAAATTGTGCTCTCTACACCCAAGTCTAGGTCATTAACATACATCAAAGAAGAGAAGCGGTCCTCACACCGACCCCTGGGGAACCTCACTATAAGCCTTCCTCCCAGTCTGTAAAACAACTGTTAACCGCAAATCTCTGCTTCCTCTCTCTTGGTGTTTATAATCCACACAAGCCTCCTCCCATCCTATTTCATCTTACCTCATCAACATACCCTTATATTCCTTTCTCCCTCAGTACTTATTTTTCTCTTAATTACATCTATGCCATTTGCTTCAACCATTACATGATGTTCCATACCTCTAGTGGTGAAGTCAACATCTCACTATTTTTTTTTGCTTCTGTCAGATAGTTTTCAACGACCAATGAATCTGCACTCCAAATCCTTTTAACCACCCAATAGTGCTTGCCCTTTTATATTTTACTGTATTTCCATTTGCCATTGTTGCATCTATTAAGGGCTATCTGTGTTGTGGATTTCTAATACAAGTTCCAATTAGAAGAGAATGGACTGCTGCTGGAAGCAGGTTGGCAAGCATCATCCTGAGAAATCAGCATTGATTGATGGTCGTTAATAAAAGAGATAACTTTGAAAGGGCTTGAATGTACCTTAACTTTAAGGTAAAATAGATTGGTGGTTAATCAAAATTCTGCTCAACTTAAGCTATTTAGTTAAACACAGCAGTCCACTGAACAGGAAGCTAGGAAAAGGAGGAGGGGTAGCTCTGCTAATTAAGGATGACATTAGTATAATAGAGATAAATGACTTTAGTTCTAAAGGTCAGGATGTAGAATCAGGTTGGGCAGAGATAAAAAATAGCAAAGTTAGGAAGTCACTTAGGGAACCTATAAACTACTCCCACTACAGTAATCACACTATAGGATGGGGTATACAGGAAGAAATAATGAGGGCTTGTGAGAAATGTATGACAACAATCATGGATTATTTTAATCTACATATAGATTGGGCAAATCTATTTGGTAAAAATAGCTTGGAAGATTAGTTCATAGAATATTTTAGGGAGTTTCTTAGAGCAGCATGTGCTGGGGCCAACCAGAGAGATTCTAGATCTGGTAATGTGCAACAAGACGGGATTACTCAATGGCCTCGTAGTAAAGATGCCCCATTATCATAACATGATTGAATTTCAGATTCCATTCAAGGGAGAGAAGAGTGGGTCCAAGATTAGTGTTTTGAACTTAAATAAGAGCCATTATGAGGGTATGGAGATAGAGCTGGGAAATTGGGTTAAGGGATAAGTCAATAGAGATGCAGTGGCAGACGGCTAAAGAGATATTTCATAACATTCAGCACAAATACATTCCAGTGGGAAAGAAAGACTCCAGTGGAAGGATACACCATCCATGGCTAACTAAGAAGTTAAAGATAGTATCAAATTGAAAGAAAAAACACACAATTCCATGAAGATTAGTGGTGGGTTAGAAGATTGGACAGAATACAAAATAACAGCAAAGAGTGGCTAAAAAATAAGGAGGGAGAAATTGGAGTACAAGAGAAAGCTAGCTAGAAATATAAAAACAGATAACAAGAATTTATACATGTATTTAGAAAGGAAGACAGTAAGTAAAGCAAACGTTGGTCCTTTACAGACTGAGCCTGGGACATTAATAATGAACAATAAGGAAATGACAAATGCATTGAACAGGTATTTTGCTTCTGTCTTCACTGTAGAGGATACAAGTAACATCCCAGAAATAAGTGTGCATCAAGAAGTGAAAGGGAGAGAGGAACTTAAAACAATTACAATTGCCAGGGAAAGAGTACCAAGAAAATTATTAGAACTAAAAGCTGACAAGTCCCCATGTCCTGATGAATTTCATCCCAGCGTCTTAAAAGAAGTGGCTGCTGAGATAGTAGATGGGTTGGTTTTAATTTTCCAAAATTCTGGAAAGGTCCCATCAAATTGGAAAATGCAACTGTGACTCCTCTATTCAAAGTAAGAAGAAAGCAAGCAAGGAACTACAAGCTAGTTAGCTTAACATCTGTCATCGGGAAAATGCTGGAGTCTATTATTAAGGTAGTTATAGCAGGGCACTTAGAACATCTCAATGCAATCAAGCAGAGTCAAAATGGTTCGAAAGGGAAATCATGTTTGACTAATTTATTGGAGTTCTTTGAGGAAGTAACAAGCAACGTGGATAAAGGGGAACCTGCGGATGTGGTGTACTTAAGATTTCCAAAAGGCATTTGACAAGGTGCCACATCAAAGATTACTACGCAAAATAAGAGCTCAAGGTATAGGGGTAACATATTAATATAGATATGGGATTGGTTAGCTAACAGGAAACAGAAAGTAGGTATAAATGGGTAATTTTGAGGTTGGCAAGATGTAATAGGTGGAGTTCCACAGGGATCAGTGCTTGACCTCAACCATTTACTATCTATATTAATGATTTGGATGACAGGACTGAACGTATGGTTGCTAAATTTGCTGATGACACAAAGATGTGTAGGAAAGTAAGTTGTGAAGAGGACAACTGGGATATAGATAGGTTAAGTGAGTGGGGAAAAATCTGGCAGAAGGAATATAATTGGAAAATGTGAATTTGTCCACTTTGGCAGGAAGAATAAAAGAAGCAGCATATTATTTAAATGGAGAAAGACTGCAGAACTGAGGTACAGAGGGATCTGGATGTCCTGGTACATGAATCACAAAAAGTTGGTGCGTAGGTGGTGGTGTAGTGTATTGTCACTGGACTGGTAATCCAGAGACCCAGGTTAAAGCTCTGGGGACCTGGGCTTGAATCCCACCACGGCAGATGGTGGAATTTGAATTCAATAAATATCTGGAATTAAAAGTCTAATGATGACCATGTACGAATGTCGATTGTCATAAAAACCCATCTGGTTCACTAATGTCCTTTAGGGAAGGAACTCTGCCATCCTCACCAGGTCTGGCCTACATGTGACTCCAGTCCCACAGGAACATGGTTGACTCTTTAAAAAAGAAATGCCCTCAACAAGGGCAATTAAGGATGGGCAATAAATGCTAGCCAGCGACACCTATATCCCACAAGCGAATATAAAAAAAAGCTACAGCAAGTGATTAGAAAGACAAATGGAATGCTGTTGTTTATTGCAAGGGGAATGGAATATACAACTAGGGATGTGGGCTTGTGTAAACTTGAGGGGCTGAATGGTCTACTCCTGTTCCTAATTCATATGTTTGTATTTTCACTCAGTATTTGTGGCATATGGGGCTGAATTTCATGGCCACAGTAGCCAGGTGAGGCCACATCTGGAGTATTGTGTACAGTTTTGGTCTCCATATTTAAGAAAAGACAGAATTGCATTAAAAACAGTTCAGAGAAAGCTCACATGACTGATTCCTGGGATGACGAGGTTATCCCATGAGGAAAGGCTGGACAGGTTGGGCCTGTATCCATTGGCGTTTAGAAGAACGAGAGGCGATCTTATTAAAACATATAAGATCCTGAGGGGACTTGACAGAGTGAATGATGTAAGGATGTTTCCCCTTATGAGAGAGACTAGGGTGCACAGTTTAAAAATAAGGGGTCTCTCATTTAAGATGGAGATGAGGAGAAATGTTTTCTTTTAGATGATTGAGATTATGTGGTACTCTCTTCTCCAGATAGTGGTGGAGGCTGGGTCATTGAATATTTTAAGGCTGAATTAGATAGATTCTTGATTGACAAGGGAGTCAAAGGTATGAGGGGTAGGAAGGAAAGTGGATTTGAGGCCACAATCAGATCAGCCATGATCTTATTGAATAGCAGAGTAGGCTTGAGGGACCGACTGGTCTACTCCTGCTCCTAATTAATATGTTCATATTTTCACTCATTATTTGTGGCACATGGGGCTGAATTTAATAGCCACAGCAGTGGCCCTGTCCACCAGCCAGAAAGCCAGTGGCAAGCCCATTTCCAAGAGTCCAAAATTTCACCGTTAAGAGTTGCCAGCCAATCAGGGGGCCTGCAGCTCCTCAGTCCCAGCACCGCCATGAGGAGTGGTGGCCACTACTGGCACCGCAGCAAGCCTGACAGCAGCAGCAAAGATGAAGGCCCCAGAAGACAGAGAAGGGCGGGGTCACCAAGGCCAGTCAGGCAGGTTCTGTTGAGGGGAGGAGATAGCAGGTAGGTTGTTATGAAGGGCAAAGGGGCTCTTTTAGTGGGGCAGGGCCTTGCCATTGTGGGGGCACTTCATTGGACACATGGTTCCTAATCAGGAAAGCCCCTCTCCTGAGCCCACTGCTGGGGTATCCTTGAAAGCCTCCTAACATGACATATGCCACTGCCCACCCTGCTAAAATACCAGCAGTGGCAGAATGAAGCTCTTAAGTTGGCCACTTAGGGGTCTCAATTGGCCTCTAGGCAGGAAGGGGATGGACTTTCCACCCCGTGCCTTCCCATCTGATTGCAGCTCCTTTGGCGGAAGTGGCCAGGAGAACTAAATTCTTCCCATCTCCATCCAGCTCATTGCTCCAAAGGTTACACACCCTGATCCAGCCCATTTGTAATCCAGCTGGTATGTCCCTCTCTTATGTCTATGGGAGAGGCAAAAGTACTAACCAAAAATTGTTCTGTATTGATTATGGCTAAAATTTGAAGGCACAGATTTTGCCAATATAAACTCCCAGGAATGGTGGGTTACAGATTCAATTTCCCACTCCACATTACTTTCAGCCTCAGCAACCAATTGAAAGTGACCAGCAGGTATCAGCCCCTCCACCCCCCGCAAAAGAAACAAAGGTTTTCACAACCCATTTTCATGTTCCACCTGGTGGCCAGCTTGGAGTGGCATGCTGTTGGCCGAGAGTCATTAGTTTGCCCATTCACACTTTTGACTAGAAGTGTACGTTGCCTTGGGAGATCAGTGGGGCTAGGACAAAGAAACAAGATTTCATATCTTCACATATACACAGAAGTTTTTTAAAAAAAAACTTTATAAACCATTCAAAATAATCCTTAAATATCAGTGCATTAAACAAGGCCTCTGCCTTAATATAATGTCCGCAGAGGAGAGCAGAAAATGCCCTTCATACATTGATATCTTTGAAAATAGGTTTACTGAAATCAGTTACCCTACTATTCTATTCACAATTATGCCAACAAGGCAATATTTAATCTGCACCACTTTTGTACTGTAGAATTGCTTCAGGGCGTGATCCTATAGTACGGTATCCCGGTCTCAGTCCTCTGTAATCTGTACCATTTGTATTGGGGTTGCATCTGAAGTAACCAGAATGACAATATCACATTATTTTAAAGGTGAACTCTATGACTTGGTTTACGTCTGCCATATCCTCCCCTATAGCCATAAGGCTTGTTGAGTGAGTAAAAAACTATTAACCCTTCTGATGTAGTGCACTGCTGCACTTTCAGAGGGATAAAATTGCCTGCACTGAGTTGCTGTCATTAGCCACATTTACAGCAGCAGGCACTCTAACCTTCACTCAGAGTGAAGGACAGTAATTCAACAGACTCAGCTTGTTATCAATTATCCTTCAGCCACGTACAAAATCAACATGAGGTCTGGCCAAAGTACACTAAATCTTTTCTTCATCTCAAATACTCACTAGCAGACTTACCTGGGTCTGCATACTCACTGCACGACCCTGAATTCACAGCAGAAAGGCAAGACCACCTGTCCTTAAGAACAAATCCTTTCAATTAGTCTCATGTGTCCAATAATTGAACTGCATCCATATGAGATTCATACCCCTTGAATGCCAGAATAGACACACATTAGCCAATAACTAATGACACCAAAGCATAGCTCAAGGGCACAGCATTGGTGCCCTTGCAATATGAACCAGATACTCATCCCCCATGTGTGTCTCAAACTTTTTAAAAGGAAGACTTGGAAAACACTTGGTAAAACAATGCCAGATATGAACTTAAATTGCTTTCACAAGTGACAATACTGAGCAACAATTTTACCAACCATCTAGTTTTGCTCAGACAAGATTGTACTAAGCATCCTTTGCGTTCTTTTTCCAAAACTGCCTGAAGCTTCCTCTCATAGCTTTCTGTTATAAGAAACTGATGGCCTGTGTGTTTCTCTGCTCCTATACTTTATTTGTGCTCGTAATTGGGGAAAGGTTAGGCCAGTTACCATCCGCCTAACATCAAGGACAAGGGACCTCCCAACACAATGAGTGTGATGTGTTATTTCATATAGGGAGAGGTTGTATCGAACCGCTACAAAGTCTAAAAGGAATGAAACTGGATGGGTCACCTGGCATCTACCTAAGCACCAGAAACGACAATGGCAAAAATAGCCCTGTCGACCCTGCAAAGTCCTCCTTACTAGCTTCTGGGGGCTTCTGCCAAAATTGGGAGAGCTGTACCACACATTAGTCAAGCAACAGCCTGAGATAGTCATACTCATGGAATCCTACCTTACAGACAATGTCCCAGGCACCACGATTACCATCCCTGGGTATATCCTGTCCCACTGGCAGGACAGACCCATCAGAGGTGGCGGCACAGTGTACAGTCAGAGGGAGTCAACCTGGGAGTCTACAACGCGGACTCCATCAAGTCAAACATTGGCAAGGAAATCTCCTGCTGATTGCCACGTAGTGCCCTCCCCACCTCAGCTGATGTATCAGTACTCCTCCATGTTGAACACCAATTGGAAGAAGCATTGAGGGTGGCAAGGGCACAGAATGTACTCTGAGTAGGAGACTTCAATGTCCATCACCAAGAATGGCTCAGTAGCACCACTACAGACTGAGCTGGCTGAGTCTTAAAGGACAGAGCTGCTAGACTGAGTATGCAGCAGATGTTCAGGGAACCAAGAGGGAAAAACCTACTTGATCTCAACCTCACCTATCCAACTGTCACAGATGCATCTGTCAATGACAGTATTGGTAGGAGTGACTACTGCACAGTCCTTTGGAGACCAAGTCCTGCCTTTACATAGATGATACCCTTCAGTGTGTTGTGTGGCACTACCGCTGTGCTAAGTGGAATAGATTTAGGACAGATCTAACATACCAAAACTGAGCATCCATGAGGAGCTATGGGCCATCAGCAGAATTGTATTCAAGCACAATCTGGAATGTCATGGCCTGGCATACCCCCACTCTACCATTACCATCAAGCTGGGGTTCAACCCTGGTTCAACGAAGAGTGCAGGAGGGCATGCTAGAATCAGCACAGGATATACCTAAAATGAGGTGTCAATCTGGTGAAGCTACTACACAGGTCTACTTGTGTGCCAAACAGCAACAGCAACGTGTAACAGACAAAGCTAGGCAATACCACAATCAACTAATCAGATCTAAGCTGCCACATCCCGTTGTGAATGGTGAATTAAACAGCTAAGTAGAGGAGGCAGTTCCTCAAATATCCCTATCCTTAATGATAGGGGAGCCCAGCACATCAGTGCAAAAGTCCAGGCTGAAGCATTTGTAGCCATCTTGAGCCAGCAGTGCCACGCGGATGATCCATCTCGGCCTCCTTCTGAGGTCCCCAGCATCACAGATGCCAGCCAATTTGATTCGCTCCATGTGATATCAAGAAATGGCTGAAGGCACTGGATACTGCAAAAGCCCTGACACCATTACAGCAATAGTACAGATGGCTTGTGCTCCAGAACTAGCCACGCCATTCCTTCTCGTTGTTTATAAGCTAAATGATCAGCTCGCCCATACAGCACAACATTACACTTTCTGATTGGTGATCTCTCCAGGCACCTGGGAAACACTGTGAACATGAAGCATGAAGTGCAATTCAGACCTTCAAATAACTGTCACATGCAAAAGATAGTTAATGTTTCAGGGTGAAATTAGTGTTATGGAATCAGCCTTGGAGTTTAATTGGGCAGTTCACAGTGCCCGTTGAAGCAGTTCAGTAACATGCAGAAGGCATCTGTGGACATTTGGCTGAGCAAGGTTTTGGCTCTTTTGTATCGTATTGAAAACAAATGGTCCAGTTGCTGTTTTTCCTGAGCATAACTGAACAAACGTGTGACTATGTGCAGGGTCCTAAGGACTCTGTTATTCTTGCTGTCACATTCTCTGAGCTCCAGCCCTTAATCAGCTCCCCCTCTTGTCGTTAGCTCGGGGCAGTAATGCATTCTGACAATAGCACATTGGCGATTTAACCTGGGAGCAAATCCCTACTGGGCTGTCTGTGTGGATGTCTGATTAGCTGGGTAGCCCAGTGGGCCCCCCTCTGGGCTGTCTCCACAGATGCCTGATTAGGTTGGTAGCTCCCTTGAGCAACCCCTGTGGATTTGCCCCTGCAGATGCCGAATGGAAATTGGTTTGTGTTACTGGCCTGAGTGACTGATCCCTGCAGGGGTCCACAAACCGGTTCACACACAGGACAGTCAAAAGTCCACACTGTGAACTTGGAATGACCCCAAATGCTGGCTTCCTTTGCAGGTTCATCCAGAGGGCAGCCACAGTTTGTTACATAGATGTGATACTCTGTCCCTGGGTAACAACAAGCAGATCAAACAAACCAACTATTTCAGACAGTAGAACACCACCAGTTAAAAAAGAGAACAGAACATCCCACTTAAGTCAATGAGAAGTGCCTTTTTAAACTAAATAAACGTTCAGTAAAGTGGAATTAAACATGTAAAATAGAGTTCACAGCAACATTCTGTCAAGTAGATTATAGTTAAAACTGGTATTCCCCACCATTAAAAAGTAAAGAAAATTGTGATGATCAAGTCTGTTGTGTACGGGTAAATTTTGTGACACCGTGCTCCCAGTGTAGAGGCTAGCACTCTATTCAAACTATAGACTGGGAATACAGCCCATAAAATTAACTGTAATGAATGACACCAATCATTTTCTACAGGAACTACTTAAGTTAATACAGACATTTAAACCTGAAAAAAAACAAACTCCTTAATGTTCTTCCTGCATCCTGCTTAGGAAGAGAAAAGCCTATTGCCACTCTCCCACATCAATTCTTGGATCGGAGAGCCAGTTTCAGAAGGTGTTCTGGATTCATTTCACAGAGCAAAATGCATGCTGACAATGCATGCCTGCCTGTACTCACGTAATTTTTGGGTTCCAGGAAATTCAGCTTGTTTTGCTATAGCTACTTAAATTGGGTTAAGTGGCAGTGCCATCAGCTCCCAATGCACAGGGCTCATGCAAATACAAACCTGTTTGATTTATCAAATTTATCAAATGTTAGGTTTCTGCGGTGGCTGTTCATAGTGAATAAACCAAGGAAAGTTACCAATGGCTACTTGAGACCAGTGTCAGTGACAGTACAGTAGTATAAAAGCAACTAGCGAACCCAATCAATGGCTGGAACCTGCATTCTTTTCCTTTCGCGTTCTTTTTCAGAACAGAAAACTCACAGATCAAGCAGCATCTGAAAGGTTCGTATCCTAGGTCTTTTCATAAAGAATGAACCATACCCCAAATGTTAACATTTTTCTCTTTCAGATGCTTACTGGTCTGTTTCATATTTGTAGAACATCTGTTTTGATCAGGTTTTGATCATTTGCACTGTTCAGTTTAGCAATTTCTTTACCAGGTCACTTGCAACAAGGTTTGGTCCCTCTCCTACAATAAAAAAAATAAAAATCTGTTTTCCTCCCATATTATGTCAATAAAACCTCTGAATGTCAACAACTTTATATTTATACAGTGCCTTTAACATCATGAAACACCCAAGGTGCTTCACAGGAGTATTATAAAACAAAAGTATGATACCAAGCCACAAAAAATATATTAGGTCAGATGACCAAAAGCTTGGTCAAAGAGGTAGGTCAAACAATCTTCAAGGGAAGAGACTCCTATATAATTTTGCTATTCAGTTGAAATTTGATGATTAAGTCCTGTTAGCACGAGCTAGCATAGAGCAAGACACCATCAATGTAATGATCCCAACAAATTATAATTTGCATTATAAAACAACACAATTAAGTACTTTCAGCAAACATCCAGTGTAAAAACATGTGTCCTCACACAGCCAGCTCAGGATGGCTTTATCACAAGAACATTAATGCAAAGTGTAAACAGACACTATCCAGCCAGTAGGAGCCCTCCACTCCAGAAGACTTCATGGCTGCAAAAACCTTATCTGACCCAATACTCAGAAGTTGTAAATTATAACCAGCATTGAAATTGTTTTGGGAAAATTGGATTTCTCCACTAGTGTACAGAGTACAAAATTTACAAGGCAAGTTAGTAGAATCAGATAAAAAAAAGTTTTACATTATTGAAAATTTGTCATGTTAATTCTGAATGATATCATTCCATCTTCATATATGTGCACTGAATTAGTCAAGTTACAAAATTTTGGACAAATAATTTACAAATAAGGGATAAGTTTCCAACTGACCTTGCTATGCACTGTGGTACAAACAGGGTGCTGTAAATTATTTTGGATGCAACATAAAACCATTTAAAATGGAACATCAGCAGATCTCTGCATAAAACTAGGCAGCTGCTTGCTCATCATTTAAATAGAGTAAGACAGTTTTGTTTAACACTGTTTAGTGCTTGGAAGCTAGTCCTTGATTTATAAAATAATTTGTCCAATCATATCACAATCTTGAATATTTATTGCAATACAGATTAGAAATGATAGGTGAAGATACAATGCTTGTATTCAGAATAAACTTGAATCAGGAAAATATAAAAATACTGTTGCTTTCTCTTCTCATTAGAGTTTCGAAATCAATTTCATTTTACAGCCTGCAGTATAACAAGGAAGGTGACTCACACTGAAGTTGTCACAGTTTTTGCATTTTGCTAAATGTGACTAACAGGGATGCACCTTAAAATAGCTTCTTTGTGAACAAAAACTGAAGAAAAATGCATCTGTATATATTCCCCTGGTTTATTCCCATTTTCGTGAACCACAATAAGAAAAATATTTAAAGTGAAGTCTTGAGAAGAATGATTTCTCTCTAGTGACTATATTTAGGATCAAAGCACTGTTTAAACCTAGAAGATAGACTGTGTAGCAAAAGGACAAGTGCAGAGCCAGCTGATATGAACTTTCTTTCAACCTCAACTACTTGCCAAGATAAATATGTTGAACTGCTCTCGATGGGTTAGACTTAAACGAGGAGAGTTTGCCTAGTGGAGCTCTGTGACAAGATGGTAAAGCAATTATACTTTATATGAACTAGAACTGCCACATTAATCCAAAATGTTCTGAAAAAAAAAAACAAAAAGACAAACACCAGAAAACACTCATAAAGCTCTTTGGTTCCAGGTCATGCTCTGCAATTAATAAGATTAATAAAACAATTGCTTTCATTGACTTTTAAAGTAGACACGAAAAATCTTTGCAAAATGAGACATACGCACACATTTTTCAATGCCACTCTAGACATATTGATGAGAACAGTACTCCAGTTATACATCACACTTCCATTTTTTATTTTTGCCATCCGATTTTTAAACTTATGAAAATATAAGTTTTTCTTTTGTATGCAATCAGTTCATGCTCACCATTTAATTGTTCCTCAGAAGCATTAGTGCAAGACTCTAAACATCATTTGTACTATTATTCTCCCGCTGGCCTCTTACCTGCTCTTGATCTTTACATTAAGAACTGCCGAGGTGACATCGGCCGTCTTAATTTTTGCTCCCTTCACTCACTCCAACCTGCTTCCTTCAGAACTTGCTGCACTCCATTCTCTCAGATCTAACCCTGCCATTGTTATCAAACCTGCAGACAAGGTGGGGTGGGGGGGTGGCTGCTACTGTCTAGCAAACTGACCTTTCACTTTGTAGAGGCTAAATGCCAACTTTCCAACACTTCCTCCTACCTTCCTCTAGACCATGGCCCCACCACCAAGCATCAAGCCACCCTTTTCAGAATAGTCAGACCTAATTTCATCCGATGATCTTTTCTCCACTGCTTCCCACCTCAAAGTTCCCCAACCCTGCACAGCTCAATCCTACCTCCTTCTTAAAATTCATAAACAGAGCTGCTCAGGTAGACCTATTGTTTCAGCCTGTTCCTGCCCCACTGAACAGATGTTTTCCTACCATGACTCTATTTTTTCTCCCCCTATCCAGTCTTTCCCCAGCTCCATCTGTAACTCTTCTGATGCCCTCCATCACCTTAAAAGTTGCCAATTTCCTGGCCCTAATCATCACCTCTTTACCATGGACAAGGAATTTCTCTACACCTCCATCCTCCACCAGGATGGTCTGAGGGGTCTCTGCTTCTGCCTTGAATGGAGACCCAACAACTGTCCATCAACCCTCACCTTCCTAATCCTAGCTGAACTTGTTTTCTCATTGAGCAATTTCTCCTTCAACTCATCTCACTTCCTCCAAATAGACGATGTTGCTGTGGATAACTGCATGGGTTGTTGTTTTACCTGCCTTTTTGTAGGATATGTCAAACAGTTCTTGGTCTAGTCCTACACAGGTCCCCTCCCTTTCTGGTACATTGATGACTGTATCAGTGAATTGTCCTGCTCTCCCCATGAATTGGAAAATTTAATCAACTTTGCTTCCAATTTCCACCCTTCTGTCAGTTTCATATGATCCATCTCTGACCTTTCCCTTCCTTGACTTCTCTGTCTCAATTTATGGCGATAGGCTATTAATGTTCATTATAAGCCCACCAACCTCCACAGCTATCTTGACTATACTTCCTTACATCCTGCAGCATTCCTCTCTACCAGTTCCTTGTCTCCATCACCTCTGTTCTGATGGTGCAACCTTCCACAACAGTGCTTCAGAGATGTCTTCTTTTTTCCTCAACTGAGGATTCCCCCCACTGTGGTTGACAAGGCCCTTGACCATATTGACCATATCTTCCACACTTTTGCTCTTATCCCTTTCCCTCCCTCCCAGGACCATGATAGGGTTCTCCTTGGATGGGATATGAGTGGGCAAAAGCTTGGCAGATGGAATATAATGTGGGAAAATGTGAGGTTATGCATTTTGACAGGAAGAATAGAGGAGCTGAATATTATTTAAATGGAGAAAGACTGCAGAAAGCTGCAGCACAGAGGGATCTGGGAGTTCTTGTGCATGAATCCCAAAAAGCTAGCATACAAGTTCAGCAGGTAATAGGGAAGGCAAATGGAATGTTGGCATTTATTTTAAAGGGAATGGAATATAAAAATAGGTAATAAAAGCAAAAAACTGCGGATGCTGGAAATCCAAAACAAAAACAAAAATACCTGGAAAAACTCAGCAGGTCTGTCAGCATCTGTGGAGAGGTGCACAGTTAACGTTTTGAATCCATATGACTCTTCAACAGAACTCAAAAATAGGGAAGCCTTGAAAGAACTATACAAGGCACTGGTTATGCCACACCTAGAATACTGCAAATAATTTTGGTCCTCTTATCCAAAGAAAGATATTCTGGCATTGGAGGCAGTCAGAGGTTCACAAGGTTGATCCCGGGTATGGAGAGATTTTATGAGGTTGAGTAGGTTGGGCCTGTACTCATTGGAGTTTAGAAGAATGAGAGGTGACCTTATTGAAACATACAAGATTCTTTCGGGCCTTGACAAAGTGCATGCTGAGAGGTTGTTTCCCCTTGTGGGAGAGTCTAGGACCAGAGGGCATAATCTCAGAGTAAGGGGTCACCCATGTAAAACAGCCGAGGAGGAATTTCTTCTCTTGGAGAGTAATGAATCTGTGCAATTCTTTACCACAGAGGGCCGTAGAGGCTGGGTCATTAAGTATATTCAAGGCTGAGATAGACAGATTTTTAATCAGTAAGGGAATTAAAGGTTATGGTGAAAAGAGAGGAAAGTGGAGTAGAGGATTATCAGATTAGCCATGATCTCATTGAATGGCACAGCAGTCTTCAAGGGCTGAATGGCCTACTTCTGCTCCTATGTCTTATGATCTTGTCCATACCTTCCATCCCACCAACCTCCATATTTAATGGATCATTTTCCGCCACCGTCAGCATGATGCCACTACCAAACACATCTTCCTCCACCCTCCTCTTTCAGCATTCTGAAGAAACTGTTATCTCTGTGATACCTTGGTCCACTCCTCAGTCACCCCAACACTTGGCCCCCTTCCCATGGCACCTTTCCTTCTCTCTCCTCACTGTCCAAGACCCAAAAGATTCCTTCCAGATGAAGTAGCAATTTATGTGTACTTCTTTCAATTTAGTATACTGTATTCACTGTTCGCACCGTGTTCTCTATGTTGTGGAAACCAAACGGAGATTGGGTGACTACTTTGCAGAACACTTCAATTCAGTCCACAAGCATGACTCCACCACCCTTCCCCAGCTTCCTGTAGCCTGCCAGTTTAATTCTCCGCCTTGCTGTCATGATGGCGTCTGTCCTTGGCCTGCTGCACTGCTTTGCTGAAAAAGCTCAATGTAAGCTTGAGGAACAGCATCTCATCTTTCAGTTAGGCACTTAGGGGCCTTCTGGAATGGGCGGATTTGTCCTATGAGGAAAGGCTGGGCAGGCTGGGCTTGTATCCATTGGAGTTTAGGAGAATAAGAGACGACTTAATTGAAAGCGTTAAAATCCTTAGGGTTGTGACAGGGTGGATGTAGAGAGGGTGTTTCCTCTTGTGGGAGAATCCAGAACGAGGGATCACTGTTTAAAGATAAGAGATTGCTCATTTAAGACAGAGATAAGGAGAAATTTTTTCTCTCACAGTGTTGAAAGTCTTTGGAACTCTCTTCCTCAAAAGGTGGTGGAAGCAGAGTCTTTGAATATTTTTCAGGTAGAACTAGATAGGCTCTTGATTAACAAGGGGGTGAAAGGCTATTGGGGGTAGGCAGGAATGTAGAGTTGATGTTACATTAAGATCAGCCATGGTCTTATTGAATGGCAAAGCAGGCTCGAGGGGCTGAGTGGTCTACTCTTGCTTCTAATTCGTATGTTCTGGACTCAACATTGAATTCAACAATTTTAGACCATAATCTCTGCTGTGTATCTCATTTCCTGTTCTATGCTTGTTTCAGTTTTCTCTTGTTTTTGCTTTCAGTCAGCAACACACCTGCTCTAGGCACATCTTTTGTTTGTTTCTTTTCTTGCCCCATCACCAATCCCTTTGGCCATGGAAGACCAACCCTTCCGTTATTTATTCCTGTTTTCCACCCTATCACAGACCTTCCTTTTGTCCTTGTCCCACCCACTCCTTGTTCAAATCCTATTACATTTCTAACTTTTCCTACTTCTGATGAAAGGTCACAGACCTGAAACTTCAACTCTGCTTCTCTGTCCATAGATGCTTACTAACCTGCTGTAGTATTTCCAGCATTTTCTGTTTCTGTTTCAGATCTCCAGCATCTGCCGTATTCTGCTTTTTGAGCTGTCCCATTACTGTTCAGCACTTCAGCATTTAGATCCTGTCACTTGTGTTCACTGTCCTCAACAAAATCTGGTCAAGTTGGAGATTATTCTATTGAACCACCTTCATATGCCCTCACTGTGTGATATCTAGCTTACCTAGGTTTCTCTTCCATTTCCTCTTGTGCCCACTCTAAATTCATCTCATTACGCCGAGGAAACCCACTTTCTGGTCCCTTGACTACATTCTGACTAAACTCTTGAGCACTGAACTTCCTGTCCCATATGCAAGCTACCATTGTGAACAGTTCCTTGTGCACTGTTCCACCCTTTAAAAAAAACACCCTCGGTTCCTCTGTTACTGCAACTGCACAAACTCCAGCTTCCCTTTCTTCTCCAAGGTCTGTCATCATTCTGTTTCCTCCTGAATTCGTACCTACCTTTCCCGCAATTCCATATCTGAATGCTTCTAATCAGATTTCTGCTCATCTCAACAAAATGGCTCTAGTTAATCACAAATAACATTTTCTGGTGACTGTGGTACAGCACTCATCCTCCTTTCTCTCTCTGTTCATACCTGTGATCTGTTATTCAGTTCAGTGAGGCTGTGCTCACTCGTTTCCACTATTACCTACATGATGAAGTCAGACCAACTGCAGCAATTGCTTCTTTCCCCAACCCTCACAACATTACTAACAGTTTAGGTAGTGCAATCTGCCACTCTTCTCAAACCTGAAGTTTTGCCTATAGATTTTGTCCCTTCACCCAGATGTTTCAGTTGAAAAAAAACAGCAGTACAATAATGCTTGTGAGAGGACTGTCAAAGAATGTTAAATTATAGATAGCTCTTGGTTGCACTCTCATGCCACTAAGCAGTGCCCAAACTCTTTTCATTTACAACTCTTACACTTGTCAATAGAAATGCTAACTCCCAACAGTCTCGTCTGGGTATTAATTTGGAATAATTTAGAAATTGGGCAGGTATCCTTCAGGTCCAGTCCTTGAAATTTACTCCTGCTGCATGAAGCTCTGCACCTGGAGTACTAATTTTTAACTCTTGTCTACATATTGCTTACTCACTGAATTGGTGGACAATATTGAGCCATTTTCTACATACACAATCATTCACTAGTTATAGTCTAAGGACATAACAAGGCTACTTTAAACTGTGACTGAGAACTGTCCATAAAGTAAGTGTGTTGGGCTTTGGTTTTAAAAGCTGGAAAAATGTGGTACTTCTGTTTAAATAATAACAATGGCTTCACACCACCCTCATCCCAAATTAAGGTGTGACTTATATGCTGGCATTTACAGTAATTATGAAATATAGTCAACTGGAGGAGGAAGTGCTTTAGTTTTAAAGTTAAAAGCTAATTCTTAATTATAGCTTACAGCTCTTCCTCCGGGTCCCACCCTTTTGAGTTTCTAGATTCAACCAACAGCCACTCACTTCCTGTCAGCAAAAACACAAAGTATTCGCTGCTGTAGTTCTGTATGGAGATCAAATCCATTCTGCCCCTTTCCAACAAGAGCTGGTATACTCCCACATCTGTTTCATTCAGCCCTATTAAGGGATTTTCTTTTCTTCCGGTTTCCATTTTCCAGGGAGAGTTTACACATGCAACATTAACCTGTCTTTACTCATTACAGATGTTGATAGACCTCCAGGGCTCTTCCAGCATTGTATATACCCATAAATGTTCTTGTTGCAGCCACCTTCCCTTTTACATTGCAATGCTTTGCATATTAATATTTGCAAAAAATGTCATAGATGAAAATGAAAATTAATTGCCAGAAAATTGGAATTATTACAAACTGGGTGCACTCACCTGTGCACCTGACCTTTTATATCATGTTTCCACTGAAAAGGCCTCTGTGTTAGGAATCTAATCTGACAATTTACTGTGTCGGTCACTAGAGTTATTTGTGTACTGATGCTAATATACAATTTTTAAAAATGACCATTTAGTTGATTTTGTTTAGGACCATGCCAATACACTGTGTGTGATGCTTTTAATATATTATTTCCTATTGTTCCCATTGGTCCAGTGACAGATTTGTAATCACTCTAGTGTTGTCCAGGTCAAAATGTTTGCATCATGCACAACTTGTGACAGGAAGGCCAAAATGTATAATTACGTTGTTGGACATTTTCACTGTTCAGAAAAGTGAGCTTGCATTTATAAAACACAATCTGAGGATGTCTCAAAACTCTTCTCCGCTAATATATTATTTATGATGTGCAGTCCCAGTTGCAATGTTAAGTGAGTTTAATACAAATATTTACAATAGCCAGCATTCGGCTGCTTCAAAATCCTGATAAAAATAAAACACCCAGTGTGACTGTTAATTTTACGTACACATCATTACATGTTATTGATATTCCACTGGAATCTCCTACTTTAATATTTTCAAAATCAGAGCATCAACACATCAGGCTTCAAATAATACCACTGATCATATGCTTAAAATTTCTATTTTAAAAGAAGAAACTCCCAGCCAGAAGATGGACATAAATCTATGCACATTAACAGCAGCATCATGAATAAAACACCAATCAGCTTGATTTATGTTTGTGCAGCATACCTTAGCAGCCGAATTGGAGACACCATGTGTGACATTTCGTATCAGGCCTCCAACGTTTCCATATTTGATCAGTCCTGAGACACCCTCTGATACATCGTTCAGAAGCCCCATGGGATTACCCAAAAAATCCACCGAGCCCAGGATTCGAGTCGCCTGACTCATCAACTCCTGATAATAAAGACACATTTTACTGCCTCTGAAACTATATTGTTTCTAAATATTCACTCTTAGGCTGCGGGCATTACATTACAGGTACTCCTTAAGAAAATGATTGTATAACTGAGTGGCTGGTAAGGCCACGTCAAAGACCAGATAAGAGTCAATTCACATTGGTGTGAGACCAGGTGACTCTCAGAGGCCAGACTGGGTAAGTTGTCTTTTTCATAGGACATTCTTATGACAATTCAACAGCTTCATGGTCACTCTTTATTGATACCAGCTTTTTAATTCCAGATTTTTCTTTAAGCTGAATTCAAATTCTCAAACTTTTATGGTAGGATTTGAACTCCTGGTTCTCTGGGTTACTGGCTTACCAGCCAGTAACAATACCAGTACAGTAACATTGCAGTACCCATTCAATTGAAATAAGTGATGATACAGAGCTTTGACTTGGAAAACAATTTAGATTTGAGGCCAAATGGAGAAAATCAAGATAAATAATGCAGGTATTTTTGGTACGAGACTCTTTCCAGACATTTTCTCTTCATTAGTAATTTTGAAGTTCCCTTCACCACATATAATCTCCTCATTCCCCAGAGGCACTGACTCATGCTAGGTATAGTTCCATCATCATTAGCAGGCATCCTGTACCTCACCCAAGGATACATTCTATGTGCAAAAACACAGAAACAGATTATCAGCAGGCTATTGGGATATGGGGCAGGGGTGGGGATCATTGCACTTAAAAATAAGGGAATCGGTCAAGATCAATCCAAAGTATCCTTAGTTTAAAATGGTCAAATGTAGTGCCCTGACCACTGTCCTAGCTGGAACTAGTTAAATTATCACAAACACGGAATTGAATCTCTGACCTGTGCCATTTCTAAAACAATTATAGTCTGTATGATTCAATATCATACCACACAGTGCCTTTATTCTCTGAACCATGACATAAGTCACTGATCTGGACAACTGAGATCAGACAATACTGAGATCATGAGCAAAATTTACAAGTATTAGAGATGAGAGAGGAGTGGTTACAATTATAGTAATGAATATACATGTGATAATGATGTCTTACACACAGTAACAGATACGGCATTGCTTTAGGCTGCTCTAAGAACTCGATTTATTACAAATTAATATTGACAGTTGGGAGTCAGAGATGTCACCAACTAATGATAATGATTCATACACATTGAGTGTGCCACTTGCAAATGTTTAAAGTTGCAAAATGTGTTCCCTTAAATAGTTGATTTAGTAAACACACCACCCTGTCTAGTATTGAGTCATGCAGATCTGAAATGTCTCAGGTTCATGACCCATGTAAAGTTAGCTGATGTGAACAAAGCTGCCACAATTGGTCATTTTCCTTTTCCTAGGTACGGGGGCTGGGATGAGAATCAGCCAGAGTTCCCACTTTGTTTGGAATGTACACTTAAGTGGATCTTGGCGAGGGCAATACTGGGCTCAGCCTGGCTGCTCCTTGAGGAATTAAAGAGCATGCCATCACTTACCCTGTCTAGGTTCCCACATGAAGAATGACCAAACAGATTATGAACCAAAGGGTTTACCTATGAGGCTCTCTTTGTGGTCAAAACAATGTAATTTTGCAATCCCAATACAGGGAGTAAGAAAAGTAGTTTGAAAATCTTAACAGGAATCCAGTATTGTGCACAATAAAACCAAGAAAACTAATAAACGATGCTTGGGTTACCCTAAACACTTGAGGGGTGGTGGTGGTACAGAAGTAAATGCTGTCAGAAGTAAAACACTGTTGATACTGTTCTAAAGTCTGCACAGACTAAGAACATAACAACATAATAATAGTACTAGGCTATTCAGTCCTTCAAGCCTGCTCCGCCATTCAATCATGGCTTTAACTAACAACTTTTGGTTGTACTTTCATGTGCCTGCATCACTGCTTAGACTGAAAAGGTTTCTTAGAGAGGATCATCACTTCCTATTTGGGACACATTCACACACCGGAAAGTATGAATTTTGTTCTTCTTGACCAACAATGCGAGATCTGACCAGTTCTACTGACCACTCTAATGCTCACCTCCTTAAAGTGCTTGAGAATATCATTGATGATAAATTCCTGTGTCTCATACGGGTGCACTCGGGTGTATGGATCCAAGTGAATAACTGCATCCTCAAACCGGATCAACCGGATTCCCAGAACGCCCCTCAAAGCCTACAACAAAAAAAAAAGCACCAAATTGATACCTGCATGACAGCAGCAAAAGATCATGAGTTCTGGGAGTTCACAGTGGACGCTCAGTTGGAATGTCATGTAACAGGCAGAGCAGAGCTTCAGGTTGCTCTAAGCTAACATGTCACTTTCATTCTATTCAGTGACAATTGGTATTGACAGCCAGTTGGGAGTGAAACCTGTCATAAGATTAGGATGATTCATATGGTTTGATCTTGTCATTTGCAAAGGCCAAAAGTCTGAATGTGGTATGAACCTAAACAAAATGACAGGAATAAGAAAAGCCCACTCACCTGCATCAGTTAATTCCTCTAGTAATCCAACAATCCTATCTAACTATAATTGAATAACCTGCGATTTTACTTCTTTTGTCTTGCTTGGTGGATTATTCCAAACATATCTTTGAATCTTTTTCTGACATCTGTCTTAAATTTAAAATTCAGCTTGGCTCAGCTCACAGCACACTCACCTTTTAGTCAGAAGACAAGAGGCCAGATTTTTGTCTGCCAATGGAGGTGCAAAGTGAGTCGTGAAATGCTGAACTAATTTTTTTTCCTGGAAAAACAATTTTCCTGTGCTTCCTGACCTCATAATTTTTGTGGCGCTTTTTGGCAGGTTAGGAATGTCTTGGGTGCAAAGACACACCCACATTTCTTGACAGCAGGGTTAGCAATGTGAAAACCACAGGAAAATTGTATTTTCTCCCACAGATAATTTGTGCGTGATGTGGTTTTTGCAAACCGTAAAAAAAAATCTTCTTGGAAAGTTTATGACCACTGCTGGGGGGCGGGGGGGGGGGGGGGGGGGGTGGGGGGTGGAGATAGAGAGAGAGAGAGAGGAGGATGATCCTGCTGAAAAGTTGGGTATGTTCTGAAAAAGGGGTGGGGAAGGATGAAAAAGAGAGGAGGATGTAAAAAGAGGGAATGGGTCAAAAGGGTGGGGGAAGGGTGAAAGGGATGGAAAGGGAGTGGTGAAAGGGGAGATGTTAAAGAGAGAAGGGAGCAATACCATTAGTTTTACATACTCTGGTATTTCATATAGGCTCTATCATATACAGATCTCATTGATAAATAACCAGTTATGGAACCAGAAAAAGGCAACTGCAAGGAATTATAATACAAAGCATCCCATTCAAGGAATACACATAAAATGTATGCTACCCAAGCCAAGTTACAGGCTTAAATCAAAAAATAATTTTGCATAATTGACTATGCACAAAAACACCATCTCTAAATTAAGCTGCAAGTGAATCGCTTGAATTTGTCATTACTATCTGAAGTTGCTGCTCTGTTACAAAAGATACAGCAGAAGGGTATGTCACTGGGCTTCACAAATCAAGTACAATAGCGGCTGTATTTCAGCCAGCTCTTGCTTACTATGTGCTCCTTCATTTATTATTTAGCATAAGTAATAAACTTATTGAACCCATTACTGTGGCCAGGATTGTGGAACCTTCTGGCCATCACCAAAGTTATCAAGCCTCTTTTGAAAAAAAAAGTTTGGTGGTCCTTAAGATGTATGCAGCGTGGCCTGAAGAAACTCACCTTGAGTTCGACAGGTAGTTTGCTGGAGGTGAACACACTCATCTTGATTTGTGGCATGCTGAGTTTGAGATTTTCAAAATAGTAGCGTTTTGCTGTCCCACCTTGCTCACTGTTCTGTTCAGGGGCATTTTCATCTGGTTTTTCTACATCTGTCAGGGAATGAAGGAGACAAAGTGAAGCAAAACTTAAAATAATAGGCCCTTGTCAGCCCTTCATATCCGAGGAGTGAACTACTCCTTAATAATGAATGCAATTAATAGGTAGTTTATGGGGCTTTGTTCTACAGACAACCAGGGCTAAATACGCTTATCAGCTACATGCCTTACTCAAATATAATCTTCACTGCTCAATGATAATGTGATGATGACAAGTATTTTAATTTGATATGAAACAATTAAATAATACTGATAGAAATTTCAATTAAATGTAAATTTTACACATTTATCAATTCACTAATGGCATCTTTAGAGAATCAAAGAGGGCTAAATCTACTGTAAGAAGTTTTCTTTTTAGAAAGATTGCTTTGTAGAATTTACTACTACCATATGGCAAGAGGTTCCCACGATCTTTTTCAAGAGCTCATACACTGTGCAGCCACGTTATGTGCTTACAAGTTAATGATGGTGAGACAAGAGGAGGGTTATCTTCTAGCCTACACAGGGGAACCCCAACCCACCAAATCTCATCACAGCTGCTCCAACGATCAGATAACATAGAAGAAAATTATACATAGGAGATTTCAGCTTAAAACAGAACTTGAAACTGCATATGTACTTCTGTAAGTTTCTCTGTGGGTCTAAATTTAGATGACGTCCCATTTAAGTAACATAGTAAAGATGTTCCCTACTAGGCATACAGTTATATAAATGGACCATGGAATTTGCAACTAATTATTATAATTTTTTTCAATTTGTCACTAGAAACATCAAAAGCCTTGATCCTTCCTTCCAGGTGAACATCAATGAAGTGAAGTATGATGGCAGTTAGGATCAATAGTGGATGCCACTGAGAATTAAAATTACATGAAACTATCCTGCAAATTTTACAGCTTGGATTATAATGATTAACATATCCCACCAGGATTTCAAGGCTGCAAATTAATCGCAAGTTTCAGAAAAAAGCCACCAAGCTCTTTTGAACTCCTCAATTAGTTTTCAGCCTGTAACTCATTGCTGCATTTCTGCTATTCTATATATAAATTATCCAAGCACCTCAATTAGTTTCTAGCCAGTAACTCACTCCAGATAGTCACTATTTCATACAACAGGAGTAGACCAAAGTTTTTAACCTTTATGGGCCATATAGGTGCAAACCAGAGAGCTCTGTGGGTCACGTAAAGCTTAAATCCTTGTTTCCTAAGTTTGCATATATCTCAAGCTATTAATATGAACAGCTTGCAGTGTTCCAATTTGGAATTGATCCAACAATGGGGCAACAGCTCCAAAAATGGTTCTTTCCAAACCGCCAGACCAAAAAAAATACCAACAGTACAAATCAG
This sequence comes from Carcharodon carcharias, assembly GCF_017639515.1. NCBI lineage: Eukaryota > Metazoa > Chordata > Chondrichthyes > Lamniformes > Lamnidae > Carcharodon > Carcharodon carcharias. Next base: position 102,706,088 of record NC_054481.1, on the reverse strand, counting down.
CGAGTAGACCTAAGCATAAATAGACTCGGGCTCATGGTTTGGATTGCCAGGATTCAAGTCCCAAATGGCCCTGCTCTAGACAACTCTATTGCATCATTGGAACCCCTCCACTGGAGGTTGTGACTGATGGAAAATGCACAAAATGTTTACAAAATATCATAGACCAAAGGGTTATAACAGAATGGAAATATGTAAATGCTTCATAGTTTTCTAACAAAGTAATTCTAATTTTAAAAAAGTCCTTGAACATGTCTGCCATAGGTTCAGTAAGTAAAGTCACAGAGGCTCAGAAGACTAGGTTTGACTTTCATTATGTGTTGAGTTTGTTGACCACAGTCTCCCTGAGCTCAAAAGGGATAAGTAAAGAGGAAGAAAAATGAATCTCTGATCACCACTCAGAGGCCTTGCTGGAAATCTACATGTGCTCAATCAGTGGTACCTCTGGAGATCTTTTACTACCTAGCTTACTGGCATCAATTCAAAAGCCCCTGAGTGTCAGGCCAGGTTGTAGACAATTTATTCTATGACACATACATTTCAATGTTAGGTAAATGCAAATTAAACTGCCTCGTGGAATGACAGCAATTTAATTTGGTGTAATGAGCTTTTGTAAAGAGATGTGTACTGTAATGAGTGCTCTAAATATCCAGTAAAACTGGATTGTACAAATAATTGAAATCACAAAACTATGCATCCCAAAGCCAGGAAGGGTAAACAAAGAGTTAATTGTACAATTAGCAGCCTAAATTATTGAACTCTTCAGGGAGATTGCAGTCCTCTGCTCTCGCCTTGTGCGCTTTCAACTTGAGAAAATTAAAGCTTCTATATGCAACAAACTTCTTGTTGAATTTGAAACATTACTAAACAATAAATAAATATATTTACAGAGGAATTGGGTAATACATTGACATGACTTAAGCAAACGATTCCTTTCACCTCTGGGATACGAGTTCAAATCTAGCCTGACTGACTGAATGAATGAAATTCCCTCCTTCTTGCCTGCAGTAATTCCCAAGACAAAATAAACTGGCATTAGCTCAGTTCAACTTCATGTGTGTGTGGGACCACAGCTTAAAATTAACCCCAAAGAACATCAATTGACAATCACAAAAGGGGGAAAAGAATGGTTGATGTGGGAAAACAAAATATTAACACTAGTACTTAAGGCTGTTCCTAGGGATTCGGGAATAGAAAAATCAAATTACACATCAGGCTTAAAGAAAATAATTAGTAGGAATGTACAGCAGGAAGGTTAATTTTCTCTCCATTCTTTGAGACAGCACCGGCAAGTGCCACAATGAAATTTTCTACATGGTTTAAAACAGATTGTTAGACAAAATATAAGCCTATTATTTTCTCCCTTTTGGTATCCCATGCAGAAAACTTGCAACTTCACTTCTCAAGTGAAAGAAGGTAGATGAGTGACTGCGTCTAAATTTTTTCCAACAGTGCTTCCAAGTCAGTCCTGGTAGCACTCTTGCCTCTGTGTCAGAAGATTGTGGATTCAAGTCCTACTCCAGGACTTGAGCACAAAAATCAAGATTTACACTTAGTGCAGTACAGAGGGAGTGTTGCACTATCGGAGGTGCCATTTTTGAGAAGTTAAAAAATCAAGGCCCTCTGTGCCTTCTCAGGTGGACGTAAATGATCCCATGGCATTACTCCAAAGTAGATCAGGGGAATTACCTCTGGTGTCCTGGCCAATATTTATTGCTCAATCAACATCACAATATTAGATTATCTGTTGCTGTTTGTGGGAGCTTACTTTGTGCAAATAGATGGGTGCACTTCGTACATTATAACAGTAGCTATGCTTCAAAAGTACTTCATTGACTGTAATGCACTTTGGGACATCAATTGGTTGTGAAAGGCAAAATAAATGTAAGTCTATTGTTTTTGTTTTAGCTGAGAAGAGGCAAGTGACAGTAGCTAAGCAACAATCCCAGTTTTGTTCTTAGGCTTATTGAACAGTATTCATTGTAGAAGTTGTACATAAGTGAATACACTTTCAATTGGTGAGCTGCTTTTAAATTCTTCATCTTAAATTGTTTGAACCACTGCCACTACATGACAGTCCAATACCCCACCAGTGCTTTATTCTTCCATAATGCAACTCAAAACCCTTTCTAGATGTGACTCAAATGTGAAAGGATAAAACCTGCGACTGTATGGTTGTGCATTTTTAACAGTTCAGGCAGATAATTTCAGACACCCATCATTGTTTTTGCAAAAATTCTTGAGGCAACACTGAACTCTCCTTCCAATTTCCCCTCTCTCCACATGAGAGGTATCATATGAATACAGAGGGAACGACTCATCAAGTCTATTAGTGCTAGTTTTTACACAAATCAAAAATAGAAAAAATAAACCTGCTTTCAAATACTTGTCTATGTCTGAATGAAGGCTGCTGTTGCTGGATAATTATGCTACAGACTCCTTCATCCTAGGGTGTACCATTCCATTATTTTCTGGACTCCCCAAGAGATGGGACACATAAAATGGATAACTCAGTCTTGGTAAAAAGTGCCTAGGAATTCATGATAACTTTTAGCAACACATCAGTATATCAACTTAATGCAATGGGCAACCTTGTGCAGTTTGCAGAATCCAACTTTAACATGCAGTGGGACAATTGGCAGCAGTTATTGTACTGGGAACCCAAATAAGAACAGTAACCTGGTTAATGTCTCATACCTTGATCCAATTGCCCCAAGCCAAAGAAGTGCAGCAGCTTCAGTAAGAGTTTCTCTTCGATTTGAACTGTTAATTTCCGCACTGTGATCATAAGATGCTGCAGATTCAGAAATATAGCCAGTCACATAAAACAAGACAACTTAATAAACATTCTAACTTATTTCTTTGGCAACAAACCCCCAAAACCAAGTCTAACAAACTTCCTTGATTACCACTGTAATTTTAGCGCTACTATTTCCAAATATTCTCTCAAGTCTTTTTTTCACCTCTCTCCAAAACACATTTAATATTAACAGGTGAAAGCACCCTGTTCATAAATCCTCAAGTCTCTGTAATTGGTTACCAGATAGTGACAGAACCACTGATTTTCTTGACCCTGCTGAGTTGCTTTCTGCTTGATCCCGTGCAGAGGCTGAACAGGCCATGTGGGAAGTGCTACTTCTTAACAATGATGAGTGTGCATGCATGGAGGTGGTGGGATGATATAAGGAAATTGGGGCAAAACAAACTGAGAAAATGATGCACTGCAACACTGCCCACTATTTCTCAGAATCCAGAATTTGGTCATAATTTCTAGTGGTCTAACTTAAAATGCCAGGCATTGCACCAGAGGCCAGTGATGCTAGGAATTATTGCAAACACTTGATATACTCGAGCCTACGGAGTTTGTTTGAATTTATTCTGCAGATGCAGAGACTAGCAGTACAAACTACAATCAGATTTTCAAGGACATGGTGATGGGTTTGGGGCTCGTAACACAAGCAAAACTAAAGACATGGGGCATGGCAGAATGAGAAGTGGTAACAGCTTTCAAGTTCTGCAGCTAGAAGTTTGATTTCTGGTGAGTTGAACTGCTACATTTGATTTCCAGCTTGTTCTGAGTTGGTTGATTTCAGCCAAGGCAGCAGCTGAAGTGTAATTGGCCTCATTACTGCAGCTTAAGGGGCAGGGGGAAGGGGAGTCAGCCAAGGTTCATGCTTAATTCCAATTTGGTAACCCTGCTGAAAAATGTTGGCATGTCAATGTATAGTGAGGACTGGACCGGGCTCAGCTGTGATGCCCTTCGAAGTCAAATTGCTTGTTGATACTTTATGCCTTGGCTCACTTATTAAGACAGGCCACTTGGGTAAAGTATCGGGGCTGCCTGCACTTGAGGAATTGTCTGCAGCATAAGACATTTCCTTTCAGAATGGGAAGAAAATCTGGAAGGAAAGGACACAACATTAAAATAATTGCTTCAGTCAAACTTAAAGCTCCTTTTACACAATGGTGTTAGTGCCCAAATTAAACTAGCATGGATCTCATTTGTACAGCAAACACCTGCTATTGAAGGAACTTACTACAATGTAAAATAAAAACCTTTGTGCTGGGTTTTGGTTGTTTGACACCAATGCTGTACCAAGAATACTGGAATGGGACTGCCACCTGTACTTAATCAATGCTCTAAGCTGATACCACCAGGAAAATGGGAGATTTTGTGATCAAGAAAGAGTGAGACAGATTGCAGAACCAAGTAAATACATGGAGCTATGTTCATTTTTAGGAATGACTCACCAGTAGGAATGGGCTTCAATTTAAATGAGTTTGGGTAGACAGCCTCATCAATGCTGAGGGAATAGGGGGATATCATTGTTTTCACCCTTATCTTGAGACTGCAGGATAAAGCAACCTTTCATTGTTGGGAAACCAGAGTCTGGATGGTTAACCAGACATGTAAGATGGGGGCACCTTCAAATTCCACGTAAACGGACATCATTCCTCGGGCAGATCTTATAGGTTGTGTTTGCCACCTGGTGGCCACAAAGGATGCGCAAAATCAGATTGGCAAAAGTCACTTTTCTCCCCTCAAAATTTTGGAAGCCCTCCATTATGTTTCACATACAGGATGACATGTTGACAGGCTATTCAGCTACAGTAGTGCTTCACAGTCAACGTTGTGCCTACTCTCACCTAATATCCATGCCCATACATTTTCTTGCAGCAAACAATGGCTAGTGAGCAAGTGCAGAAACCCTAGCTGAGTGTTCCTCTATTTAGGACTACTACAGTACTGCAACTGGTGTCCCAGCTAAGAACAGCTGAGTCTGGGAATCAAACCTAAGGCCTTTTGGTCTACATGGCTGTGTTTTGCACTAGGTGGTAGGTATCTCTATAAATGAGGCAGTTGAGAGTAGAGGTCTATTCCGTTTTATTGGAAGCTACTGAATGTTCAAAGCGGCTCACTATTGAAGGTAAAGCTGTGGGCCTTGTGCAGTGAAACTAGAGACAACTGAACATCAATCTCAATGATAAACGTTTGATTCAGATCTTATTTGTTTTAAAAACCCATTGAAACTCAGGATGAAAGGTGTGCAAAGAGTTAGATGAAGAGGGACACGAGGGAGCTCGTGTGGAGCATGGACAAGTTGGGCCACATGTCTTGTTTCTGTTCTGTATTTCTCTACGTTATTGTGCATTTCACCAAATAATATAGAACGCATCAGTATTCAGAAACTTAAAACAGCGGCATTACTGGGCACACACCTTGAAAAGTTCAGTCAGTGCACTCTTGCTAGGGATCTTCATTGCATTGATCTGAACAGCAGGGCCTGTTTCAATGCTATCTATTTCACTTTCAAGGCTGTTGGGGGTTAGTGAGAGTATTACAGGTTGCGTTGTCCCCAAGAGCTGGTTATCAATCTATTGAAATACAGTAATAAACAAAAGTCTTAGAAGCATTTAATATTAAAACAACAAAAAAGTTGGCCTTTATCCTTGTACGAGCAAACATGGTTTTCCAAAGGAATGCTCTTTCACCTACAAATCTAATGGCCTCCCAATTCCCTTTTAATGGAGATTCAAGCTATCAGGAGCATTTCTCAACAAAACTAACTGCAAGCTCATGAATGGTAGAAATAAGTCATAGGGATTTATAAGTAGCCATCATGTCCTCGCCAATAAAATGTCTTATTCCCCATCCTAAGGGACCTGAACACTTACTGTAATACCATTCCGTAGATGCTGACAGCCTCACCAAGTCGAATCTAGACAGCAAATGTTGGCAAACTGTTTGATCATGGGGGCATCAGACCTGATTCCACAGATCTATAACAATTTAGAGCACAGATGGACCCCCTGCTGATTCTTTGTTAATGCAATCCAAAAGTAATCTCACTGCCCCACTCTCTCTCAGACTTCAATGCTTTTCTGCTACTGAACTATAGGAAATTCTCAGCTGCATGAAGATAAAGCAAATCTGCCCATTGCTGCCCGTCCTCCACCACCAACCCCCCCCACCCCCCAACTCCTCCATTTCGATGGTTCTCACGCTCCTAACAGTCACCTGTATGCTACTTCCCTGCCTAGGCTTTAACCTGAACCTTGAAGTTCCAAACTGCAATGAGGCAAGCTTGCAATTCTTTCACCACTCTGCCAATCATACCATTGTAGGATGTGTTTTCAAAATATTCTGGAAGGGACTACAGGATGCCCAACCTTTGAAGAATACTAAAGTGCATTGCTGAAAGAGGCTTCATTACCTGTACATCCTGAATGCTGACCTCCAGCATCTGACTGGCGGCAGTCTGGGTGTAATGAACATCTATTCCTGTTAAAGTGGTAAACACCAATTCCTCAGGGGCTTTGTTAACCAGCGACAAACCAACTCCCCCATCCAGTTTCACTAAAATCTGCAAATTTACAGCATAGTGAAAGTTACAATTTTATTTGGGTACAATATTTAATTCCACGGTAGTTACCGAAGATTATTTTCCTTACACTGATTTTTTAAATTTATTCTTCTAAGGTACCGACTCTTGGGCATGGTTTCACAGACATTGACAATACTTTAATACCTCACAGACGTGTGACCCTTGGCAGTGAACGTCAGGAGGCCAGTAGGTCATCACTGCCCTCTGAGTATCCACCCGATATTCACACCTGTGCAGTTCGCAGATTATTCAACAGAAATTAGTGTGAGAAATGGCTGAATTAAAACACCAGGAATGAAACTTGGATGTTCTGTTCTGCATGGCTCATAACATTTAAACACTGAGCAACAGGGGATCCTGCATGGTGTATTTACAGACCTGTGGGGAGGAACAGGATAGGAACTGGCTCACACAGATGATTGGGATGTTAACCAGAAATAGTTTTATCTTCCTTCAAGAGAAAGAAAGCTGTTAGGAAACACTGGAGCCAGGTAATCCAGTGAGCCATGGCTGAGCTCCCCTAAATCCGACTTGCTTTACAGAAGTTGTGTTGAACTAAATCCATCTTGGAATACATTAGAGGATGAATTAACACAGTCAAAATGTGCTCTCCGAATCGGGAAGCATTGCAAAGTGTACCTGATTCAACATTCATAAAACAGTAACACGTTAGAGTACAGAAGTAGACTTTTGGGCCCAAAGTGTTTGTGCCTACTCTTTGCTAGAGCAATCAAAAACTAACCCTATTGTATTCCTCTCTCTTTATGCTCCTCTATCTTTTCTTGAATTTTTTATTCCTTTTTAAAAAAAGCAATGGTTTCTACCTAAACATCTTCCTGTGGCAAAACATTCCTCATTCTAACAATTGTTCTTTAAAGTTTTTTCTGATCGCTTTCCTCAATCTCTGAGTACGGAAAGGAGAATTTTCTTATATCTATTCTTCTTGACATACGCTGTTTAAATAAATATGCAATAGCTCTTGTTGCTTAACATCAACTACTAACTTGAATGTGGTGTTTGTACAGGCACAGTTGTCATTAACTACTGTGTTCAGGTAATACATATCCACCATCAGCAATCCCTCGTGTCAAGGATGATTCTTCTTTGTAGATTGCTGGGTGGAAATGAGATGCCAGCATTTGGCTGTGGGTTTGCAGATACATTGGTAAGGAAGTTGCTCATGGTTAATAATTCATTAAATGGTTCATTATATACCATTAAGATTGGTGATTCTTTTCACTCAATCTTCGTGTTCATGTTTGCCTGACAGAAAGGAGCTTTGGAAATGTCCAGTACACAAAAAGCAGGACAAATCCAACCTGACCAATTACAGCCCCATCAGTCTACTCTCAATCATCAGTGAAGTGATGGAATGGGTCATCAACAGTGCTACCAAGCAGCACCTGCTTAGCAATGACCTGCTCACTAATGCTCAGTTTGGGTTCCGTCAGGGCCACTCAGCTCCCAACCTCATTGCAGCCTTGGTTCAAACATGCACAGAAGAACTGAACTCCAGAGGTGAGGTGAGAGTGACTGTCCTTGACATCAAGGTTGTATTTGACCAAGTGTGGCATCAAGGAGCCCTAGTAAAATCGGAATCAATGGGAATCGGGGAAAACTCTCCGCTGGTTGGAGTCATACTTAGTACAAAGCAAGATGGTTGTGGTTGTTGGAGGTCAATCAACTCAGCTCCATGACATCACTGCAGGAGTTCCTCAGGGTAGTGCCCTAGGCTCAACCATCTTCAGCTGCTTCATCAACGACCCTTCTTCCATCATAAAATCATAAGTGGGGAAGTTAATTGATGATTGCATAATGTTCAGCACCATTCACGACTCGTCAGATACTGAAGCAGTCCAGCTTGGCCTAAATAGCCAAGTGGTTATGGTACTGGGCTTGTAACCCTAAGATCAAGAGTTCAAATCTCACACTGGTGAAACAATGTAACTTCATCTGAAAAACAGATGGAAATGTGTTTGTACTCAAAAGAGTTACAAACTGGCTTCAGCATTAAGCTTGGCCTAAATAGCCAAGTGGTTATGGTACTGGGCTTGTAACCCCAAGATCAAGAGTTCAAATCTCACAATGGCAAAACAATGAAATGGAAGAGACATTGATCAAGAGTTCAAATCTCACAATGGCAAAACTATGAAACATGTAACTTCATCTGAAACAGATGGAAACAGGTTTGTACTCGAAAGAGTATCAAGAGTTCAAATCTCACAATGGCAAACTATGAAACAATGTAACTTCATCTGAAACAGATGGAAACAGGTTTACTCAAAAAAGAGGATCAAGAGTTCAAATCTCACAATGGCAAACTATGAAACAATGTAACTTCATCTGAATAAACAGCTTGGCCTAAATAGCCAAGTGGTTATGGTACTGGGTTTGTAACCCTGAGATCAAGATAAGGCTTGGCCTAAATAGCCAAGTGGTTATGGTACTGGGTTTGTAACCCCATGATCAAGAGTTCAAATCTCACAATGGCAAACTATGAAACAATGTAACTTCATCTGAAACAGATGGAAACAGGTTTACTCAAAAGAGTATCAATAGTTCAAATCTCACAATGGCAAACAACGTAACTTCATCTGAAACAGATGGAAACGTGTTTGTACTCAAAAGATTGCTTGGCCTAAATAGCCAAGTGGTTATGGTACTGGGTTTGTAACCCCAAGATCAAGAGTTCAAATCTCACAATGGCAAACTATGAAACAATGTAACTTCATCTGAATAAACAGCTTGGCCTAAATAGCCAAGTGGTTATGGTACTGGGTTTGTAACCCTGAGATCAAGATTTCAAATCTCACAATGGCAAACTATGAAACAATGTAACTTCATCTGAATAAACAGCTTGGCCTAAATAGCCAAGTGGTTATGGTACTGGGTTTGTAACCCTGAGATCAAGATTTCAAATCTCACAATGGCAAAACTATGAAACAATGTAACTTCATCTGAAATGACAGATGGAAATGTGTTAGGGCTTGGCCGAAATAGCCAAGTGGTTATGGTACTGGGTTTGTAACCCTGAGATCGAGAGTTCAAATCTCATAATGGCAAACTATGAAACAATGTAACTTCATCTGAAACAGATGGAAACGTGTTATTTAAAAGATTATCAATAGTTCAAATCTCACAATGGCAAACTATGAAACAACGTAACTTCATCTGAAACAGAGGGAAACGTGTTTTAAGCTTGGCCTAAATAGCCAAGTGGTTATGGTACTGGGTTTGTAACCCCCAGATCAAGAGTTCAAATCTCACAATGGCAAACTATGAAACAATGTAACTTCATCTGAAACAGATGGAAACGGGTTTGTACTCGAAAGAGTTACAATCACCAGCTACCCTTTGAGGCAGTAATTCTGGCTGCCTTCTTGAACCTCTGCAGTCCATGTGGTGAAGGGGCTCCCATAATCAAGAGTTCAAATCTCACAATGGCAAACTATGAAAAACAATGGAACTTCATCTGAATAGGAACAAATGGAAACGTGTTTGTACTCGAAAGAGTTACTGAAGCAGTCCATGTCCACATGTGGCAAGACCTGGGCAACACCCAAGCTTGGGCTGACAAGTGGCAAGTAACTTTCGCACCATACAAGTGCCAGGCAATGACCATCTCCAACAGGAGAGAATCTAACCATTGCCCCTTGACATTCAATAGCATTACTATCACTGAATTCCCCCACTGACATCATCTAGGGGGTTACCATTGACCAGAAACTGAACTGGACTAGCCATATTAATACTGTGACTACAAGAGCTGGTCAGAGGCTAGGATTCCTATGGCGAGTAACCTCCCCAAAGCCTGTCCAACATCTACAAGGCACAATTCAGGAGTGTGATGGAATACTCTCCACTTGCCTGGACAAGTGCAGCTCCAACAACACTTAAGAAGCTTGACACCATCCAGGGCCAAGCAGCCCATTTGATTGGTACCCTATCCACAAACATTCACTCCCTTCACCACTGATGCACAGTAGCAGCAATATGTACCATCTACAAGATGCACTGCAGGAATTCACCAAGGTTCCTTAGACAGCACCTTCCAAACCCATGACCACAATCATCCAGAAGGGCAAGGGCAGGAGATACATGGGAACACCACCACCTGGAAGTTCCCCTCCAAGCCACTCACCATCCTGACTTGGAAATATATTGCCACTCCTTCACTGTTGCTGGGTCAAAATCCAGGAACTCCTTCCCTAACAGCACTGTGGGCGTATCTACACCACATGGACTGCAGTGGTTCAAGAAAACAGCTCACCACCACCTTCTTAAGGACATTAAGGGATGGGCAATAAATGTTGGCCTAACCAGTGAAGCCCACATTCCTTGAATGAATAAAACAAATACAAAATCAAACATAGGGCTTTTATAGGCTACAAGCAAATACAGGAATGAACACTCACACACCTCTAATTCTTGTTCAGCTTCCAAGTTCTTTAACTTCCGAATTTCACTGATTTCTACTATTGGGCAGTCTTCATTTCCTGTGAGAGAACGATTTGTTCTGCGATGCTGTTGGTCAGTAATCTGTAGCAAACCAATTTGGTGAGAAGGTCAACTAAATTAAAATCATCAATTGGGTCAAACAAATAAATCAGACTCAAAGGAATCTGTGCAATTACATCAAATCATAAATAGAAATATGAAAACAAATTTTCCACACAAGATACCCGGGAAATTCACAAACTAATCTTATGCAGAAACAAAAAATGCTGGTATTATTAGCATCAAGGGGAAGTTTAATATTTTGGGTCAGAATTCAAAACTGCAAGATAAACAAGATTTCTGTAGGGTCAAGGACAAAAGGAGGCAAGAAGATACAAACTACTGATATCCCAAAATCAGAGGTAATTAATTGAATTAATTGCAGCCTATTAATAGAAAACTGATAGGTGATAAAACTCAATTCAGTGAAACAATGGAAAGACAATCAAAGAACATGCAAAAAGCAAAGGTGAAAAAGACAAAAGGGGGCCATGAAAAGAAAAAGAGGAACTTAAAAAAAATAAACTAGAACCTTGCAAATATAGGAGCTCAGAAATAACAACTGCTGAAAGCAAAGGGTGGCTCATCATTTATGAGAAGAAAATCAGGCCAACATCCTGGGTCAAAACTATGTTCACATAAAAGGTTTGTAACAAAAACCATTAATGTTTGGAACTATTTGGAATGAAAAAGTCTGTTCCATGTCACCAATAGCCCCTGCTGTAAAGTATATAGGAATGCTGCTCAGATGTAAAGTTACTTAAGTTAGTGACCAAGAAAAGATGACATGTTATTCCTGAATTTGGAACTTTAGGGAGCCCAGAGACAGTAAAGACAGAGTGGTTAAAATACCGAGGGACGTCAAGGTCACACCTGCGGAAAGAACTGAGGCTTTTGGGCAGAGAGGTCAACTAATTTGTGTCTGGGTCCCCCAATGTAAAGGAGAACACATCATGATCAGCCAAAACTACATTATCATTACACAGTACTTTAGGATTGTCTCATACTGAAGATATGTTTGGAAACATGATCTTTAGCATAGGGACAGCTGAATGAGTTAAGTGCTGTTTCTGCTGCTGTTGCATGTGGAGATGCTGAGAAAGGGAAGCTGGAAGTTGGGGTCTGAAATAGTAATCAAAGGTATCCTGGAAAGGACGGTGAAAAGTGCAGGGAACTATACGTGGCAGTGGGATTGTATAGACAGAATGACAAATAATCTGAGGCTGTGGGATAGTTTAGGGGGTGTGATCACAGGTACAAGAAATGGGGCGCATGTGACCCAGGGTCATTTCGACCACTGTTGCAGGGAATTCTTGGTTGAAAAAAAAACATTTTAGAAGCTCTGGTGAGGAAAGTGAAGAATTAGACTAAACACAATAAAGGTAAAGAAACAGGGAGATAGGGAAGGAATCTTTACAGAAACCATTGCGGGACGAAGTATATCCAGGCATTTGTGGGATTCAGAAATAGATATCTGTGGAAAGCTCATTGTCATCTGGAAGAGGAGAAATCACGGAAGGTGAGGGAAGAGTTAGAGTTGAACCATGGAAAGGTGAAGGATGGGTGAAAATTGAAATTCTCAAAATAAGAATCAAAGCAGAAAGCACTGTTGACAATTGTGCATGTAAAATGGTCAAGAAGAAGGAATAATTAACAATGGAATAAAGAGTCTTCTATATATATCAAAAAAAAGATAAGCACACACCTAGGGTGTAATTGAGGTCCTAGTGTGACACTTTTTATCTGGGGAAGTGTAATGTAAGGAGCAGTTATTCAAGTGGAGAAAAGGGTGGTGATGAAGGGGAACTAGTTGGACTACCGTTCAAGGAATAGGCTCTTCTGGTAATCGATGAAGGTTTAGAGGGGTTATATGTTCATAACCAAAAGATGATTGGTGGCAGAGAACCTGAAATTGTCAAGTGTTGGAAGGTGGCAGAAGGATTATTGGTATAAGTTGGTACAAAGTATACAAGGGAGAGGGTTGGGGAAGAACAGATTTAAGAAGAAATTACTTTAATGTAACAGAAGCAGGTTCAAACAACTGGTATCAAGGAGAGTCCCATTTATGTATTTTGTGATGGTGGTGAAAATGGGCTATATCAGGTTGGAAAATAACAAGGTTGGATGCAGTGTGAGGGGATAACAGGGAAGCTACCTGGGAAATTATGCTTCAGTGTTGGGTAATAGAGTTATGATCCAAAGGTGGACAGAGCATTCAACCAAGAAAATTACCTTCTAATGTATGATAATAATGCTCTCTTTGTCAGCATGTTTAATCATACTGTTTTATTAATTTTGCATTTTAGTTAGCACTTGCTAATTGATAGGCAACAGGTTACCTGCAATACTCGTGTTGGACCATCAGGAATGACACGCAAAGCCAGAACTCCTGAACCAGGTCTCATCTTCTGGTTTATGAACTGCTGCTCAATTGGAACTTGTTCTAGGCCAAGGGAAGGATCTGGGCCCAGTACTACTTCCACTCCGTCGTATAAGCCTTTTGATACCTAGATAAATGAGCACAGATACAGTTTACTGACAATCAATATCCCCACAAACACATTAAAAAGGATGTGAGGAAAAAGGTCAGGGCATATTTCCATTCTGCACTTGGTCAATGTGCTAAGCACATATGGGTTGACTATAGATGCAGATTAGCAACACATCCACGTGCAGGACAAATTTGTGGAATGGGACAACATCTCTTGAAATACGTGCAGCTTAAAGTATCCTAAGCTGCACCAAACCCTACTCAATCATCAGACCCCTGCAATGGTTGAGCTACAATGGCTCCTCGTACACCAATGTCTTGAATTTGAAAACTCCATCTGTGTTCAAATCCCTCCACTGCCTTATCCTTCCGTGTCCCTGAAACCTCTTCCTGCCCTACAACAGGTCTGATTTCTTGCAACTTTGGCCTTGCACTCATCCATTTGTCCCATGCCCCACAAAGTAATCCACGCACATCATCCTTCATCAAAGGACTGAATAGGCCAGTTTACTAAACTCAATGATATCACTGATGGATTATGCTGCCTGCTGTTTTGAAGTATGCAAATGGAGTATCTCAATTTGAGAAACTTTCGCCTCCTGAGGCAACTTGGGTAAAACTGGCCAATTTTCTTGGGAACCAATGAACAAACACCAGTCAAGGTTGGGGTATGAACTTGGATCTTGTGAGCAGCCCTATATTCCACTTTAATTATGAAGTAGTCAAAAAATATATTTTATTAAAAACAGGGCAATTAGCTTGCAACAAACCTATCTTCACATCACTCATTGTCTACGTAACACGTCACTGCAAAGTAACTAACTGTATGTGGAATGGTTTGAGGTATTTCTGAGTGGTGTGATGATACCATATAAATACAGGCCTGCCTTTATTCAAATAAAACTGGCAGTAGTATCAAACCATACAGAGCAGAAGGTAGCAAGTTTGATTCTTAACTTATCTCAGCAGTTGGTGCTACAGAATGGAGAAGAGGAAAATATATTTTATTTATGATTTTTGTGAAAAGTATATCAGTGGATGTTGGGAGAGAATAGGATCAGGATCAAGGGTGATATCCAACACTCTCTCTCTAACATGAACATATTAAATAGGAGCAGAAGTAGGCCATTCAGCCCCTCCAGCCTGCTCCACCATTCAATAATATCACGGCTGATCTGTTTGTGTTTGAGTTCCACATTCCCATCTACCCCCAATAACCTTAGATTCGTGGAAAAACTCAGCAGGTCTGACAGCATCTGCGGAGAGGAGCACAGGTAACATTTTGAGTCCATATGACTCTTCAACAGAACTAAGAAAAAATAGAATAGGTGAAATATAAGCTAGTTTAAGTGGGGGTGGGACAAGTAGAGCTGGATAGAGGGCCAGTGGTAGGTGGAGATAGCCAAAAGATGTCATAGACAAAAGGACAAAGAGGTGTTGAAGGTGGTGATATTATCTAAGGAATGTGATAATAGATGACATTAAGGGTAGAAAGCAGGACGAGCAAGGTACAGATAGCCCTTGTGGGGGTGGGGTGAGGGGAAGGAATCAAAATAGGCTATAAGGTAGAGATAAAACAATGGATGGAAATACATTTAAAAATAATGGAAATAGGTGGTAAAAGAAAAACCTATATAAATTATTGGAAAAAAGGGGGATCAGAAAGGGGGTGAGGATGGAGGAGAGAGCTCATGATCTAAAATTGTTGAACTCAATATTCAGTCTGGAAGGCTGTAAAGTGCCGAGTCGAACGATGAGGTGCTGTTCCTTCAGTTTGCGTTGAGCTTCACTGGAACAATGCAACAGGCCAAGGTCGGACATGTGGGCATGAGAGCAGGGTGGAGTGTTGAAATGGCAAGCAACAAGGAGGTCTGGGTCATGCTTGCGGACAGACCGAAGGTGTTCTGCAAAGTGGTCATCCAGTCTGCGTTTGGCAATGTAGAGGAAACCGCATTGGGAGCAGCGAATGCAGCAGACTAAATTGAGGGAAGTGCAAGTGACTCTACTTGTCCCACCGCGCACCCCCCACCCCCGCCCCCCCAAACCAGCTTATATTTCACCTCTTTTCTATTTTTTCTTAGTTCTGTTGAAGAGTCATATGGACTCGAAACGTTAACTGTGTTCCTCTCCGCAGATGCTGTCAGACCTGCTGAGTTTTTCCAGGTATTTTTGTTTGTGTTTTGGATTTCCAGCATCTGCAGTTTTATTGCTTTTTACCTTAGATTCTTGTTAGGCGAGGGAATACATCCACCTCTGCCTTAAAAAATATTCAGTGACTCAGCTTCCACTGCCTTCTGAGGCAGAGAGTTCCAAAGTCGCACAACCCTCTGAGAAAAAAAATTCTCATCTGTGTCCCAAAAGGGTGACCTCTAGTTTTAAAACAGTGCCCCATGGTTCTGGACTAACCTGCAAGAGGAAACATCTAGAGATTATAACCTTTGAGGTTCTGCTTTTCAATTTAGTGCCTAGCTCCTCATACCCTCTGCGCAAAAACTCTTTCCTAGTTCTACCTATGTCATTGGTACTTAAATGGACCACGACAACTGGATCCTCCCCCTCCTGTTGCAAGCTCCTCTCCAGTCCTGAGCAGATGTCCTGAACCCTGGCACCTGGCAGGCAACAGAGCCGTCTGGACTCTCGCTCCTTGCTACACAGAAGTGTCAATTCCTCTTACTATACTGTCCCCTACTATCACTACTTCCTTTTTGCTCCCCCCACTTGAATGGCTTCCTGTACCACAGTGCCATGGTCAGTTTGCTCATCCACCCTGCAGCCCCTGTTCTCATCCAAAGAGAATCTCAAACCTATTGGACAATTGCAGAGGCTCACACTCCTGCACTCTGGGTCCCCTTATCTGCCTCACTTACAGTCACACCATTCTGCCCCTGACCAAATCAGAAGATCCTATCTAAAGTGATGTGACTGCCTCCTAGTACAAAGAATCCAAGTAACTTTCCCCTCCCTGATGTGTTGCAGAGTCTGCAGCTCAATCTCCAGCTTAATGACTCTAAGCCAAAGTTCCTTAAGCCGCAAACACTTACTGCAGATGTGTTTGCCCTGGATCACAATGTTATCCAGGAGCTTCCACATGCTGCAGCCTTGACACATCACCTGTCCTGCCATCCTTAAGGTGTTTTAAATAATTGCTTAATTATATCAAATCACTTATTTATGTTGCTTTTAAGTATATTTTATTAACCTTAACACCAATTTGCATACTATTTAAACCTTAGGGACATAATAGAACTTACCAATTAACAGATACCAAATAGCTAGCTCCTTTCCTTTAGTAGAGCAAGAACCAATTCCTACAGGGTGAGAAAGATAGAAAAAGGAAACAAACACCACCTCCCCCACTTCACTGAACACCCCCTCTCACCAAAGTCCAAGTCTTCACTCAGTTACCTCAGCTGCAATCCGTTTGCAAATGAAGAATGTTTGCAAGGGCTGCAATGATTACTCCCCATAAAATAGGAAATCAAAAGACGACAAAAAGATTTTAAAAAAAGAAACTATTTGCTTTGTGTCAGCAGAATGATAGTTGCCAAGTATTTAAAGGTGACTTCAGACTGAAGGATGCCATGCATCTTCAATAAGAAATATAAATGATATATTGTATGTTGCTTCTCCTTTTTAGGTGCCCAGAATGATGTATTATTCTTGCTTTGACAGGCTGGGTACCAGACATGCTTCCAGGCCTCAATTTGCTTCCAAGCTTCAGCTAGTCTTGTTCTCGAGAAGGGTTCAAATTAGGAATTGCACAAAAACAGCTCAGGTAACTCTTCCAACTTCCTTCCTCTTTGCTCACTGACAAAGTGTCTTTCATTTAGTTTCTCTGTCAACTAGTCAAAGTTCAAGAATGATTGGTCAAATCTGCATCTAACCCCGCTGGTCACCAGCAGCCTTTCAGTAAAGCACAATGATGGTAGTGTGAAATGTTCATTTTAATTAAGACACTGTAATGTCATATCCTACAAAAGCTTCCATCTGGTGAAGTTCCAGATTTGTAAATTTTGTTACAATTTGTAAAATTGACTCGTATGTATGGCAATGCTGAAAAATATCCACAGAAGTACACCATTATAGATTTTGTCCTTTTATGCTTGGATAGCCTGAGTATTTTGAGCAAACATTAGGGCTTAAGTGCTGATGATTACAGATCTGCTGGGAGTAGTAATGAGTGGAAGCTATTTAAGATGAAGAGCAACATGCAAAAGGTGGGGTTTTGCTGTAATGTAGCTGTACCAACATGCTGAATAAGCCAGTGACAATAAGAAGCAACTTGAAATTGTCCTGTGTGGTTTTTTGCTCCCTCTCATTTTTTCATGATAGTGACTGTAAGGTGAGATAGAGCTAAAGTGACTGTTGAATCGGTTACATAGACACTTATCGGTGGCTGAAATAAAAATTGGCGAAGGTTCCCTCTGCCACTGCCATTGTTTTTACCTGTACTACCATTCTTGGCATGCCGCAGCTCAAACGTCCATCGTGGAAAAACCATGTCTGTGTACTGCTGCGACGCCACTCTGGCTTTTTCAGCATGAGAGGCTCATACCTGCAACGGACAAAAGTGAGGCAAAATTATATAAATATATATAAAAACTAATAACCCCAATACACACTGTGCAAATAAATATAAAACACTAAGAGTAGCTTTTTTGCTGAGCTAACCGATAAATATGCTGCCCAATGTAATAACGGATTATAGTAGAAAGTCTCAGGTCTAACATCCAGTCGGTGTGAAGCCAGGGTGACATCTGGGATATAAAATTTGCCTTACAGCATGCCTGAACTAATGGGGGAAAAATTAGTTAGGGTTTCTGCTCCCAAATGCAATTTCGTGATTCATGCGCAAGTGCGGACATTGTGAGATAGCAGGTTCAATTTAAGTTGAAGCCTGTGATACTCCCCCACCCAATACTGAATAAACAGCCTGCAATCATTGAAGAGTGGTTCCGATGAAAGGTCATCAATCTGAAGTGTTAACATTTGGGCGAACTTTACGGTTGGGGGGTGGGAGTGTGCAGTTTCTTCCGGTAGGAATGTTAGTCCACAGTTTGCCGATTTTAAAAAAGGGCTGCCCCACTGCGATAATATGCTGGGGGCAGCCTTAACATGGCGAGAATGAGATTTCTCAAAAGGGAGAAAGGCAGCATCTTGGGCACAGGGAATTCCCCAAAGGAGGTACCTCCCCTCTTCCTTCTGCCTTTTACCTGGAGATGGCAGAGTAATGTGCTAACCATTACTATAGCAGTGGAGACAGAAAGAGGTTCAACTGGCAACCTAAGGGCCCCATTAGACTGAAAGGGGGTGGGGGGTGCTGGGCTGGCTGACTCAGCTCTAGGGCAGATACAGTGGGCTAGCCACCTGTTTTAATTTACATGCCCCCTCAACCTTCATATATGCCAGCAGAGGGGTCCTTAAAACTCCTCCCTTTGTTTCTCTCACCCGAGATGCTGTCCGATTTGCTGAGTATTTCCACATTTATTTCAGATTTCCAACATCCAAAGTATTTTGTTTTGAGTTGAATAATGGTCATGTGGGTGAGGAACTGGAGGCTTGGCAGTGCAAGATTAATCACTTTCAAAGGGGGAGAGAAAAACTAGGAAGATATGGGATGGCTAAAATGGAACCTCATTATGTGGGGAAGCCATAGGGATGAACCATACTTCATTCCTTCCTTGGAAGGGCACACTGTAGCACTGAACTGTGCCAGGGCAAATTCAGTAAGAGGTTCTACAATCATCAAGTATGGGCCATTTATCTCATACATAGTCAGTGAAAGGCCAAGATTGTATCGTCTCCCTTATCGTGGACACTACACTATCCAACATCCCAAAAAAAAGTCTTTCCTCAATTCTCCAATCCCCAAAAGTAATCAAGCAAAACTCTGGAATTTTCTGCCGTCCTCACACTCTACCTGTTTCATTGAAGACTACACGGAGGGCTGATGACAGTTAAGGTATATATTAGAAAATTATTAATTCAGCTAACAGGTCTCCAGGAATGACCAAAAATTGATGTCATGATCACTGGGCCAAGATCAAATTGGAAATCAAATCTTGAATCGTTTGGTCACTAACATGAAGGAGATGAATTCTCCCCTTAGATAACACAATAAGGCAATTTACAATATTTTTCTATTCATCTATAGGATGTGGGCTTCACTGGCTAGGCCAGCATTTATTGCCCATCCCTAACTGCGCTTGAGGTGGCGGTGGTGAGCTGCCTTCTTGAACCACTGCAGTCCATGTGGCGGATATACGCCCACAGTGCTATTAGGGATGGATTCCAGGATTTTGACACAGCGACAGCAAAGGAATGGTGATATGTTTCCAAGTCAGGATTGTGAGCAACTTGAAGGGGAACTTACAGGCGGTGATATTCCTATGCATCTGCTGCCCTTGTCATTCTAGATGGTGGTGGTTGTGGGTTTGGAAGGTGCTGCCTAAGGAGCCTTGGTGAGTTCCTGCAGCGCACCTTGTAGATGGTACACACTGTTGCGACTGTTCGTTGGTGGTGGAGGGAGAGTGTTTGTGGAAGGGATGCCAATCAAGCAGACTTTGTCCTGGATAGTGTCAAGCTTCTTGAGGAGCTGCACTCAGCCAGGCAAATGGGGAGTATTCCATCACACTCCTGACTTGTACCTTGTAGATGGTGGACAGGCTTTGGGGAGTCAGGAGGTGAGTTATTCGCCGCAGGATTTCAAGCCTGTTACCTACTCTTGTAGCCACAGTATTTATATGGCTGGTCCAGTTCAGTTTCTGGTCAATGGTAGCCCCCAGGATGTTGATAGTGGGGGATTTAGCAATGGCAAATCCATTGAGTGTCAAGGGGTGATGGTTAGATACTCGTACGTTGGACATGGTCATTGCCTGGCACTTGTGTGGTGCGAATGTTACTTGCCACTTGTCAGCCCAAGTCTGGATATTGTCCAGGTCTTGCTGCATTTGGACATGAACTGCTTCAGTATCTGAGGAATTGTGAATGGTTCTGAACATTGAGCAATAATCAGTGAACATCCCCACTTCTGACCTTATGATGGAAGGAAGGTCATTGCTGAAGCAGCTGAAGATGGTTGGACCGAGGGCACAACCCAGAGGAACTCTGCAGTGGTGCCCTGGAATTATGGTGATCAACCTCCAACAACCATAACCAATGTCCTTTGTGCTAGGTAATTCCACACAGCCTTATAATTGTTCACAAAGTCTGGGTGGTTTTGTCTCTTATCAGAATGTTAAAGTTTAAATTCCTATCGCCTAACACGCGCTACAAAGTCTTTTTCCCCTGTTCACCTTGCCCTAGTTTACCTGTAGTCAGTGACGGCAGCCAAACCTGCAATGTCCAGGACCAGTTCAGAGTTTGACTGTCTACTGGAGGAGGGTTTGTTGGGGTTATGAGGAGGAGAAGAGCCCTCATGGCATAACATCCCATTTCCAGTCATGCGCCAAAGCTGTGATCTTTTACCTGGTTCCTGGATTTGCACAGAATGAAGCAGAATTTCAGGATGGTTTATAGGTTAAAACACTGAATAAGACATGCCAGACCTGTGATTTAACACAAGCTAGGTATAATAAAATATTTCAGTAATGTAATAAATTTAATTTAACCACAATAGTTTCTCCTGACCACTCCCAAAGACATCTACACTTACTGGGCTATGGTTGTAGGGCGCTGGCTGCCTTGAGTACCTTGCCAAACTGACCATTCTTCATGTTCAAACTTTTACACTCAGTTCGAGTTGCCTATCCAACCATGAAGGGCATTGCAGCCACACTCAATACTGCCCTTTATTAGTGACCACACATGTGCATTCCAGAAGAGAGGCGCTGGATAGAAATAGGAACTTTGATGTTTTTCTCCTTCCCCCAAATCCCCCCCCCACCCTCCCCATCCCACCGCCCTCCACCAAGCCCTCAGGGAATTCTCACCCCAAACCATCTACATTATAACCCTATGTATCTATGGCTATGCTTCAAAAGTACTTCATTGGCTGTAAAGTGCTTTGTGATGTCTGGTGGCTGTGAAAGGTTATTATAAGTGCAAGACATTTCTTTCATGAGCTGCAGCTACTAAGCTTGAAGTAAACAGAAGTGCAGGGCTAAAAGCAAAATACTGTGGATGCTGGAAATCTGAAATAAAAACAGAAAATGCTGGAAAAGCTCAGCAGTTCTAGCAGCATCTGTGGAGAGGAAAACAGAGTTAATGTTTCGAGTCTGTATGACTCCATACGGACTCAAAACGTTAACTCTTTCTCTCTCAACAGATACTGCTAGAACTGCTGAGCTTTTCCAGCATTTTCTGTTTTTATTTCAGAAGCACGGGGCTACTGATTCTCCATTGCATTACCTCTGTGTGCACTATCACAGGTCATGTAATTTTAAACAACAAAGCTTAGTTCTCAATCTGATCTAATTATAACAGTCCCATAAGTGCTAAACTGGTTTTGTTCCACTCTTCCTGCTGCTGTTCTCAATTCTTCGCCTGATTGTCATTCTGACAACTCCCGGGCTTTCAAATGCAAATATATTGACTGAATCCAGCAAAGGCTATTATTCCTCTCCCCTCCACCAAATACACCTTAATGCGAATAATAAAAATACGAATTCCCTCCACTACCATGTGGCTAACAGCACTGTTAAATAAAAATTAAAACTAGCTACTTCCGGGGCTCACTACTGAGCCTTGCAGACCAAGGCAGTCCTCAGTATAACCTTTGGTCTCTGCAGAATTAACTGATCTGAGAAATAGTGCTACAACTGATGTCAGCCCCCTGGACTGGGCTGGGGGAGAAATTACTATCTAGTTAGAATAGAATTGGACTCAGCTGAGATATTCCCCATCATCAAACAATAGAAAATATTGTATCTAAGCACAACACTCACTGTCTAGACCCCTATACGAATCGGTGGAAGAGATAGAACTGTACTCCCAGTGTGTGTCAACATCTTCCGGAGAGGAAAAGTGTGCATATGCATGTTTTGAAAGGGACATAACGTTCACAACAATACTTATAAGTTGCACCTATGGTTTCTGTTCAATTCCAATTGCATTGAAAATGTTCCTTGCAACAAAGTTGAAAAAAAAGCTGAAAGTTTCTACACAGATGTACTTTTTTTTCTGTTTACCTTTTTTTTCAGTATCACTCTTCCAGTTTTGGGTGCAACATCCAGGACTAATTCTGCAAAGCTAATACTTTTCTTTCCAGAACCTCGAGCAACCGGCCTCCCGGAAGATTCTGTGAGCCTGATTTAAAGAAACCACAAAGTTAACATCACAGCTTTTATCCAGAATAACATGCATCTCAACAGCAGCGCCTTTTACAACCTGGAATCACTGATTTAATTCCACTGAAGTGGAATCACTGATCTATTAGAAGAAAATGTGGCAGCTAATAGTGAACACCAAAGCACTATAGATAACAGAAAGATAAATGATCAGATAATCTGTTTTGGTGGCGTTGGCTGATGGTGTTGGTTGAAATATAATAGAAAGGATACTGGTAGAACTTTCTGCTCATCTTTGTACAGTGTCATAGGATTTTTCTTCCCATGTCAGGTGAATTCTTCAAGCAAGAACCAGATCAAACACAATAAATTGAGAGGGGAATGAAGAAGAAAATAAGCCTGGCAAAGAGAGAATATGCGAATAGAATGGCAATTAACATAAAAGGAAACCCTGAGGTTTTCCCACCACCATGTAAACAGTAAGTGGTTGTAAGAGTTGGGGTGGGCTTTTTACAGACAAAGAGGGTAAAAAATGCTTAGTAGTGTAGGGCATGGCTACAACACTTAATGGCTATTTTGTATCGATGTTTACCAAGGAAGAGGATGCTGACAAAGTATTGGTAGAAATGGGTATGGTAGAGGTAATGGGTGGAGTGAAATTTGATTGGCATGATGTAGTGGGCAGGCTGGCTATGCTTAGAGTGGATAAATTACCTGGTCCAGATGGCTTGCATTCCAGGTTGCTAAGGGAAATGGGAGTGGAGATACTGGAAGGGCTTGCCATAATCTTTCAATCTTCCTTAGGTATGGGAGAGGTGCCAGAGGATTGGAAAGTGGTAAATGTGCTACCCTTGCTCAAGAAAGGATAAAAGGACACTCTCATAACTACAGGCCGGTCAGTTTAATCATCAGTGGTGGATTAGATTAGAAAGAATTAAGAGGCACTTGGAGAAGCTTGAGTTAATTAAAGAGGCCTAGCACAGATCTGTAGAAGGCAAATTGTGTTTGACTAGTCTAAACAAACTTTTGATAAAGTAAGGGAGAAAGTTGGTGAGGGGAATGTGGTGTGCGTTGCCTATCTGGATTTTAAGGGCATTTTTGACAGGTTGATTAACAAAATTGAGGCTCATTGAATAGGAGGGTCAGCATTAGCTTGAATAAAAGAACATAAGACTTGAGGACACAGAGAACAGTGAGCAATGGTAAAGAGTTGCCTTTCCAACTGGAGGATGGTAGACGGTGGTGCTCGCCAAAGATCAGTACCTTTGACATAGATAAATGACTTGGATATTGGAATACAGAGTAAAATTTCAAAATTTGCTAGTGATGCCAATCTTGGAAGCGTGGCAAACAATGAGGGTGTCGCAGAACGGGCAAACAAATGGCAGATGGAATTTAATACAGAGAAGTGAGAGGTGATGCATTTTGGCAGAAGGGAAAGGAAAGGCAATACAAACTTCATGACACAGATCTAAAGAGTGTACAGGGGCAGATGGATCAGGGGTTTCATGTGCATAGATCTTTGAAGGTGTCAGGAGATATTGAGAGAGTAATTAGTGACACATATGGGATTTTGAGCTTCATAAATAGAAGTATTGAGTACAAAAGCAGAAAGTTATGCTGGGCCTTCATAAATTTCTGGTTGGGCCACTACTGGTCACCAGGCTTTAGGAAGGATGTGAGGGTCCTTAAAGACAAGATTTTTTTATAAGATTATGAAATGTTTAGTTAGATAAGTTCGATGAGGAAAAGCTGTTTCCATTCTCTGATAGTACAAGGACTAGGGCACACAATTTAAGATTTTGGGCAAAAGGCACCGGATGGATGTGAGGAAGAATTTTTTTTTTTACACAGCAAATGGTAATGAACTGGAACTTGCTGCCTACAAGGCTGGTAGAAGCAGAGACAATGATTTCAAAAGGAAACTGGGTGAACACTTAAGGGAAATAAACTTGCAGGGCTACAGGGATAGAGCAGGGGGAATGGGGCTGACTAGATTTCTCTACAGAGTTGGACACGATGTGCTCAACATCCTCCTCCTGTGAAATAATAATTCTATGAATCTTTGAGGGCAGACAGAGCCTTGATTTGAGATCTGATCTGAAAGAGGGCACCATTAACAGTGTAGTACTTCCTTGACACTGCACTGACACATCAGCCTATGATGCGCTCAGGTTTCTAGCCAAAATTTTACAGCCACCCAGGGGTGAGATGGCAGATTTTGTTGTAAAATTGGGTGCCACGGCAGTGGCACCGTGCCTGCTGCCTACACACCCCCATTGGTCCAGCAACAGGGGAGGTGTCGGGTGGCCCATGAGCTAATTGAAGCCCTGAAGAGGCCAAGCAATGGGCACTTAAAGACCTTATCCCGACGCCCCTGGGATTTTACCTGTGGTGGGTGAGACCAGCATCAAGTGTCCAGCCCACCATGTTTCACCTGGGGGGCTGGGGAAGGGAGGGAAGTGCTTTCTTTCAGACCCCCCACCCCCCACACTCGCCAAAATAATTCTATCCCTTCTGCCTCTACCCCATCCCCATCCCCCGCCCAATGCCCCTTGCTGGGGTCTTCTAGCCTTATCCTGGCAAAACCCTGGACTTACCATTAAGTCCTTGCTCCATCACTACATGTCCCCTCTGGCAAGTGACTGCAGTCCCAGCAGTGGCAACTGCTCCTAGTGGTGCCGTTGGGACCAGAGAGCTGGCAGCTCTCAGAGGGAGGACCTCCTCCTTGATGAGGGCAGAGGGCTCGCCTCAAGTCAGTTAATGGCTCAAGGGCTGTTAAATGGCTGTAGGGCGAGCCGGGCAAGTGGAGACAGTCTTGACTTTAACACTATTTTGGCTATAATATAAAACTAGTTAAAACACTTCAGAAAGCATCTAAAGTATCAGAATCATAATTATAAACACTGTCATAACCTACAATTTATGGTTTCATTATTCATTATTTAAGTGACATAATCATGTAGTCACTAGTGTTCAGAAGTGGAGGTTCTGGGCACTTTTCAGATTTCACACTCTCCGCTGGGGACCTTGCCAACTGGCAACACAGACCAGAAATTTGAGCGTGCAGAATACAATTTCCTGACCATTGAAATGAATGTTCAGAAAATATTGTGCACTGTATACTTAAATTTTCAATACGTACCATCAGTGGACAAGGTTTCCTTTCAGGAGGACAAAGTTAGAAATTTATCCCTTTCTAAGCACTGAATTCCACTGCAACAAGGTAATTTGAATCAGAACATTTTTCACAAAATATACGTGTAAGTTGCTCCCTTAATTTAAAAAGTTTACTGATTATGTTCTGGCATCTGAGCTACTAGCTTCCCTTGTTTCTTCCGGAACCAGGTAGCATTAGCTTTACAAAAGAGCTGGTTCTCTTATTTTTATGTCTCTCCCCTTCAATTCTTAAATAGTCTTTTCTTTGGTCAAGGAGCAGGTAGGAAACTTAGCTCCAGCCAGCTTTCTTCATCATTTTTGAAAATCCGTTTAAGGTTTTCTGCTTTCTTGTGATAGAGACATCTGGCTTTTCCCTGGAAGATAGTGCATTATGTGGTCAAGCTTGTAAATCTCTAGTACAGTATACAAGACCACAAGCATGTTGTTTACCAGATTAGTTGACCTTGACATGGGAAGAAACTGAGACATAATACAGGAGTCATTAAAATGTTTAACATAAATGTATGCAGATTTCTTCTCCAGAAAAATCTTTCTGCTTTCTACCTTGACTACACACTTCCCTCTGACTACCTACCTTGACGACACACTTCTACACATCTTCCTGATCATCTATCTTGACTACACACTAAGAAAACAGTTTTGAACACAGGTCTGGAAATAACTGGAGAGCTGTTATGTAACATTGTTGGTTGCATTAAGCTTAAGGATTGGATATTCCCTTGATTTCTTTAGAACGCTAATCTTGAAATTCAAATGCAAACAATGATATAGAGGCAATGCATTTCTTTCCTTTAGCTGAAAATGTTTTTTGAAAGCATGGTAACAGTGATTCAAGACCACCATATCATGGCTCCTGAAGTTGCACCTAGTTATTCAAAACCAACAGAGAACATTAAAAAACTGACAATGAGTTTAATTCCAGGCAACAGAAATCTAAAGCCTACCCAGAGAAGGTATATGTGGCAGCGATGTAGATGAAATTTTCATAGTAAAGTTGTTTGGACTCTTTGAAGTCATTCATATCACAGGTAATTTCTGATGAGCCTGCCCCTTTCACTGTTAGCGCGATGAGAGGCTGAAGGACAGGCTCGTCCCAGGCATAATTCAGTGAGGTGCCTGGTTTTACCTCTGTCTTTAGTCTTGGCTCTGCCACACCATGTTGGTTGAAAATGACTGCAACCTGATACAAAAGAAAAAGAGGAGAGATCAGGAATTTGCTGCGAAGGCTGAACATATATTTCACTACTCCACAGCATTGGTATAACACCCCAATCTCTAGCTGCTTACATTTGCTGGATGGCAGAAATAGTTCTCGCTAAGGCTAAGTTACTATGAACAATCATTAATCAGAGGCTGAAGCACAAAAATGGAAACATTGTAAATTGGTGATTATCTGATCTTAGGACTCAATACATGGTCACAAAACAACAAGTCTATCTTCTACCAATTGACATGCTGTGTTCCAATACTTTGAGCTACCTGGTTTAAATTGCTGCAGGTTCAGGGATTCTGGCCTCCCTCATTAATATTTTCGGTCTAATATTATGGTACTGAAACAAATACGGTCAAAAATTGACTTGAAAGTCAAGAGTAAGTTTAGCACTGTAATATTAACCCAGTGTTAATAACATAAACATAAGAAATTTTAAATAAAATTTTCTGTATTTTACTTGCCTGGGTTCTTGGCTCACTATTTTCTTTTATATCTAATTCAAATGCCACAATATTTCTAGCTAATATAACTTGTCTGCTCTTAATTTTTGAAGGTTAACTATACGCCATGTCCTTTTTCCTGTGGTTCCTGTGGAAAATTTGGTTGAAATTCCCTCCAAATGCCAGTTTTCTAACAAAATGTAAAAGTAAAGGTTGACTTGTTCTTAGATATAACCAGTCAAAAAGTCTTAACAGGTCAAACAGAAAACACATCTGCAGAATCAGTCATCTCCTATTTGTGGTGGCTACATACAGATAAATTGTTTGCAATTAGTTTTGCGTTTGCTCCTTCGCGAGCTATGAGGAGCTGATTGCAAATCTTGAATTGTACTGTTGATTTAAGTGAGTTAAAAAAAGCTCATAGGAATTTACTTCTGAAAAGTTGTCGATGCGGAACGGTGGCGGCAGCTGTTCGGAGTTACTGAATGCAATATGGTACGTCGCTCCTTTCAGAGTGATCTCCACTCGCAGGAGGTGACAGTTGCCTTGAGTATCTCTGCAAAGAAGAAAAGAATTTGGTGGGTCAGAAAGCCCTTAAAGGCTATAAACTACAGCCAGCTTTTTACACGGTAAGAAACAACAAGAAATGAGGACAGACAATGTAAAAGAAATGCAACTTTAAACCAGCATCAGATCTTTGTCACTAATTGCATTGTTAGATCCAACTCCTGTGAATTCAATCTTCTAATTAAAAAACAGACTCTGATTTTCAACATGACAGGCAGCATGTGTGTGCAGCGATACTGCTAAACCTGAGCACTTCCAACACTTGTTTTATTTAAGATTTTCTGCATCCACAGTATTTTGCTTCAGTATTCTGATTTTTCTGCATTTCGTAAGGTGAGTCAGACTGGGATTCTTCCTTGGAGGGAGGTTCTGCAGTATCTTGCCCGCATGTGTGTGCTTCACACACAGTGGACAGTGAGAGCAGATGGGATATTTAATCATGAGGTTAAATTCCAACCTTGATTCTGTACTCACACATGCACAAGCTTTCCTCAGGAATTCCATAGAAGGCTCAAGAATGGGAATCTCTGTTAATTTTCCACTCACTAGTGTGGGGATCTTGAGGCCAAATGTACCACATTTATTGTCGTTGTGGCTAAAATCGAATAGACCAGCATGGGTTAGACATCAAACTTGTGTCTACAGCCACAATACATTTACCCATAATGCCAATGGGATAGGGTACCCAGTGCTTGTCAATATACATAAATCAATTATGAATAAGCCTTCTATGTTATGCACATCAGTCTTGTTATTTAGGCTTGTAAATGTGTCACAGTTTCATCATAATGACTGGAGCTTATATAATTTTTACAGGGTAACAGTACTTGTAGAAAAATATTAACAGATGTTAAAAGCTTTATGAAAAATGCAGTAAATGGTAAGAAAAAATCCAAACTTGTGCTGTTGGTCTTGTAGCTACACGTGCCAGAAAATGTTGACTTCTGTTCCTTTTTGAAAAGATTGTGAAAATAATCTCTAAAGAGTCAGTTATACTACTGGGGCTGAGAGGAAATCCTGTCAGCAAAGGTCTCCAAACTGTGTCCTATGACTTAAAAAGCTCCTCTGCTCAACTATTTTGGTTGCTAGACTCTATTTCCAATGTCCTTTTCCAATCAGAAATCATTATTTCAAAGTTCACCATCCATTTCAAGTTCCAAGTTATAATGCAGAAGGAAATCCCAAACACGAGAAAGCAGACAGCAGATCTTGGCAATGCCTAATCATGGAGGACATTCCTTCATAAGGGGAATTGAGTCAATGGTACTACAACACAGATTTCTATAAATCCTAGAATATCCAAACAATAAATGAAGTGAAAAGGGTAATAAACACTCGATGACAGTCAGCAACTGCCCAGTATTTCCATTATTCCATCAGGAGTAACAAGGTAGGAGATACTGAGCCTGAGCTCACAGGTGGTAAATCTAAAATTTTAACCTGAAAGTAAAATAAACAAACAAGATCCAACACACCAAGAGAGCCTAAACAGGTTCCCAACATTAATAGTATTTTACAGAACTTTAACCATGTCCCATTCACCCATTCTTTCTGGGGTGGGATAATATATTGGCTCCCAGTTAAAGCCACGCCTCAATTTTAAAATTCTCATCCTTGTTTTCAAATCTATCCATGGCTTCACCCCTCCTCATCCCTGTAATCTGCTTCACTGCTACATCCATCCATATCCGGGCTTTTGAGCATCCCTGATTTTAATCAGTACACCATTGGCGGCTGTACCTTCAGGAGCCACAGCTTAAGCTCTGGAATTCTCTCCCTAAACCTCTCCATTTCATTTCCTCTCTTGCATCCTTTAAGAGGCTCCTTATGGCGACCAAATTCCCCACAAAAGTGTGTGCAACACTCCTGCTGTAAAGTGCGATGCAGGAGTTGGTAGGACAGAAGAATCCTGACAAATCCTGACATTACACGTTGCCATTGACAGCAGAATTACCAGTTTCTGATTGCCAATTAAATGCATATTTTTCTATCCGAGATCCTGGTCCATTAACTAGATTATCACATTTCTTCTGGGATACTATTCTCACCTCATGTTGACGTGGAAGGAGTTGTTCTTGCTCACCTCGAAGCCACCCGACCAAGTGCAATTGGGAACATCCATCAGGCGCACACATAACAACTGATCATAATCATTTCTCGGCCAATGAAATACCACGCTGGCACCAGGTAGAGTTGAAATGTAACCATCTGGATTTTGAGTGCCCTGAGAAATGATGTTACAATTAATATTTTATTATTGGTGAATCAGAGTATTGTGCGTGCTTGTTGCATGTTTTAAGAGGCTCCTTAAAACTTAACTCATTGACCAATCTTTTGGTCACCAGCCCTAATATCTCGTTATATGGTTCAAATTTTGCTTGATATCACTCCTGCGAAGCATCTTGGGAAGTTTTACTACATTAAAGGTGCTTTATAAATAAAAGTAGTTGTGCTGAGGATTTTCCAAAATGTTTCAAATCCAATTAAATATTTTTGAAGTGCCATTATTATTGGTTTATAGTCACACAGAAGCCACTTTGTACACAGCAAGGCCCCATAAACAGCAAATAAAATGAATGAATTAAAACTGCTAGTGTTGGCTGCGGGATAGGAAAAACATTGACTAGGACATGGGGGGAATTTCCCTGCTCCTCTTCATATTGTACATGGCATATTTTACATCCAGTTGGGCATGCAGACTGTGCCTTGGTTAATCCAAAAGACAGCATCTCTAACAATGAATTATTCCTTCAGTACCTTAACTCAAGTGTAGGCCTACATGCATCTGAATCTTAAAGGGGCTTGAGCAATGAATCAAACATCAGAGAGCTATCAAATGACATAAAATACCACTCATGAAGAGCTACAATAGTGATCTTTAGCAGGTTGAAGAATGAGTTAGGAGGAGAGTGGAGAAACCCAGACTTCTCAACTTTGAAAAGAGGTGACTGGGAGGTATATTAATAAGATGGAAAACTATATAGAAAAGGTAAATGCAGAACATTGCTTCAAGCAAAAATGCAATTGTAGAGCAAGGTGACACAAGTCCAAAGGCAGACTTCGGACTAATGCCAGCAAGAGTGAAATAGAATCCCAGGAAAGATGGTGGAGGTGAAAACCTTATAACTTATTAAGAAGCTAAATGTCATGATAGCAGGACTGTAGCATCTCTCCTAATGAATGAGCCAAAATTAATTGAATGATCTTCTCTGTACCTTCCTTGTGCCAACACAGGCACATACACCAATGCAGTTTGAGAGAAAACTGGACACAGCATTCAACATGCAATATCCATATAATGAATAAATGTTTTAGAAGAAATCAAAAATAGTTTTATGTCATCACAGATTGGTCAACTGATGACTAATCCACTAACAAAGTGCAACACTGATGGAATAAACTGATCATATTACATTAACTGCTCCAATATTCACTACCTTGGGTCTGCTCAGGTAATTCATGTTGCTGTTTATTTTCCACGACTACATTCTGCAAATACTTCAAATATTTCATACTATTGTGCAAATGTTTCACGCACCATCAAATTCACCTCTCTGCTATTTTAATAAATGTCTTAATCCAGAGGAGAAAGGGGCTCAATTAGTGTGTTCAATGTTCATCTGATATCATCCCTTGAAGTTACAGGTTTTCTCCATATTCAGTAACTCTTCATTTTAAAATGAGAACATCAACATTTTTACCTGGCCCCTGGCAAACTCTCGTTGGGCGAAGGCCAGCTTGTGGGAGGATTTGTTGTCCAGTAGGTATCGGGGTGCAAAAGTCACTATGTTGGTATCTCTGTAGCGTCCTCTACCTTTCCTGATATCAATTCCTGAGATACAAAGATGAAAGTAAAGTAACAAGTAACCTAAGTAATGATTGCTACACAAATTCCATTGCAGTCTCTGGGCCAAATCTGTTACTTAAACATAATAAAAACATAATCAGTATGATCTGCTTTGCCTCTTCACCCCTTAAAGATTTTCCCTTTAGGTCACTAAAGTACTTTATTCACTCTCACCAATACTATAAATGAGTCCTGGCCTGTTCCCATGCTGAATCACTTTCACTGCTCGTACACCACTGCCTCCATCTGGGGAGAATTCCTGACACCAACCAGGAACTGCATCTGGATGGATCCCCTTCCCAATTCGCATGGTACACCTGCAGGGATCAGAGAGAACATGAGGCTAAATCCACCCACTCACACACAGGTTATTAAGACCGGAAGGAGGTGGTTTCCTGGAAGACTTCGCAACCATAGATAGTAGTGTTTATGAATTCACAGATGATGCTAAATCATATGGCAATGGCAATAACTTAGGAGGAGGAAATAAGATTACAGCTGGATTTGGATAAATGCAAGAAGTGCTCCCAAGGTTATGAATTGCCCTTCAATGTAGATCATTATGTACTTGGGAATCCAGGTGCACAAAATTTAGATATACAGTAGAGTATAGCATGAGTAGGTTAAAATTGATAAGAAAGGAGACAGGCTTGGGAGTGATCATTAGGGAACGGTTAAAGATTCAAGCACAGCTTCAGGAAGCTCTGGCCAGAGCAAACAGGGTTCTGAGCTGTATTGCCTTGACCGTTCAGTGCAAACAAGGGCTATGATAATAGGGTTACAGAGTATAAGGTCATGGTGAAAAACAAAAACAAAAATACCTGGAAAAACTCAGCAGGTCTGGCAGCATCTGCGGAGAGGAGCACAGTTAATGTTTCAAGTCCGAATGACTCTTCAACAGAACTAAGAAAAAATAGAAGTGGTGAAATATAAACTGGTTTAAGGGGGGGGTGGTGGGACAAGTAGAGCTGGATAGAGGGCCAGCGATAGGTGGAGATAACCAAAAGATGTCATAGACAAAAGGACAAAGAGATGTTGAAGGTGGTGATATTATCTATGGAATGTGATAATAGGGGAAATTAAGGGTAGAAAGCAGGACGAGCAAGGTGCAGATAGCCCTAGTGGGGGTGGGGTGGGGGGAAGGGATCGAAATAGGCTATAAGGTAGAGATAAAACAATGGATGGAAATACATTTAAAAATAATGGAAATAGGTGGGAAAAGAAAAATAGATATAAATTATTGGAAAAAAGGGGGATCAGAAAGGGGGTGAGGATGGAGGAGAGAGTTCATGATCTAAAATTGTTGAACTCAATATTCAGTCCGGAAGGCTGTAAAGTGCCGAGTTGAACGATGAGGTGCTGTTCCTTCAGTTTGCGTTGAGCTTAACTGGAACAATGCAGCAGGCCAAGGACGGACATGTGGGCATGAGAGCAGGGTGGAGTGTTGAAATGGTAAGCGACAGGGAGGTCTGGGTAACGCTTGCGGACAGACCGAAGGTGTTCTGCAAAGCGGTCACCGGTCTGTGTTTGGTCTCTCCAATGTAGAGGAAACCACGTTGGGAGCAACGAATGCAGTAGACTAAATTGAGGGAAGTGCAAGTGAAATGCTGCTTCACATGAAAGTAGTGTTTAGGCCCTTGGAAGGTGAGGAGAGGGGAAGTAAAGGGGCAGGTGTTGCACATTCTGCGGTTGCATGGAAAGGTGCCGAGGGAGGGGGTTGAGGTGTACGGGGTGATGGAGGAGTGGACCAGGGTGCCCCAGAGGGAATGATCCTTCTGGAACCTTCCACATCCCATCCCTATTTGCCCTTGAGAAGGTGGTAATGAGCTGCCTTCTTGAACCACTGCAGTTCATGTAGCGTAGGTACATCGACAGTGCTGTTAGGGAGGGGTTTCTAGGATTTTGACCCAGTGACAATGAAAGAATGGCAATATATTTCCAAGTCAGGATGGTGAGTGGCTTGGAGGGGAACATTCAGGTGATGGTGTTCCTATGTGTCTGCTACCCTCGTCTTTCTAGATGGTAGTGGTCATGGGTTTGGAAGGTGCTGTCTAAGGAGGTTTGGTGAGTTAATCTTCACCTTTAGGAGAAAAACAAGAGTCAAATGTGTATGTAAATGTAAAAAAATGAAAATGAATTGAAAATCTGTGCAAATGCAAGGTTAGTTACAAGGTCATGAGGGCTTGTTTCACAAGGGAATGAATACAGGAATTTAGGAACAAGGGCACAGGTCCATCAGTGCCCCATGTTGTAGATCTACATTCAGGATTCACTCAGCCACACATACATATTTCACATGGATATAAATATCACAGCTACAAACCAAAATGATTTAAACCAATTGCAATTCCTGGCATCTCAAAGATAAAACAAGGCCTTTGTAACTGTTTAAGAGCAGGACAGTTCCTGCTCATAATTACAAACTGTCAAAATTCACTCTCATTACCTGAGTACATCAGGTGAGCCTGAGATGTGCATTATTGCATGTTTTACTCACATGTTAGGTTGCTCCTTGTCTGCAAAGCTGAACAGGAGGGGGCTGAGGCTACGTGCAAGCTCATGCTCCTCAAACTGTCCTGCTGCATCAGCCTTGGCATTGTCCTGTCGAAAAATTAATGGCAGCCCTGAAAAAAGATGGGAATGAAGCAGAGCTCTTCAGACCACTGATTTTCATGCACCACTTGCATTTTAGAAAATAAGCAACAGTACATCATGCACCTATTTTTACTTTGGAATTTGAACTCTTTTTCTAACCTGTCTTGTTGAGGAGCCAGTAAGGTGCAGAAATGAGTATCTTCAGGGAGCCCTCTGCTCTGCACACAATCCGAATGCTCAGGTTCAGCAGGCGTTTTTTGGTGTCATAAAGACGCATACGAACATGATAGTTAGTGGTCCCTGCTGGTATTAGGAGTTCCTTGCATGCGGGAAAGTTTTCTAGTGTAATTCCTGACAAGTAAATTGTGATTAGGAGTGTTTTGAAAACTGGAAGGGTATTTTTTACATTTAAATTATCTTTGGAATTATTGAAGTATTTTGAAATAAATTGCTCTAACAACATCACATCTTGCCTTCCTAGAGACAACTTATGGTAATTGTGTCCCATCTTAATTTACTCACTCATCCGGGACATGACATTTATAAAAAGAAAGATTATTTTATAAAGTTTAGGTACATAGCACATTATCGCAACTCATTGGACTTAACATACAATGAATTAGTTCAAATTGCTCACCAGTTTTATGTAGACAAAAGCCATAATCATGATGCATACAAGATCTCACAAATTACAATGAATCAATTGATTTATTTCTTTTAGAGATGCTATTCGATGGAGAGATGATAGCCAGGACATCAAGGGAGTTCTACGCTTCTCAGAATGGTGCCAAGTGAGCTTTCACATGCATCCAGAATACTTGTTCAAGGCTATTGTGGCGTTTAAACACAAACCTTCAAACTCAGATATAAGAGTTATCCTCTGAAACAAACTG
This sequence comes from Carcharodon carcharias, assembly GCF_017639515.1. NCBI lineage: Eukaryota > Metazoa > Chordata > Chondrichthyes > Lamniformes > Lamnidae > Carcharodon > Carcharodon carcharias. The sequence goes on along the minus strand of NC_054481.1, from coordinate 102,670,755 downwards.
GCGACTTGTTTTTAGTGTCATTACATAACCAAATCAAAAATACCCATCTATTTAGCTGACATAGCATCCACTTGACAGCATACTGGGCATAAATCATTTGCAGTTGTCACAGGGTCTATCTGGAACACAACTCAAAGGTGGGCATAATACAATCGCGATGGTTAGTTCCATTTATTGTAAATACGTTGGGTCGCAATTACCTCAATGCATAACAGATCCATCTGTTTCCTGGAGAGAAAGTTTCAGTGGGAGACACTTCTTCATATCTAGGGTCTGGTCTCTACCTATAAACGTAGACTGTTTCTCTTTCATATGATGACAGATGAGATGTGCATTGCTTGTCTTTCTGTTTGATTTCATTTTCTCACTGTGCACCAAGAACTGTATATTTGTGCTACTTACCATTGCAGAAAATCAGGAAAGTACTTCTGCAGAATATAAGTTGTAGCCTATTTTGCCATCCAACAATCTGACAGATGCACTCTGCATTTGGGGTCAGTGAGAGACAAAAAGGATACAATAAAAGTTAGACATCTTACCAAGCTCGATGTTCTGAGATGTGTCAGCTGTGTGCAGCACAGCATCTTTCCCCTGCTTCAATGGTCCATTGATGGAGGTGCCTTTCACATAGTAGGAAAGCTCACAGGGTAGTAGATTTGTCAGGACGAGGGTGGGTAGCAAGTAGATGGTGTGACCTGGCTGTCGGTAAACCTGCATTGCATTGCCGGACATCAAATTTAAGGGCATGTAGTCAGGGTAGTTCTCCTTCTTAACTGCTACACAATACCTAGAAGTAATAACAAAAACTTTTTAATCTATCTTAACCTTTAATGTAGAAAAATATCCCAACGAGCTGTGACATGGGATGTGGGCTTCGCTAGCTAGGCCAGCATTTATTGCCCATTCCTAAGAGTGGGTCTGGAGTCACAGGCCAGACCAGATAAGGTTTCCTTCCACATTAGTGAACCAAATGGGATTTTATGACAATTAGCAATGATTTTGTCATCATCAGGCTTTTAAATCCAATTTCACCATCTGCTGTGGTGAGATTTGAGCCCAGGTATTACTTTGGGATACTAGTCCAGTGACAATACTATGCAATTGCCTCCAATGATCAGAGGTGGGTTTTAGGGAGGGTATTGGGGGGGGGGGGGTGCGGTTTAGGGACAGAATTGCACAGCATGAGGCCTAGATGGCTGAAGGCATGACTCCCAAAAGTGGAGCAAAAGGAGAAGTAAGAGAATATATAGGATGGCCAGAGTTAGTGAAGCAGGGTGAAGGAGTTAAACATGAGAATCAGAATTTAAAATTAGAGGTGCTGGCTGCACTTGAAACTCTTAAAATACAATAGGTACTCTATTAAGGAAGCTAGTTTTAAAGGAATATTTGTTCCACACACATGATTTCCTTTATATGCCCAAGTATGAATAGGCCGATGGCTTAATTTTGAGGTATTTTTCTGTTCATCAAAGTAAAGGATTCATTGATATGGGAAAAGAGTAAACTTTTATCTCTTTTCCCCCCAATGACAGTATCAAGCACAGAGGTTTCATGATTTAATTTTTACTGATTTTACTCTTGAATATTGAGGAACAGTGCAACATCTCTAGCTTGCTGCAAGCATCAAAAGATTTGATTTCAAACCTGAAGTTGAGTTGAAATCCCCAGAAGTTCAGTGGAAATCTGAAGCTGTTCAGGGTTCTGGCCAGGCCATACTTGGAGTGCTGCATTCAGTTCTGGTAGCCATGACATGAGAGGGCCATTCAGGCCCTAAGGGCAATGCAGACAAGTCCAAGAAAGCTAATCCCTGGCATTACACGATGAAACTTTTAGGAATGATGTGACAAGCTGGTGCTCCAGTTTCAAAAACAGAAGCTTCAAAGAATCTTACAGCAGTTTAACAAATAACAGGTAACATATACCTGAAACAAAGTCTGACACATCAAAGCAACAGGACAAGATGGCACTGGTTCATGGCCGTTAAAGGTAAAATTAGGGCAGACGTCAGGGAGTATTTCTTTACACAGAAAGTGATAAACATTTGGAATGCATTGCCAGGAAGAATAGTTAAGATCTGGACATGACTCATTTAAGAAACAGCTGGTTCCTATAACGTGAAATCTGTAAGATTGGTTTTCTGTAAGAATGAGATCAAATAGGTTTGAAGGGCTGTCTTCATCCAAACCTATTTTGTATCTTTAATTTGAGGAATATTATATCTTTTCCAATAAATACAATAAAAAACAACATAAGCACCAATTATTACTTTAAATAAGCCAACATTTAAAAACTAATGAAACAATAAGAAATGCCAGTTTTTGCAACACCGAATTTGCTCCAATTTTTGTGCAGAAAATGTAGTTTTAAAATAATTGAACATTTTCCAGGGAAAAATTCTAAGTATGAGTCAGAATAAGCTGCAGAATAAAGTTCTCTCTACACTGCCTCATCAAGTAATCTAGGTTAAGTATAGCACAGATTAGATGTAGAGTAAAGCTCGCTCTACTCTGCCCTATTAGTGCAATTTGACTCCAAAGTCAGTATCCCCTTCTGTAGCATATAGCATTCTATTTTCGTGACTGTACAATGACAATTTAGTGCAAGGGTATGATTAATATGGAGGATTTTGGCCACCTTTGAACTGGATTGAGAATAGCAAAACGCTATTTTCATTTAGAACTGGCAGAAAGCCTGATTGTTTTAACTCATTACTTGGGGCTGGATTTAAACTCAAGCTTTGAAAGTGACCGAGCAGTGTTTGTGCCCTTCTTTTGTGCCCAGTGTACTTCTGGTTGTAATTCCTTTACTAATGCTACACTCTTAATAGGCATAAAAGAATGGTTCCTATTTGAAATAAAAACTCTAGGCAGAGAGATCAAAAATGCACCCTCTATCTTAACTGCATGACTTTTTGTTCTCCAACAATGGAATTTTAATAAGCAAAGAAAGTGCATGATGAGAAACACAGTAGATCAATTAGCATCTGTGGAGAGAGAAGAGGGGTCAAATGTTTTGAGCCAGGCTTTTCTTCAGAACTGGAATTTTCGTATGCAGTGACTAAGTGTTGCTTCATGTTCTGAAGATTGCACAGAAAATGCTTTAGAAGATTATTTATCATAAATGTACGTCCAAAACATCTTGGGAATTTACAGAAATAGTTGCAACTGACATCGGAACAGATTGCATACCTGTAGGAGCAGCTGTCATCACAGTCTGACGAATGACACTCGCGCTTGCTGCTGTTCACCTCCCCTACTTTTGCCACACTGGTCCAATGGATGGGTGTTTTACAGAAGAACAGCCCAAGTCCCTTTGGTCTCGCTTGTAGACGCCAAGATGTTAGATGTAAGGGGATTGCTAATGAATCACCTGGTAACACTGCTGGCAACACCACAGGTTCTGAAATCATTGGAATTAGTTTGCATAAATTTGAGAACATACAAAAACAATGAACGATCTTTGTTGCCTAAGAAAATAACAGACCAACTACTAGTCTTAAGTCAGAGTCCATCACTGCGATGGCCCCAAAGACATCGAAGCTGAGAAGAGGCTGAAGCGAGACAGACGTCAAATTTTTCTATTCTTCTCTCAACTGATCATGGATGAGGAAGGCCACTCAGTCTATATTAATTCATTCATCTCTGAGATCCTAAAACCACAGTCCCCTCACTGTAGCATCCAATTGTTTCTTAAATAATTCCAGAGGCCAGAATTTTCCCGTCAGCGATTTGGGGGTGGGCCCCTCTCGCTGACGGGAAAATGACGTGGAATGACGTCAGGAGGAACCCCCAACATCATCCCGGTCCCTTTAAATTTTTAGGAAGGCCAATTGAGGCCATTGACAGGCTAATTAAGATAAGTAAAGGCCTGCCCATCCAACGTTAAGGCTGGCGGGCAGGCCAGGAGCCCCAGCGGGCTCCTAACACATGAAACCTCATCCACTGGCGGGATGAGGCTACATGTCCGTTTTTAAGAAGTTTAATAAAGTTTATGTCCTTTTTATTAACATGTCCCATCTCGTATGGCATTGTCACATGAAGGGCACATGTTAATAATATTTTTATTTTTCTATTTTTTAAGTTTTGTGCACTGTCACTAATCTCCCTGAGACACCACTTAGTCTCAGGGAGCAGTGCGCTCTTTCGCGTGCACATGCAAAAGAGCACACTTTGACAGCTGGGGATTCCCTCCCCGTCCGGCACGGGAAGCGCATTACGCTTCCTGTCAGGCAGGCCGCTGGGCGGGCCTTAATGGGCCTGCCCACTCAAAATGGTGGCAGGCCCCGTTTCAGTGGCAGGGGTTGGCTGTCTGCCCGCTGCCGAGCAGGTGGGGCCCGCACCCACCAAGGGCAAAATTCTGCCCAGAGTCTTTTTGTGTACCACTACTCTACCTTGAAGTTTAATCCATATGCTGATTACTCTGTGAAGAGAAATATCCAGACACCAACCTTAAATTTGCCATTTAGTGGTTTGAATTTATTTGCCCTTGTCTTACTCTTGCAATTTAAATTAGTGATATTCTGCATTTATCTCTTCCATTCTCACATCTACCTGCATGATTATCTCTCAGACACCACCTTTCCAGACAGAAAGGCCCTAAGTGGCTCCAGTCTTTGCTCATATTTCAGGTCTTTGACACAAGCAATCAACCTTATCACTCTATTCTGCAAATTAATGCGATGCTTATGTCTTGGTGATCAGAACTGGACACATTGCTCAAGATATGATCTTACCAAAGAAATATATACTTATTTGGTTACATAGTTTAATTTCTTATTGGCTTTGTTGATTATTGTCCTGCTTTGGTCTACCAGCAGCTTGCATACGTGGGTTATTCAACCATGGGGCTATCATAACAAAGCCTAACACACTGTCCACAACCAATGTCCACAGCATTTTCTATTGAGGACCAGCCACAGCCAGTTATTGAGCAGAACCCGGTTTGATTTTCCCTTCGTCGGCCCAGGTCACTGATCTCAATTATAATCCACTGCTGCTGCAAAGTTAAATCAAAAGGTGCATTCGCCAACTGAGGCACTGGAGAAACACATGCATAACAGCTTTAATAATTCGGAATGGATTACAAAGTTCTTTCTGAGCTAACAGGTTTCACCTTAGTTCTTACCTCAGAAACAGGAATGGGAAAACTCAGTTATGTCGCCTGGGGCTGTGAAACAAATATCGTTAGTGCTAAGTCACTGAAATACATGATAATAAGTTTTAAAAAAGGCTTCTCATCCAGAGAAGTTGTTAGACGTGTGGTAGTACAGCACTTGAATCTTGCTGAAAAAGAGACATGCTATCGAAGCTGTCCTGATGAGTGCAAGATAAAAAGCTATGTAAAATAAACCAATAGTAGAGGGAACAAGAATTTATACTGCATGAGAAGAGATTGGTTGTCAAGGGGACTCTGATTGGCAGAGACATTGCCATGAATGCAGCAGGGAACAGTTAACTGTTCACTGCCAAACTTTTGTTTCAAATTCAAACCAGGCAGATGGACTATGATTGGTCAAGGCATTGCCATCAGGAATGAACCAGGGAATAGCTGTCCCTCAAGCTTTTGTTTAGTTGGAAATGGTGTAATGGTGGACATGCTCCATCTGTCTGCAAAGGACAGGGCCCTGTGGCTTTTAGTAAATGAGCCATACTGCGAGCCCAACTGATAATCTTAAGTTGATTTTCAGTGTAATTTTTAGCACAATCAGGATTGTTTAGCAAGTGTTGTCCAATTGTGGAATCACATCTAAAGTTGGACACTATGTTTTGAGTTTTGCAAGCACAGGCTAGTTGGGTGCAGTCAGTACTTTGCCTGTTGTGAACAGCCGAAGGGGTGTGCTGTTTGATACAATCTGCCAGTCGCTGGGGTGTACGGCCGTCATACCCGGCATCACACCAGCACTGAAATTCATATACCACATTACTCATTTGTGTGATAGGCAGAATGTCTTTTTGGCTTCTCAGCAGTATCCTGTTCGTGGAGAATACCACTCGTGTTGCTACTGCATTGTAGCAGTGTGCAAAGGCTAGCTTCATCTGTTGCTCAAATTTTTGAGACACCTTACCCTTCCAGGGTAATCTGAGGTAGACTGGGCACTTTTCAGGGCCAAAAGTGGCGGCCTTAGGTCCATTCATGACTTTGTGCAATATACAGTGAGCAATCATCTGATCAGGGTTACCATTTTCTCGCAGGATGGTTTTGATGCGCTTTCTTGCAGCATCAAGCTTGTATGGCAAGCAAATGGCTCAGGTTCTATTTGAAAAAATAATTCTTTTCAGCTATACTAAAGACGCAAATGTTCACATTCACTGCCAGGGAGAATAACAAATTGCCAATTTAGATTTCTGAAAATGACTATCAATTGTAGCTAATTCACTACCTACTTTACAGTTGAAATGGCCGAATCTATCCCTAACTAAAAGTGAATGGCCATGATTAGGAGAATAGTACGTTTCATCGTGCAGTTATTTTATATAGTTTCGAATAACAGATTTTAGAAAGGATGTTTAAACCAACAGTTCAAAACAAAAAAAGCTGGTTATTTTTAAACATTGCATAAAAATATCTAAAATCTAATATTGGTCTCTTTTTTACTTTGTGGACAGCTTGTGAGCTTACAACATAAATGGATGGAATGGGCTTGGCGGGCCTGGTGATTCTTTCTTTGTCAGATCGGCCTTCCTGATGCACTCTTGAGCTACTGCTGAAATTCTGGAATAATTGTTAAGGAACATATTGCCATGTGGGTTAATGACTTACTGTCTGGGGCAGATGGGCTGTCCAGTCTCAGTTCCATGGGTACCTCCAATTTGTTTTTCACAATCAGCGCTGAGCGGACAGTTATCACTTTTCTTGCACTCCCCTCCAGAGTCACAGAAAACACAACCCGCACAGGGGGCAATGCTGAGAACTACAGGGGAAGGGAGAACAATGTTAAGTGCTCCTTTTATGAACAGAGTATTACAATCTGACTAATAATATAATACAAAGAGCCTGATCCATAATATTTCCTTTATAATATAGAAAACTAAAAAAAACTATCATAAATTTCAGTCCATATAATTATAAACCCAGTTTAAAACATGCCTGAACATATAGTAGTTACATCAGTTCTATATTTATATATAGGGCATAAGTTCCAAGCTACACACTCCTTGTGTGAACACTAGGCATTCACTCATTACACTGGCCTTAATATAGCACAATGATCATTTGGTACGGCATTAAAATATTTGTACGTAACCTGCACTGATAATTTCTGCCTTCTATGAATATCTCCAAAGCTAAATATTGAGACTGTTACATTTGATAATGTTAGACTCATGACCTGACCAGATGCATGCAAGGAGGAACTTGCACTTATACAGCTCCTAAACATATTAGCAAAGTGGATCAAAGGAATACATTATTCTTAACTTAGACAAATACACTAGCTAATTTGAACATAGCCAAGTTTCATAAATGGAAAATGAGATGAGTGTTCAGTTAATCTGTTTTTGGTGATGTTGGTTGAGGGGGGAAATATTGGCCAGGACACTGAGAAAACTTCCTGCTTTTCTTTGGTTCGTGTCACAGGAACTTGTATGTTCAAAAACAAATAGAAGCTCAAATTTAATAGTTCATCCAAAACATGGCACCTGAGGCAACACAGCACTCCTTCAGTAGTGCGCTCAAATCTCAGGCTTGATTAAATGTCAAATCCTGGGGCTTAAACACACAAATTTCTAAGTCAAGCAACAGTACTACCAAAGTGAGGCAGGGTAAAACTGGGGAGATAATTCAATCAGATAAATGAGCATCAGAATTAAATGCAACTTTGTCAAAAGATAAATCATAAGCAAGATTACAAAAATTACAATCTATTGTTGGTAAAGCTGCTTTTGCATTAAAATTCAATAATCCAATAATCTGAATAAATTAATTAATAACACAACAAAGTGAAAATTTAGTGTTAAAAATTGAATTATTAAATAATTTGAAATATTCAACTTCAAATTAAAGATAGATTAAAATCTGATGATGGATGTACAGCCACAGAAAGAATGCTTACATAGACATGTGGATGTATTATATTGGTCTTGCTGATGGGACTCCCAACCTGCATTAGCGAGAAAGTAGGTTTGCATTATACACATGACAAATAACTGGTTTTACATCAATGGTTGAAATAACTAAGCAAAAATGAAAAGTGTTATGTAAATTATGGTACACACTTAACATCCGCAACTGAAACTGTGAGGGTAATTTTAACCTAACCTGCTTGGTGGTGGAAAACTGGTGAGATCAGAACAGCCATCTATTTAACTTTCCATTGAAGTGAATGGGTGGCTGATCTCATCCCATCAGTTACTCATCAGGCAAGTTAAGATGAAAATTTCTCCATGACTTAGGTCAGTCCATATCTTCAGGCGATTTCATCTTGCAGAGGGAAAAGAGACACTCATTAAGCATTACAGCTCAATCCAAATTTGCCCTTACCCAATGTGCACTTTCCAGCTAGCCATTGTTTCCTCCTTGTTAGCCCAAGGACCTTACTAGTCAGTGTGTCGCAGTACCAGATAAGCCTGCATATTTAACAACTGCAACATTGGAATTGTGAACATTGCAACATTTTTGCATATGACAATAATTTACCTTGCCTCCCACAATTTTAAAAGACAAATGACTGTTTGTAAAAGTGCTTTCTGAAAATGCTGCAGCTTCAAAGTTGCACAATATCAAGCTGCTGTTCAAAAATACAGACTCCCAGAATTATATAGGTTTTGACAAATGTCGTGCTAACAGTACATCATACGCACCGTGGAAGACTGATTATTTCGATCAGGTGCTGCACACCGGAAGAAGATGCCAACTTTGTCCACAGACACTGGGCTCACTTGTTCCCACCCGTTCACCCGCACTAAAAGTTGGTGAATCTTCAATTCATGAGTGTGTCTGTCAGTACAAAAGCAAGGACAAGTAACACTGTGTCTTACACAAACATAGTTATGACCACACAAAGATTTTACATAAAAATGGCACGACTGATACTGCATAAATATAGTTACTGATTATTAGTGAGATATAAAAAGACTGTAGAGTGAGTACTTTGTTATTTTGTTTCATTCACCTGTGTCTTAGCTTTTCCCTGGCTTCAAATTCAAAAGGCACTTCTTCTCCTGGGAGCACCTCACGCCATTGGCTAACATTGTGTGTGTCATCAAGTTCTGCAACAGATCCTTCATGTATGAAACCAGGACTCTCACTGTGAGAAAGTGCCACTCTACAATGGAAAACAGCAGCAACACATTTATCAATGTCAGTGCATTATAACACTCTTATTCACACCCAACCTGCATGCTCCATCAGTTCAATCAAACGATCCGTTTCCAAGATTCTGAGAGCTTTAAATTCCGCACTCTGGAAAAGCTGAAAGAAACGGCATCTGAGAGGGGGAATCAGGACACCAATTGAGCCAACTGTCTGTTGCATAATTAAGTGAATTTGGCTTGATTAGGTATCTGCAGATTCCATATCAAACTTACCATCTGCCACTGCCCCTTCAAATATGAGGCTTGGGTATGTATTTGCAGTCTCTACATCAAACCTAATACATAGTGAAAAGGCTGCCTAGGGAGACGATGGAAGGAGTCAACATTGATTCATTCAAATGTAAATTACATAGATTTCTTTCAGAGAACATTTAGGGATATAGTGTGTGGCTAATTTGATATATGACATGGGTAAGGAACAGGTGACTTTGCACTCATGGTATTCAAAACTCTCTATTACTGGGGTGTTCCCCACATCATGCCAGGTCCCGTTGAAGACTAACTGATAGAGGTTAATGGCTATTAGTTACTAACTTCATTATCATATTATGTGACCACCAGGATGATTGAAAGAAAACTAGATGAACTGTGAATTTTTTTTTGTCTTGAAATTCTTGTGTCTACTGAGACTGCAGGCACATCAACAGCTCAAGCTTGCATAGCAAATGCTTAACACGCCCTAAAACATCGTGTTGGGGTGGGAGGGAGAGAGCAATCAACACTGGAAAGGAATGAGAACGAAAGCAAGGCACAGTCAAAATAATACATTTTGAGGAGGTTTCTAAAGATGGGAAGAGGTGTAACAAAGCAGGAAAGGGGTGGTATATGGAAAAAGTGTTCCAGAGTACGGGTAATAATGTTTGAAGATTGTGTCATCAATACCGAAACATAGGCCTGAATTTTACGTTCCAAGGTCAGGCGCGTGCCCAACCAAAAGACACGTAAAATTGCACAAAATGACATGGGGCATGCGTGGAATATTGAGGTCAGCGGGCATGCGCAGGAGTTGGAGCTGCAGCCGCTGACAATTAAAGGGCCAGTCAAGCCATTAAAAAGCCTATTGGCTGAGATTTTACATTGCCCATGTGATTTTGCGCTCGTCGTACGGGCAAAAAGGGCAGGCGGGCAGCACATTTTTATCAAATTCTCATCCAGGGGCAGGATAAATGCACAAGCACTTTCATTTTATTTGTGATTTTGCTGCTGTCATATTTGAATTTTGTCAGATTTCTCTTTGATTGCCCAGCTTGTTAAGCTGGTTCACCTAGAAATCTGTGCCAAAGTTCTAATAAAACAGACCAGTCAGTACAAACAATGGGGAACATTGTCATTTACAAAAGATATTGGCCATGAAAATCCATGACCATTTGGCATACTGCCACTGTAATTATATGGGGAGGGGTTGAGCTGAGGATAGGGGCTCTCTGAATGTCAGACTGCCCATGACCCAGGCCTTCATTATGACCCAGCACTCAGATACTGCAGGCTTGTCATTGGAGGTGTCCCAAATGACCCATCAATAGATATGGAATATGACCAGATCCCTGCATAATTAAAAAGACTTTTTAAAAAGGATTCCCCTACAAAAGGAATAACCATACTTCGCTTGCAGCCCCAGCACTCCCTCCTTCACTTCACCCCCACCATGGCCACTACCTCTAGCTGTGCCACCTCAGCCAGGCAATCCAAAGCTGCTGCAATAGCAGCAGGTAGGCCAGATGCACCAGATGGCATGGGTGTCTACCATGTTGGAGCATTCTGCTCTATGGAGTTTAGTAGATTATGGGTTCAAGTCCCACTCCAGAGAATTGAGCACGTGGGCTCACGGTACCAGCACAGTCCTGAGAGAGTGCTGCACTGTTTGTGGTGCCAGTGTTCATCAGGTGTTTCGCACCCTAAGAATTTGACTTTCCATAGCTTCGCCGATGGCAGCAATTGCTGCTGAACATTAAGCAAAATTACCAAAGATATCCCAATGCCCAAAAGCATCTAAAAGTGCAAACCAGAGTCCACCCATCCTATATTAAAAAGGGACATTTTTTCTTCCCCCACCAAACCAACAGCCTATTCATTCTAACAGGAATACATAAACATTTCTTTGCTTAACCCAATGATAAATACAGATCCTGGATCTACACCAACAAATGATGAGAAAAGCAAAACTATAACCTTACAGGTTACATGCAAAATGATTAAACATATATTATGGAAAGTCTACACCTTAACCAGTATGGGAAAGAGAGTTAATGAAATGTACAAAAGAGATTTCACACCTAGTTGGAGTGGTGGTGAGTGTGGCAAACCACATGGTGCAACCTGTGTGGTTCCTGAGGGCATATGGCACGAATGGCTGCCGTCGTTTTGGTATCTTTCCTTCTGCTGTGAGGGAAAGCAAACAAGTTAGAATGGAAACCATAGGCTGATAGAGAATTTCCAGCTGGAGATGTGATTTGTCTTTCTGGAAGTTCTGATAAAAACATAAACCTGGAAATCATTCTGAGTGATATCTTAAAAGCGCTGAACACTTGTGGAAATAATTTTGCACAGTATGTTAATAAGGATGTTAATCTGTTTAAAATTAATGGGCTAATATGTTAAAATAACATAATTATTCTAAACTCTAACATTGCTCAGTGAAACTTCATAGAATTTTCAAATAATATCAAATTATAACTAACAGTGAAACTTCCTTAATAAAGTTAGGACAGACAAAATTTGGCCAATTATCCACCTTTCAGGCATAGATTGAGTTATGACCACCTGTCCCAAACAAACCCGTACCTTGCAAAAATAATTATATAGAACTGTCACAAAGGTTTTATGGTTAATCCAGCATAGAAAGTACTTGCCTCCAGGAGGGAGAACAGCAATTTGCAGAAAAAGGTTCTTGTAATGTAGGCAACTTGTGTGTACTGGGAAGCAATTTGCATTTTTGACAAATCTTCAAAGGTGCTTGATAGAGCTTCTAAAAGCACCTCATTGTAGAAGAATGATCAATTTCAAAGGTGAAGACAGAAAATGCTGGAATTACTCATTATGTCTGGCAACACCCATGGAGAGAGAAACGGAATTAACATTTCAGTTCTGTGACCTTTGAGCAGAACTGATGAAAGGTCAGACTTGAAATGTTAACTGTGTTTCTCTCTCCACAGATGCTGCCAGGCCTATTGCATATTTCCAGAATGTTCTGTTTTTATTTTGATTTCCTGCACCCACAGTATTTTATTTTGTACCAGAAGTGAAGAACTGTTTTGAAAGATTGGCCTGCGCCAAACATTCCATCCAGGTAACAATCAATGAGCAGTATGTATAACAGTCTTGGGAAATTTGTACTCCAGGCGACCCAGCATCAATTCCTTATCTTATCATGAGTTTAGCTTTTCAAGAGTGACTTCCTAATTTTGCTCACTTATTCCTCCCAAGTTGTTAACACACTGGTCTACACATTCTTTCTCCTCACGCTACAGAATCAAGATTCGTTATACAATGTTCTGCTCTAACTCTTACCCACACACAATGCTGTGGATCCCCTTCAAACTTCCCTTACTCCTCCGATCTAGGTATTTAAAACCTGCTTCCTGATTTATCGCATATTTTCTCCTATTCTTAGCAACTTAGATGGTGCTTTACACATTGAGCTTTAGTCCTTTCCCTAAGTTTCTGAAGTTAAAACTTGCTTAGTTGCCAAACAGAATTCTGAATGGCTTGTTCAAAAATCTGGTGTCAACAATATTTTGCACTACGTAATACGGATGGTATCCCAAGCTGCATATCAGCTTTGGTTTAGCACCACTTGGCTACATCAAATAAATGGTAAACAATGAGATATTATCTCAAAAAGATGTTAAGATCGAGCTACAGGGATTTGTCACAGGGAAGTCAAGGGGCTAGTGCGGGAAATAGAGAAGATCTATTGTTCTCATCTGTGTCCTGGTGACACTAAGTGACTGGTTTGGTAGATCAGTGAAATAATTCTGATACCAATGCATGGCTCCTGCACTCCAGTGGCAGGCATAAAGTTTCATGAACAGGCTTTCTACAAACCACACAAGTTGTGTTTGTGTACATAAAGTGAGCACACTTTAGTTTCTATTACAGTATGTTGGCAAGCTGTAGTCATTAAATTGCAAATGTGTGACTTCTGCAAATTCCTTTCCAGCAATCTTAATTCCAAGATCCAGCTCCCACAATACGATCAGCACTGCTGGCATGAGCACTGGTGCTGACACACAACAGTTAGTAACCAGTCATCTATTACAGCCAAATAATCAAGTGATGAAAGGTGACACTGTTAGTCGTTAGCATTCCAAAATCAGGAACCCCTTAACACAGACATTATCTGATCCTTTCACCTTGTAAAGATTTAAAATTTAGATTTTTACAGCAATGGGAAAAGGATATGCAATAAATAAGTTAAAATATCAGAACATAGGTATTCTATCTTATCACCATTGTGTACAGGCTGTAAATCTCAAGAGTCAGTGTACTCAATACAAAATCTCGCACGGCAGGAGGGCTCAGACAAACATACCTAATTCGTAATCTATCTAACTTTCTGGTTGTCAATTTTAATAGCCAGAAAATTAGGAGGGCTGGGATTTGGAAGTGCTGACCTCCAGGCCCGATTGACCTGTCGAGTAAGGCTCTGCACCAGGAGCATTAAAGTGAAAATTTACCCACAGATTACAATCTTCTGATCAGTGTAATTGAATAATTACCTAGGAAATAGTTTGGTCCTTAAGAAGCACAATATAAAGAGAGAAAGAACAATATTGTATAAGAAAGAACAATGAACAGAGAGGCAAAGTATTTATTTTATGCTCATCTTGAAATAACTATCTGTCTGACAACTATCTAGTCTTGTCAACTGAAATCCAAGCTGCTAAAACGCAAGTGTGTAAATTACCACTGGAAGCTGCAGATTTATTTTTAAAACTGATGCATGAACCAGCTACTCTTAATTGAGATGCTTCTCAAATTACAATCAGGGTGCTCGGTGCAGCATCTTAAAATGCAGATTTTCAGACAGCAAAGGAGGGAGAACTGAACATGTATCATTTTATACTGTTAGTAGACTGGAAAAAAAGAACACTCATCAAGCTGAACTGCTCTTATTTCAGTTAAACTAATACAATCTCAGACATAGCTGGCAAGACTTGGCCTGATGGTTATGCAACTGAGTTAAGACAATTGCCAGAATTTTTAAATGGATGGAGAAGATCTGGATTGTACCTAATGCATGCAACAGACTCAAGAGGTAACTTTCAAAACGGTACACTCCATTAAAATTTAGAGTGCAAAAATGTTTCGACTTTGTTAAATACGGAAGTTGCAATACACAAACAGGAATTCACAAAACTAACTCTCCAAATTTTCCATTGGGTTGGGTCAGGCCTGCGGGCGATTGGCAGGGAGGGCACAAGGGGGGTGAGTTGGGTCAGGAATGGGGGGGGGGGGTCAGGTTGGGGGGTCGGTTCTGGTGGTTTGGTGGTTGGGGGTCAGGCCTTGGGTGGGCCTGGAGGAGGGAGGAGTCCCATGTGGGGTCAGGTGGTGGGGAATACCATGAGGGAGTGGTTAGTTGGGTTTCGGTGGGGGGAATCCCCTGGTCTGGAAGTTCCGTGGGAATTAGGGGGTTGGGGTGAGTCCTGTCGGGCATTAGGGGTGGGTGGGTGGGTGTGTGTGTGTGTTTTTGCGGGGGGAGTCAGGACTTCACAATACTTACCTAGAAGCTAGGACAGGTTTTAATTCTTCTAGCCTTTTCCTGAGTAACTTTTGCTGTAATCCTGTCGGAACCATCAGGAGTTTGCAATTTAAATCACATTTTCCTATGGTTTCCAGCACAGGGCAATTGTCCAGAGGAAGTTTGTGCTTCTGGGCAATTGCCCTGCAAACCTTCACCAGCCAGGTTCTGAGGCGCATTCCCCAGCGCATCTTTGGGGTACACCCCCAATCCAACATGATGGAGCTCGGACATTACAGCCCATAGTTACAATTACTGCAATTCAAAGTATCAAGCTTAAGGTCAACTGCATAAAGTCAAGTCTCATTTACAACAAAAAACATTTTCAGATAAGTCTGGCCCAGGATCACTGAACATCAAAGGCCTGGTGATAATTCTGTAATAAATAAAGTGAAAATAGGATCTTCCTGACAGCCAACTCTGAAGTCTACCATAAGTAATTTGATCAAATAGCTGATCAGGACCCTGTCTTTCTAACACACTTTTACAGTATGACCCTGGGGTTTAATTCCAATTTCTGATGCTATCAGAACTTATGACAATGTTTGGAAATTATACTCAATGCCAAACACTGTCCATGTGAATCTGGTCCTGCAGATTGTTGATTGGTCCACGGATCAAATTGGTGTTGAATCTCACTGCCAACTGGAGTAGTGCTTCAGTTGACTTAGACATTTGATTGGAAAGTAAATGCAATGGCTTTGATATTAATGGATGGGTGAGCCCGATAGTAGGCGATGAATCCGGCAAGGATGGGACATCGAGTCCCTGACGTTTCTAACAGCAGTGCCACATTCAAATAGCTCTTCACTGACTCCTTCCCAACATCTGGCTTGATCTACTGCCTGATCAACAGGCAGGAGCTGTAATGTACCAGCAGCCTGCCGCAGCTAGGGACCCATGACAATGGTGCCCATCAGACAGTGGAAAGAGGGCTTTGCAGGATACAATTTTCCAGAAGATTAGAGGGAAGGGGTTGGGACGGAGTTGGTGGTGCAGGAGGCCATGGCTGAAGAGGCCCCAAGGGGGCCTGGGTAGAGCACTCCTGCTCCTCCTGGCACACACCGAGTTCTAAAAGGAACAGATCGTTAACACTTACCGTGGCCATTTGGTATCTCCTACCTAGGATCTGCTGCTGGGCAGCTGACAGTGCAATAATGGTGTAATCTGATGTGACTTTTGAATGTTAACTAGGCCCATGCCTGGTTTTTGTTAGAGCCTAGTTGATGGCCTGATTTGGAACCAGGGGTTAGAAGTTTTCAATTTTAAACCCTCCCACACACCATTCTGACTGGCCAAGTCGGGTGGTGTGGCAGGGATAAAAAATTGACCCAATTATTTGAGTGCAAATTGCAAATCTCAGTTTTGAAGGTTTTATTTCATTCACAAATGAAGATGGAGACAAAACAAGGTACTGAAGCAAAAAGTGGCTGGTCAGAGAGTGACAACAGAAGTGCTCTTCAACTAGCACAGCCACTTCTTCACTGCTAAATGAAAATGAAATGGGGAAGAAAACAGCCCTGTGAAGCAAGAGAATAAATAGATGCAAAGAGAGCCAAAGTAACAAAAGGCTTGAACACAAAACAGGAAAACAAAGGTGGATTATATCCTGCAGTCTCGTCAGCATTAAAACTGAAACCATATATAATGAAATATTAAAATATATCAACTGATTTATTTCCGTTGGTATATCACACCACAACTTATCTGATAAAAGACACTGGAGGTTTTCTTCATTTCTCCCATTCCCTGGTACAGTACCTCTGGCAAATATCTGCCGCTCTAGGTTTGTCAGACTGGCAGTGCTTCTAGTTCTAAGATAGGCAAGAGGGTTGCCTGACAGAGAAAGAGAGGTCTAGTTAGAAAGAAAAACAGTTTCACTCGTCCAGGAAAACTGCTAACGGAAAAGGACTTTGTTCTGACTTACATCAAGGAAAGAAATGACAGATGAAGATGAGTGTAATGAATAGGGAAGATGTCATATTTCAAATCTTATCTCTATATTGTTAATACCTATTAATGGCATTTTGGTAGTCACTTTAATGTTCTTACTCGTGATTGGACACAGCCTGGATCTTATGCATCATTGAATCTATACTCCTCCCAATAAAAGCTAACAGCTATGCAAATCAAGTGACCATGCAGTCTTTTTCTTCCCTGATGCTGTTAATTACATTTGAGATGCTTCAGATGAGGGCCTGACAGGTACAGAGAAAATTGTATCGCCCAGTCGTTTAGCAAACAAGTAAAGACTCTCAGCCATTTCAAGTGTTTGAAATGGTTATATCAGGAAGGAGAAAAAAACCCAACAAAAGGAACAGCTCCGGACTTGAGATTTGTGTTCAATATAGCAAAGAATGTCTGTTCCTCAAGTCCTACAGATGTTTGACAATTTTATTTAATTGTGGAATATATGTTTTTGTTTTAGTTGTCTCACTTTGAACATCAAATGGGATTGCAGATAAATCGTCCCCCAGCTTGCATCAACCTTTCACTTTTGCCTTGTTCATTCAGCAAGGTTGAGGTAGAAAAGCTCAAATATACTACTTCATTAAAATACAGTGCAATGGAGTTACCCAAACTAAAGTAACTATTATGCCTTGCCAACTAATCAGCACCCCTTTTCTTGTGCAGTATAAGTTGTTGCTCCCTTTGAAATTTGGCATCCTAACAGCTGTCCTATTGAGTGCAAGATGAGAGGCTTCTCTCTTTCTGGCAATACTCAAATCTACAGGAGTTTGGAAATATTTATTCATTTCATAACAGATTCACTGATTTAAATAATCTTCTGTAATCAAGTGGTTTGCTATGCTGACTGTTTACCATTTAATTTATATTTTTAATAAACCCAACTCCTAGATTATTGTACAGGGTACCATGACATGGTGTTTCTTCCACGAGGAGGACAGGAATAAGGCATGCGTCATTCCCAGTGAGTAATTTACATATGTTTTTATCAGGCATTGGATTAAACAGCTCATAGTTTGAAATCCAGGTGCACTGAACTATTGGTTCTTAATGCTGAACTTCAGCGAAAAATCTAAATGAAGTCAAAAACTGTGATAACAGAATGACTTTTGGCATAACATCAGAACAACTAAAGTTATACTCCCAGTCTTTGCTGAGAACACCCACCTTACTAGGGGACGTGTTTTACAAACCTTTAAAGAGTCATCCAGGGGAAAGTACATCTCCCAATAGCTTATGCTTGTTTACACATCTACAAATCTGCTCTCAGCTGATTGCTTGGATGCAGAAGCCTAACTCAAGGTAGTAAATAGGGCTGAAAAGAAATTACAGTTAAAAAGGCAGCACTCCATACAAATATTAGTGACAATATGTGTTTCATCTATTACCCCCAAACCCCAATAATGGCACTTTTCGCAGGTATGGCTACTTCTCAAGTTCCAATAATATAGTGCTTTGCAGAATGGAATGGTTCCACCTTAGTAGTTAAAACAGAACAGGGTTGCTTCACTACCTTACAAGACTGGCATCTTTTATCAGGTCACAGCAGCAGTAAAGGAAAGACCTTCATGTCAGAGCCATATGTTTACAGATAAACTTGCTGGCAAGCAGACATCCAATAACAAGAAAGGAAAAAAGATTTAGATTTTTACGTTACCTTTTCATGTCTCTGAAAAGGTGCCTGAGAGCACTTCACATGGAATGAATTGCTTCAAAGTCCACCAACTATTGCTGAATGAGCAAATCTAACTGTCATTTTGCACACAGCAATGAGGTAATAGGCCAATTGGCCTTTTCTTGGTGACAATGGTTAAGGGAGGAACATCAATGAGGACACTGAGAGAACCCTCTGCTGCCCCTTTTTTAAAAAAAAATTGTGCCATGCGGCACTCCTTGTCTTGTCTTCATTAATGCTGGAAGTGGGTGGTCCCAACCCCAGGATGTTAATATCTAGCCCTGTAGCTCCAGATGTGACCAAGTCCTTTTTCAAAGCTCCATTTACCCAGTCAGACCTACACTTGACTCTGGTCCCAATTACATGGTTGACTCTTAATGACTTCAGGACAACTACAGATACTGACTAAATGCTGCCTTGTCAGTGTCACCAAGCACTTTTTTTTAAAAAAAGAGATTTTTTTTGACTAAACTTGTTGTTATTCTCCCCAGAGGAGACTGACTATTGACTGATTATGATGTAAGCAAGTCAATGGGGAACTGGGTCTGCAGTACACTTATGTAATATACAGAAACTTAGACTTCACGGCCCAGTTTAGACTGACAGAATAAGGCTATTAATGTGAATGATTTTAAGGTCAAAGTAAAGTTAAGATTTATGGTATTTGATATTGATTTGCAGATGAGTGTGAGTGTACAGTTAATGGAATAAAAAGGATGAAGGGTGGGTGAAGATAAACAAAGAAACAGTAACAGTTTGAGGTAAAAGCAGTTTCAATAGTTTATGACCACTTGAATAAATCCAGTAGTTACCAAAGCATCAACCAAATTCCAAATAATGCCAAAATTACAAAAATTATAGCCATATTATAAACTATCTTAAACTGTGCATCTGCTCCATATTAAAGAGCTAATAATTCTGTTTTCATTTCACTTCAATATTGAATGAATAGAAATGTACAAAACCACTTAAGTTATAATTAAAGGGAAGTCTTGAGTTTAATGTACTCTCCCTTTTTTGAAAAAAATATAGGTCTTATCCTAATCCTTAAAAAAAAAGTAAATGCTATCATTGGCACAGAGACCACCAAGTAGGCCTCTCTGGTGATTAGAATTACAGGAACTAACCTCCGTTTGGCTCCCAGGTTGGGCTGCACAACTTCAAATTAGCCCAAGGGCCAATTTGAGAACCCATTCTACAGGCTGGGAATGTATAAGTTATCAAAATAACAATGAAAGTTAGGATAAAGCAGTTATTTTCTTCTAAATTTCTTTCTAATTTATTTTCTTTCTAAATTTTCTATAAAAAGAGGATCACTTTGCAGAAGCCCTCTTCCTAACCCTTTGTTAGGCATTTTACATTACACCACAAGCTTCTTGAAATATTCACCAACTGACCAACAGTGTATTTTTCCAATTTATAGTCTAAGTTCTTTAGCTTCAACTAAAGCAAACAGATCAGCAGGTTCTGTTAGTAATAAACCACAAAGTTGAAATTATTCAGGGTTTACAGGAGGGAGTTGGAGACAATGTTTTCAGGAAGTAAGGTGGGAAAGAGAAAGGGAGTTTTTGCTAAAGGTAGATAGATACTTCACTGTTTCCAACAAGTCTCTAGTAATGAGACTGCATGGCATGCTTCAGCTTTAATAGCAACATATTTGCTCCTTGAGATTCACTTAACTAAACAGCATTATATTTTTAAAAATGAAACAGCTCTATTAATGTTTTAAATGGCTGGTCAACAAGCCTAGGATTTTCATTAACAAACAGATGAAGAGACTGAAATTGTACTGTAATTGTTTTAATTTATTATGATAAACTGCACCCCATTAAAGTATACCTGGGAATTTATCCCAAATGTCATTCATATGACCACACATTGTCTATTATTAATATTTATAGCAAATAACTGCTTCTAGACTTTCAATTGAGCACATTACTAAAACATTTAAAATTTTTAGAATTCTAAAAATATCCTACGGTTCTGGGCATTACTCTGTATGGAAAATTTGATACATTTCTGGAGTGATGACAGCATGGTTTGAAGGCAGGAGTATAACATGATAGCTAAGATTTTCTGACCTTTGCTTCCATCCAGCAAACTCTGCTCCATGAGTTATAACTTTACTACATTTCCTATTAAAATCCTCCAGCCCACAATACTATATTCAGTTTGAAGCATGCATGCAATCTAAGTAGTGACTGTGGATCATGCAAAGGTAGCCTCAGTCAACTTTCCAGGAGGTGCATTTTAACAGTTGATAACTTAAGACAAGCTTAACAATTTCAGTTTTTGTGGTTAACTTTTACAATAACTAATACAAAGTAAATTGCCTCTTTACTTACTCTGTCCAAGCATTAATGGATCGAGATACATCCCTGTCCTCCACTGAGATGTTCCTGGATACTCCCCTTCTTCCTTCTTACAGTAATCAGCAATCCAGGAGGCTTTAGTCCTTTTATATTGCTCTATAATACAGTATAGAGAATAATATTAACAAATTGGGAACTGGATTTGGATTTATGCTCATAGGCTTAGATACATCACGGTCTAACTTCATTGATTGCATGGTGGTTTTGTGCACTGTGTAATATTAAACCATACAGATTAGAGGATGCAGATCTGATTCTCACGGTAACTTATCTGAGCTGGGGTCATCTCTTTCTAGTAGGCCCATTGAGGAAGGCCAATTCAAGGAATAGAGAACAAGTCTCTCCCCTAAGAACACAGAGATAGTTTCAAAACAAAAAGCAAAGCATTGCAGATGCTGCAAACTTGACAGAGAAACAGAAACGGAAAATGTTGGAAACAGCAGGTAAGTTAACATCTGTAGAGACTCTTCATCAGGACTCTTCATTCTCCAAGTCATCTTCCAATGGAGACAGTGGAACAGCAAGGGTACCCAATGCCATTATGAAAGTATGATAGTGATGCATTGAAGCAGATTTCACATTGTAAGTGTAAAAGTACCACATGCTATCATATTAGCAAATGGAGGAACCCATACATCGCTACTTTCACACAACTAACCAACAACCTCGTTGCCACTTCTCATATTTTCTCTCTCAGAATTAGCTATATAACCTATCCAAAATGACTATGTTCTAACATCTTTGCCTGCTCTGTCTCACCGCTGAATGCCTCTGTCTCTCCATTTGGTCAATAACGCACGGTATTGCTAAACTAAAGTTTTCCTTCCCTGTTTTCGCAAGATGTAAATATGCCAACATGTACGCTCTGCCTCGCTATGCCTTCGCTGTGTTCAAAATAAAGGTTTATCACACCGTCTCCTACACTAGCTCATGTCTCTAGAAAGTTAACTTCTCATCTCATTCCATATTACCTTTCACTTCCAATCTACAATTTTTTAAAATCCAAGCTTAATTTCAGCTAATTGCCATTTCCCAATTTGCCTCATGATCTTTCCTACCAATGTCATCCTTGGTGCCACTCTGCAATATAAACCTAGGTTACTCAGTTCAACAAGTGATTTTCTGTGTCATCCACTTTAGTATCTGGCCAATTACCTTATCCTTTCAGTATATCTTTACCATAGATTGATATATTGCAGTGGCTCTTGTGCTGTATATGGACAAGCAGGAACGGCACATAGATCACAAAGCTGCAGCTGACAGAACTCTCCAGTAATTTTCAACACTGACTAAGGGCCCATCTGAAAGAATATGGATGATCCTCAAATTAAGAGCAATGAACATCTGCATTTTCATGAAATGCTTGCACTAAGACCTTGCCTAGCCCAGTACTGTCAAAGGTTCTATACCCATCAGGACAGATGTGATATTGATGTCAAGTCGTTGTTTTGCCTGCAGGTCCAATTTAAGGCGTGGTGGATGTAGACGGCTGGCTGCCTGCTGCTGCCAGCTCAGAAAAGAAGTCCAAGGCTCAGCAAAAGGTTCCCAGCCTAGAAAGAGATAACATTGGGAAAATCAAAAACATATCTCAAGCAGTAATGGTACACTAATTTCAGACATGCATACTGCTAAATGCTTTAACAGTTGATCTATTAGCTTAAGTGGTAAGGGTTAAAAATGGAATCAGGTTAAGATCTTTGCAGACTCCTACTTCTGCCTGTCATTCCGACTCACATACCATGTTTGGGCATGGTCTATTAGTGCATGGTTGGGCTACTGGATATTGTGTGGAATGAAGATGGTTCATATACAGGGAAAGGAAAACTGATAGAGGCATCCAGTTCTGCTTCTTTATGATATGGCATTGATGTGGCTATAGAAATGTCTACTGCGTTTAGATGAAAACAGAAAACTGCTCTCAGGTTAAACATACTTTAAGAATGATCATTTAAGGTGTATCTTTCATATCTGAAAGGACATCCCAAATGCTTAAAACCAACTGCAGTCAGTATTGGTGTATACATAAACATAACAGTCAATTGGTGCCCGATAAGGTCTCCAAAACAACATTGGAAATTCAGGCTCAGCTTTTTTTCGGCAATGTTGGTTCAGGGAGACTCACTTCAGTTGTCAAGCTCACTGGCCTTTATCTGTACAAATATTGGACAATTTTGCTGTGTAGCATTTCTAAATGCAGCAACAGTTAGATTCAAAAATAAATGAGCCTCAGGATTGAAAAAGGAACTTAAAACAAAGCAACAAATATTCCAGTTCCCAAAGTTAAATTAAAATAAATTTCCATAGCTGAGATTCATATGAATAAAGAGCACTTGTGTACTTCTCCCCTTGCAACTCTCCCTCACACCCTCCACTCTCTCCTGAAGGACTGAAGTGGGCAGAGTTCCACTGATGTCAGCAAAACTTTAGTTGGTCACTTAAGTGGCCAATCTACATATGAGTCTAGACAATGAGCACTAGCAGACTATTTAACTATAGCAAATCAGCCCGAACCAACTACTACACTTTCAAGCAGGAGTCACTGGACAACCATGGGAATCAGAGCACTAAGCTCAACACCATTTTTGAAACTTGCTAACTTAGCACAGACAGGGTTAAAGGTAGGGCCTTTTGATCTACACAGCTGCTGTCTGGAGAAAACAGGAAGTTAAACTGCACATAGCTGAAAGTTCCTAAGACTTAGCTCTGCCAATCTGTACCTAAATTCTCTGTATTTATATGCAACATGAAGAAATTAGTGTGTCATCCTGAATGAATATCTTAATAATTTGGGCGAAGATTTAATAATGATGTGTGTCAAATACCTGATTGACCAAAAACATCAGGCAAACTTGCATTTGTACAGCTCATCTTAAACAGAAATTCTTCAAAATTAAGACCAAGTAACACTTAAGACCAAGATACTGTTGTATCTTTATAGTAAACAGGGTTTCAAATCTTTGGATTAAGCCGATTTCATGGCAATATTGTACCAAATGCCCAGCGCCACAGCAATATGGTCTGGCAATAGTACATTCTGAATACAGAAACCTTTTCTTTTAAAAAAAAATCAAGCAACACTACCACTCTGTTCTTTGTGCAGAGATTTGGCCCCTACTGAAAGACCTTGTTGTCTGTGTATAGACATTAAGTCTTTGGTGTTAGAAAATCCTATCCAGCAGTCTGTTAGCTAATATGCTACGTCAGCCAGAAAATCAAAAGGACGGGCACAAAACTTAGCATGTCCCATGCTCCACTGTATTGTGATTTAAATGATTCCAATGAACCCTGGGGGTGGGGGGGGGGGGGGGTTTGGACAGTGTGGAGATTGACATTAAACAAAGCAGAAGCTCCCACAAAGCCAGAACAAGGCAGAAGGTTTTAAAACTCAAAACCTGATAAAAAATTTGTCTAATTTAATATGTTTCTAGCATTAGCTATGTAACTCTTCATAGTGAGCATTCAATTAAACAGTCAGCAATGCATATATTGACGACACCACACTGAAAAATCAAGGCAGCTGTTTAACATTCTGGCATGATTCGGAAAATTATACCCACTGGCGACCAACAGCACTTTGTCAAAGCAACAACAAAGGGATTATTAAAGGGATATATCCTCAACCCTAAAAAGCAGCTGGCGAAAATTAAAACTAAAAAAAGGTAGAAATTCACAACAAGTCAGTCAGCATTAGACAGAGAGAAGACATGTGTTCCCAAGAACACGAGTTCCTGTGAAACAAAATTTTACCCAAAGGATTAAAGCACAAACAGATTTACTGTGTATTTCCAGCATTTTCTGCTTTGCTTCAGATTTCCAGAATTTGCATGTTTTTCTCCCATCACAAGTGTTAAGCACAGGAGATGATGTGGCACATACTCCACTTAAATTCTGAGTTAGTTTTTAGCCCCATCTAGTGGTTATTATAACTGTACAGATTTAAAAGATCTCTTGTGTTGTCCTGTTATGCATATATAAATGCATCTTAATCTAGTGGACAGTCAGGCACAACAATGCAAAGGCTTTCCCTTATGGATCATTTGTTCCAGTGTATTGGGATCAGTTTATTTGCAGTGTCTAAATTTTAGTTATAAAGCAGTCTTTTTCCCTCTTGCAAGTTTGAGTACTGTCAAGATGTAATCTGTGAAAATGTAAACATTATACACTCCATTAACAAATGAAAGATTAGATTTAGTCCGAATTTGAGCTCTTCGAAAAATGAAGAGGGTTAATATAGAATAAATCCAGAGCTAGAAAGATAGGGCCCTACACATTCTCAAATTGGACACATCTGGAATTCTGTCTTATATTCCCTACACGTGTTCCTTAAGCACGATTACTTTCTCCTGGCCTTATACCATTTGGAATATTTAGGATCTCACCTGACAACTCACGGTTGTAGTAATCTCCGGAAAAGGTAAAATTGGAGGAGCCTTCTGGGTTTGTCCCGACTCTCTGCAGGAAGTACAGTCCTAAAACACAGAAGAAAACCAATCACCCAACTGAAGTCCCTAAATGTGAAGGGGCCCAATTCACTGGGTAAAACTATGGGCAGGTGTTCAAGAATACCTCAAGAGTTACTCCAGAATCTGTACTAACCAAAGTTAGTCTTGACTTCAAAATCCTCCTGAAATAATTTTCATGTCTTCAGCATGAATCATATTTCTGCTGTGTACCATAACAGAACTGGTAGAATATTGAGTATATATAGCTTAGGTTACAACAAGCCCATGACTGATTTTGCCCTTGGTCTAGTTCCTTGTCTTTTAAAAAATTCATTCATAGCATGTGAGCATCGCTGCCAAAGCCAACATTTTTTTATTTGTTCATGGGATGAGGGCATCACTAGCTAGGCCAGCATTTATTGCCCATCCCTAATTGCCCATGAGAACCGAGTAGCTTGCTAGGCCATTAAGAGTCAACCACATTGTTGCAGGTCTGGAGTCATATGTAGGCCAGGCCAAGGAAGGATGGCAGATTTCCTTCCCTAAAAGACATTAGTGAACCAGATGCGTTTTTACAACAATTGACAATGATTTCCCGATCATCATTAGACTTGTTAATTCCAAATTTTTTATTGAATTCAAACTTCACCATCTGCCCTGGTGGGATTCAACCCTGGTCCCCAGAGCATTTCCCTGGATCTCTGGATTACTAGTCCAGTGATAATACAACTACCACCATTGCCTCCCCATTCATAACTGTCCTTGAGAAGGTGATCGTGGACCGCCTTTTGACCCACTGCAGTTCATGCGGTGAAGGTACACCTACAATGCTGTCAGGGAGGGAGTTTGAGGATTTTAACCCAGTGACAATGAAGGAGCAGCAATATATTTCCAAGTTAGGATGGTATGTGCCTTGAAGGGGGAGTTGCAGGTGATTGTGTTCCTAGGTACCTGCAACCCTTGTTCTCCTAGGTGGTCGAGGTTGCAGGCTTGGAAGGTGCAGAAAGAAGTCTTGGTGAGCTACTGCTGTGCATCCAGCAAATGGTATACATTGCTGTCATGGTGCACCAGTGATGGGGGAAATGAATATTTAAGATGTTGGATGGAGAATCTATCCAGCAGGCTGGTTTGTCCCAAATGGTGTCGAGTTTCCGGAGTGTTGTCGGAACTGCACTCATCTCGGTAAGTGGGGAGTATTCAATCACACTCCTGACTTGTGTCTTGTAGATAGCGGAAAGGCGTTGGGGAATTAGGAGGCAAGTTACGTGCTGCAGAACACCCAGCATCTGACTTGCTCTTGTAGCCACAGTACTTATATGGTTGTTCTAGTTATGTTTCTGGCTAATAGTTAACATACATTGCTGAAAGTGGGGTATTTGATGATGGCAATGCCATTAAGTGTCTAGGGGAGGAGGTAGTTAAGACTTTTTTTTTGTTGGAAATGGTCTTTGTCTGACATTTGTGTGGCATGAATGTTACTTGGCAATAATCAGCCCAAGCTTGCATACTGTCCAGGTCTTGCTGCATGTGAGCATGTACTGCTTCATTATCTGAGAGTTGAGATTGGAACTGAACAATTGCAATCATCAGTGAACATCCCCACTTCTGACCTGATGCTGGAGGCAAAATCATTGATAAATCTGCTAAAGCTGGTTAGACCTAGGACATTGCCCTGAAGTACTCCTACAGCAACGTCCTGGGCTGACATGACTGACCTCCAACAACCACAAGCATCTTCCTTTGTGCTAGGTATGACGACAGCCACTGGAGAATTTTCCCCCTGATTTCCACTGACTTCAATTTTATTCAGGCCCATTGGTGCCACACTTTTAAATGCTACCTTGATGAAAAAGGCAGTGCCTCTCACCTTACCTATGGAAATTAGTTCTTTTACCTATGTTTGGCCTAAGGCTGCAATGAGTGGAACCCAAAGTGAGCATTGATGAGCAGGTTATTAGTGAGGAAGTGACGCTTGATAACACTGTTCACGACCCCTTCCATCATTTTGCTGATGATCGAGAGTAGACTGGTGGGGGGGTTAGTTAGCTAGATTGGATTTGTCCTGTTTCTGTGGATACAGCATATCAGGGCAATTTTCCACTTTGTTGGATAGGTGTTATAGCTGTACTGGAACAGCTTGGTTAGAGATGCGGCTAGCTCCGGACCACAAATCTTCAGCAGTACAGCTGAGATCTTGTTTGGGTACAGATAGCCTTTGCTATATCCTGTGCATTCAGCTGTTTCTTGATATCATGTGGAGTGCATCAAATTGGCTGAAGACTGGCTTTTGCAGCCCACAGTGCTTCTCCCAAGTGGGACTGGAGTACAAGATTACTAATTCATCTGCTGAGGGAGGGTGGTGGTAATCAGCAGATTTCCTTGCCCATGTTTGATTTGAGACCATCAGACCTCATGGGATCTGGTTTCAATGTTCAGGCTCCCAGGCCTACTCCCTCTTGGCTTTCTTGCACTGAGACACCACCGCCACCTTTGGTGGGTTTGTCCTGCTGGTGGTATAGAACACATCCAGGGATGAATGAATCTGGGGTGTTGGCTGAAAGACATGATTCTGCGAGTATGGCTATGTGAGGCTGTTGCTTAACTAGCCTGTGGGACAGCCCTCCCAATTTTGGAACAAGTTCTCAAGTGAGG
Organism: Carcharodon carcharias; assembly: GCF_017639515.1. Taxonomy (NCBI): domain Eukaryota; kingdom Metazoa; phylum Chordata; class Chondrichthyes; order Lamniformes; family Lamnidae; genus Carcharodon; species Carcharodon carcharias. The sequence continues at coordinate 102,642,595 of NC_054481.1, read as the reverse complement.
TGCGCTTTGCAGGGTTGATTTGGCTGAGTGTACCTTTGTCATGTGTAGGCCAATGCCGCATTACCCATCAAGTTTTATTTTTATTATTGTTTATTGTAGAGGTTTAATACAACTGAATGGCTTGCTAGGCCAGCTGAGGAAGCAGTTAAGAGTCAACTACATACAGCTTTGGCCGGGTAAAGGCAGCAGAATTACTTCCTTTAAGATGGGTTTTTTTAAACAACAATCCAGTAGGTTCGTGGCAACTTTTACTGATGTTAGTTTTTTATTCCAAGCTTAATTAATTGAATTTAAATTCCCCAGTTTCCATGATGAGATGTGAACTCCTGTCTCTTACATTACCAGTCCAGTAACATAATCGCTATGCTACATTGGTTGGATCATGTGAGCCAAGTGAACGATGGCCGCATCACCAAAGACATGCTCTATGTCAAGCTTGCTATCAGCACAAGACCAACAAGTCGCCCATGTCCCACGTTTGCAAGGATGTCTGCAAACGAGACTCAAGTTGACTGGGATTGGAGTTGATGCATGGGAAGTCCTCGCTGCTGACCGGATTGCCTGAAGACAAGTGGTCAGGAAGGGTGTGGAAAAAACAAAGAGCAAAAGAAATGACAAGATGGTGGAAAAGAGAACCCACTGGAAGGACAAAAGCAGCAGTTGATCTTGGGCCAACGTTACTTATTTGTGCCAGCTACGGAAGGGACTGCCGCTCGGGAATCGGCCTCAACAGCCACAACAGGCAATGTTCAATCCAGAATTGATATGCACCTCAGGCGCAGTCCATTGTCTCCCGAGACAGACGGATGCCATCACTACTGCTAGACCTAATGATATCTTTGCCCGCTAGGTCATTAAGGGAGCTGATGCTCAGTTTAAATTGGCTTGTCTAAGAAACCTACTTGAAAAGGTAAGTTCAGCAAGAGGTATATCACAATCCATGCAGTCATCAATCAGGCAGATACAGATGCTTTCAGCTTTCACCTCGATCCCAGAGATCAGCAATGCTGCGCCTGTTCCATGGCCATTGCTGCTGGATGCTGTTCCGTTTGCTGACACTGGTTCAGCATTCTTGAACAGCCAGGTGGCAGCCTGATTCAGTTGGCCTGCACAATTAGAAACAAAGCAGAAATAGTTATTAGGTGCAAAATACATTAGCTGCATTGTTACTGAAGAACTGGAGAATTTTACCATTTATTACAAACAGAATGTGTCAACTGCAAGGTTTTACTTTAATTACGACAGGGACACACTGGATAGTGACCAAGGGCATGAACCTCTGCTGATTTGGCCCTAACGGCCAAACTAACTGCTTTCCTACTGAAGTCAGTACAGCATAGTCTAGGGATCAAGCTTGGAATCTTCTGGTCTGTGGTACCAAATTCAGCCATTAGCATCTTCTTGATAAAGTGGCAGAATGTCATATATATAATTTGCAATATAATGATATTAATTTTCACATTTCTCACTAGATTCTCATCTGAATGAGACAGAAATGAAGTAACATTTTTTTTTTACACATTCAATCTGAATAACAGTGTCACAAACTGGACTTCGTTAATGAAGTAGATTTTTTTCTTGCACAAAGGGAAACCCACTATTTTCCCTCTTTTATGGTATCCAATCAACACATCAAATATGGTCAACAGGGCAGTTATGAAAATTATACCCAAGGCTTTGCCAGAGCTGCTTCAGGGCAACAGCCATAATAAAGGACAGGTGCTCGGTCTTTGCTTGGCACATTCCCAGTCTGAAATGGACGCTAGCATCACTGGCATTTGGGGCAAAACTGCATGTTGCTCGGATGGGGTCAAAGCTGTCGAGGGAAGCAGGAGGACATTGGAGACATGAGAATAGATGATTATTCTGGTCTTTTACTTGATTAATCTTTTGAAATGAGGGAGTATTTTTATAGAACTTCCCCCCGCCCCCCCCAGGGATAAAACAGGAGGTGGAGATTCCATGAAAGGATAGGTTGTAGATGGGCTGTGAAAGGAATGAAGAGAATAGCACTTTTGAATTCTATATTCTAAATTCTAATGCCCCAGGGCCCTACTGTAGTGCCCTGACCGATGCTCCAACACACTATGAAACCAGGCTATTCAACAAAGGTTCTGCGCAGGAAAAGGGAAATAGCCAAACAAGCCTACCACATTTTTCACTTAGATTTTTCAGTAATTTATTGCTTCTTTGAAATGGCTCAGACACACTGCAGAGTTGTTCACCTTCAACTCATATTTCTGGAATTCTTAGCCTTAAAGGCAGAAACCCCTAATAAATGTCATTTAATAAACTATTCACTGTTACAGTGAGTGACAAAACCATTCCATTAGCTAGGTTTTTACAAATTTCTTTTCAGGTCCATTTTCCTTCCAATAATAGTAGCACAACCAAGAATAGACTATCATGCATGAGAACCTAGCTTAAATGCTGTAGGGGGAATTATAAGATCATCTTAATGTATTTTCTACCTTTGCTTAGCAGCAATGCTCTGCGACAATCTTCCAGACTGAACCCAAGGTCCTGGAGTCGATCCAGCTGCAATTCTATAAAAAAGCAACAAAGTTGATGTATAATTAGGGTCAACAATCACTGCATTCCACATTACAGTCAAAGACAATTTAAACATTGTATTAACCATCTACATAATTCAAAGACCACACAGAAATCATCTCCACAGCAAAATTTCAATACTTCCCTCCTGTTAACATAATTGTGTGTGGGAATAAAGTGCAATGCTGCTACAATGGGTTACGTCAGTGTTTTTTCACTCAGTTCTAATTATTGTTAGCTGCCCTGAAATGCTGCAGCTTGATCGTTTTTAAATGAGAATGGTTGTTTTAAAACAGCAGAGTCCAGAATGGAATCTTGCTCCACTTCCAAACCTGAAGCTTTCCTGTTGCTAAACTGACTGAATTTGTATACTAGGGGAGGTAGTGGCATAGTGGTATTATCACTGGACTAGTACTCCAGGTAGCCAGGGTAATTTTCTGGGGACCTGGGTTTGAATCCCATTTGAAAATTGAATTCAATCAATACATTGGATTTAAAAGTCTGATGATTGTCGATTGTTGTAAAAACCAATCTGGTTCATTAATGTTCTTTAGGGAAGGAAACCTGCCATCCTTACCTGGGCCATCCTTACCTGGTCTGGCCTACATGTGACTCTCAATAATGTGGTTGACTCTTAAATGCCCTCTGAAATGGCCTAGCAAGCCATTCAGTTCTCAAGGGCAATTAGGGATGGGCAATAAATGCTGGCCCAGCTGGTGATGCCCACATCGCAAGAACGAATAAAAAAAAGGGACAAAATCCACTCGTTTTGGCATGCGTTCAAGCACTAAGACACTCTGGAATTCCTCAACTGCAGAAGTTTATGCCAGACACCTGTATGAGCAGGGCATTCTTTCATGAGATATTCATGAAATCTTACTAATTAGAACGTAATTACTTGATGAGATAGCTGAACTTTTCACCATGGGTTTAAGTCCAGCCTAGAAAGAAAAATTGCCCTGAATTAATGACTTTAGGCAATTTAAATCCAGTTTCTAACACATTAAGTTCACAAAAACAAAGCATTCGTCACAACTCAGTATTAACTGGCAATCTCATTCTGAAAGAAATAGAAAAATGACTGATATGAAAAATAGATATCTTACATTGGTGAAGCAAATACTCAACTGTGCCACTGGTGTGGTATAATGGGAGTTTAATCTGTGAAATACATCGTGAACATTAGGAAAAGTAGAAAAAAAAGGAGTTATTTTTCTCGGCATCAAAGTTCTGATCAACTTGAGTTTGCTATTGAACTCAAATTCAGTCAATACTTTTATCTACATGACCTGATTTGGTTCTTATTCCCTATTGGATTTATTAGTAACTATCTTATAGTTATGACCCCTAGTTTCGAACACCACCCCCCAAGTAGAAACATTTTCTCTACATCCATGCTGTTAAGTCCTTTCATTACCTTAAAGATCTCAATCAGGTCACCTGTCAACTGTCTCTTCATTCAGAGAGAAGAGCCTTAGCCTGTTCAGCCTTTCCTGTTAAGTACATCCCTCAGTTCTGATATTGTCCTTGTGAATCTTTTTGCCCCTTCTCCAATGTCTCCATATTTATTTTAAAAATAAAGGCCAGAACAGTGTACATTATTCAAGTGCAGCCTAACTAAGGTTTGATAAAAGTTCAACCTAATCAGTCTTTTTAATTCTTTCCATCTAGAAATGAAACCCAGTGTTTGGTTTGCTTTTTTATGGTATTATTAATCTGTGTTTCTGCTTTTAGTGATTTGTGTATCTTTATCCCTAGATATCTTTTTGCTCCTCTTTCCCATAAAGAGGCAATACATTGGCCTCTTTATTCTACCTACGAAAATGTATTACCTCAAACATCACTGAAATACATTGGCCAATTACATGACCATTCTGCAAGCTTATTAATGCCTTCCTGTTGTGTCAAACTCTTCATTTACATTAACTACACCCCCTCAATTTAATACTGTCTGCAAAGTTTGAAATTGCATCATCAATTCCCAAGTCCAAATCATTAATGTATATTTTGAACAACAATGGCCCCAGCACTGATTCTTGTAGAACACCACTTCTCATCTTTGCCAATCTGAACAGCAACTTAACAGTTACTCTCTGTTTTGCAACCAGCTTGCTATCCATTTTGGTTCTTGTCCGCTGACTCCACACGTTCTGACCTTAATCTTGAATTCACTGTGTGGCATTGCATAAAAGGCTTTTGAAAATCTAAATATACGCTACTTCATTCTTATCTACTCTTTATTCTTTTCTGCTCTTACATCTTCAAATAATTCACTAAGATTGATCAAGCATGACTTTCCTTTTAGAAATTTATGCTGATATATATTGCATCTCTAGAGGTTTTTCCATTACATCTTTGAATAAAGGTTCAATGATCTTTCCGACAGCTGACACGAAACTAACTAGTCAAGCCAAACTTGCACTATTTATATTGTAGGAAGATATACAGGAACAACTTTAGCTGTCCATCAGTTCTCTATTCCCATTTTTAATGAATTGTAATATACATATATAATTATGAAAATGCTATCTCTTCCCTAACTGCTTCTCACTTGCATGGAATCAATTCATCTGGTCTGGGGTGTTTTACTCCCTACAAGTATGATTAATTTATCAATTATTTCCCTCCTTTCTATCTTAAACATCCTTACAACTTTTTTGATCTCTTCTTCTAATGTCGAGGCCACCTTGTTGGTTGCCCTGGTAAATACTGAGGCAAACTATTTAATATTTCTGCTATTTTGCAGATCAACTGCCTTATGCATCCTTTAGTGGCACTATCCTGATCCTGACTTTTCTTAAGCTTTTTTCTGTGTCTGTGGAATAGAATTACTTTTTTATATTCCTTGATAGTTTAATTTTGTAGTTCCTTTTTGCATTCCTAATTATTTTACTTCTTTCCTAACCTCTTGGTATTCCCATTGACGTCCTCTCATTTATTATTTGTGTACATAGTGTATTCCTTTTTCTTTTAATTTCAATTATTCTCATCTCTTTATTTATCCATGGTGTTTCATTCTTGGTTAGTTCGTTCTTTATTTTTGGTAGAATGATTCTGTGCTGAATTCTATTGACCACCATTTTAAACATTTCCCACTGCTGTTCTCTTTATTTGTCATTTTGTTTCCCATTTTACCTTCTGTAGTTCCATTCTTTTCGCCTCAAAATTATAGCGTAAAGGGTAAATGGAACAGACTTTTAATGAGTGATATAGATTATGACACGCCTGTAACATCCGTAGTCATGCGCCATTTTCTACAGTCTCTGTACAGTAGACAGGCAACTCACAGGAGACGTGCCTTCTCGGTAATCCACCTTATACATAGTGTACATAGTTTTCCATCCACGGTGGTTGACAGGGCCCTCAATCGTGTCCGGCCCATCTCCCGCGTATCCGCCCTCGCATCTTCCTCTCCCTCCCAGAGCAATGATGGGGTCCCACTTGTCCTCACTTATCACCCCACCTGCCTCTGCATTCAATGGATCATCCTCCGCCATTTCCGCCAACTCCAGCATGATGCCACCACCAAACACATCTTCTCTTCACCACCCCTGGAGGCATTTCGCAGGGATCGTTCCCTTCAGAACATCCTGGTCCACTCCTCCATCACCCCCTACACCTCAACCCCTTCCCACGGCACCTTCCCATGCAACCACAGAAGGTGCAACACCTGCCCCTTTACTTACCCTCTCCTCACTGTCCAAGGGCCCAAACAATCCTTTCAAGTGAAGCACCATTTCACTTGCACTTCCCTCAATTTAGTCTAGTGCATTCGCTGCTCCCAATGTGGTTTCCTCTACATTGGAGAGACCAAACACACACCGGGTGACCGCTTTGCGGAACACCTTTGGTCTGTCCGCAAGCATGACCCAGACCTCCCTGTCGCTTGCCATTTCAACACACCACCCTGCTCTCATGCCCACATGTCCGTCCTTGGCCTGCTGCAATGTTCCATTGAAGCTCAACGCAAACTGGAGGAACAGCACCTCATCTTCCGACTAGGCACTTTACAGCCTTCCAGACTGAATAATAAGTTCAACAACTTTAGATCATGAACTCTCTCCTCCTTCCCCACCCCCTTTCTGATCCTCCTTTTTCCAATAATTTATATACATTTTTCTTTTCCCACCTAGTTCCATTATTTTTAAATGTATTTCCATCCGTTGTTTTATCTCTACCTTTTAGCATATTTCGTTTCCTCCCCACCCCACCCCCACTAGGGCTATCTGTCCCTTGCTCGTCCTGTTTTCCACCCTTAATGTCCCCATTAGCACATTTCTTAGCTAATATCACCACCATCAACACCTCTTTGTCCTTTTGTCTATGACATCTTTTGGCAATCTCCAACTATCACTGGCCCTCTATCCAACTTTACCTGTCCCACGACCCCTTAAACCAGCTTATATTTCACCTCTTTTCTATTTTTCCTTAGTTCTGATGAAGAGTCATTCAGAGTCAAAACGTTAACTGTATTCCTCTCCGCAAATGCTGTCAGACCTGCTGAGTTTTTCCAGGTATTTTTGTTTATGTTCTAGATTTCTAGCATCCGCAGTATTTTGCTTTTATCTTGTACCTAGTGTATATAGTTTTAAGTGTAAATAGTTTTAAGTAAATATCCGTGTCTGGCTACAGTTCCTCTATGCAAGATATTAGGTCTTGCACGTTCCCTAAAAGAAAATGTGCTTTTTCCCAATCCATTACTTTGATTATTCTAACCACTATTATTTTAAAATTGCTATTGCCTTTATGTTCCCCTATGCTTGCATCTCTTGTCTACTCTGGTTACTATACCATTACTAGGTCCAGTACTGATTTCTTTGTTTTTGAACTGCTTACAAGAGTCCTGAACACAAAGTAAAAATGCCATTCCTTTTCCCCTTACATATTTCCTCCTCCACTTTTTTTCCACTATTTGCTAGCTTGCAAGTTATCCCTATTAATGTGAGTGTCACTTTTAAGCTTGTCTTAATCTATATGGATTCTCTTTCCATTTTAATGTTCGTTATTTCCCCTTTTCTCTATTGCTGTTATGTGTAATTGGTACAGCTACTTCAATTCCCTTCTTCCCTCCCTATCCTTTCTGTCGTATATCATATCCTACAATCATTAACTATGTTAATTCTGGATGGTGGGTAAGCTGCACGACAAGTGAATTTCTCTTGGACCAGCGTCAATGTTATGCAGACAAACAAGGCAGTCAATTTGCACATAACAAGGTCTCACAAACAGCAATGAGATTAATGACCAGTTAATCTATTTTTGGTGAAATGAGCCAAGAGGGGAATGATAGGACAGAAGAGAACGTCAATGTGCTTTTGAAAATATTTTACATCCATTTGAAAGGGCAGAAGGCACCCCACTTTAATGTGGTATCTGAAAGAAAGCATCTTTCACAATGTAGCAATACAATAAAGTTCCTATCAAGGTTACGGTGCTCAAGTCCTGTTTCAATTACTGGTCACATACTTTTTAAAGAGATAGCCTACTGCATATTTCAGCAAGTGCCCTCAGATTAGCCTATGAACGTCCTTTTATTCCTCTGTCCATTACTTACCAAGGATAGGATCCATCTGGTATTTGGTTGTCTCTTTTTTCCCAGATCCTGCTGTTGAGCTGCCTGCCAAACGAACTGAATTGGTGTTTCCATTCACTGAATCAGGATCAGGCCCAATGGGTATAGCAGTGGTTTGTTTAGGAAAAGACTTCACAATTGCCAGGAATAGCTGGACATCATTGTATGAAAGCCTGATATCAAGGGTAGAAAACTGAATCTGCAGCACAAAAGGGTATGAAAGGACATTTAGGATCAGAACAGATGTGAATGGTCCCCTCCTATGTTTTTCATTCGATTATTCTATTCTAAGTATCAAATAGGCTTCTCTCTACTTTTGAACTATAATGAAGACAACAATAGTGCAAAGAAACCAATAAAATAGCCCTGAAACTACTTGGTTCACCTCCCCTTTGTTGCTGCCAGATCTACTGAGTTTTTCCAGGTAATTCTGTTTTTGTTTTGGATTTCCAGCATCCACAGTTTTTTGTTTTTATCCCTTTTGTTGTGGTTGTTTGTAGAATTTAGAGCACAGACCCGTGCTCTTTAAAGAGTTACTTAATTCAATTTCTGTGCTCTTTTCCGATTTCCTTTTAAATTCTTCTTTCTAAAATTCCCTTTAAAATGTTTTTGGGGTTATATGTTCTAATGGCCTTCAGACAAAACAAATCTTGTAATCCCTGTGTCCTTTGGTATTTGATAATCCTGAGTTTATGGCTCATTTTTCCTGATTTGCCAATGAAAGGAGTTATGTTTTATTTATTTTTATTCGGATGTGGGCATCATTGTCAAGGCCAGCATTTGTTGCTCAACCTTAACTGCACTTGAGAAGGTGCAGTAGAAGATTTGCTATACCATGTCTATCTCAGGCTTTGGAATATTGACAGGGCTGAGCTTCATTGCCTTTCAGTCCTCTTTTCTTGCATCCCAGCAAATTGAATGGAGTATTTATAGAAGGTAGTATTATACAGCTTCCTTAAAGCTAGGGAAACAACCACATTGCAAGAGAACTATCTAAGAGAGCATTTTTCCCCCCTCTCTTCTGGCGCAAAAGTGCCTGCCGTCCATTTGTTAACTGGCCAGTGGCATGAATTCAGCCACCAAGATTCAGTCCTGTAAGCCTGCTGGGTGAGCCTACACTGGGTACTTAGCTGCTTTAATGCTCCCTCAGCTTAATAACATTTTTGAGGTGCAGATGAACATTTCATTGCCCATGGGCACAATGATGGAGTGCTATTAGAACCTAAAGATCAGAAATACTTGTAAAAGCCAGAAGTAGAAAATGACATCTTCCACAGTGAATGTGAGTGAGAACGACTGGGGCGCCTGTTTTGAACCTTGATACCAGTAATCTAGTCACCACAGTTTGATGTTTTATGACTGCTTCATTCAGGTAAATAAATATGTACAGTAGTTCCACAAAGAAGTTTAAAAAGCTTAACATATATCAAGAACTTGATTTGTGCAAGAATAATACAAATTTAAAAAAAAATCACTTCCCTTTTTTCCCTCCCCCACACTGGAGACCTTTAGCTACAGTTACATGAACTTTGGCTGCCCTCCCATATCTCACACTCAAGTGGCCATTCTTCGTGTGTGAGCTTAGACAATACAGAGCTGCTCAAAGCATTACCTCACTGTGGTAAATCCACTGAGAATAACCCAATCTTTAAAAACTGAATAAACCTGCAAGTAATCATAATGCGTTGCATCAAAGAAGATGTATTTCCAGAAACTCAGCTCCTCCCACCCCCTTCAATCTGCTCCCTCCCTGAGCTGAAAGAAGCAGCCCATGCTTGCTTTGCTTCCACTAGAGTATGGTGCATTTAGAACTTGTGGTTCCACCTCTGGTGTTAATAACTCCACCTTTTCATGCCATAATCAGGAAAAGGAACCATGTAATGGTATTTCAATAATGAGAATTGGATCACTGACAGATTTCTCCATTTACTGCAGGTGTCCTAAAAACAAACTTCGAACACAAGCTCATTACTTCTAAAGGTAGCACTGGTTTAAGTTTGTATTGACTCATCCTTGCACTATGGATTAGATCATTCAAATTAAAACTCTTGATACAGAGTTTCATGTGACAGTAGAACATATTACAAATTCAGGCATGGAGGACAGTTTGCCCATTAGTTTTGCTGGGTAAAAAAAAAAATCACACAGGGCATGCTGATCTTCAAGCAAAATTTCTTCATTTTCTACAAAACTCTGCACAGGAGCACTACATTTGTGACAACTGTGTATACCCCTGTTGTACTGTTACTTTGTGCATTGCTTAAAATGTTAAATTACAGAGGTTAAAAATGTTGAGTCCCCTGCTTGTTTTAAAACTCCTCTTTTAAAAGCCTAAAGCACTGTATTTCTCCCTAGTGATTTATGTCTATAATAGCAATAACTTACAGCTGGAAATCTTTTATGGCTTTAGTTTGACTTCCTTTCCTTCTCTGCTCTACAAACCAAAAACATTAGCCTCTAATCCTGGGCTGAATGCGTCAAGGTGATTTGCAAACTATGACCTGAGCTTAAAATAAAGTGGCAAATAATGTGGGCGGGATAAAAGAAAGAAGCATTTTCTCTTGGGATTCTTACATTTATGCCCTACGTAACACGGGTTTGAGGCTACAACTGTTCATGTCAGAGGTTAATGAAGAGTCTACAAAAAACATCTTATTCTAATTGCCATTGGTGATTTGTCTTTTTCCCCTTACAAATAGCTGTAATCAGCACTTCAATCTCATTTGTGTTGTTAAATTATGGTCATCTAACACAATCATCTTTATTGTAGTCAAGGCATGTTAGTTGAATATGAAATGGAGCATTCATATACAAAAATCATAATCTACCTTGGTACCCTTAAAGAGGAATCTGTTCAATTACTAGACTGTCCTCCTCTCTTCCTTGGTTCTCTCCTATGCCTAGTGGCACAGGAAGCAGATGAAACATGTGCTTATGTCTGTTTCCTGGAATAGGTTACTAGCCTGTGGCCAGGGGTTATAGCTTATACCACTCCACATCAAACATGGTTGACCAGGAGACTCTCCTATTCTTACCACCTGCCATAGGCATATTGGAAGGATTTACAGGTTTATAATGAACCTGTTTGGCCACATTATGAATGTATCTTCCGTGGCCATCAAGTCCTGGAGTGGAACTTGAACCCAAAGCTTCTGGCTCAGAGACAAAGATGCTACCCACTACACATGAGGCCTTTCCACTAGACAATAGCTACTATGAGCTACTATTCTAAATAAATATTTTCTCTCAATTTTCTCCCATTCTTGAGAAAGTGCATGTTCTTACTGACATGCGACTCTACAGACAGCAGTTATTTTCAGATGCTATGCTGCTGTAAGTGGCCATTCCTCCTAAAAATTGATTTTTATTCAAGTTGAAAGACATCAAAGCCGAGCCCAATCCAGACCAGAACCTCACCAGTTAGCCACATATGCATGGGCCACTGGATTGTAATTAGGAATGTGAACACTGAATTTCTCCCTTCTTAACCAGGAATCTCAATCCGATTCTTGTACTCTGAACTGCTGCTAGGCTGAGATCAACTAACACCACAGATTACCTCAAGTACTGGTGGGAAATCCTCACTGCCAAAGGCATCCAGCAGCCCTGAGCTCTTCTGATAGATAGGGTTTCCAATCAATTCTATCTGCACGTTCACAGGATCAATGATGGACAGAGCAGTCTCTTGTTCGTTGCCAAGTCGGCATGAAAACACCTGTAAATAGGCATTTAGATTCATAAAATGCATAGCAGAAATGAGACATTAAACCTGCAGTGCTTACTGAAGTTTTCAAAAGAGCACATTAAATCCATAAAATTTACATTAAGCACAGTGACAACAGCACATTATTGGGAACAGATTTACACTTATGATTTACCACTCTACCAGGGTCTGACTTCAGTTATTCCATTGAGAATGCAGCAGTGGGTACCAAAGTATCACTCTATGATTGTATGAAAACATAGCCCAGCAGGAGAAGGCAAATCACTGTTATATCGCTAGACTCCTATCTAGAAATAGCTGATACACTGATGGGGTGGTTGCGGTTGTCTTATGAGGAAAGGTTGGACAGGCTGGACCCGTATCCACTGGAGTTTAGATGATTAAGGGATGATCTTATTGAAACATATAAGATCTTGAGGGGACTTGACAGGATGCATGTTGAAAGGATGTCTCCCTTGTGGGAGACTGTAACCAGGAGACACAGTTTAAAAATAACAGGTCTCCCATTTAAGACTGAGATGAGAAGAACTTGTGCCTCGGAATATCGAGAATCTTTGGAACTCTCTTCCCCAGAAAGCTGAGGAAGCAGGGTCAATTAATATTTTTAAGGCAGTGGTAGATAGATTCTTGACAAGAAGGAAGTCAAAGGTTATAGTAGGTAGGTGAAATGTGGAGTTGAGGCCACAATCAGATCAGCCATGATCTTATTGAAAGGCAGAGCAGGTTCAAGGGGTTCAATGGCCTAACTCCTGCTCCTAATTCCTATGTTTGTATATCGCAATATCTTTACAGTGCAGAAGGAGGCCATTCAGCCCATCAAATCTGCACTGGCTCTCTGAAAGAGCATTCCACCTAGCCCCACTTCCCTGCCTTAGCCCCATAACCTTGCACATTCTCTTTTTTCTGAGGGCCTAAAGTTGAATTAAAATTGATGGACCTTTATATTTGATTTTGCTTAGTTTCCAAGTGGTTGGCACTTCAGCATTGCCATCCAGGAAACAGGAGGTTACAAATAAGGATTCCACCACCATCTGTTGACTGGCTGTTTTCCAAGTTTTCCATGGGAAATCTACAAGCCAGCTGCTGAAATAACTTTAAATGTTAAGATTACTCCTGGTGTGTTTTTTTTAAAAAAAGGAGCTATGAACAGAATTCTATTTTGAAAGCATAGTGAGAAAATAGAAATCTCAGTGCTTCGCACTGCAAAAGGAAATTATCTGTACATCAGACTGGGCTGAATCTTCTGTCGAATGGCAATTACCTTTGGATTGCCACTCCGCTCCTTTTTACTTAGTCTGGAGCAGCACATTTCTTGCCTGGACTTCTGACCCGGGCCTGCTAAGAAACATGTAGCGCAGCTGCTCCTGGAGTCTGTTGATGCACTAACAAGGCACCTGGGGGGTTGGGGCAGCCAGGAGCCAAAGGGTAGTTGGAAGGGGGGGCAGGGGAATCAGCAGGGTTGTAGGGTGGTTAGTCGGGTGGTAAAGGGATCAGGAGGGTAATCAGGTGGTCAGTGGGGTGGAGGGGATGGTCAGTAGTATAGTACCCAAGAAATTAGAATTACTTTTAATACTTTAACTTTTCCTGGGTAACTATTCTGCTAAATGAGTCACAACAATCTAAGGTTTCCGACTTTAATTCAGAGTTTCAATGCGGTCCTTGCGTGGGGGCAGAGGGGTGGTGGTGGTGGTTACCCAACTCATCTTCCAGGGTACCTCCGGGGTAAGGAAGATCTGGGCCATTATTTTCTCCAAGGACTGTATGCAACACTGAATTTTTTTTTTACCTCAATTCCTCCAAGGCTGCCAGAGAATGGCCGATCCACAAGCCGTGGCTTATAGGTGAGCACAGTGGTTGCCTTCAGAATGATTGCATTTGTATCGTTGCATGACATGTCTTCAACCACAACAAATTCAGTGCCTGTTAAAATAAAGTTATTTATTAAAGACAATGCAGGCTAGGGTGGAAGACAAAACACCAATAATCTCTGAAGTTGCATTCTGAGAAGGTAATTCCTTTGGATGTAAATAGCTCAACTGAATATTATTCTACATGCTATAGTTTGTTCTTTTCAAAAATCAGCTTTGAGCATGTGGGAGAAACAGACAGCTCATTCCTGGTTGCCCAAACAGCACTTAAATCAGTTACATATCATCCATTTGACTGCAAGCCCATAAATTACCAGGTTTACCAAATTCAATTCCACTATGTGCCACAGTCAGATCTGAACTAGGCCAGTACAATAACTACAAGACTACTGTAGGTAGTAGCTTATGTCTCAGGACAATAATGATGGATTGAATGTACAGGAAGTTGAATGAAAGTAGAATTAAAAGTGTAAAGAGCAATTGTTTCTATAACTCATGATTGAAGTTACTTGTTGCAATTAAGGAATGCTCAATAATGTACCTTACCCCTAGCACATTATTCCCCATGTATGAAATCATTATGTCTTGTTGGCGTACGGTTTCATGATGGCCAATGCCCATTGGTATTATCATGGCCATCCCGCATGTGTGAACCAAGAAAGCGAATGCCAAGAGATTAGTGAACCATATTCCCTCTTCAACATAGCATTCACATTTTCCTGCAGGTGCCATGAGATAGTCATCAAGAGTTGAAGCTATTGGTAGTCTTAACCAATTCTCCCAAGTCCAGAGGTACTTATGCCAAATTGCAATGCCCCAACTTCATCCCAAGTAAACTAAAAGCAAAATACTGCGGAGGCTGGAAATCGGAAATAAAAATAGAAAATGCTGGAAAAACTCAGCAGGTCTGGCAGCATCTGAGGAGGGAGAAACAGAGTTAACATTTTGAGTCCATATGACTCCTCCTCAGAGCTAAAGAGAAGTAGAAATGCGATGGGTTTTATACTGTTCAGGAGGGGATGGAGTAGGTGGAGCAAAATAGAAGGTAGGGTTAAGTGGGAGCTAAGGAGAAATTTGTCAAAGATGTCAAGGACATAGGATAAAGGGAGTGTTAATGGTAGTGAGACTAAGAAGGTGCTGATAGTGGCATAAAGGTAAGGTAGCAGAATGTGTTAATAGCAGAACAAGGGTACATCCCAAGTAAGATCAACTAAGTCAGCACCGGCCAAAATTCAAACTAATGGTCCCTCTGGTCCAAATGGTTCAGAAATACATCAAGTGAAGCTCATCCATTTGGCTATTGGGAAGGGCATCTTTTTAGGAAATATAAAATTACTATGTCCTCAAATAGATGTTCACTTGTAAAACAGATCTGGAAATGAATAGAACATTAAAAAAACAACCAACTGTTTTACTGAAACTTAATGAGATTGGCCTGAAAACACTTTTTACCAGTTACATTGATTTTCACTTCCAAGTATTTCTCATTCGGCACTGGCACAGAAGATCGCTTTGTGATAACTCCATACTTCACCGTTTTGGGGACCAAGACCTCGCCACCAACTTTTCGGTTGCGGGCTGGTGAGGCGTTTTCTTGTTTCTTTGGGCTGTTATCAGACGTTTGTAAGAATTCCCGCACAAGCATCAGCCAATCAAATATAACAAAGACACGCAGGTTGTTCAGAACCACAGTGAAGCATGAAGTATCTCTGGTTGACCTGGAAATCAAGAAACCCTTTCAGTACTTCTGACTGAAATTGAGATAGAATTCAACTTATCAGCAATATCCAGTGCAGAGTTTTTATATTTTAATAATTGGAAAAGCTACTCAGAAATGAGGAAGAGTCATTGATAATAATCTACTAATTTTCCCTCTAACAGCATAGCTAAAGAAACCTTCTGCAGAGAATTTCCTGCAGAATACATGTCTTATCACTACATAGATTAACATACTCAACATTCAAGGAGGCTCAGTGGAATAATTTAATGACAAAGGCATGGATGAGGGTTTCAGCAACATAAGAGCTCAGGTAGGGTGGAGGCAGATAATATTGTAGAGGGGGAAGTAGGTGATCATCTTTATAGAAAGAGTACAGCATCGGAAGTCCAGTTTGGTTAGGAATAAAACACAAAGGTTGCAAGCAGCCTAATGCAGCCACATACAACTGGGAAAGGGTTAGAATCAGTGACAAGGGCATAGAATTCGCAATGAAGGCCAAAGATGATGGCTTCAAGATTCCTAGTGTTTGGCTGAAGGAAACTGCAGCTTATCCAAGACTGAATGCCAGGGGATGAGAGAGTGAAGGGTTGAATGAGGTGACGCAGATGTAGAGCTGCATGTTGTCAGCATTCATGTGAATGCTGTTGCTAAGAATCAACAAGTAGATGAGGAAGAGACCTGTGGGGACAAGAATCAATCTTTGGGGGTAATGAAGGTAACAGTGCAGTGGTGGACAAAGAAGTCATTTCAGAGATAATCTGGGGATGCGCAGGTAGACATGAGTGGAATGGAGTGAAAATAGACCCACTCAGTTAGACAGAGAGGCACTGGAAGAGGATAATGTGGTCAGCTATTTCACAGGTTATAAAGAGCTTAAGAAAGGATAATGCAACACAGTCATGACCACAAGACATTGTTGGTTGTGGTTTTAGTTAGGATTATAACCTGCGCTGTGGCAGGGACAGGAATCTAATTGAAAGAATTCAAACAGACAATTGCAAGAGAGATGGGGGTGGATTTGGGTGGTCACAACATGTTAAGGGAATTGGAGATGGGAGGCTGGAGAATGGAGATGGGACAGAGAGTCAAAAGACGGATTTTTCCAAGGAAGCGGTGATTCCACTTCTTTTGAAAAAGAAAGGGACAGCACATGAGACCACTTACAATGTTAGTTGGCATGTGGTTCAGGAAGGTCAGTGAATGGGGTTTTGGGAATAGGAGGTAGATCTCAGACATGATGATCTCAGAGAAAGCACTTAAATAGATAGTATAGTAATTCATATACTAGGGCAGGTGACAGTGTGTGGGAGATTTGACTTGGAGGGCGAAGGGGAAAGCAGCAGAGGCAGCTGAAGAGATGGTCTGAAATTTGATGACAAAAGTCCTCAATTTTTGGAGGTTCTGGTTGAGAGAGAAGGAGAAAGGGGTTTCAAGTGACTGCTGGTAGTGGAGATAAGAAGTCATGGATTATCTTTGCATTGCAAGATGATCCTGAAATAGTTGATGGTTTTGGGAGTGAACGGTGAGGCCCAATAGTGGTTGATGTGGATTGGCCTGGTGGTAACTGAGCCAGTTATGCATCAGATATGCTCAAGCTGTATCACTGTATTTGAGGGAACAAGGATGGGAGCCAAACGGAGAAATCGCCAGATTGGAGTGATTTAAGGTTTTGCTGGGGACAAGTGCATTAAAGACACAGATGAGGAACTTGTTGAACAGATCAACGTTGCAGGAGGGTGATGGCAAATGGAAGGCTAAGACTGGGTAACTGGGAGTCAAAGTACAGTTGTGAGCAAATTGAGAGGTTTTTTTTCTGGGGTAAGTTCAGATGGAATAGGTTTGCAAGAGGGTAGGGAGATATGGGTGATGAAGGATACATGAAAGTGATTGAAGAATGATTTTGTCAATGATCAAGTTCATAAGACAATAGAAGATGTCAAGGCTGATTGATGTGGCCGTGAATATGGTAGCATAATTTATATGGAAGGAGAGATTTATGGCAGTCTGGGGCAGTGAATTCAGAGGGTGAGGGCACTGGGAGGTGAGATTGTGATTGGAATTACCAAGGGTTATCAACTCAATGCAAAGGGTAAGACATGAAAGAAGGGATGATAAATTGGGAAGAAACTTGGAGTCAGAATGGGGGTGCAGTAAACAATAAGGGTTTTGAAGCAGCAGCAATAGGGGTGGAATAAGGCAAAATGCTCAGCAGAGATGCCAGATGTGCCTTGTTGAGAAGGGCCACACTGCCAATGCAGCATTTTGGGTAGGCTAGGTGATGGAAAGCATATCAAGGTGGGGGATCTTCAGTAACAGACAAAGTGTCGCCGTCCATCAGACAAATTTCAGTTGAATGCACCATCTATAATATTCTCATGGATTTTTCCTAATTGTTCTTCTCTTTTTCCTCAAAATGAACCATTGAATTATGGCACAGAAAAAGGCCATTCAGCCAATTGAGTCTGCACCAGCTGAAAAAGAAAAAATCAAAAACTAGCCGCCCATTCTAATCCCACCTTTCCCCACCTGGTACATAACCTTGCAGGTTACAGCACTTCAGGTGCAGGTCCAAGTACCTTTTAAATGAGTTGAGGGTTTCTGCATCCACCACCAAATTCCAGACACCCACCACCCTCTGGGTAAAGAAATATTTCCTCATGTCTCCTCTAATCCTTCTATCAATCACCTTATATCTATGCCCACTGGTATTTGATCTCTCTGCAAGGGGAAACAGGTCTTTCCTGTCTACCTTATCTCGGCCCCATATTCTTGTACACCTCAATTAAGTCACCCCTCAGTTTCCTCAGTTCTAAGGAAAACAACCCTAGCCTATCCAATCTTTCCTCACAGCTGCAATTTTGAAGCCCTAGCAACATTCTTTTAAATCTCCTCTGTATTGTCTCCAAAGCAATTATGTCCTTCCTGTAATGTGGTGATCAGAATTGTACACAAAATTCCAGCTGTGGTCTAACCTGCATTTTATACAGTTCCAAAATTACACCCCTGCTTTTGTATTCTATACCTTGTCCAATAAAGGAAAGCATTCCATATACTTTCTTTACCACCCTATCCATCAGTGGGCATGCACTCCAAGGTGTCTTACTTCTTCTACCCCTCTCAATGTCCTTCCATTTATTGTGTATTCCCTAGCTTTATTTGCCCTCCTCAAATGCATTATCTCACACTTCTCTGGATTGAGTTCCATTTGCCACTTTTCCCCCCATTCAACCAAACCATTGATATCATTCTGGAGTTGACAGTTATCCTCTTCACAATCAAATACACTGCCAATTTTTGTGTCATCTGCAAATTTCCCCAATCATGCCTCCTACATTTAACTCCAAATCCTTAATTATAAACCAAAAACAAGGGACGCAACACTGAACCAATGGAAACCGCTCTCCATTTGCAAAAACACCCATCAACCATTACCCTTTATTTCCTGTTGCTGATCCAATTTTGGTTTCAACTCACCACATTCCCCTGTATCCCAAGGGCTTTTACTTTTCTGACCTGTCTGCCAAGTGGGACCCTGTCAAATGCCTTGCTAAAATCCATGTAGGCAACATCCACTGCACTACCCTCATTAATCCTCCTTGTCACTTCCTCAAAAATTTTGACTAAATTAGTAAGACACAACCTTCCCTAATAAAACCATACTAACCATCCCTGATCAATCTGTTCCTTTCTAAGTGGCAGTTTATCCTGTCTCTCAGAATTGATTCTAAAGTCAATCCAGGTTATGTTCCTGAGTTTCACTGGAATGGAAAGGTTGTTCTCTGCATCAGATTACTTAAAATAGAAGGTTAACTGTCCTTGACTGGATATTCTTCCAGACTATTAGCCTGCTAGCCAGAACACTGGTGAGGCTCTTATCATTAAGGCAATGTTAATATGACCATTTTCCTCTGTTCTTGTGGTAGAACGTGTCACTATCTAATTTTGTCTATCAGCTTAAAGGAGAAATAATACTCCTTAGCAGTTACATAACTATGACCATGGGCTTCAAACCTGAGTACCAGAGAGACAAGCATATACATCCATTTTGTGGCAAAGTTATTATGACCATAAGTGCTCAAGCTACTCATTTTCTATGGATCTGGCTGTTAGCATTTCCTTTTCCAGCCCCTCTCCCATTTTCTTTACTGCTCTGTTGAAGATGCTAACTTTTGTAGGGGTACAGTTCAATGACTACAGTCAACCCTGCTAGTAAATTGCCAAACTCTCCTTCGTATGTAAGCTTGAACAATGAGCATAGGTAGGCTATTCAATCATACGGAACATCACAAGTGAGCCTGATACTGCTCTTATAAGACATCCACAGATTTTTCGGCAACAGTCACTGTTAACTAATGGCAACGTTCAGTACTGAGGCTATTTAATGCTGCAACTGTTATACTGTTCCACACCTGTAATGCAGTTCCATCTGCAGTGAGGCTCGGTTGCTACTATTTTTTGATGCATCCAAAATGCATCCAAACACATTCGGTTTGGCGTCAGGGTTCATTGCTTGTCCAGTGCTTCGGGTATCGTATGCCATCATTGAGTGAGACACCAAATTTACGGACTTTGTTGTGTTTGAAAAGCTCTCATAAAGCAGCTTTGACTTTTTGAAATCAAACCTGGAGAGGAAATAGTTAATTTAATACAGAAACAAAACAGAAATAATTTTAGAGTACATACTCCAGAGATACACAAAGAGAATATATTGATGAAAAATATTGCATTGTGAACTGTTTGCAAAAGTTTACTCCCTGTTATTGAACTTCATCTTTTCCATTATAAGTTCCTATGTCCATACTTATAATGGAAACTGCCTGCATAAACTTGTCATGTTGTAACTGTATCCTCCTACCCATGATGATGCTAAAGTGCCTCAGTTTTGCACCTCAGTTTCTCTGCTTATTCTACAGTCAGTTGGCTGCACTCCTGATTCAGCCAGACTTCTAATCCCAGCGCTTGCCCCCATGCACCCTACTATTTATTGCTTTCAAAGCCCAGCGGGGTGTCAAGGGCAAGGCTTATGTTATGTTACAACAAACTTCACACTTCCTTGCTTCCCAAATTCTTGTAAGCTTTGCTATTTAATATGAATAATCAATACATAGAAAAATCCAAATACTATATAAAAATGGTCAGACTGGATAACTTTAAAACAGGAACTGAATTATGCTTGCAATTCTTGGCCCAATTATCATCTGCCCTCTAACTCTTCTTTACCCAAAGACTACATGTGATCTTGATTCAATACAGGCAACACCATCTAAGGTCAATTTATTTATAAATTTTATGCAGTCTAGGATGGTAGATTATTTATATTCAAAAGTATTCAGAAATACATCTTTCAGTAAACACAAAAGGCAGTGTTCAGGGTGGTTCACATGATAGGAACAGGAGTAGCCCATTCAGTCCCTTAACTCTGCCAATTCTCTCTGACTAAAGGGAGGACAATTGATTTCTTTGCTGGCTGTAAGCACTCTACAGGCTCTGGGCAATCTCAGAAGCCAGAAGCCCAAGTCCAAGTCCACAACTGGTCACAATTCAGTACAAAATAAAAAATTGGCAATGTTATGCACAGATAATAGAACAGCATTTGTGGGAAAGGGAATATAGAGCAGTACTAAATTGGGATTAAAGTGATATGCCAAGACGAAGCTCTTTGAAAACACAACTCATTTGGCTGCACTCCTGATCGAGACTGCCAATTTTGCAGTTACCGATGCCAGGCTTCTAATCCCAGCCCTTGCCCTACCTGCTCACTCCTCATAATTCATTGCTTTCAAAGCATGCTCTTGTACACTGGAACAGAGGTTCATCATTTCTCAAAAATGTCAGCCAGATAATCAGCGATGCCAAGTGAACTAAAGGTCTTGCACCCAGGGCTTTGGTGGTAAGGAAAGGAGGGGGAATGGAAGGAGAGGAAAAGCAAATGGACAGATCATCATGCTGGGTTCTTTGCATGCAGCTTTGAAGTGTTGTTTACAGATCAGCAAAGGTCCTCGGAGCCAGTGCCCTACAAATTGTCAGAGCCATGGAACACAAAATAAAGCCCACAAAGCAGGAGAAATGCAAAGATGAGAATATCTGCCAGTACCTTGCCAGTGAACTGCCGTTTGTGCCCTTGCCCTTTGACTCCAGGAGCTCCAAGCTGACATTCATCATATCAATCAGAAAGGACATGTTCGTGTATACTTCTCCAGTAAGGACTGTCTGAGAGGGACAGGATGAAAAATGAAATAAATCAAATGCCTGAATACTTGCCCAGTAACATTTCTAAACAAAATGACATGTTCAAACGTTCATGTTGTAATGGGCCATAATTTGTTATGGTAGGGTATGTAATGCTGTCTGTCATTAGTTAGACTCGCCAATGCACATTTAGCTTTTAAAACCTTTTGTGTGGCAAGCTGCTGTAAGTGAGAGATGATACCGTCACAGCAAAAACGCCGAGGGCAAGCAACTGTATACCTCTTTAATCAAATTAAAGGATTGTGAAATTAACAGCTCAAAAACTGAGGAGGAAGTGCAAATTAGAGTGAGTGAATTCAATGTCAAATCGGGTACAAAGAGAAATAAAGGAATGGAAAGAAACATTGAATTAAGATAAAGAAAAAAAGAGGCAGAAAGGAAAAATTAAATTTCCCCTTATATTTTTGAAATCTCCAAGAAAAACCTGAAGGAATGAGTCTATAATTTATTATAGTTAATTTTCAGGGCCAGAGAGGCTGGCTGGCAGTAATTAATACTTAGCACATATTCATCAAACATTGAACAGGTTATTAGACTGAAATGGCCAAGATTTAATTTTCTGCAGCAAATTTAGTTCATATTTACTGCATAAGTACAGTAATGTCACGCCATTCAATCTATTTCATTGACATAGCGAAATGTCATTTTTTTGTAATGTTAATGGCGCAGCAGTGCAACTCAAACAGTAACTTTTGGATATTTGACTTTCATCATGCAACTGCACTCACCTGAAATTGCTGTATCATTTGCGCATAAATAATTGCAAGTGTCATTAACCTCACTGTTATTTTGACTGCAAATAATGGCTTATTTTGTGAAATTATCCCAGCACCCTTGGCTTTCAGATAAGGCACTTATTAGGGATGCTTCTGGCAGAAAAGCATGGGAATTAGTCTTATTAAAGGCAGTTAATGACATGGACAGCAGCAAATTTTCTGCTCATATACTACCAGAAAATGGTGCATGACTCGAGAGGAAAATTTAAAGGACGGGAAAAGGATGGATTTCTATATTTAAAAATGAGCATGACAAAAGATGTTCAGTGAGTTAAACTCTAACCGTCAGCCTCTGGAGTCTGCTTTCAATCCAGATCAGAGTAATGGAATAAAAGATTCCTGCATCTGCAAGAATTCTGTGTGAAATGAGTTTGATCCCACAGAGCAAAACTGTCTTTAATTTGACACTAATTGGCAATCTCACTTAGTGAGGCCACCAGATATGGCAAATAGGAAAGTGTCACACTGGTACAGTTGGTGATTCTTTTTTAGGTTAGGACTCAGGTGCATTGTTAGGGCAGAAAGAGAAAGTTTTACACGTATCTGTCTCAATGACGTGAGACTGCTTGATGCAGGTACTAGTTGCCCAATATGAGAAAGTGCCCTCTTCTCCAGCACTTATACTTCTCAGAAATCCACAAACCAAGTCAATAGATGTTATGAAATGTTTGCTCAACAACTGTTCAGTATTCTTTGCATCTTAAGTATGCCTTGAAGCAATCATTACTATTAATAATGAAGCTGAGAACAAATGTAGAGTTTCATCTCATTTAACACAGAAATTGTCGTGGCTTTTCAGGACCAGATTACTAATGGCTGATTTTGAACTATAAATGGATAATTTAATAACCAAGCTGTGCATACCCTGCCACACCCCATAATTAGGCAAGTACTGTCAGGACTGCTCAACAACGTACTACAAATGGAACCCACTGCAAATTATGTAGAAACCCAAAACTTTGGCAGCTTACTTTACAGTTAAACACTCATTTATTTTTCCTTCTGACAATTTTCAAGATATCTAATATCCATCAAAGGTTTTCTGCACAACTAGAAAGAACAACGCAAAAAGGGAGCGAGAACAGGGCAAAAAGAAAACAGAAAAAACCAGAATGCAGGGTAGCTGATTAAGAAATTTCAGGTTGAGGATCATTTAAGGTGGAAGACCCCAAAATCATATTTCATTCATATAAATTTTATACATATTACTCAGTACAATCAATGCAGCATTGAGCAATTGGCAAAAAAGACGATGTTTTTGTCCACAGTGCAATGATGTCCTCAAAAAAAAACAAAGTCACCAAAGTATATCTTGCAGGAACAAAATTCATCTCAACCCTGGTCAATTAACTCCTCTAAACATTTCCATGCTCTATTACTTTTATACACTTACATGTATGCTGGGGTCTTGTAAGTCAAATGGCCTCATGAACTCTTCAATGGGTTCCCCCAAGTTGTTTTGAATTAGCCCACGAATCAGTTTGTATTTATTAAGATCCAGAGAGCAGTGTACCGATGACAGACTACCGTGGATCGCCACATCGGGGACAACATGGCTTATCTCCCTAAATTAATACAAATATAGTCATGAGCTGATACAGTGCAGCCAACAGAAATATTTCATACTGAGCATCTCTACAATTACTAGGTTTAACCCAAAAACATAAAATGAAATGTGAAATGGAAACAGTGGGTGGTTTGACCCAACAGGCCATGTACAGTTTTCTTCTCATTGATTTTAACCTACCCCTCAATTTATTTAAAATAGATAAGCAACCTTCCAGATAAAAAAATTCTGCAAAATTTCTCCCCGACCCTTGTATATAATCAATTAAAACTCCTGAAAATGAAAAATAAATACATTGTGTCTGATTTTAACCCATTCAAAATTCACCCACTTGCAGAGAGTTAAAATTAGGCCTACTGTGTTCCTTATAGAGAATCGGGACTGTTCTTATCACCTGCAATCCCACTCATTTTTCAACCTCTGCTCTGCAATTCTCCCTGTTCCTCTTTAAATGTGCTAAGTCAGGTATAGGTGCAGCAGCCCTCCAATATCTCCATGTGTGACACGGAGCTTCTGTCAACTACCTTTTCCCTACCATTTGAACTATATGGATCACTTCTAATATTTTAACATACACTGCATCAGTGACTACGTTATGCCTGCGGGTGTCTGTTTAGAAATGTGCCACTCTTATTGTTTATGTAATTACGGTGGAGAATTCAATGCGGAGGATGCAAAACAAGGATGTTTCGCACAAGTCTTTAGCATAAGGATTTTAGTAAAACAATGATGGGTCCAACATTTTGTACTTTGCCAACTTGAACTTGGAAAAACACCCAGTAAAACAATTAAATATTTTGTCTTTCCAAACTTGAATTGTGTCTGAAGGCAGTATTGAGTCGATAGCATTATACTGAAGTACTGGTTACTGTAGGATTGTCACTAGTGCTGTGAACAATCTGAGGTTGCACAGATAGGTAGAGGTGAGATGGGCCATTCAGCGAATCCAGCTTATTCTTTCATACAAGTATGAGAAGTTAGGGCTTTTTTGACTGGGCCTAACAATGTTAAAGGGTGATGTGGTAGAGTTCTTCAAGATAATGAAGGACTGAAATATGGTGCCTCCACTGGTCAGCAAGACAGTAGTAAAGGGACAATCAATATAATTACAATAATAATTTAAGAGGAGGTTAGGATAAGTTATTTGCAGGCGTATGGTTACAATGTTGACTTCTTTGGCATAGTCCATAAATTCTCCGAGAAGGGGATTAGATAATTACATTCAGAATTATTTAAGGCTGTGGGGAGAAAGGAACTGGAATTATGCTTTGTCATTCATGTGGCGAGAAACACGAGCTCTAAGTTGATGGGACAAATGCTTATTTATGTGATATAACATTATCAATCCTACTAATCAATATCCATGGCCTCCCAAGTGACTCAAACTCTTGTTTCCAATTTTCTATCCAAGTCCATTCCAGATAATAGTCACTGTGAGAAAAAGTGCTTCTAGACATTAGTCTTCAATTTGTTACTAACTAACTTATACATATGTATCCTACTCTTGATTTAATTTGAAATAGTGCTCAGGTTAACTTTTTCTATTTTACATGATATCTTATATTCTGCAACATCCCCTCCCATCCAAGACGAATGAAGTTTCAGACATGCAACTTGCCCCCATAATTCAAAACTCTAACTACAATTAAAGGCTTAAGCGAAATTTTCCTGCTGCAAATTGGTACTGACACACCAAACTAAGTATATAAAATTCAAACAGGTAAAAATGAGAACTTGAAATGTAAATTTTGCTATCAGTGAGATCACCACTTTGAAGGGACCCAGCAAGTTTAAGAGTAAACACTCACTTATCCAGGTTCCGCTCAACTTGCAGCTTCAGCCAGCATCGCTCCTTCAGCAGGTTCCCATCTACATGTCTCACCAGGTAAGATGGAAAAAGCAAGTCCAAACCACAGTTCTCAGGCCTTCCAGAAGGGTCTCTAGAGTGTCTCTCTGCAGTGAAGATGTCCATGTCCTGTAGGTCAACCACGATGCAGTCCAATAAGCAGATATGTTCATCTGAAAAACAAGAGTGAGGTCCCAGATTAACATTTTATTTTGTTTACCAATCAATAGAGGAGGAAATTCCTAATTCTGGCCGATGTCACTGCAAACTATGAAGATTTGACCCCACCCATGCTTACATAGGAACTTAAGGCTTTGGAAGAGGAATAGGCCATTTGGCCCTTCGAGTCTGCTCCAACATTCATAAGATCTGGTTATGGTCTCAACTTCACTTTCTTGCCTGTCATTCATAACCCTTGACTCCCTTGTCTATCAAAAATCTGTCTAACTCAGCCTTGAATAAGTTCAATGACTCAGCCCTACAGCTTTCTGGGGAGGAGAATTCCACATACCAACGGCCTACTGAGCAAAAAAATTTCTCATTTCCATCTTAAAAGGGAGACGTCTTATTTTTAAACCATGTCCCCTGGTTCTAGTCTCCTCCACAAGAGGAAATATCCTCTCAGTATCCACTTGATCAAATCTCCTCAAGGTCTTGTATGTTTCAATAAGATCACCTCTCTTTCTTCTAAACTCCAATGGGTATAGGCCCAGCCTGTTTAATCTTTCTTCATTAGGTAAGCCCTTCATCCCAGGAATGAGTCAAGTGAACGCTCCCTGAACTGCTTCTAACACAATTACATACTTTTTCAAATAAGAGACCAGAACTGTACACACTACTCCAGATGTGGTCCCACAGCTGCAGTAAAAATGTCCCTACTTTTACATTTCATTCCCCTTGCATTAAATGCCAACATTTAATTTGCCTTCCTAATCACTTGCTGTACCTGCATACTGGCAGTTTGTGGTTCATGTATCAGCACATCCAGATCCCTCTGTTCCATTCAGTTCTGTAGTCTCTCTCCATTTAAATAGTATACTCCTTTTCTATTCTTTATGGCAAAGTTGACAAGTTCACATTTTCCCACATTATACTCTGTCAGTCATTTTTTCCCCACTCACTTAACCTGTCTATATCCCTTTGCAGACTCTCTACCTCCTTGACAACTTACTTTCCTATCTATCTTGGTGTGGTGGGCAAATTTAGCGACCATGCATTCAATCCCTTCATCCAAATCATTGACATAGATTGTAAATAGTTGAGGCCCCCGCACTGATTTCAGTTTCTTTTCTGGAGCTGATATTTAACTGAATAAGTTGAGCTTCCAGACTTTTTTCACTTCATAAACGTTCTCTCCAGCCTGTAGCTAGTTTCTCAAGGTGAAGACAGCTTCCAGAAATAATTTTTGTAACTTGCTTTCTTACCCTCAGATTCCTGCAGCTCCACAATCTGTGGTTGGTCATGCTGCTCCTCTCGTGATTTGCAATGCAGGCTCGGTCCAGATTCAGTTTGCCGCTTATTAAGATTTGCTTTATCAGAGGAGCTGGCTCCAGTACTCAGTTTGTCCGGCCTGCAGGGAATGGACTGGGGATTGCCTGTGCTGGTTGCTGTTGTCTTCTGAATGTATAGTGGGGTATCTTGAGGTAGAGGGAAGCTCTCAGGATTCTGTCATGAAAGGGTCAAAAGTTATCAGAAAACAGTAAAGCAAAAGCCAAACATGGAATTTTAAAACTGCATATCCTTACAATGAAAGGCTTAAAATATGTAATTCAAAAAACACTATTGAAAAATTGCAATGTAAAATACTGATCTGTACATTTAGCACCTGCATAGTGGTGGAGACACATTTGCATTCTCTTCCTCCCACTCCCACACCGCCCCCCACCTCACCTCCCAATATCAGTTGCACTGGGGGCATTTAGTGCAGTAAAGTTTCTTAAGTATCTCCCATAAACAGAGATGGGAGAGAGACTTGATCTTCTGTTCAGCACAATCACAAGTCTCCTGAGTGCTATTAGGCAGCAACATGGGACTACGTCGAACATTTATCATCTCAAAAACAGATGGTGCCCAAGGCCAGAAAAGATCAAAAAATCCAGAGAGGAGAGGTTTCAAATACACACAAAATTTAAAAAAGATAAAGGGCAACTTAATGCTTCTGCATTTTCTAGTGCCTAGCTACAAAGCATGAAAACGGGCTTTTGGAGGGACTCATTTAGTATCTAACCTTTTAGGCTGGAAACGTAAAATTGGAAGGCTTAGGGGATTGAGAAATTACTTATTTTAAATTTCAGGATGTAAGCTACAGAGAAAACATCTCACTATTTTCATACAACAACCGCAGATCACTCCCAATGTGAAATTAAACTGATTGCAGATTTACAATTTAACACGTTAAGCCATATCTCTTCATAGGTAGAGTTATACTGCCACTTCTATGTTTGCTACACATAAGTTGGACTCAGGTACTAACCTGATTCCAGGCGGGCGCAGTGTGAGGACACATAACATTGCTTCACATCAATTTTTAAATTGATTTTTAAAAGCGTTCAGGAGTTTCTCTGGTTCTCCTGGCCAATTTAGAATTCTAAGCAAATTTATTTAAATCTAATAAGCATGCAATCCACATTCTCAAAAAACAC
This sequence comes from Carcharodon carcharias, assembly GCF_017639515.1. Lineage (NCBI taxonomy): Eukaryota > Metazoa > Chordata > Chondrichthyes > Lamniformes > Lamnidae > Carcharodon > Carcharodon carcharias. The sequence continues at coordinate 102,614,078 of NC_054481.1, read as the reverse complement.
AGAAGTTTCTAATACAAGTTTATTGCGGAAAATAAAAGCTCATGGTGTAGGGGGTAATATATTAGCCTGGGTAGAAGATTGGCTGGCAGAGTATGCATAAATGGGTCTTTGCCCGATTGGAAGTGACAAGTAGAATCCTGCAGGGGTCTGTGCTGGGGCCTCAACTTTTTACAATTTACATCAATGATTTAGATGAGGAGAGCAAAGGCATAGTAACTAAACTTGCAGACAACACAAAGATAGGTAGGAAAGTATGTTGTGAAGAAGTCATAAGGATATAGATAAGTTGAGTGAGCGGGCAAAAATCTGGCAGATGGAGTGTAATGTGGGAAAATGTGAAGTTGTTCACTTTGACAGGAAGAATAAAAAGGCAGACTATTACTTAAATGGAGAACAACTGCAGAATTCTGAGCTGCAAAGGGACATTTCAAACCCCGCTCTCTGCACGGACCCCCAGTTGCCACCCGAGCAGAACATCTCCAATGGGGAGGTTCAGGACGCTTTCCTCAGCCCATCCCAAGTGAAGCAATTTGAGCACACCATGGGCATGAAGGAACTCTCAGAGACAACAGGTTTGGTAAGCGACTAACTGCTTTAAAATGGGTGTAAAGATTGTATCCATAAAGGTGTGTAGCATTAAATCTACTACGCGATGTGTTGCGACCTTGGACTACCTTGCCAAAGTCAAAGCTGACCTGTTGTTTCTGCAGGAGTGTGCGATACCGCACCTCAGCTCCTACAGGCAATGGTCACGATGGTGGTCTCATGGGCCATCGATCTGGTCGGGAGGAAACGACTCTCGTTCCTCCGGCCTGGGTATTCTGCTGCGGGGAGGCAACTTCACCGTCTCCCAGGTTAAGGAGGTGGTGGGCGGGCGCCTCCTCGTAGCAGACGTAATGTATAAGAATGCTCCACTCCGGTTAATTAACGTCTACGCCCCGTCACAAGGGGCTGAGCGGCTGGAGGTTTTTCAGCAGCTCCCACAGCTGCTGGCAACCTCCAGGCCGGTCATTCTGGGTGGTGACTTCAACTGCATCATCGATGCAGCTGGACGATCCGGTAGGGCCGACAGCAGATTGGACGCTACATCCAGATCCCTGATGGAAACAGTAAAGGATGCCAAGCTGCACGACGTCTTCAGCAACCCTGCAGATGGAGCGCAGCGTAGATACACCTGGTCGCGGCCTGACAGGTCCGTCTGTTCCAGGATAGACTTCCTGTTTGTGTCCCGCGCATTTGCAGTCAGATCCGCCGATGTCAAGCCGGTTTCTTCTCTGACCACTGCCTCCTACTGGCTGACTGCCACTTAGAGAAGGACCAGAGGGTTGGCAGGGGGGTATGGAAGCTAAACGTGCAACTGCTGACCCCAGAGAACATTGAGGAGCTCAAGAGGGATTACAAAGGTTGGAGAACCATGAAACCCCACTTTGAGTCCCTGACACACTGGTGGGAAGCGATCAAGGGAAACATCAAGAGGTTTTTTGTCCTCAAAGGCACCCAGAAAGCTAGAAAGGAACAGAGGGAAATGTCCTGACTCCAGAAAAACATGCAGAATCTGCTCTGGCTGCGGTCGGTGGGGGTCGATATCAAGGAGGAACTCCAAGAGGTGAAGAGCCAGCAAGCCTTGCTCTTTGCCTCGGAGGCCTCCAAGAACATCTTCCATTCCAGAGTCCGCCCTGTAGAGCAGGATGAGACGTGCTCACGTTTCTTCTTCCAAAAGGTACACAGAAAGAACTCTGTGATCAGCAGCCTGAAGGAAGAAGACGGCTCAGTTAAGTCATTGCAATCTGACATTTTGAGGATTAGCAAATCCTTCTATGCCGGATTGTATGACGTAAAGCCCACAGACAGCACGGCCTCCCAGTCCTTCCTGTCCTCTATCACGGAGGTCTTAGATGACAGTACACGGGAGAGTCTGGACAAAGCGCTAACTCCTGACGAACTGACTGAGGCCCTTGAGTCCTTCGAGAAGAGTAAAACTCCCGGAAGCGACGGCTTGCCGGCGGAGTTGTATTCGGCTCTGTGGGACTGGATCGGCCCAGACCTGCTAGAAGTGTACGAGAGTATGCTCCTGGCCGGCAGTATGTCAGAATCCATGAGGAAAGGCATTATCACCCTCATCTACAAGCACAACGGGGAAAGGGAGGAAATTAGAAATTGGCGACCCATTTCACTGTTGAATGTGGACTATAAAATTCTGTCCAAGGTCATCGCCAATCGGGTCAAATCCGCTCTGGAATTGGTGATCCACCCTGACCAGACCTGAACTGTGCCGGGCAGGAAGATCTCTGACAGTCTCGTGCTGCTCAGGGATACGATTGCCTATGTACAGGACAGGGGTGGATACCTGCCTCATCAGCCTGGATCAGGAGAAGGCCTTTGACAGAATATCGCACACCTATATGGTGGAGGTGCTCTCCAAAATGGGGTTTGGGGAGGGAATTCGCAATTGGATCCAACTGCTCTACACTAACATCAGTAGTGCAGTCTCAATCAATGGGTGGGAATCAGATAGCTTTCCTATGAAATCTGGAGTCAGGCAGGGCTGCCCTCTCTCGCCTGTTCTTTTCGTGTGTTGCATAGAACCCTTTGCTGAGTCCATCAGGAAGGATCCGGGCATCAGAGGAGTGACGATCCCAGGTAGTGGAGGCACTCAGATCAAAGTCTCCCTGTACATGGACGAGGTCGCCATCTTCTGCTCTGATCCGCTGTCTGTACACAGACTTATCCACATCTGCGACCGGTTCGAACTGGCCTCGGGAGCCAAGGTAAATCGTGGGAAGAGCGAGGCCATGTTCTTTGGGAACTGGGCTGACCGATCCTTTGTCCCCTTCACTGTCAGGGCTGATGGCCTGAAGGTGCTGGGGATATGGTTCGGAGGGACCAGGGCACGCGTTAGAAACTGGAAGGAGCGAGTTTCTATGGTGAAAAGGAAACTGGGCATGTGGGAGCAACGCTCCCTCTCCATTGCGGGTAAGAACCTGGTCATCAGGTGTGAGGCACTCTCGCTGTTGCTGTACGTGGCACAGGTCTGGCCCATTCTACACTCCTGTGCGGTGGCGATCACCCGAGCCATCTTCCGCTTTATCTGGAGGTCGAAAATGGATCGTGTCCGCAGGGACACGATGTAGAAGCCTCTAGATAAAGGGGGAAAAAACGTGCCCAACATCGCCCTCATACTGATGGCCACCTTTGTGTGCGGTTGCATCAAGCGGTGTGTAGACCCTCAGTATGCAAACACCAAGTGTCACTACATGCTGAGGTTCTACCTGTCCCCGGTGTTGCGAAGGATGGGTCTGGCCACGATGTCGCGAAATGCTCCAAGTAGTTGGACCGTGCCGTACCACCTGTCCCTCGTGGGAAAATTTATGCAGAGAAACACCTTCGACCACAAGTCCGTCAGGCAGTGGTCGGCATGTAACATCTTAAAGGCCCTGAGGGAAAAGGAGAGGGTGGATCCTGTGGGATGGTTCCCTGAGCAGACTGACAAAGTAATTTGGCAGAATGCCTCATCACCAGAACTTTCCAACAAACACCAAGATGTAGCTTGGCTGGTGGTGAGAAAGGCCCTCCCTGTAAGATCCTTCCTACACGCCAGGAGTCTCACCCCCTCTGCACGTTGCCCTCGAGGAGGCTGTGGTGGGGAAGAGACCGTTGTTCACCTCCTTGTAGATTGTGTCTTTGCAAAGAAGGTCTGGAGAGGGATGCAGTGGTTGCTGTCGAGGTTCATCCCGAGCAGTTCTGTGACAGAGGATTCTGTGCTCTGCGGGCTGTTCCCAGGGACACACACCGAGACAAATATCAACTGCAGCTGGAGGATCATCAACTCGGTGAAAGACGCTCTTTGGTCTGCCCGAAACTTGTTGGTTTTCCAGCGCAAAGAGTTGTCCCCGACCGAGTGTAGCAGACTAGCATTTTCCAAGGTCCAGGACTACGTGCTGAGGGACACAGTTAAGCTTGGGGCGGCTGCCGCAAAGGCGCAATGGGGAAGGGTCGCTGCCTAAGACCTTTCTGCCACACTGCACTGGGGGGCTGGGAACTGTAAAGAGCCCCTCAGGCTGTACAGATTAAAATGTATGTCTGCCAATGTTTGAAATATTCATTGTTTTTTCTGATACACCTTGTGTTTCAGTTTGTAAACGTTGAACCTGTTTGTATTTTTGTAATGGTGATTTAAAATTTTCGAAATGTTTTTGAAGATTTATGAATAAAGTATATTTTTGCAAAAAAAAAAAAAATTCTGAGCTGCAGAGGGATCAAGGTGTTCTCGTGCATGAGTTACAAAAGGCTAGTATGCTGGTACAGCATGTAATCAAGAAGGCTAATGGAATGTTATCCTTTGTTACAAGAGGAATTGAACATAAAAGTAAGGATGTTATGCTCCAGTTATACAGGCCATTGGTGAGGCCACATCTCGAATGCTGTGTGCAGTTTTGGTCTCCTTTTTAAGGAAGGATATAAATGCGTGGACTCAGTTCAGAGGAGGTTTACAGTCCAAGAGCCTGCTAACATTTACCGCCAATGCTCAGAGGGGACAGTGCCATTGGGGCAAGTACTGGGGTTACCTCAACACTGTGGCATGGAACCATTGTTTGAGCCACTGCCTTTGGGATATAAATACAAACAGACATGCTGATGCAGCCATATTCTTGTTTTCATGTTACTAAAGTATTAACGTGCATAATGACCTTTTGAAATTACCATGCTTTTGGCAATATTGGTGCCTTTTTATCTGTTCATGGGATGTGGGCGTCACTGGCTAGGCCAGCATTTATTGCCCATCCCTCATTGTCCTTGAGAAGGGGGTGGTATGATGCCTTCTTGAACCACTGCATTCCATGTGATGTAGGAACACCCGCTGTACTGTTAGGGAGTTCCAGAAGTTTGACCCAGCAACAGTGAAGGAATGGCAACATAGTTTCAAGTCAGAATGGTGTGTGGCTTGGGGGGAACTTGCAGGTTCCCCATGCATCTGCGGTCCTTGTCCTTTAGGTGGTAGAGTTCGCAGGTTTGGACCATGTTGTCGAAGGAGCCTAGGTGAGTTGCTGTAGCGCATCTTGTATATGGTGCACACTGCTGCTACTGTGCGTCGGAAATGGAGGGAGTGAATGTTGTCGATGGGGTGCCAATCAAGTGGGCTGTTTTATCCTGGATGGTGTTGACCTTTGAGTGTTGTTGGAGCTGCACTTGTCTAGGCAAATGGAGAGTATTCCATCACACTCCTGACTTGTGCCTTATAGATGGTGGACAGACTTTGGTGAGTCAGGTGGTGAGTTACTCTCCACAGAATTCCCAGTCTATGACCTGCTCTTGAAGCCACAGTGTTTATATAGCTGGTTTGTTCAGCTTCTGGTCAGTGGTAACCCCAAGTTGTTGATAGTGTAATGCTATTGAATGCCAAGGGGAGATGGGTTAGATTCTCTCTTGTTGGAGATGGTCATTGCCTGGCACTTGTGTGGCACGAATGTCACTTGCCACATATCAGCTCAGGCCTGAATATTGTCCAGGTGTTGCTGCATATGGACATGAACTGCTTTAGTATCTGAGGAGTAGCAAATGGTGCTGAACACTGTGCAATCATCAGCAGATATCCCTACTTCTCATCTTATGATAGAGGGAAGGTCATTGATGAAATAGCTGAAGATGCCTGGGCCTAGGGAACTACCCTGAGGAACTCCTGCAGTGATGTCCCAGGACTGAGATGATTGACTTCCAACAACCACAACCATTTTCCTTTGTGCTAGGTAAGCCTCCAACCAGTGGAGAGCTCCCCTGCCCTGATTCCCAGTGACTTCAGTTTTGCTAGGGCTCCTTGATGCCACACTGTGTCAAGTGCTGCCTTGATGTCAAGGACAGTCACTCTGGAGTTCAGCTTTTGAGTCCATGTTTGGACAAAGACTGTAATGAGGTCAGGAACTGAGTAGCTCCGGTGGAACGCAAACTGAGCATCAGTGAACGGGTTATTGCTGAGTAAGTGCCACTCAATGACGCTGTCATTGACACTTTATATCACATTGTTGATAACTGAGAGTAGACTGATGGGGCAGTAACTGGCCAGGTTGGGTTTGTCCTGCTTTTTGTGGATAGGACATACATAGGCAATTTTCCACATTGCTGGGTAGATGCAGTTGTACTGGAACAGCTTGGCTAGGGGCGCCACTAGTTCTGGAGCACATGTCTTCAGTACTATTGTTGGAATGCTTCAGGGCCCATAGCTTTTGCAGTATTCAGTGCCTTCAGCCATTGCTTGATATCACAGGAAGTGAATCGAATTGGCTATGATGCGGGGATCTCGGAAGGAGGCCGAGATGGCTGAAAATGCTTGAGTTTTGTCTTTTGCACTGATGTGCTGGGCTCCCCTATCTTTGAGGATGGGGATATTTGTGGAGCCTCCTCCTCCAGTTAGCTGTTTAATTGTCCACCAGCATTCACGACTGGATGTGGGAGGACTGCAGAGCTTAAATCTGATCTGTTGGTTGTGGGATCAGTTAGCTCTGTCTATCACGTTTCTTCCACTGTTTGGCACACAAATTGTTGTGTTGTACCTTCACCAGGTTGACACTTACGCTTGGTGCTGCTCCTGGCACGCCTCCTGCACTCTTCATTGAACTAGTGTTGATCCCCTGGCTTGATGGTTGAGTGGGGGATATGCCAGGCCATGAGGTTACAGATTGTGGTTGTAAACACAATTCTGTTGCTGATGGCCCACAGTGCCTCATGGATGCGCAGTTCTGAGTTGCTAGATCTGTTCAAATTCTATCCCAATTAGCATAGTGGTAGCATTACACAAAACAATGGAGGATATCCTCAGTGTGAAGACAGGACCTCGCCTTCAAAAGAACTATGCGGTGGTCACTCCTACCAATACTATTATGGACAGATGCATCAACAACAGGTAGATTGGTGAGGACAAGGTTATGTAGGCTTTTCCCTCTTGTTGGCTCCCTCACCACGTGAAGACCCAGTATAGCAGTTGTCCTTTACACCTCAGCCAGCTCAGTCAGGTGTGGTGCTATCGAGTCACTCTTGGTGATGGACATTGAAGTCCCCCACCCAGAATACATTCTGTGCCCTTGCCGCACTCAGTGCCTCCTCCAAGTGGTGTTCTACATGGAGAAGCACTGATTCATCAGTTGAAAAGAAACGATAGGTGGCTTGGAAGGTTTTCTTGCCCGTGTTTGACCTGATGCCAGAGTTGATGTTGCAGACTTCCAAGGCAAATCCCTCCCGACAGTATGCCACTGTGCTGCCACCTCTGGTGGGTCTATCCTGTTAGTAGGGCAGGACATATCCAAGGATGGTGATGGTGGCATCTGGGGCATTGTCTGTACAGCATGATTCTGTGAGTATGATAATATCAGGCTGTTGCTTGGCTAGTCTGTGGGACAGCTTTCCCAATTTTGGAATAAGTCCCCAGATGTTAGTAAGGAAGACTCTGCAGGATCAACAGGACTGGTTGCCATTTCCAGTGCCTAGGTCAATGCTGGGTGGTCAGTTTGATTTAATTCCTTTTAGACTTTGTAGCGGTTTGATAGAACTGAGTGGCTTGCTACGCCATTTCAGAAGGCATTTAAGAGTCAACCACATTTCTGGAGTCACACGCATGCCAGACCGGGTAAAAACTGCAGATTTACTTCCCTAAAGGACCAGATGAGTTTTTACGACAATCAACAAGGGTTTTGTGGTCATCATTACATCAGCTTTTAATTCCATCAGCTGCCATGGTGAGATTTGACCCTGTCCCCAGGGCATTAGTCTGGGCCTGAGGATTACTCATTCACTGACAGTACCATTATGTTATCTCCTCCTCATCATCATCAGCCACAAGAACCCGAACATGGCACTGCATCTTTAATTTCAGACAGTTCATACTGAGAAGGACAAATAATATATTTTTGCTATTTCATAGCTTAAAATAACTGGCTTTCATGCAAGGGCATTATTGACAGATATGAGTCAATTTTCATAGCCAGTGGCATTCTTCAGTAAATTAGTTTGAAATTATTTTTAACTACCAGGCTGCTTCTACTTTAGAGTGAATTGACAGGATGTCAATGAGCTCATTCAGTAGCTATAAAGCCGTAATCCTGTCCCTGACCAGTCAGGTCTACTGAAAAGCTTGCATTACAGTATTAAGTTCTAGTTAAGATGAGTTGGATTTTGCAGTGTCAGTAGATTTTTATTTCAGCATACAATTAATGCACAATAAAAGCAGTGTCCAAATGAATTAAACTAGTAAATTTGCATTCCAAATCTCTAGCACAGCTTGGGCTGGCAGCTCCAAAGCAGCTGTCAGGTCACTTTCAAAAAGAAAAGAGAAGAAATTACAAGTGAACCTGTAACGTTTTTCCATTAAAGAGTATGTCATGCCGAGCAGGCATGAGGGCATTACAATTGTTTAAAACAAACCATATGCCATCTTTAAAAAGGACATTGCTGATCTTTAAGATATCTGCCACAGGTCACTTGACGTTTACAACTGCAAGTTGGCCACGTCTCTGGAAGCTTCCAAAAATTGCAACAGACATGCCTACACAACATCCTTGTGGAATGTCACACCTGCCATTGTCAGGACTTACCCCAAAACAAATAGGACAAGCCCTCTCACCTTCTGACTCCGGATCTGGCAGGTAGCAAAGGAGAGCTAATGAAACTGACTATGCGCAAGGAAATGCTTAGGATCCCTATCTGCCTCTATTACATATCAATGGTTCGGACCATGGGAAGTGAAAGCTACTTTGTTAATATGACTATCAATTGCTTTGTATCAATGTCCACTCATCACAAGATCAAATTCTTTGATTTTTGAAAGCCTTTTATTATAAAGACATGCTTGCTTTGGAGCAGTTGGCAGAAGTAACAACAGAAGAAACGTAACTGCAGAAATCTATAGGCTATAACATCTGGCCTTTAAAGAGCCAGAAGGCTTAAAGTTTAGAGTCTCCTTGAAACCTGTTCTGAAAAATTCCAAGTTCGTCTGGAATAGGAAACTGGGCCTCTGGCTCCAAGAATTACTGAGACTCTCTACTAGCTGTGCATCTCTTATTCCGAAGAAACTCCATGGAATCCTGTATTCAGCTATCTGAACTTCAACTTTAGGTGGAAAAGTTCCACGTCCCACTGGACTTTCACAGTCACATGAAACATTAACTATTCTGTTTTGTCTTAATATTTTGTAAGGGTTAAACCTGCTTTCTTTTACTGCATCTTTCTTGTGTGTATGTGGTGTGTGTGTGTGAAGTAGCGATAAATATTTCCAGGAAAAGTGTGTGAGAATAAATAATACTAGGGGGTAGCATTTGAGGAGCCTTGGCTCCTGAAATTGTCCAACAATTACGTGTGGACAAGAGCGGCGACTGCAGGGAGGATGAGCGAACTGACCATGGCACTGTGATACAGGGAATCATTCAAGTGGGAGTAGGAAATAGGAACAGTAGTGGTAGGGGACAGTTTAATTAGGGAGATAGATACTGTTCTCTGCAGCCATGAACATGAAGGCTGTGTTGCCTGTCCAGTGCCAGGGTTAAGGACATCTCCTCGGGGCTGGAGAGAAACTTGGAGTGGGAGGGGAGGGATCCAGTTGTCATTGACCACATTAGTACCAACGACATTGATAGGACTATAAAGGAGGTTCTGCTGAAAGAACTTGAACAATTAGGAGCTAAATTAAAAACCAGAACCTCCAAGGTAATAATCTCAGGATTACTACCTGAGCCATGGGCAAGCTGGCATAGGGTGAATAAAGTCAAGGGCTTAAATGTGTGGTTCAAAGATTGATGTGGGAAGAATGGTTTTCAGTTCATGGAGCACTTGCACCAGTGCTGGGGTAAAATGGAGCTGTTCCGGTGGGGCAGGCTTCACTTGAACTGTGCTGGGACCAATGACCTGGCAAATCAAATAACTAGGGCTGTGGAGAGGGCTTTAAGCTAAGTAGAGGGGGGGAAGGTTCTGGAAAGAGGATATGTAGGCTTACAAAGCAAAAGGATTTGGCAGCCTTGCAGGGCAACTATTTAGGTAATGATTCCCAGAGTGTGACCAGAAAGGACAGAGTGTACAAACATAAAAAAAAGCAACAAATAGAGTCAAAGTGGGGAAAAAATGGTAAAAACACAAAATTAATGGCTCTTTACTTAAATGCATGTAGTATTCGGAACAAGATAAATGAATTAACAGCACAAATAGAGGTCAAGGGGTATGATCTTATAGCCATTATGAACTAGGAAATGGCAGAGAAGTTGAATAAATACTTTGCATCAGTCTTCACGGTAGAAGACACTAATAGCATTCCAGAAATACTAAATAATCAAGGGGTAAAAGTCGGTGGGGGGGGGGGGAAGGAAATAAATACAGTAACTATCACTAGAGAAAAAGTACTAGGGAAAATAATGGGGCTAAAAGCTGATGAGTCCCCTGGACCTGATGGGTTGCATCCTAGGATAATAAAGGAAGTAGCTACACAGATAATGGATGCACTAGAAGTAATCTTTCAAGAATACTTAGATTCTGGAAAAGTCCCAGGGGTGTGGAAAACTGCCAATGTAACATCCTTATTCAAAACGGAAGGGAGGCAAACAAACAGGTAACTACAGGCCAGTTAGCTTAACATCCATCACTGGGAAAATATTAAGAATCTATTATAAAAGATGTAATAGGGCATTTGGAAATGCATAATAAAATCAAGCAGAGTCAGCATGGCTTCATGAAGGGGAAATCATGCCTGACAAATTTATTAGAATTCTTTGAGGAGACAACAATCAGGATAGATAAAGGGGAACCAATAGATGTTATATATTTGGATTTCCAAAAGGCATTTGCTATGGTGCTGCACATAAGGCTACTTAATAAAAGCCCATGGTGTTGAGGGTAGTTTATCAGCATGGATAGAGGATTGGCTAACTAATAGAAAACAGAGAGTTGGATTAAGGGGGGCATTTTCAGAATGGCAACCTGTAACTAGTGGAGTGTGACAGAGATTAGTGCTGGGGCCACAATTATTTACAATATATATTAATGACTTGGATGAGGGAAGTGAATGTACTATTGCCAAGTTTGCGGATGACACATAAATAGGTGGGAAGGCAAGTGATGAGGATGACACAAAGAGTCTACAGAGGGATATAGACAGGTTGGGTGAGTGGGCAGAAACTTGGCAATGGAATATAATGTGAGGTTATGCACTTTGGCAAGAAGAATAGAGCAGCTGAATATTATTTAAATGGAGAAAGACTGCAGAAAGCTACAGCAGAGGAATTTGGGAATCCTCGTGCATGAATCCCAAAAAGCTACCATACAAGTTCAGCAGGTAATAGGGAAGGCAAATGGAACGTTGTCCTTTATCTCAAAGGGAATAGAATATAAAAATAGGGAAGTCTTGCTAAAACTATACAAGGCTAGTTAGACCACACCTTGAATACTGTGAACCGTTTTGGTCTTCTTATCTAAGGAAAGAAAGACTGGCATTGGAGGCAGTCCAGAGAAGGTTCACTAGGCTGATCCCGGGTATGGAGGGATTTTCTTATGAGGAGAGGTTGAGTAGGTTGGGCTTGTACTAATTGGAGTTTAGAAGAATGTGAGATGACCTTATTGAAGCATCTAAGATTCTTTGCGGGTTTGACAGGGTAGATGCTGGGAGGTTGTTTCCCCTTGTGCGAGAGTCTAGGACCAGAGGGCATAATCTCAGAGTAAGGTGTTACCCATTCAAAACAGAGATGAGGAGGAATTTCTTTTCTCAGAGTATAGTGATTCTGTGGAATTCTTTACCGCAGAGGGCTGTAGAGGCTAGGCCATTAAGCATATACAAGGCTAAGATAGACAGATTTTTAATCAGTAAGGGAATCAAGGGTTATGGAGAAAAGTGGAGTTGAGGATTATCAGATCAGCCATGATCTCATTGAATGGTGGAGCAGATTCGATGGGCCAAATGGCCTACTTCTGCTCCTACATCTTATGGTCTTACAGGCAGAAGGGGAGAAGAATTTGGGTTTTCAGTCTGTCTCTCTCCCCTGTCTGCAACAGTATTTTAATAAAAGCTACTAGATATTTCTTCCCTTTTAAGAATGGGTACAGTCCCAAAGTCAAGCTGTATGAAAACCCAAAGTCTTTTCAGCCAGTGCTGTTCTATGAACACTGAAAACACTCATGCTAAATCACTCCTGAACTTATTTACATAGGGGTGTAAAATAAATAGACTAACACTAACATTAAAACATTGAAGAAGAATTTTCACTGAATATGCTAAGCATTCTTCTGACAACAGCAGTCAGAAAACCCACCCTCTGATGTGCAACTCAATGAGGCATGCTTATAACTGGCATCTTCACTGCAGGTGATACATGCTTAATCATTTCTCTAGACAGTTTTGACGAGGCAGAGGATCTCTGCACTAAGTGCTGGTTGTTAAATTCTCAAGATGTTGCTTTTAACATTTTGCAATTTATTCAAAGAATGGGAGTTTATAGAGGGATTCAGTTTGGGAAGTTAAAATGCATTTTGATCAGATGATAGCAGTGTATGAAGAGGTGGGATCTTAGGGTTTTAGTTGTGTAAGTTACTGATTATATGCCTAAAACTGAAGTGTCCTCAGGCTCAAGAACAAGGCAGATGTAATTACGTGATTCGAGAAGACACATGCAAAATTCAAGTTGGAATACTTCAGGTTTGTTTGACTAGCTGTACATCCTACATAACAGAAGTATGAGAAGTATGTTGTGTCCCTGTTGGGTGTTTGCCTGCATACATATATGTCCCACAAGGGTATTTTCAGTACTTCCTATATAAATGTTGCCACCCAACTTTAAAAAAAAAGACTTGCAGTTATACAAGTGCCTCTCATGACCATCAGATTTCTCAAAACACTTTACTGCCAATGGAGTACTTTTGAAGTGTCACTGTTACAATGCAGAAAATATGGCAGCAAATTTGCACACTGCAAACTCCCATAAATAGCAATATGATTTTAATCAGATAATCTGTTTTTGTGATGATGATTGAGGGATAAACGTTGGCCACGACATTGCCTTTGCTCTTCTTCAAAATACTGCCATGGGATCTTTTATATCCATCTGAGAGGGCGGAAGGAGGCTCGGTTTAATGTCTCATATGAAAGATGCACGCACCTCCGACAGTGTTGCACTCCCTCAGTACTACAGTAGCATCGTGGCAAGGGACTTGAACTCACAATCTGTTGCAGAGACAAGAGTGCTACCGCTGAGGCACAGCTGACACCCAAGCTGTTCTAAATTAGTATCTACAGAACAATATTTTTATAAGAATGTAACAATTTCCTTTGAGGTTTTTCAGTTTAATTCTGTTGTAACAAACTAAAAAGAAAACTTAGTTACCAGTTTGTGTACACAATCATAACTGTGGTATAAATACAATATGCAGCAGGACACTGATATACACAAACATCAAGCCCAATCAGGAATAAGGTTTTCATAATGCAATAGAGACTAGGTTGAACTGCATTGCTTTCCTGGCCAATTGGTTTACCAATAACTATGACAACAGTTATTCCACATACCATGCTATGTTGAGTAGACTGTTCTATGTGACGCAATACAATGGATTATCTTGACTTCACTGTAGTTGCATGGGGTTATACACTATAATGATCTCCAAGGGCCATTCAATATAAGATTAAGAACGATAAAGAACACAGCAATTTTCATGCAGGCATCTGAAACATGGGGCACAGGCAGTGCTTTCAGTCCACGCTAGTGCAAGGTTCTTCTCAAATAACATATCACATGCAGAAACTAGGGTCAAATCAAACTCACACACACCCCTCTACAGATGCACTGATTGTTGAAAGATCTGTGTTCATATACAAATCAAAGAGACATATCTTTATCTATTCTTCACCAAATTGCTGGATAGAAACTCATTCACACAAATGCTGACACACACACTCTTACATATAGAGTGGGTACGAAAGTACTTTCTCAAATCTATTTCCATTTTAAGCATTCTCAGTAGTGAAATCACCTTTATAACATTCCCCTATAACATTCACGGATAGGAGTTACTGCTTACCAACTCATTTCATTCTCAAAATTAAGAGATACAAATACCCTCAGCCAATCCATTCCAACTCAGGACCGAGAAACGGGGCACCTTTTACCATCTCATACAACCCATTAATATCACGTGCCAATCCTAAATCTGAATGCATTGTTAAGGAATGTAAACCACCATTAGTGAATTTACAACATAGAAGTTTCACAAGTCACTGGCAAATAATGAATTAGATTTCATCTGAAGACTCACATTCATGCCCAACCATAATAATTTTTACACTCTTAAATCACTTAAACTTACACCTAAATCTGGGCATCCTTTACAATATGCAGGTGAGAACTATCTACTATATATCCTCTACCATAAATGGAAAAGACATGGAGGTGCTTTGAAAAGTGCATGAACACATAGAAGAAAGCTGCTATACTACCACATCACCTCTGCAAAACTTCCAAACAAACAGGTGATCTTGTCTGTGTACCTTCAGTAATGATGGGTCCTTGTATGAATTGGCGTGCAAAATTAAATTCTCAGAAGAGAAAAGGGCAAGAAAAAGTTTAAATTCCCATAACACTGACAAAGCAGAAACTGATTAAAAATAATTCAACTGTTTCAAACATGTAACGAATGCAAAAGATTAAATGAATAGCGCGCTAGCTTTCTTCAGGAAGGTCATCAGCAAAATTCTGCAATTATACATATGGTCTAGTACTCCTTTGAAGTTTGGAATTTACAAATACGACATACTTTCCACTGCATTAAATACTAAATTAATGTGACTATCATGTAGGATATGTTTACACTGTACGTGACTGAAGTTTGAAGAGTATATTTTGTACTGAGGAGTGAGGGCTCTGAATACTGGATAATGCAGTCTTTTGAACTCCTGTCACATAGGAAAAGCTCATTATCCAGACAGCCTCAAACCTAGGTCATGTACAGGATACGAGCTATTATCCTGACAACACGGCCTCTACCTCAGGTCAGGCACAGCTCATCAGTCACTAAGCGATAGCATAGCTTAAATGCCAGCAAACGTGCAATTAGCCTAACAACACAGCCCAGATTCAATACAGAATCACAAATCATTGTCAGTCTCAAGTCAGCTTTTGAATCACAGTCATTATCCTTAGAAGACAGCCCAAAATCCAGATTACACATATACAAGCTCATCCATTATCTTGACAATATCTTAAACCGGGATTATGCAACAGACACTCATTATCCTCACAGTTTAGTCTCAGCCCCAGGTCAAACACAGGAATCTAATTATCCTGCTAACACTGCCTCAATCTCAACTTCATCCTTACATGTTTTTAATATAAAACCAAACTCTCTCAATAAGTAAAAGATGTAAGAGTACTAAGCTATTCATTTTTTTACTTTATTCTTCCCTTTTTTTCTACTTTCTCATAAAACCACAGAATATTCTGAGGGCCTGGTTCGCTGGGCTACCTTGTCCAAATGGTTTTTCTCCATTTGTGAGTTGTGAGCTGAGATCATGAATACTGAAGGGCATATGGCTACGCAGGGTGTCACAACTGAGCATGATACTGACCTCACCCAACATCAACTTGCCTGCAATTTCTATCAGCTAATATAGGCTTTCTCTCTTGCCTTATCCAGGATATCAGTACCAACTGCAGTATCCCAGCATGAACAAGTGAAAATCTCTGGTCTGGGTTGCTCAGTTATAGTCTGCTTTTATCAACCAAGCCATCAAGGAATCCCTTAATATTGCATAAATATAAACTCCATCAGTCTTTACATGTGAAAGGTGAGAAAAATAATGAACCCCAATTTATAAACTCAACTTTTAAACCCCATCTTTCTCATATGCCATTTCTACCTTAGTTTTGCCACACTTACCTCCACCAGCCCTTGAGACATACTGTATGCCTCAGCTAGTTCTCTGATTCTAGATTCCTATTCATTCCTTTCCCCTTTCTTCGCCAACGGACTGTCTGGATCCTACTCTTTTAAACCCTCTCCCTAAACCCCACCAACTTGCTACTTCTCTCAGTCTTAAAAAGTTGCAAAGCCTGTATTTGCAACCATGTTTTCAGTCATCTTATTGAACTTGAACTCTTCCATTTCCCCTCTATAAAGGCTCAGACTTTGACAAGATCAACCCATAACAACTGTTGGCCAGCAAGTACTCAGCAGTCTCTTGAACCATAACCCAATTTTCAAACACCATGCTTCCTGCTCTCTCTGGTAAATAGTAGAAGGATGCAGTCGGATGCAGTCTTCCTTCTCAGCATGCATTTCTAGAACACATGCAGACATAGCAAGTGAAACTGGCAAAAAATGGAACAAAAAGGGACAAATTAAAGTAAATCTCACCAGTTGAGGGAAAAAGACATGAACCATGGTAATTTTTTCTACCTTGTCTCGCAGCGAGAATGTACCCGGTGACCGAGCAAATAAGAACTGGTTCTTCACTTTCAGTTTACCAAGGTTTGCCACAATCAGCTGGTTTGATTTGGAGCTTTCTGGGATTAGAAGGACTGGAGCGCCAGCCTCAATGTCAAGTAAGATCCGAGAAGCTCTCTGTGCCCTGTCTCGCACCTAGAATCCATAAAGCAGATGAGAAGAAGAGATAAAGGTGACTAGCCATTCTGTAAAGAAAATAAAACCTGCAAACGCTAGAATCCTGAAATGAAAGCAACAAATTGGCAAACACATAGGTCATTCAGCACCTGTAAAAAGGAAAAACAGGTTTACATTTCAGGTATTACTTTTTATCAGAACATTAATAGTCATTAACTCCCTTTATTGTGTCTTCAATAGTTTCACATATCATACTGTCTTATGAGCACTGAGAGGGTCAGTTTTATACAGAATATCTTATGCTTTGCCTCGTCTTACTCACTGGTGTTCAAATTACAACCCGTGGGCAAACATGCAATAACCCACATAGTCCAGGTGATTCAATTTCCGTAACATTCTGATTTGCCAGGTCTGAATTTCATGAGCCTAGAGCTGTGCAAGGGGTATTATTTTTTTAACACAGTTGCCTCATTGCAGAATAGTCTGAAATCAGAATACCTAGATCTCTTGTGATATAAAGCAATTAATTTAAAATTTACTGGTACCTTCTAAGGCTCTGTAGTATGCACTTAAGTATCCAACAATGATTTGGACATTCCCAGTCTTATAATTCTGTCACATGTATAGACTTTCTAATTGTTTGCAACACTTACTGGATATTTATTAATTAGACAAACCATAACAACTCCAGCTCATCCTCAACTTCATTGTCCCACAATTGCAGGGTTCCTGTTGCTCAAACCTTCCTTAGCCTCACTCCCAATTTACCTCAACTAGCTTCTTGCTACTTGTGTCTCAGCAGAAACTGAACTGGACCAGCCACGTGAACACTGTGGCTACAAGGGCAAGTCAGAGGCTGGGAATTCTGTGGTAAGTAACACATCATCTGACTCCCTAAAGCCTGTTCACCATCTACAAGTACAAGTCAGGAGTGTGATGGAATATTCTCCACTTCCTGGACAAGTGCAGCCCCAACAACACTCAAGAAGCTTGGCAACCTATAGATAAAAGCAGCCCGTTTGATTGGAGCCCCATTCACCACCTCAAACATTCACTCCCTCCACCACTGACGCACAGTGACAGCAGTGTGTAGCATCCATCAGCAACTCACCAAGGCTCCTTCGACAGCACCTTTCAAACCCACAGCTCTACCACCTAGAAGAAGGACAAGGACAGTAGTTGCATGGGAGCAACACCACCTGCTAGTTCCCCTCCAAGTCACACACCATCCTGACTTGGAACTTTTTGATCGTTCCTTTGCTGTGGCTAGGTCAAAATCCTGGAACTCCCTTCCTAAGAGCACCGAGTGTGCCTACACCACATGGCCTGCAGTAGTTCAAGAAGGTAGCTCACCACCAACTTCTCAAGGGCAATTAAAGGATGGGCCACAAATGTGGGCATAGCCAATGATGCCCACACCCTGTGAAAGAAAAAAAAATCTTCAGCCCTCCAATTTTCAATTCCACTGTATTCCCTGTCCACCAATAAACAGTCTTAACCTTACTGTTCCAAACTCTCACACTAAATGCCTCCGCTTTTCTAGTTCTCTCTCATTCTTGAAAATTCTCAAAAGATAAAAAATAAATTCTCAACAACACTGGAGTTTAGGAGAGTGAGGGGTGATTTGATTGAAGTATACAAGGTCCTGAACGACCTTGACAAGATGGACGTCGAAAGGATGTTTCCTCTTGTGGGTGAGTCCAGAAATAGGGGCCACTGTTTTAAAATTAGAGGTCACTCTTTTAGGACAGAGATGAGAAGGCATTTTTTCTCTCAGAAGGTTGTGCGTCGTTGGAATTCTCTGCCTCAGAAGGTGGTGGAGGCGGGGTCATTGAATACTTTTAAGGCAGAGACAGATAGATTCTCGTTAGGCAAGGGAACCAAAGGTTATCGGGGTTAGATGGGAATGTGAAAATTGAAACACAAGATCAGCCATGATCTTATTGAATGGCGGAGCAGGCTCGAGGGGCTGAATGGTTTACGCCGAGTTCTTATGCTCTTATACATTTTCAATCATCTCATTTAGCTCTTGAACACTTTGGTTTTTCTTTGATACAGCACTATGGGACATTTTCTATTATAATAGCAGGATAAAAATTCAATCTGCTATTGGAGGAACTGTGTTTTAAATAGATGGTGCCATTCCTTTGTCCTGTTTCTTGAATCGGTCAAATGTTTTGATAAAATCACCAATGTGACTTGAATTATAAAGAGAGATAAAAAGATTATGTTTAATAGCTTATTCACTTGTCATTGTATCCTACCTTCATACCATTTCCTCCCACAAGGCAATACATGCCACTATTATTGCTGTAACTCTTTCGAGTACAAACCCATTTCCATCTGTTTCAGATGAAGTTACATAGTTTGCCATTGTGAGATTTGAACTCTTGATACTCTTTTTGAGTAAACCTGTTTCCATCTGTTTCAGATGAAGTTACATTGTTTCATAGTTTGCCATTGTGAGATTTGAACTCTTGATCTTGGGGATACAAACCCAGTACCATAACCACTTGGCTATTTAGGCCAAGCTCCTATTATTGCTGTATTTGGCAATGTCAGTAGCATTAGCAGATTGTTCATCGTTAGCAGCTGCTCACCACAATCGCACATCACCGAGTCACTGTCTTTTGAAGCCCACTTCAGCATCATTCATTTTGAATGCCCAGTACCAGCATGTAAGCGGTTGTGGCATTAGCAGATTGGTTGTGGCTCAGAGGCTCTAGCTGGGAGATGTTCATTGGATTTCATAGCTGTCAAGGCCCTAAGCTCTGGAAATCTCTCACTATACCTCTACACTTTCTATCTCCCTTTCCTCCTTTAAGAATCTCATTAAAGCAAGCTTTTGATTATCTGCCCTAATATCTCCTTATGAGGGCCAATGTCAAATTTTGTTTGATAATTGCTCCACAGAAGTGCCTGGGGGTGTTTCATAGGGCAAAGGTGCTACATAAATACCAGTTGCCGTTTATCATCTTTGTTGCACTTTTTCAAATCCTTATAGTGGCTGTTGTAGAATATTGATATCAGCTGTTTGTAGAATTACCTGTAGACTCAAACAATATATTTGGGCTATACTTTCATTACCCGGTCAGTAAGGATGCCCAAATTGGTTTCCTGTTACGTCTTGCCTAATAGTATATCCTCACTTGAGATTAACATTTTCTATTTGTCTCCACATCTCTCTGAGCACCATCTTTCTCCTCAAGACATTCTACTTTCCTGTATTATTACCAAATGTAGGCATTCTATTCACAAAACCATTCAAAATGATATTTAAAAAGCAACAGGGCCTGGGTTGCATTAAAACCTTTCTGCACTCATATATCCAATTAAGAAATGTAACAGGCAATTACTGGCCCTTTCTTCAAGGCCTTCACTCTGACTCAGATTAATAATGTTAAGCTCTGTTGTTTCCAAAGGACTGACTGTTAATTATATAATTTTAAATTATGGCAAAATGCAATGGTGCAAAATTATTTCATTAAAGCATTTTTGATTGAACTCAACTGGTAAGGTCATAAAATCGCCGAAAAAAAGAAAAGCATCTAATAAAGAAAATCAATGAAAACTTGAGATAAAAGCAGAAAATGCCAGAAATAGACAGAAATGACAGAGTGATAAAGGTGAAATGCCAAAAAACATGCAGATTCTCTTTTTGATATTTCTGAGAGTTAACCATTGGACAAAGTTGATCATTTCTTATACCTTGCGAGCCTCCTCCCAGCGAGGGCAGACATCTACTATGAAACACAACATTACCTCCAGTGTTACAGTGCAGCCTTTGAGTGTTTGAGGAAGAGTGTTTGATGACAAAGACTTCAAACCCAGCACCAAGCTCAGGGTCTACAGGGCTGCAGTGCTCCCTGCTTTCCTGTATGCGACATAATACAGTGACATGGGCAACATACAGCAGACACCTTAAATCCTTGGAGAATTATCACCAGCAATGCCTCCGCAAAATCCTTCAAATTCAATGGCAGGATAGGTGCTCCAATATCTCTCAGATCAATATCCCCAGTATCGAGCACTGTTTATGGTTAATCAGCTACGTTGGATGGGCCACATCATCCACATGCCTGACACAAGACTCCCAAACCAAGCTCTCTACTCCAAGCTTCCTCATGGCAAGCAGTTATCATGAGAGCAGAGGAAACTTTTCAAAAAAAATGCAACAGCCCCACTGATATGTGCGAATCTCTTGTTTGAGACCTCCCAAACTGGAGAAGTAGCATCCACAAAGGTGCCAAACATTTTGAATGTCTCCGACAGGCCCAGCTGGATGCCCAGCACAAACAGCGGAAGAAGCATACCAGAATCTGAGCATCCCACACACCTGCCTCATCAAACACTACCCGCCCCATCTATGGCAGAGTGTGCGAATCCAGCGTTGGACTTTTTAGTCAGCCCAGGATCCACAACCACAGAGTGAAAGTAAGTCATCCTCGGTCCTGCTTAAGAACAGGTATAATCAATGTCTATTTCAGCGAGAGCAGTAGCAACCTGCAGGCCTGTTTATCATGGGCTACTTTCACCCATCTTTCCATCTGATTTGAAATTGTTGGTAGTTTTGTGTTTTTCAGATAGAAAACCTCAGCACTGAGTCGTTGATGCACTGTTCCACAGTTTGCAGTGTCGGTGAGTGGTGAATGTAATACTAGCTGGTTACTGTAATTTATTTGGCAACAACACATTAGCACTTTAAACAGCTGAGCAGGAAATCAAAAAAGAGGCTCAGCAATGGGAACTTGCCAAAATGCCCAACATTTCAAAATCATCACAGTTGGTCAGTTTAGCACCATTTTAAGTGTTACTTTTAATTAACACTGAAGTCTGCTAGTAAATTAGTTATATTTATTCATAATGTGGGCAGGCAAATTATTGGCTGTGCCAGTAGGAACAAATTTTGTGTACAACCATGAGAGATAGTTTCTACATCACAACTGCGAATACACTTTTCAATGGCTGTAAAGTGCGTTGAGGCGGTATATGTTGTGAAAAGTGCTATATAAATGTAAGTCTTTCTTTTATTTAAACAGATTAATCAGTTGAGACATTGAAAGTGAATGCAGCCTGCTCGATCAACCCATCAAATCAGAAGTGCTAATTAGCATTTATATTAAAGGTAAAGGTATTGATAGGTCCAGTTTGACCCTGAATAAGAACATTGTGGATTCAAGCCTAAATCCATGAGCAGATAATCTAGGATAAAAGCAAACTACTGCAATGCTGGAAACCTGAAATAAAAACAGAAAATGCTGGAAAAACCCAGCAGGTATGACCTCATCTGTGGAGAGAGAAACAGTTAACATTTTGAGTCCGTATGATCCTTCTTCAGAGCTGAACAGATTTAGAAATGTGATGAAATTTATATTGCTTAAGAGGGATGGAACAGGTGAAGTTGGATAGAAGGCCAGCGACAGGTGGGCGCTAAGGAGAGATTGACATTGTCAAAGATGTCATGAACAAAAAGACAAAGGGACTGTTAATGGTAGTGGTAAGGGCTAAAGAAGGTGCTGATAGTGGCATAAAGGTAAGTGCAGAATGTGTTAATAGCAGAACAAGGGTCAGCGCTCTGTGAAAGAACATGGAACGAGTAACAGATGGCCCTACTGGGGGTGGGGTGGGGGGAGGGGGTGGTGGTTGGGGATAAAGGGATAGAAAAAGGGATTAAAAGGGGGGAGGTTAAAAAAAAGGGATAAACCTATGAATAAATGAAGAAAAATAAAAAATAAATAAAAATAAGTAGATAAAAAATAAAAATAAATTTAGGAAAAGGGATTTAAAAAGGGGTGAAGATAGAAAGACCATGAACTCTTTCCTCTATCTTCACCCCTTTTTAAATCCCTTTTTTAAAATTTATTTTCATTTTTTATCTACTTATTTTTATTTTTCTTCTTTTATTCATTTATCCTGTTTTTCTATCCTTTTTCCCAAACCACTGTCCCCTCCCCCCACCCTACCCCCAATAGGGACATCTGTTACTTGTTCCACGTTGTCCTTTCACAGGGCACTGACCCTTGGAGAATTTCAGGTGAGACATTAAACTGCTCATGTGATTCAGTGGATATTAAAAATCCCACCATGCTACTGTATGCAGATGATCAGTGGTTCTCCTTGTACCCTGCCTAACATTCCACTTTCAACCAATGCTACATTAAGTTTACTGATGTTTACAGGATCTTGATGTTTATGCCCAAAGACCTCATGGGCAATTTAAAACTAATCCAGGAAGTTACCAACATTGGGAGTAACACTGGTTTCACACCCCGTCTGATTTTACTCTTTAAAGAAGTCAGTAGACAGTAATATTGACCAGGGTGTAAAACCAGTGTTCCACCAATCCCGTGAGTTTACTGCCTGCCAAGTTCTCATATCTCAGATGTTTAAGTACAAAGTGGCTGCTGCATTCGCCTACAACATAACAGTTACTGCATTTCAAAACAATTCACTGTATTTGAAGCTGTATGTTTCTGAGGATTGTGATGAAGCATTATGAAAGTGAAATTTTATTCAATGCAATTCAGAAACCAATTTATCATGCAAGTGCCTGAGTTAGCATTGATCACCCCCTTCAGTTTTTCTGAGATGTTGCTGATTGCAGCCCTGACTTCAGCGATTCTCTTGTCTCCAGAAAGGCCAAGAGAGGCTAGATGCACTCCCTTGATGGCATCATAAATATTGCGGCCAGGATAGCGGCCAACTATTGCTCAACTTCCCAATTCAGCCAGCTTCTACAAGCCAGCAGTGAAGCTCAACACAAACTGGAGGAACAGCACCTCATCTTCCGACTAGGCACTTTACAGCCTTCTGGACTTAAAATTAAGTTCAACAATTTCAGATCATGAACTGTCTCCTCCATCCCCACCCCCTTTCAAATAATTTATCATTTTTTTACAAATTCCTTTTTTCTTTTCCCATCTATTTTTAAATTTATTTTGATCTATTGTTTTATCTCCACCTTTTAGCCCATTTCGTCCTTTCCCCCCAACCCACCCCCACCAGGGCCATCTGCCACTAGCTTGTCCTGCTTGCTGCCCTTAATGTCCCCATTAGCACATTCCTTAGATAATATCACCACCGTCAACACCCCCTTGTCCTTTTGTCTATGATATCTTTGGCAATCTCTTCTTCGCCTTCAACTATCACTGGCCCCCTATCGAGCTCTACCTGTCCCACCCTCCTCTACCAACTTATATTTCACCCCATTTCTCTATTTCCTTAGTTCTGATGAAGGGTCATACGGACTCAAAACATTAACTGTATTCCTCTCCTCAGACGCTATCAGACCTGCTGAGTTTTTCCAGGTATTTTTGTTTTTGTTCCAGCAGAATGTACCTTGTGCTCACTCATCTACCAGGTTGTCATTCAGAAAGATATGGTATCCCAAAACCAAAGCTTGCTCCACAGTCCTTTGAGATTTTCAGCTTGAAAATAAAGTCAAAAACTATAACTTATGTATTGATCCAAAACTGTGGAACCCCCTTTAACATAGTGATTTGCTCAGCATTTAAGGCTTCTTACAGCTTCTGTATTATGCAAAGGGCTAGAGGCATAGATTTAGGTTTCCAAAGTAGTCTCTATTTCCATGATAATTTTCATCAATAGTACTCAGCAGTATTTACTGCATTAACATATGACATCTGCTTGAACCATGGATCTTTTCGTTCACATCACCAAACAAAGCTCAGATATCAGCTCCCTCTAATCCCTTTGCTGTCCACATGTTAATACAATACCACTTACTGTGGAAGAAAGAAGTTAAATTCACAGTGCCCAATGATCTAGGTACATCACAAAGCACTTCACAGCCAATTATTAAGTGCTTCTGAACTGCAGACACTGCTTAATGCAGGGAAATGCAATAGTCAATTATGCACGTTGCATAGACTCCAAACAGTAACAACCAGATAATCTGTTCTGCCAGTGGTGATTATAGAGTAAATGTTAGCCAGGACATTGGAGAACTGCCATGCTCTTCTGCTGATAGTGCTATGGGATCTTTCAGCCAATCTGGGAGGGCAAACAGAGTCTATGTCAGTGAACCTTTCCACAACCAGCCTGAAGTAAATGTAAAAAATAATAATAGAAATAGGTGGAAAAAAATTGTATATATAAAATTTTTTTTTTAAAAATTGAAAAAAAGGGGTGAGGATGGAGGAGTGAGTTCATGATCTGAATTTGTTGAACTCAACGTTAAGTCTGGAAGGCTGCAAAGTGCCTAATTGAAAGATGAGGTGCTGTTCCTCCAGTTTGCGTTGTGCTTCACTGGAACATCGCAGCAAGCCAAGGACTGACATGCGACCCACCACACCACTAGGGCCATCTGTCACTGGCTCATCCTGCTTTCTACTCTTAATTTCACCATTTGCACCTCCTTTAGCCAGTATCACCACCATCAACACCATTTTGGCCTTTTGTTTATGATATCTTTTGCAATCACTCCTTTGCCTCCACCAATCACTGGCCTTCTATCCAGCTTCATCTGTCCCACCTCCCTTATCCAGTAGATATTTCACCACATTTCTACTTCTCTTTAGCTCTGAAGAGTCAGCTGGACTCGAAACGTTAACTCTTTCTCTCTACAGATGCTGCAGGACCTGCTAAGTTTTTCCAACCATTTTTGTTTTCATTTCAGATTTCCAGCATCTGCAGTATCTTGCTTTTATTTGAAGTAAATGTATTTCCGTTGGTCAATGCCTGCTATAGATAAATGCTGCCTCTCCCATAGATGCAGCACTAGGGAGTGCTGAGTCATTCCATTAGGAAGCCTATCCAACACCAGGAAATTTCACCAAGGAGAGCTGCCAATGCCTAATGAATGGCTGGGTCTACAATTTAACCATATGGCCTTATGGTTAAGTAGACTGTTTCATCGACAAGTTATTTGCTCATTCAGTTGGGTGTGGATCATATCACATATTGCAGTACTCCATGCCCTAACCATATAGAATTGCTGTTTATTTAGCAGGACAAGAGTTAAACTGCATCTGCTTTTCATTAGCCTTATTCTCAGAATTCTGCACAGGAGTGGAATTATCATCAGCATCACAAGAAAATTCCAGAGTGAGGCCATCTGTGTGATATTTAGCTATTGGCCCCAGAGGGTTACTGCCAAACATAGCTCAACACTGGCAACAGGCTCAAATACACAACTATTTGTACCAATTTACACATAACAGCTCTCAGCAATGCCATGAGGTACATTGCTGATGTTGGCAACTCCACATGCAATCCACTGAGTAAGGAAATTAAAAATAGAAAATGTTGGAAATAAATAACAGATCTACCGAGCAACTGAAAAGAGAAACAGCAAGTTAACTTTTTGATTAGAGATCCTTTAATCTGAATTTCTTTTCAGGGCAATCAAGATGAAAATTAAAGGTAACGTGAAAAGTTCAGAATTGCTGCTGCAAAGAGACACTTATTAGAGTTGAGCTTGCAAAATATAGCTTCCGTAATTTTCAAAATATGCACATGAAATTGATAAAAATAGTGAATTATGAGCACTGACCTTAAAGAATAAAGAAGAAAAATGAAGTAAAACAAATGTTATACAGCAATTTCCCACTAAATTGACATTTTTAAGATTGTGAACAGATGCTGCCACTTTGCTCAGTGTGTTAACAGGGTGAGAATGGCTGGCTCAGACAAACAAACTGGAACCCCAACTTTACTTGCTGTTAACAAATGAAAACAGAAAATGCTGGCATCACTCAGCAGGTCTGGCAGCACCCATGGAGAGGCAGAGCGGAATCACCCTTGAATTGCACTGACTGTGGTAGCGGGAGTGAAAAATGACGTTTTTCTTGCTGGCTGCAATGGTGGGTTCTTGTGGCATATCGCCCACTTTCCAGCCTCATTAATAATGAAGTCACAGTAAACATACTGGGTCGCTGGCGGGAATGTTCGGATTTGCCTGCCACGCCGTGACCTCAGTGCTTCCTCGCTCCGGACCGCATATTTAAAGCACACCGTAGCGCAGCCTACTTTTTGTCTACAAGCCAGAACTGCTCCAGGTGACAGATGGCCCCAAAAGCAAATAAGACGATAGCCCCAAATGTAGTAACGTTTCACTGGAGCGCCTTTTGGATGCCATTTGGAGGCAGGTTCAGCCAAGCTCCCCAGCAGTCGGAGGACTGCTTGGGAAGAGGCATTTGTCAGGTTGAAGTCAGATGACAAACCTCTGGATTCGGCTTTCCAACTCATCGTGGAGAGTCAGCAGAATGTAGGGGAACATTATACAGAGCTGTTGGAAGCCTTCAACAGAGTTGCAAGCGAATTGGAGGAGTGCATATGCCTGGTCTCTGAAAAGGTGTCCACATGTGTGTGCATGGAGGTCCCCGTGGGAAGGATGGCGGACGCCATGGAGACCCTGGTCCAGCAGAACGGAGGGGAGGTGCACGCAGACTTGCACGCCATCATTGTAGCCATGGGTGAGTTACTACAGTGGCAATGCGAGGGGGAAACCGGGCACCTCGACATTCCTCCAAGTATTCCTTCCCCTCAAGGAGTCAGGCTGGGGCCTTCAGGCGCCAGAAGGAAGGAGGAGTGGCAGCTGGACCCCTGGGTCATCCACTCACGAATCTCAGAGGCTTTCTGCTCCCTCCGAGTCCCCTTTGCCTGTGAACCCCTCAACTCTGTCCCACGTCACCACAGAGGGAGCAACTGGCCCACAGGAGACAGCCAAAGCAAGCCGGGGCCTGCAAGGGCTGGGCTCTCCTGAGGACACACGCTGAAGTTAACAGGGCCAACCATTGCACAGGCTGTATCCACCTCTGCTGCAGATGTCAGGACAACACCCAGAAATGGTAGGCCTAGAAAAGGTAAAAAATTCTGAGAACGCAGGGCCTTTCAGAGCCTGCTGCAAGCACTTTCGCATGCACATGGAGCCTTCATCCATCAAAATTATCTCACCGTCCCAAGCATTTTCAGTGCTGCCTGCTGGGGTTCTCTTTCAGTTGTCCATCTGAGCTGACCTGCATCTCTGCCCACCCGCTGAACGCACTTCCACGCAGCACCTGTGCCCGTCCAACACGAGGCTCCCTCACTTTCAATTTGCGCAGCATGGAAGTTATTAAGTTTTTTATGAGCTCCTCCATCCTTTCCTATCCCCCAGTCACCCATCCTTTTCCCCCATTATAGTCGACCCTTCTTGCATCACCTTCGACCTCCCCAACGTTACCCTACAGCCCGAACCCTTCTCCTTCACGAACGTCCAGGTGAATGTGCACGTTCCCTACTTTCCTGAAAATCCCACCCCCATTCACGCTGATCTCCCCAACCTCCTCCTGCTCACACCCATTGTCCATGTATGCCTCTGTGTCCCCGCCAACCACCCTTGCTGTCTCTTCTACAGTACTGATGCACCATCAGCCTCCCACCCTACAGGTTCCCTCTGCCCCCTCTCACACTCACCATTCCACCCCAACACGCCCACCCTGAGTTCACTCCCCAGGAGGCAGTCATTGTCTCCACAGACCCCTCCCTTGCACCTGGACATTCCACGCCCAACTTATACTTTGCCCCCCTCCATATGCTCCTCCTTACATCTTCCTCCCCACTTACACCTTCCCCTCTCCCTGCACGTCCTTACACCTTCCCCCCTTACACCTCCCACCCCCTCCCAACTTCATCCCCAACACCCCTGCCACCCCATCCAATTTCACCCCGCTCCGCCATCTTTGCCCCTCCTCCAACTTCACACCCCCGACACATCTGCCCCCTCCCAACCCCACCCCCAGGCACCTTTTCCACCCCTCCCATCCCAACCTCACATCCCCCCCGACCCCAGTACACCTTCCTCTCCCACTCACACCTAGACCTTCCTCAATCCTACCCTTCGCCACTTATTTGTACCTGCCCATGGCAAAGTTCCAGGAGTTCTGAAGCACGTCTGAAGCCTCAGCGAAGTTGAGGTTGCTGCGTGGAGACCTCCCACCATCCAGAAGCGGCTTTACAGCAGAACCATGTGCATGAGGATCTACCCATCATGCGACGCATGTGTTCCTCCAGGGTCCAGTAGCTGTAGGCCTCCAGCATCATCATCTCCTTGGATGGCTGCAATCTGAGCAAGGCCCTAAACGTAAGCCCCAACTTCTGCACGTCATGCTTGTCCAGACGTGGTCTAGATCGGTGTGTTTTACCATCAATAAAACGGTAAAACGACTGTGGAGGGGACAATTCTAGTCGGGCCTTACTTTGCATCCATTAGTGGGATGTAAATTGCTTTCACTCCAGTGGGATTCACAGTCTGTCATGGTAGGTACCATCTTAAAATCCCGCTGTGATTTCATGTCAGTGTGAAACCAATTTCCGCCCCTCACGCTGAATTCTACCCTCCACTTGCCATGATGCCCACCGCAAACAGGAGTGGAAAAAGCCTAAAGAGTTAACATTTCAGGTCTGTGACCTGTCTCCAGAATTCTGATGAAAGGTTACAGACCTGAAACATTTGATCTGTTTATCTCTCCACTGATGCTGCCAGACTTGAGTGTTTCCAGCAATTTTTGTTTATACTTCCGATTTCCAGAATCCGCAGTACTTTGCTTTTGTATTATTCAAATTCACCAACACTCACATAATCTGAAACAGAACACCAAGCTGTAATAGAGCTCCCTCGTGAGGCAAGTAGGAAAAACGTGGTGAAGACAATTCCAAAACCACATAAACTTAAGCCATTAGCCTGAGCAAAATTAATGTAGCCACTAAATCTGAGACCCACTCTTTGGTTCATGGAGGAACAGAATAGCAAAAGGCAGCAATGAATGACTTAAAGAGAAAAAAAGGGAAAGAAAAATACCAATCAAAAAGAAGCTCAAAACACAATGTAATTATATTACCAACAGCACTGATTCAAGAGTCATTTCAATACCTTTCTCAGTATTCACCTGTGTTCCCTTTGGAGTCCGTGGCCCACATTTTTGGATGAACACAGTTACAATACAGGTATCTACCTGACAAAGTAGAAAATTGGCCAGGTATAGCTTGTGCACAAAAGTCAGGAAGGACAAATCCATTCTGGCCAATTACCACCCTTTCAATCTCCTCTCAATCATCAGCAAACTGATGGGAATTGTTGTTGACAGTGTATTCAAAGTGCACTAACTCAGCAACAACTTGCTCACTGGTGTTCAGATCGGGTTCCACTAGGGCCACTAAGCTCTAGACCTCAATGCAGCCTTGGTCCAAATGCAGACAAAGAGTTGAATCCCAGAGGTGAGGTGAGGGTGAATATCCTTGACATTCAAGGCAGCTTTTGTCTAGAATGGCATCAAGGAGCCCTTGAAAATTGGTCAATGGGAATCAGGGATTAAACCTCCACAGGTTTGAGTCTTTACCACAAAAGTACTTGGCTGTGGTTATTGGAGGTCAATCATCTCAGTCCCAGGACATTGCTGCAGGAGCTCCTCAGATTAGGCCCAGCCACCTTCAGCTGCTTCACCAATGGCCTTCCCTGTAACAATTGGCAAAGTTTGTTGATGATTGAAGTGTTCAGTAGCGTTTGCAACTTCTTAGATACTGAAGCAGTCTGTGCCCGCATGCACCAAGACCTAGGCAACATCCAAGCTTGGACTGATAAGAGGCAAGATACATTCGCGCCACACAAGTGCTGAGCAATGACCATCCCCAACAAGACGGAATCCAACCGCCTCCCCATGACATTCAACAGTATTACCATTGCTGAATCTCTCAGCATCAAAATCCTAGCCGGTAGGGGGGTGGGGCGGGGGGGTTTACCATTGATCAGGAAATCAATGGGACCAGCCATATGTATATATACTGGTGATTACAAGAACAGGTCAGAAGCTGTGATTCTGAAATGAGTAACTCACCTCTTGTCTCCCCAGATCCTAACAACATATGCAAGGCACAAGTGAGGGGTGCAATGGAATATTCTAACTTTCCTAGATGAGTGCAGCTCCAACAATATTCAAGCTTAACACCAACTGAGAAAAGGAAGTAGCCCATTCTATCAGCATAACATCCATCACCTTAAACATCCCACTCCGTCCACCACCGACCCACAGTGGCAGCAGTGTGTACCATCTACAAGATGTACTGCAACAACTTGTTAATGTTTCTTCCATAGCACTTTACAAATTCAGGACCTCTACCACCTAGAAGGACAAGGGCAGCAGACGCATGGTAAGACAAACACCTGCAAGTTTCCTTCCAAGTCACACACCATCCTGACTTGGAACTATGCTGCCATTTGTTCACCGTTGCTGGATCAAAATACTGGAACTCCCTCCTTAACAGCACTGTGGATGTACCACATGGACTGCACTGGTTCAAGAAGACAGCTCATATCCACCTTCTCAAAGGCAATTAGGGATGGGCAATAAATGCTGGCATCGCCAGCGATATACACATCCAAAGAATGAATAAAAAAACACTGATACTGTGCTGGTTGTACATCCACACTGATATTGTACTGTGTATATTCACACGCTGATGTTGCACTGGGTACGTTCACGCTGATGCTGCACTGGGTATGTTCACGCTGATGCTGCACTGGGTATGTTCACGCTGATGCTGCACTGGATATGTTCACGCTGATGCTGCATTGGGTATGTTCACACTGATGCTATACTGGGTATGTTCACACTGATGCTGTACTGCATATGTTCAAACATTGATATAGTACTGGGTATAGAATCATCTAATGGTTACAGTACAGAGGGAGGCCTGTCAGTTCATCATGTGCATGCCAGCCCTCTGCAGCAGCAACTCAGCTGGTCCCACTGGTGTACCTACAGTACATGGACTGCAACTGTTCAAGGCGGTGTCTCATTCCCCCCCATCACCTGCACAAAGTGCAATTAGGGATAGGCAACAAATGCTGGTCTTTCCAGTTCTGCTCACGTCCTAAGAATGAATAAAAAAAAATCAGTGTTGCTTCAAAATCAGCAGCATCCATTTTTTTTACATTGTTTGTAACCTGTCTGTTTCAATTTTTCAAATTTTAAATTGGGATTAAATTTAAATTAAATCCTTTAATATTTTTCTATGGCAAGGACCACGAATGCAGCTGCATACATTCTTTTTCTTAAAGGGAACAACCTGTGAGTGGCCAGCGGAGTACCTTCCAGGTTGCTGCATGGTTGCGCAAAAGAGCAATTTTGAGTGAACACTGGCAGGAGCACCATTAGGAAAAATCTAGGCTAATGTCATCCTGCTTTCCTTTAACTTTTGCAAAATGTCTATGCCTTTCTGAAATCAGCTTCTTTTCCTGCTCTTCACTGTCTTTGCGTTTTTTGCTCCTAACTTCTTGGCTGCTGATTCCATTTATTACTATATTTTATTTTTAAACAACTTCTTCTGACAGAAAGCATTCTCAAGTATTCCTATGCACAGAAGAAAAGTGATGAAAACCAGAATAGCAAGAAATTAAATAGAAACCAATCGATCAGGAAGACAATAAAATCAGATTCAGTAGCAGGAAGAAAATAATGATGTATTTTCATTACAGAGAATGCTGCAAATAACATGGCAGGTCAGTCAGCATCTCTAAAGAGCAGTCAGATTATGACAATTTAGCTGTGTATCCACCGTCAAAACTTCATGTTAACTGTGTTGCTACTAGGGTTTCAGTACAGAGTACTTGTGGGAAATGAAATTTTACCCACATTAAGCATGAAAAATATCTAGCAGTGCAATTAATATTGAACTAGGAATTCAGTAAGAAAAATCTTTAAGTCATACACAGGTAAGTAAGTGGAAAAACTCAGCAGGTCTGGCAGCATCGGCGGAGAAGAAAAGAGTTGATGTTTCGAGTCCTCATGACCCTTCAGCAGAACAGAGTGAACCTAAGGAAAGGGGTGAAATATAAGCTGGTTTAAAGGGGGGCAGGGAGGGGGGGAGAGAAGTGGGGGGGGTGGTGTGGTTGTAGGGATAAGCAAGCAGTGATAGGAGCAGATAATCAAAAGATGTCACAGACAAAAGAACACAGAAGGTGGTGATATTATCTAAATGAATGTGCTAATTAAGAATGGATGGTAGGGCACTCAAGGTATAGCTCTAGTGGGGGTGGGGTGGAAAGGCTAGCAGGGCATAAAAGATTTAAAAATAATGGAAAAAGGTGGGAAAAGAAAAATCTATATAAATTATTGGAAAAAAACAAAAGGAAGGGGGAAGAAACAGAAAGGGGGTGGGGATGGAGGAGGGAGTTGAGGTTCTAAAGTTGTTGAATTCAATATTCAGTCCGGAAGGCTGTAAAGTGCCTAGTTGGAAGATGAGGTGCTGTTCCTCCAGTTTGTGTTGGGCTTCACTGGAACAATGCAGCAAGCCAAGGACAGACATGTGGGCAAGAGAGCAAGGGTGGTGTGTTAAAATGGCAAGCGACAGGGAGGTTTGGGTCATTCTTGAGGCCAGACCGCAGGTGTTCTGCAAAGCGGTCGACCAAACATAAACTGGTAATTCTGTTTTTGTTTTGGATTTCCAGCATTCAGTTTTTTGTTTTTATCTCTTTGTTTAATTGACTGCCACTCCTCTTCAAGGAATGCCTATCTTGAAGAAGCTTTGTTCCTCTCCGCGACAAGATTTCCGTATCTCTTTTTTGCCTTGTTCACCTTCATTGCTTTCCATCTCTCTCCTGGTGTTTGACAAGGTGTTTACTAAAATCCGCTTTCACAGCCATATCTCCTTTCTCAGTGACTGTCTCCGTCTCCAACTTACCCCACATGGATTTCAACTGAAATTCCATCCCTCTTGTTTCAAACCCACCCAGGATTACAGGTATCTCCGGGACATAAAACGTTTCTTGGACTGCTGTTCCCATCACATTCTGAGATCCACACTCAGTGCCATGCGCCGCCGAACACACTCGACCTCTCCCTCCAGCAGCACCGCCGCCGCACCCTTTTTCAAAGCTGCGCATGCCCCCAGTTTCATTTTATTCTTCGTCTCATCCAACGCCTCAACAAGAAACTTTTTCTCTTTCTCTCAAGTGCTAAGGAACGCAAGCTCCAACAACTCATCGACACCAACACCCATCTAGGACCCTCCACCCCTGTCTGTCCCTCCGTCCCCACTCCATCTTCCAATCCCAGCCCCGGCCATGTATTCACTATACCCCCTGACCTTCCCCTCTCCGACGCTGAACGTTCAGTGCTCAGCAAAGGATTTAGTTTCATACCTTCATCTCAATGAATTTCGGGTTCTACACGAGGCTGAACCCTTCTTCCGCAGTCTTTGTCTCCGTGCTCACTTCTTTGGGCAGGAGTCCTCTCCCCGTTCAACGGATCCTTTTACCCACCTCCAATATTCTCCCTCCACCTGGACCCCTCCCTCTGGATTCTTACCTTCTCTTGATCTTTTCATTGAGAACTGTCGGCGTGACATTAGTAGTCTCAATTTCTCTGCTCCTCTCACTCATTCTAATCTGTCTCTCTCTGAACTTACTGCACTACGTTCTCTCAGGTCCAACCCCAACATTGTCATCAAACCTACTGACAAGGGTGGTGCTGTTGTTGTCTGGCGCACTGACATCGACCTCGCGGAGGCTGAGCGTCAACTCACAGACACTTCCTCCTACGTCTCCCTGGACCATGACCCCACCACTAAACATCAAGCTATTGTTTCCAGGACTGTCACTGACCTCATCTCCTCTGGAGATCTTCCTCCCACAGCTTCCAACCTGATAGTCGCCCAACCTCAGACGGCCCGCTTCTACCTCCTACCCATAATCCACAAACAGAGCTGTCCCGGTAGACCGATCGTGTCAGCTTGCTCCTGCCCCACGGAACTCATTTCTCGTTATCTTGACTCCCTTCTCTCTCCCCTTGTCCAGTCCCTTCCCACCTACATCCGTGATTCCTCTGACACCTTACGTCACATCAACAATTTCCAGTTCCCTGGCCCCAACCGCTTCCTCTTCACCATGGACGTCCAATCCCTCTACACCTCCATCCCCCACCAGGATGGTCTGAGGGCCCTTAGCTTCTTCCTCGAACAGAGGCCCGAACAATCCCCATCCACCACTACTCTCCTCCGTCTGGCTGAACTTGTTCTCACACTGAACAATTTCTCCTTCAACTCCTCTCACTTCCTCCAAATAGAAGGTGTGGCTATGGGTACCCGCATGGGCCCCAGCTATGCCTGTCTCTTTATGGGATGTGTGGAACATTCCTTGTTCCAGTCCTACTCCGGCCCCCTTCCACAACTCTTTCTCCGGTACATCGATGATTACTTCAGTGCTGCTTCACGCTCTCGTCGGGACTTGGAAAAATTTATTAATTTCGCTTCCAATCTCCACCCCTCCATTATTTTCACATGGTCCATCTCTGACACTTCCCTTCCCTTCCTTGACCTCTCTGTCTCAATCTCTGGTGATAGACTGTCCACCAATATCCATTACAAGCCTACAGACTCCCAGAGCTACCTCGACGACAGCTCCTCACACCCCGCTTCCTGTAAGGACTCCATCCCATTCTCTCAGTTCCTTCGCCTCCGTCGCATCTGTTCTGATGATGCTACCTTCAAAAACACTTCCTCTGACATGTCCTCCTTCTTCCTTAACCGAGGTTTTCCACCTATGGTCATTGACAGGGCCCTCAACCGTGTCCGGCCCATCTCCCACGCATCCGCCCTCACGCCTTCTCCTCCCTCCCAGAAAAATGATAGGGTCCCCCTTGTCCTCACTTTTCACCCCACCAGCCTCCGCATTCAAAGGATCATCCTCCGCCATTTCCGCCAACTCCAGCATGATGCCGCTACCAAACACATCTTCCCTTCACCCCCCCCGGCGGCATTCCGTAGGGATCGTTCCCTCTGGGACACCCTGGTCCACTCCTCCATCATCCCTACTCCTCAACCCCCACCTATGGCACCTCCCCATGCCCATGCAAAAGATGCAACACCTGCCCCTTCACTTCCTCTCTCCTCACCGTCCAAGGGCCCAAACACTCCTTTCAAGTGAAGCAGCATTTCACTTGCATTTCCCCCAACTTAATCTACTGCATTTGTTGCTCCCAATGCGGTCTCCTCTACATTGTAGAGACCAAACGTAAACTGGGCGACCGCTTTGCAGAACACCTGCAGTCTGTCTGCAAGAATGACCCAAACCTTCCTGTCGCTTGCCATTTTAACACTCCGCCCTGCTCTCTTGCCCACATGTCTGTCCTTGGCTTGCTGCATTGTTCCAGTGAAGCCCACGCAAACTGGAGGAACAGCACCTCAACTTCCGGCTAGGCACTTTACAGCCTTCCGGACTGAATATTGAATTCAAAAACTTTAGATCTGGAACTCCCTCCTCCATCCCCACCCCCTGTTTCTTCCCCCTTCCTTTTGTTTTTTCCAATAATTTATATAGATTTTTCTTTTCCCACCTATTTCCATTATTTTTAAATCTTTTATGCCCTGCTAGCCTTTCCACCCCACCCCCACTAGAGCTGTACCTTGAGTGCCCTACCATCCATTCTTAATTAGCACATTCGTTTAGATAATATCACCACCTTCAACGCCTCTGTGTTCTTTTGTTCTTTTGTCTGTGACATCTTTTGATTATGTGCTCCTTTCACTGCTTGCTTGTCCCTACAACCACACCACTACCCCCACTTCTCTCCACCACCCCCCCCCACACACACACACACACACACACCTTAAACCAGCTTATATTTCACCCCTCTCCTTAGATTCACTCAGTTCTGTTGAAGGGTCATGAGGACTTGAAACGTCAACTCTTTTCTTCTCCGCCGATGCTGCCAGACCTGCTGAGTTTTTCCAGACCTGCTGAGTTTTTCCAGGTAATTGTTTTCGTTTTGGATTTCCAGCATCCGCAGTTTTTTGTTTTTATCACAGGTAAATAAGTGATGGCATTAGGGAATTCTGAAAACTCAGCAATGCAGGGGGATGAGGGGTGTGATGGTAGCAGTGCTTGAGGTTGGGGTCACAAGTCTCAGAAGTGATTCATGCCCTTCCAAATTGGGTTACGTCCAGAGAATACATTCATGCTGTCGAACATTATGGAGATACCTGGCACTTGCACATCTGTCACTTGTTAATAATGGTATTGCAAGCAGAATTAAGTGTCAAGTTAAGAGCTGTAGACAAAAAGGCTATTTGCTTAAATGTAATTTTTCCGATAGTCTACTGATGCCAATGCATGAATTCAAATTAGTGGTATAATTGTATAGAGAGAGATCAGGAGAAAATTAGCATTAGAAACTGGAGAAGTATGCAAAAACACCATAATGTTTGGGAGAATCAATCTCAACTACTTCGCAGAACCACAGATCATAAAACAGTAAAATGTAACTGTTTTCATTCTTTCGCAATGGTTAGGTTTATCCTGGAATCTGGCTCAAACTTAAAATATGCAAGCTTAAAATCTGGGTTTCTTCCAAAGCAAAGTTTTGGAGCACAAAGCAATAAAAGAAAAACTGGTGCACAGTAAAACAGTACAACAATCAAGCAGCTGCAAGCAGACCAATTTATCTAGTGATCCCAATGTCTCAGTATTTATCATTAAACTTGGCATATGCTAAATACTGCTTCCTTTCACTATCAATAATTTCACACATACAGCAGTTCAATGGCACAGTGCATCCAAACTATTAGCCTATATGACTTAATTTGACCATGTTACCTCATTGACCTCCATTTCCCAGCACCAGTCAGCTAAAACTGGATAAGAGGCTGCCTGCCTGGTAAACACACAACTATCCAACATATTAAATAGTCCTGTCAAGAGTGTTGCATTGTCATATGGAGATCTTCAAAAGTGTTCATGCCATCCAGTGACTGTAGTTACACTTGGAGACAAACACTAGAGCAATATTTTTCTCAAAGGTACACTACAGCCAGCACGGTTTCAAATTAGTGGGACATACAGACTTTTGAACATAGCATGATTCTTTAAAATTGAATACTGAAACGAGAGAGATTTGAAACAGCAACAAATCACATGAATTATCAGCATTCAGTTTCTTTGATACAGATACTCTAGCATGGTATTCTATTCTCTTTCAATAGAGAGCATCCTGAATTCTTGAAGACTGTGAAATTTGTAATTATTAGGCAGTAGAATCTTTTAGGTACAAATAGGAAGATCCCAACTCTCTCAAAATGGCTTATTTGGTAAAGGCAGTGTACAATTGAGCCGCACAGCTAATAAGGTTCCAGGTCTGCGCTGAGTTAGCTGATTTCAATCAGCATAGTTCAGCATGCTGCAACTGGCCTCAGAGCCTCTGAACTAAAGAAATGAAAGTCAACCAGAGTTAATAAAAATTATTCTGGCCTGGACATCAGATTTCCTGGTCCACTATTGCTTTAACACATAGTAGTTGGTAAGGTAAACATCTTACTGCTTGTCCCTCTATGGCTGCTCTCTGTCGCCCCAGTACGTCCTGAAGTTGTGTAAAGTTCTGAATAAATGCCACCACCTCAGCCTGGAAACGCTGGGTGTGCACATACTGCACTGATGCCATTTGAAGGCTCACTCTCATGTCACAATCTCGCTTCAGCTTCGGGTCTGCTCTGCCATACCTGGTTTTAGACAAAAAGAATTGCTTTATTCACCAACAACTTGCATATGGTATTTCTCAAAGGTGTAAGTGGACAGCAAGCCAAAGTAGGAGTTAGTAGGAAGGGTGACTAAAAGTTTGATTAAAAAGGTGAATTGTAAGAAGGGAGGAAGATGGAGAGATGAAAGGACTCGAGAACAGAATTCCGGAGCTTAGATCCGAGGTAGCTGAAGGCACGGTAACCAATGGTAGGGTGAAGGAGGGGGGAATGCACTGGAGATCAGAGTCAGAGGAATTGAGAGTTTGGGAACAGGCAGTAATGTTGATGGGTGATACAGAGAAAGGGAGGGGTCAAGGATATGAGGCATTTGAACACAACGGTGAGAATTTAAAATTTGAGGCGTTTAGAACTGGTAACCAAGGTAGTGGTGCAGCAGGGAGAGGGGTGATAGATAATAGATGAGTGTAAGTTGACATGAGACAGGATCAGGGCAACAGAGTTTTGGATCAGCTGATATTTATGGAGGGCAGATTATAGGAAGTCAGCCAGGAGAGCCTTGGAACAATTGAGCTTGGTGCCAACTGAGTTTGGCTTCAGCTGCAGGTGGATGAGATAGGGGCAGAGTCATGCAATATTATAGACGTGGAAGCAGACACGGAGATGGAATGGATAATGGCCAAGGCAGAAGATCAATAAACTTCATGTAACAAAGAATGGAAAGGTGTATCATAAAAGTTTTCAGCGATTTGTTAAAATGTAATCTATATTTGGATCAGCTTTAACAAAAAGAATAAAAACAGTTCACACAGGGGGACTATAGTTTTAAGACTGTATCAATAACATTCATATATCATGGCCTCAATATGTATCCCAATTGGTGTCAAAGCCAATTGGTTCTCTAGCATGAGCAGGCCAAGTGATCACAACTCCCCAGGTGCCCATCATGGAGTGACATTAAGTAGAGGTTGGATACTTATTCATGAGAAACAATAGAAAAATGGCAAATCACTGTAGTCCTCCCAAAGGAGGCTTCCAGCAACCAAATGGGATGGTGGTGATAGCCAAGTTTTGGAGTTGGAGGGCAATGTCTACTGCATACACTCACCATTGTTGTATAAGTGCACAAGGTGTGGACAACTAAAGGAAAAGTTTTTTAAAAAGTACAAATGCAACATGAGACTCCATTCCAGCTGTACTGAAGATATTTTACTTGAGGCAAAAGAAACTTTTAAGATCAGTAGCAGTTTTTTAATATATGATAAGTCAATCAGGATTTAAAAGCAGCTGTATTTTGTCCCCTCGAGTGCTCATGCTCATTACAACCCTACACCTACAATCTTTCCTTTACATTTTTTTGTTGCCCACACAGTTCTGGTGTACAACATTCTAAAGTAGATTGGGAAAAATTTTGACCAGTAGTAAAGTTCCTTTTAAATCATTCTCTGCCTGGGAGTCTGTAGGAGGGAACAGGACAAACCTTTCAACTTCCTGTGGAATCATGGATATATCACAGTAATAATTTAAAAATCTAGAGCTACTATTCTTTCATTTTGTAGCTTTGTCCAACAAAATTAAATGCCAAAACCCAGCTAGAGTTTTTTTTACTTCTCCGTTTAATTTCCAAAGAACCTAGAAAAAATATTTATAGCATTCTATGAATAAAGTAAAGGTTAATACACACAATCACACACACACAAATGCATACTTGTAAATGTTGAACACAAGTGCCTCTTTGCCACTAGTGGTAAAACGTTCCCTGTACAGCTCTCCGTGGGGTGTCAGATCACTGAGCGAAAGGCTGCCGAGACTGCCTTGTAGAGCAAAGTCCCCATCTGCACAATATAAATGTACAGTCACAATTAGCAAACCAGAGGCAGGCCCCTACAGATTGACCGATAAAACAATTCAGAATACTAAGAAAATCTGAATAGCTTCAATCATGTACAAACAGTATAGGAGACCAGAAACTGTGCACAATTACATTCCATATTTCAACATGCTTTAATTTTCAAAATCAGCTTCAGAGGAGTTTTTGCAGGGTATATTTCTCCCAACTTCCTCCCTAGCTACCTAATGAATTCAGTACAGAAATGTAGTTGCTTCATTCTCTATCCTGTAACAGTAAGCCTCCAAGTCAACTCAGCGCCATTAGGAATTGTTAATGATCACTCATCTATTAAAAGCATTTTGCTTATGATTTAAAAACAAGTTATTTTACCCCTGATAGAAGCCTTCAGGATGGGGAGAATGCCTCACCTTACAATACCACCCCATGGCAATGAAACAGAGACTGGAACAACGACTGAAATTTTGTCCCGTCATTCAATGTTGCAGTATATTAGTGTTCCAACACCGCATGGGACAACCAATTCCAAATCAGTGATAACATTAGTATAAACACTCAAGTCATACAGAAGCAGTCAATAATGGAACACTAATACTGACTGAAGTGAAACATTGTACCTACAGTTTGCTACAGAATATTGATGGAGTAATCAACCATGCAACAAGATGTTTATGTGGTGCTTTATCACATTTCAGAAACCTACAAAAGTGGTTCACCAAATATTAATTACTTGTTTGTTCGCAGCAAGATTCCTCAAAGGACAATGAGATGAATGACCAGTTAATTTGTTTTTGGCCATGTAGGAGGAGGAAAGTTAGCCAGGAAATTGAAAATACTCTCTTGTCTTCTCTAAATAGTGCTATGGAATCTAAATGAACAATCAGACAGCGCCTCAGTTTAATGTCTCTTCGGAAGGACAACAATGACACTGCAGCACTCATTTAGTATTGTAATAAAGTACTAAACTAGTTTATGTGCTCATCTTGAGATGGTGCATGGAATCAGTTCGCGACTCAGAGGTAAGAGTACTTTCTAGCTAACAACTACAATGATACAATAAACTTTGAAGTGGGCTTTTGTTGCATAGGTTACAAACAACAAGATTGCAAATGGCAGTAAGAGGCTTGGCCAGTTATTCCATTTTGGTGGTGTCAGCTGAAAGGGGAATGCTGATCACAATACTGAATGGAGGCTGTAATTCTATCAGTCTCCAAACATATTTGGTCTCCTCCTGAGGTTTCCACTAACATAGGTGTCAGTGTCCACATAATTCAGTTCTACATACATGACATTGTGCAGCAGTTTGGAGTAGTGGATCAGAAAAAGCTATGAGCCCTGACAACAACTCAAATGTAGTGAAAATCTGTTCACCAGAGCTAGTCTTTTCACTACAGCAATGAAATTAGCAATTACCCAACAATATGGAAAATTTTACAGCCATATCTTATCCAAAGGAAACAGAATAAATCTAACACTGCCAATGACCATCCATCAAACTTCTCCAAACCATCAGTGAACTAATAGAAGGAGTCGTCAAAAGTTCCTTCACCTCAGAACAGGTTCCACCAGAACCACTGAGCTCCTGACTTCAGTACAATTCAATCCAGACATGGATGCAAACACAAAGTCAGAGGAAAGATAAGAGCAACTGGCTTTCCCATGAAAATATTCTGGAAATAGCATCAAAAACTTGTGCTCCAGAACTAGTTGCGCCCCCTAGCCAAACTGTTCCAGTGCAGCTACAACACTGGCATCCACCTGGCAATGTGGAAAATTGCCCACGTATGCCCTGTCCACAAAAAGCAGAACAAATTCAACCTGGCCAGTTACCCCCAATCAGTCTACTCTCAATCATCTGCAAAGTGATGGAAGGTGCCAACGACAGCGCTGTCAAGTAGAACTTACTCAGCAGTAGCCCGCTCACTGATGCTCAGTTTGAGTTTTGCCATGCCACTCAGCTCCTGACCTCATTACAGCCTTAAAAGAGCTGAACTCCAGAGATGAGGTGAGAGTGACTATCCTTGACATCAAGGCAGCATTTGACTGAGTGTGGCATAAAGGAGCTCTAGCAAAACTGGAGTCAATGGGAATCGGGGGGAAACTCTCCATTGGTTGGAGGCTTACCTAGAACAAAGGAAGGTGGTTGCGGTTGTTTGGAGGTCAATCATCTCAGTTCCAGGACATCACTGTAGGTATTCCTCAGAGTGTGTCCTAGACCCAACCATCTTCAGCTGCTTCATCAACGACCATCCTTCCATCATAATGTCAGAAGTGGGGATGTTCGCTGATGATTGCACAACATTCAGCACCATTCGTAACTCCTCAGATACTGAAGCAGTCCATATACAAATGCAGCAAGATCTGGACAACATCCAGGCTTGGGCTGACAAGTAGCAAGTAACATTCACACCTCACATGTGCCAGGCAATGATCATCTCCAACAAGACAGAATCTAACCTTTGACATTCAATGGCATTACCACTGCTGAATCCCCCACTATCAACATCCTGGGGTTACCACTGACCAGAAACTTAACTGGATTAGCCATATAAATACTGTGGCTACAAGAGCAGTTTAGAGGCTAGGAATCCTGTGGCGAGTAACTCACCTCCTGACTCCCCAAAGGCTGTCCACCATCTTCAAGGCACAAGTCAGGAGTGTGATGGAATACTCTCCACTTGCCAGGGATGAGTGCAGCTCCAACAACAGTCAAGAAACTTGACACCATCTGGGACAAAACAGCCTGCTTCATTGGCACCCCATCCACTTGGGCTGACATGTACTACATAAAATTCTCACCACGTAAGTGCCGACAATGATCATCCAACATTTTGGAGTTACTGCTCCCAAAAAAATCAGTGAGTTAGCCATATTCACACAGGGGCAACAAAAACAGAACAGAAGCTGGGCACTCTGCAGCAACTAGCACAGTTCCTGATTCCTCAAAGCCTGAAAGAATACAAATACAAAATGCCCAGAAACAGGACAGTTTTTTATGACTAGTGCCCCACCACCACTGGCATACTAGCCAGTAATCTACAGAATGCACTAAAGGGTCTTTGAAAACACTACCCTACCTTGTGACCTCTATCACCAGGATACCAGTAAGGCCAAAAGCAGCAGCATAATGGGAATACTACCACCTCCAAGTTACATACTATCCTGCCTTGAACATGCAAATTGTTTTTTCATTATCCCTGGGTCAGTATTCTGGAATTCCTTGATTAAATTAATTGTGGAAACATCCACCCCACAAGAACTAGTTCAAGAGGCAGCCCACTGACAACATCTTATGCCAGTAAGGATGTCCAGCGATGTCAACAGATAGGAAACATTTTTTTTAGTATTAAGATTAGTATTCAGCCTTGCATGCTGACTTGTGAGTAGCATTTCAAAGAAACCCATGGACTGAATATTTGATTAATCATTTCAACAATTGCTATAACTTTCAATCCAGGTACACAAAGATACATCCGCAAGTCCTGACCTTGTATAAACTGATTGTTTTTGTCAAAGTTTCTACAATGAAATGTCTATTTAAAGAACAAGCACTAGATTCTTAGATGCTCAATCACAAATGGGTAAACTAATTGGCAGATTAGCTTAAAATACAAGGACAAAACCTCCAAAAAGATAAGGCTGTTAATTACATCAGGTTATGTTTTCATAAAAACTATATTTTTAGAATAATTAATAGGACGTAAAGCACTTTGGGACATTGAGAGGTTGTGCTAAGGTGTAATTATTGTCCTTTAATACATTTTCTCAATTGAAATTATAACAAAGTAGTTGGATGACACCTAGTGGTAGATCTTTTCAAATTGAATATCCACATTGCATACAGATATATCTCATTGTGAAGTCAATATGCATATAGGTTGCATGATGCTCCTGGGGAGGAACAGAGAGATTTCTTGGCACCAATGTGCCTACACTGATAGTGTGTTTTTCAGGTAATCTGTTTACTCAGTAGAATGCAGCAAACAGAGAGAACTGACCAATAAATGGTTTGGTGAATGTGGGTCAAGTTGATCATGTTGCAGGGATATCCTGGCAGTGGTTTGGGGCAGGTGTTGTTTGAACTTCCTGGAACAGGTGTGGAGATATCCTGTTATTTGTCAGTTCTGGTTGGGGGCCAAATGCCTCTAATTTTGATTTGGAAATACAGCTGCTTTGGCCACATTTGTTGAGGAGAACATAAGAATGTAAGAAATAGGAGCAGATCATGGCTAACCTGCCCCATGCCTCAATTCCTCTTTCGTGCTAGCTCTTCA
This sequence comes from Carcharodon carcharias, assembly GCF_017639515.1. NCBI lineage: Eukaryota > Metazoa > Chordata > Chondrichthyes > Lamniformes > Lamnidae > Carcharodon > Carcharodon carcharias. The sequence goes on along the minus strand of NC_054481.1, from coordinate 102,569,918 downwards.
TAGCCCTGAACTCCCTGCTATTTCAAAAATACATCTAACTCCTCTTTAAATACTTTCAGTGAAAGAACACAGTCTGCCACGGGAGGCTGTGGGGGAGCGTGGGGAGAAGAGTGACAGTAAATGGGAAGAATCTACTTTTTCACAATTGTTTAAAAAACAGCACCTCTACAGTAGACTGATGATTTACAATGCACAATTCATGTACAACTCTAAATCAACTCGTGCAATGATTGGAAACATACAACCGAAAATACATCCTTCTCTTTTAATTAATAGATGTTCGCAGTGAAGATAGCCACTCAGCCCATCGGATCCTTGCTGAGTCTTTGCTAGAGCAATCAAAAAGTTCTCTCAGCAGTTCTGCAACTCCTACCTTTTCTCTTCTAACAGCCCTGCATCTCCCCGAATTCATATATTTATGCAATTTTCCCTTAAGAGATACAATGGTTGCTGCCTGACTTGGGTCTCTCTGGTAAAGCATTCCACATTCTAACAACACTCTGCAGAAAAATAAATCCTCTAACTTTTCAGTGACAATCTTCAAGTGATGATCCCTGGTCATTAACTTTGTATTCAGAGCAGGTAGTCTTGCATCATTCACTACCAGAATCCTTCATTATTTTAGATATATATGTTAAATCTCCTCTTAGCCTTCTATGCTCCAATGGAAGTACTCCCATCATCTCAAGTTTCTCCTTTCAACTAGAGTGTCATGCCTCCTTGGTATCATCATGGTGAATTAACACTTTAAATTCTCTCTGAATTTAATGTCCATTCTATAACAGATCCCCAAAACAGCATCCAGCATTGTAACTATGTCCTAACTATCGCTTGTACTGGTAAAATAAATTCTGTTTACAAACTGTGCAATCAGACTTGGCTTGGTTGATAGCACTCTTCCACCTATGAGGCATAAGGTTCCAGGTTCAAGTCCCACTCCAGGGCTTGCACACAAAAGTGAAGTCTGACTTTCCAGTGCACTGCTAAGAGACTGCTGCAATGTTGGAGGCGTGGTCACCTGGATGAGACATTGAACCCCATCTGCCCTCTCAGGTAAAAAATCCCAAGGCACTACTTCAAAGAACAGCAGGAGATTATCTGGCCATTATCGCATTGCTGTTTGTGGGGGCTTGCTGTGCATATAATGCATCTTGAGCTTCTTCCATTAGAACAGCAGCTACACTTCAAAAGCACTCCACTGGCTGTCATGTGTTTTAAGTGATAGTCATGGAGAGCACTATATTAACGCAAGTCTTTATGAATTTGTTCCTGCACTCTGTTTCTATTCATAAAACCTAATGAGCTGTTACTTTTTAATGGCTTTATCCACCTTCACTTCCATTCAAGGATTTATGTAATTCCATCCTTCGGCCCTCTTTTCATCTGTACCCTTTAATCCTTCAATCGATGCAACATCTTTTGGTTCTTGTCTGCTAGTCAATTTTATTTATGCTGCTACATTTCCTCCAATAAGTTTTGCTTGAAACGATTTTCTGAAAGAGCTGTTAAAGTTATTCCACGCTGCAGCTTTTTCCCCCCATAATCCTGAAAACTAGTCCTCTTCAAGTGCCTACAGAATTCCATCATTGGTTGAGATGATGCATTCCTGACAACAGTGAGAGAGAAAAATAGTCTTATTTCTCCTCTAGTTCTTTTGCCAATTATTTTAAATTTATGACGTCTGGTTACAAACCCATTTGCCAGAGGAAACATTTTCTCTCTACTTGCTCTAACAAAATCTCTGCTGATACTGCATGTCTGATTTTTTAAATTAAACCTCCTATATCTTATGGAATATCTTCTGATAGTGCTTAAACTTACAGTCCATTCTATTCCCTTTATCTATGAAATCAGTCACTTCTTCAAAAACAAGTCTATCTGCAAAGCTTACCTTAAACAAACATATGCTGGTTGCTCATTAATTTCACCTTAAATTATGAATTTTAAAAGTTTGCCTACAACAGGCATCATCAGTTTATCTTTCTTGACCTTCTGAAAGACATAACTAACAAGGGATTGTTTTTATTTTGTTGCTGCTACTATTCCATATGAAGTATTGGGATCCATAGCGGATGTATTTATGGTTGGTTAATCAGCTAGTGGATAAACTTTGTAGATAGTGCACACCTTAGCTCAAGCATGATAGGCTGCAATGCCAAACACTGATCTATCAAATTTTACAGTTATTAGGCATCTTTATAATATATTGTATTTAATTATACTTGCAATGTGTGCTTGTACGTTGAAGGTGCCAATGCCTTCCCAACACCTTCCCTCCCTTCCCAATGTATGCATATTTAACCTTGAATTCATGTTTGTATATGATACTGCAGTAGAAATCAGTACTCACCTATCAGCGCAAGATGTGCTACCAGTTTGGACACATTGGCTTTGGCAAGTTCATTTGTCTTTTTATTCAGCACCAGAGACAGCGAGTGAACCTGAGAGGGAAATAGCAGTCAACAAATTCATGCCAGTATATAATTACAGGGGTGTCTTTGGGGGCCACAAACATTAAATGTGTGTTGTTATTAATTTGCTTATATAATCATTGATTGAGACCAACAGACCCTGGTGTCTGATGTAGGATTTGTCAATTAGGTAACTGTGCTAAGAACAGTCTTTCCAAACTTGCTGGCTAACCAAAATCAAGCAGGACAAAGCAGCAATTAAAAAACAGAAGTGCAAGGAAGACTGAGCGGGCTTCAACATTCAAATTGCCAGGGCTAAGAGGACTGCAGGTTGGACACCACTAATGTAGCAAGTCAGCCAGAGTGAAAATTCCAAACAAATCACAATGAGTGAATACAGAATTATACTATGCGAATGGGAGAGGCAGCAACCATACACTTAACCTCAAAACAACAGGAAGCACAACTGCACTGATTGAATTCAAGGAGAACAGGTCTAGCAAACAGATTAAAATCCCTGGCATTTGTTTACCCAATGGGGCATCTGCAACCCTTCATGACACCCTTAAAATATTTCCGGAAATATTATGCAAGCTGCAACGGCCAGATGTGGCACCATATTTATGGGCAGGGTAGAACTTCTGACAGCTGGTGTTTTGGACCTGGTTCTGTCCCACTTTCTCATATTACGACCATTAGCTTGAATCAAGTAGATGCCCATTAACTGAACTGCCTGCCTCAGGCCGGGAGTGGGGGGAGGGAGGATACTCAGAAAGGAGCCCAGCTTCAGCATTAGTAGACTGACCAGATGACATGGAAATAGATATCAATCGATTTCCATACAATAATTGACTGCACAAGTGTACCTTGCATCTAGTGTTGCTAAGGGTAAAAGTGCAGAAATTATGTTTTATGACATCATTCCTGTATTTGGAGGCCCCCACCTATTTGTGGGCATATTATACCCCTTTCCAGGAATACCAACAGGTAGTGTGTGTGTATTGGCCCAATTGCTGTCCCAAGTATGGAATTATTTAAAAAAATTAATTTTTTGGGTCAACACTCTTTTAATGGTTTGCACAGAATGCTCCTGTAAACAAACTGAGCCATAGGTCAAAAGCATTTTTGCAAGGAGCATTACATATATATATGTGTATTTAAATTATGCACAACAACCAGGATCCCTCTCAATTAGTTACAGCATAGTTCATGCACATTTAAGCAATAAAATGCAAAATAACCTTCAGATCCAACTTTGTGTTTACTGGCTCCTGGCCTGCCTCAGATAGAGCGCCTGCTGCATCAGATCTTGTTTGATGCTGGAGCTCCTCCACTGGAGGTTTCAAGCCATGGTTGTTGGCCGTTGAGCCAATCCCAAAGAAATCCAAGATCATCACCCAAGTCTGAAGTGTGATCAACACATCCAAGCAGTTGAAATCCACATCCACATTCCTGTTGACATTGTTGTAACGTGTGGAAAATTCTGGATGCCTCTTATCCACCAGGAAAATGTTAATGTGTACTAGTGAATCATCAAAATTTGTTCTAGCACAGTGCACTTTGGAGCTTTTCAATGTTGGGGATGGTGGAGGGGTCAGAGGATACTCTGCGTCTTTGTTCACTTTACGCTTCCTTCGTGTGGAGGTTGGCCTCTGGTAAAACTGGAAGACATTTTGTGCCTCTTCCATGTGTGCTGGCAGTGATCGTGGCATCTCAGGATATTCTATATTGGAGACAGATGGACAAGACTGGGACAAATATTCCTTTTGGGTGAAACTGGAAGGCTTTGGTGCTCCTCTAGACACCATTAAATGCTTATACTTCGAGTCTGGGTTCTTTTCCAGCAAATCTTCCATCAGCAATGACCGTAGAGCGATCTGAATAGAGAGTGTATGAGGCTGGTCTTTACTGAACTCAACTTCAAAGTCTTGAAATATTAAGCTAACCAAACCTTGTGATTCCAGAGTGAGATCCCCACACAGCTGAACCTGCAGCTCAGAGATGCAGAAATTAGCATGAATTTGGGTGAATGATCTTGATTCTGGAATTGGAAAATCAACTGGAGTTGACGGATAGCTCACTTGGCCAAAAAGCCCGCTCCCTTTCCACTCTCGTTGGAAATCAGAGAATTTTGGGCTTCTCAATGTTGAAGAAGCACTGCGAGGTTCTGGAGTGGCAGTGTTTGAACTGTGCAGGATTTTGCTGAGATCCTCACTGTGTGTCAAGTTATCCAATGTCTGTAGGACCTGTTCATAAACGTGTTTTGCCAACATTACCTGTACACCCAAGAAACAATCATAGGTTATTACATTTGGATCTGGTATAGCATGTAGTTGCAATGTGTCAAAACAGCCCCACTCAATTTGAGAATAGGGATGCCTGACAAACTATCAATATGAAGTATTAACAGAAATGTTGCCTGAATTGATGAGTCTTCTGAGCATTTTCTGTTCTTATGATGCTTTTTAGCAATCCACAACAGGGTGGTTGAGGTAGGGGGAGGAAGTGTAGGGTAGGGGGTTTGGTTGAACAAGCATACTACTGAATGCAAGCCGTCACAATCATTTAAGGGAATGATTACTGAATGAGCCTGAGAGGATAACAGAGGAAGCCACAAAAATTGTAAGAGAACTCAAAAGGTAGTGATGGAATTCCACTGTGCCATGAGTGTGCCTCTAATTATAGAGGAATGGGAGCAGACAATTCAACATAATCTTGCGTTTATGAGGCTGGCTCCATGCAATTCTGAAAACTAGGTGAAAGTATAACCTGCAGAAATCGGCATGATCTTACTCTTTTACCTTAAGAGGATTGACGAACTTTCCCTCGATCTTCATCTTACTGGTGGTCTCAAAGGAATCTGAAGAATTTACAACTGGGAAAGACAATCCTGGATTTGAGTCAACAGGAATTTTCTCTAAGACAAACTGGATTGTGGTGTCATTCAAGATATGAAAGGCTGGAAAGAATAATTAAGAATATGAAAGTAGTACAACTTTTGCCAAGTGATACAGTGGTCTTTAACTAGAACTAAGTGTTATTGAGCACTAATTAGCATTAAATGAAGACTTCAATGCTCCTTTTTAGAATAAAGTCATAATTTTCTCCCCAAATTTCCATGGAGGTGAGATACTCCAAAGTACCTAGACTAAATGGCCATTCCACACATCAAAGGCAGTGACTGTCATTCAAGGAAAGGCTCACAATCAAGTCTGCCCCTGTCCTCACCCAATACTTACACGTAGCACAAACCAAGGATTGAAACTTCTTGATAGGTTAGGTTCATATCCACAATGGGCAATGCAGGGCTAAATGAGCCTTCAGGGAGCCGTGACTTCACTCACATTTGGCCTGTATAAAACAAAAATGACTTTGAACTGACCTTGACCCTTGTGCACAGAGTCGAAGAAATCTTGTCGTGTGAAGTGCATTTCTTCCTGGCTGGAAGCACTGGCAGCACCCGAACCTGGCCGAGGGGATTCACTGGCATCTGGCCTGCAGCTACGTATGTTGTTACTCAGGGAATACAGTTTAATGTCTTTAATTTCCACCTGCAGCCGGTTTCTCTCAGAATCATCCTCACCAGTCACAAAGTTCTGGATGGAAGTCCGGCCCAAGTGCCCAACTAACAACTCCGAGCTTCCAGGTTTTCGTGGAACTGCGACCACTGGTGACTCAATGTTGATGTTCAAGATTAATTTTACTGGGTTCTGCTGAGGAGATTCCATCCCACCGTCTATGTCATCGTCAAGTTCAAAACCAAACATTTCCCGTGATTTCCGCGGTTTCTCGAAAAGCAAGACCATCTCGCTGTACTCTGCCGTTTTGTTCACTAGAACAGTGGAAACTTTGGAAGCTGCGCTCTTCAACATGTTTTGGAAGTTATCCTCGAGTTCATCCATGGATAAGGTGAGTTCTTTAAGAAATTTGGGTGAATGGTTATAATGTAAGGATGCCATGTGCAGATTCAGCAAAAACTCTTCCTCTGACCGTTCAACAAACTTGAAGCTCAGTGCTTCACTGTGGTTCATCTCAGTTTCAGACCTCATGAAGATAGACTGGAAGAAACCAAAGTCACTTACTGCTTCATATGCTTCTGTATTACCAATGCTTACCACAAAATGGTTCTTTACTTCATCTTGGGTCAGGTCCACTAACTGAAGGCAGCCAAGGGACCCATGCATTTCAAATCGGCTGCCCATGGAAACATTTACCTTTGTGCCATTGATACTAGCCGTAGCTATTTTTCTCCCTAATTTTTCACCACTTGCAAGCCCAACAGTCCGGAGGAGTAGCACGTTGAGTCGATGGATTTCTACTGCCACCTGCGTGTTCTGATCATAGGTAGACTGAATAGACTCTCTTTCCTCAAAACTCATTGCTGGATCAATAAGTGAAGGCTGTGGACTTGTGTCATCTTTGCCTTTTGGAAATGACTTCTGTAGGAAGCCAATGAGTTCTACCATGGTTTCTGGGTTAAGGATAATGTCCAGGTTATTGACTTGCAATGACGTGACCTGTAAGGAGCTGTCCAAGTTCATAGAAGGACAGTCAGAGCTCACAAATTGATATTCCAGTTTAATCAGGACATCTTGGTCCTGAGCAGGAGAGGATGCTGGTACTTGCACTTCCAATGCTGAAGAGTTATTCAATGTGCTTTTATCCTTAAGTTGTGAGGCACCATTGGCCATTGTAGTGACTGAAGGGTGAGGAGGGTGAGGAGAGACAGGAGATTGTGCTCCACTATCTCGAAGACTGCCAGTGGGAACATCGAAACTCAAGTTTTTGTGTGAAGCCATTAGCAAGTCAAAGTCAGAGCCATAGGTCTGCACTGTGTCCACCAGCAACAACCCATGTACAGTTAGCATCACTTCACTATCATAAGGCCTTTTCACAAAGTTGGAACTGATGCCAAAAACCTTCAAAACAGCTATGTATCGTCCACAACTCTCAACACCCAACTGCATGTAATTAACATTGAATTCTGCTAGGAGCAGCTTGGACTCGACCAGTACCTCACGAGTATGCTGCTCAAGTGACATTACACTCTGTGTGAGGCTCATCTTTGAATCCAGCAGCTTCCCTCGGCTATCCACTTTCTTAAAGATATTTTCTCGTCGCAGAGACTGCTGTTCACTCGATTTCTGTTGTACCTCGGAAGCGGTCACCCTCGACAAAAAATTGCGCAATGCCGTGATTTTATCCTCATTTATGTGTATTTTAAGCTCAGGTAAGGTCCCAGAAAGCATGGCACCAGGACGATTTGGGTCAGAGGTGTACATTAACCGCCGTTCTAGTTGCAACAGTACATTAAATTTCTCAACAACATGCGTTGGCCCAACCTCGCTGTCCTGAGCATGTTTCCAATTATCCTTTACTCGCCCAACCATGATCTGCATGTCCATAAAGGACAGCGAGTATTTCTCATAAAGTTTATTGTTGATAAAATGTTGCTGCAATTGCTCCTCAGTAAATCCTAATGTCAGGAATTCTGGGGTCTTCGTTGCAGGATCAGTGTCGGGTTCTGGAGGAGGGGTGTTGGGCGGTGTGGCAAGTGGCGTCTTGTACTCATCGTCACTGATCTCTTCGTCTTGAACTGAAAGTCCTACATTGGCTCTACCTTTTGGCTCATCTGTAAATACAAAGAATGAAATTAAGGTGGCACTAATTTCATTGAAAATTGATAGCAGTTTTCATGACAGTGAATTAATACCGGTTGTAGATTCACTTGTTGAGGTTCATGATATTGAAAAGATTTTAGTTGTGTAAAGGTGCTCCCTGCTGCAACTGACATTAGTCATAAATTACTGATGTTATCTGGAAAATCTGTTTTGCCTCTAATTATGGATTAACCTCTAGATTTCTTTCATTGGGTTTGTTTCTAATCTGTTATTCTACCTTTGGTCGACCTGATGGCTCAATTGACAAACGTCCTACTCTCTGATCTTGAGTTCAAATCCCTTTGTATGTTGAATTAGCCAATTTCAGTTTTGGTGGAAGCAAGAGTCAAAATAACTGCTTGAAGGGGAGGCACACGTGGAGGGAGAATGATAATCAGCGTCCCAGTTCTTGATCACTTGGATGAGGCACCTGATAGCAGAAGTATACTCAGAATGAGCAAGCACTTTTAGGGAAGAACAATTGAGGAAGAGATTCAAAGTGCATGGCGTCAGGAATGGGAGCCACCCTCCTGCACTTGCTGCCAAATCCCCTCCCCTGCAAACCCCCTCCTGCTATCACACATTGTGCCTGGGTCTATGGGTGATCGTAGGCCTCAGATGGGGATAATACCAGCAACAGGTCCTTAAACTGCGGTAGGCCTGCTGCTGTCCAGTTAAATGCCTGATTGGCATTTAATTCGGTGGGCCTTCCCAAAACGAGATGATGCGGGGCTCTCCAGTTGGCAGGCGAGACCCCGCTCACCTCACCCACAACCCACTGGCTGTAATATGGCAGCAAACGTAGTTGGTGGAGAGCTCGTAAACTGTTAAACTGCGCATTCATACACACAATGTTATTATGAACTTCAAATGATTCTTACAAGGTCAAAGCTATGAGATACTTTTGTTAATGATCTCCTGACTGAAGAAAAATTACCTCCAAAATTTGTCAGCAGAATTCGACCCAGGTCCACAACAACCAGCACAGAATCTGGGGATTTGAAATCATCTGGAAAAATCACCTGAGGAGCCGAAATATCTAATTTCATCATCCAGCGTTTGTCTTTTTCCTATCGAAAGAAAAAAATAAATTTGCCGTTATTAAATTCTTTAGATAGCACTGTTACCTTCCATTTCTTGCTGCTGAAACCTTACTGACAATATCAGTAATGGTGGAAAATTTCAAGCTGATTAATAACTTAATAGCCAATTCTCTGCATGAACTTTTGTGGTGCAAGTTGGATTACCAATCCCTCAATTATCCTGAAATCCACCATAACGGAGATTTGGTCTCCAGGATCCTGCTGTGAATAACCTGTGAGAACAGTGCCTTGTATTTGTAGTTTGTGCCACTTCTCCTGAGTCAGAGACTGGTCGAAATTCAGCCAGGGAACCCACGGTAATACTTAATTCAATTCAATGGTTCCTCGTCAAAACAAAATTCTTCCCAGTCCAACCTTATAGGATCAGTTCCGTACCATGGTAGCTGTCTCTAGCCAAAACTGACTCGTTATTAGAATATGCCCTGTACATTTTAATGGAAACCGGTACACCATTACAGAAGGGTCAATATTATGCTGGTATATTTGTTATAACCATGGTGGATAAAACATATTTTGTCTTTCTCCGTATTTAATAATTGTCCCAGACTTCACACTACACAAGTATGAATGCATTGTGAATTTAGTATTCATTCAACAGCCACTTTGCTGACAAAGAATAAGTAATCAGTCGAAAAAGATTTTGCACTTCTAAGAAAGAACATTTTAACATTGTAGAGCATATATATTTCTAGTAAAAAATATATTAAATTTATTTTATAATAAAAAGGTGGTAAAGGTTTTTTCAAGAGACAATTAATAGCTTCAACCGGCAAATTAGCTGGTGTATAGGAAAGGTAGGACTGTTCTTAATGATTTGATATCTGAATGATAAAGCTGGCACATTTTTCCTGAAATCCCTTCTGACGCCACAACTGCTGATATCATGAGAGATCAGTGTGGGAGAGAAAACCCCAAAAACTTGTAAGCACCATTTTGTCAATATTTGACTGGCAATTTAACAGGATGCTTCCCACTTATTCAAGGGATGTGGGCATCAATGGCAATGCCAGGATTTATTGCACATCTCTAACTATTCAGAAAGGTACTGGTGAGTCGCCTTCTTGATCCACTGCAATCTGTATGGTAAAGATACTCCCATAGTGCTGTTATTGAGGGAGCTCCAGGATTTTGATCCAGCACAATGAAGAAACAGTGATATAGTTCCCAGCCAGGATAGTCTGAGGGAAACTTAGTGGTGGTGCTCCCATGTGCCTGCTGCCGTTGTCCTGCGAGATGATAGAGGCTGCAGGTTTCAGCGGTGTTATCAAAGGAGACTTTACAAGTTGCTGCAGTTCATCTTATGGATAATACACATTGCTGCTGTGGTGTGCTGGTGTTGGAGAGGACGAATGTTTATGGTGGTAGGTGGGGCGCCCATCAAGTGGGCTGCTTTGTCCTGGATGGTGTCAAGCTTCTTGAGCGTTGTTGCAGCTGCACTCTTCCAGGCAAGAGGGAGTACTCCAATACACGCCTGACTTGCGCCTTGTGGTCATGGTGAAAAAGCTTTGGGGAAATCAGGCGGTGAGACACTCGCTGCGGAATTTCCAGTTTCTGATGTGCTCTTGTAGCCACTGTATTTACATAGCTGATCCATGGTGACCCCAGCATGCTGATGGTGGAGTTTGGCGCGGGGGGGGGGGGGGGGTGCGGTGCCTGTGGTGGAATTTGATTATGCTAATGCTATTGAATGTCAAGGGCTGGTGGTTAGGCTCTCTCTTGTTGGGAGATGGTCATTGCCTGGCACTTGTATGGCACAAGTGATACTAGCCACTTCTCAACCTAACCCTGAATGTTGTTCAGGTCTTTCTGCATGGAGGCACAAATTGCTTCAAAAACTGAGTTGTGAATGGAACTGAAAACTCTGCCATCACCAGCATACATTCCCACTTCTGGCCATATAATAGAGGGAAAGTCATTGATGAAGCAGCTGAAACTGGTTTAGGCTTCAGCTGACATTTAGAAACCAGGGTGTTAACCTTGCCACGTATGCTTTGTTTTAATGATAACTAATACAAATGCTAACTTCGCTTTCTTCCTAGTTTTCGTCAGCCTTACCAGCAAAATTCTGGTCAATCAGGTCTCATCTGCACTGACACTCATTTGCACTTGAAGTGATTTGGTGGTCACTTAACTTTTAACTATTAAAGTCATGGCCAAGAATGTTAACCCTGCTCTGAATACGAGGATATAAATTAAGCGGAGCAATGATATTGAATATGATAATTATCCAATAAAACAATCTGATTTTGAAAAACAATTTTACTACCTCAGGGGCTGAACCTAAATAAACTCTCATGTGCAGTCAATGTCAGAGTTTGAAGTCAAAAACAAAGGCTTGTGCAGGTCTTATTTAAAAACTGTGGGGCAATAATTCAATAACATTTGCAAACTATAGGCAGATATCATGTGATCAGACATCATATGATTGCATGTTATGTGATCAGGTCTCCGGAAACACATCAAATCAAAGCTGGCAACACCAAGTAAATTATATAGCAACACTATGGGATAATAGCCTATTATCAAGAAACCAAGGTGGAAAGCCAAAACCTACATTGCTGGACACCAGCAGGAGTCAATAAGATAAAGTAACTTAAAGAGTGTCCTCATACACAAATCACAAAAAGTGAGCATGCAGGTACAGCAAGTAATTAGGAAGGCAAATGGAATGTTGGCCTTTATTGCAAGGGGGATGGAGTATAAAAGAAGGGAAGTCTTGCTACAACTGTACAGGGCATTGTTGAGACCACACCTACAGTACAGCATATAGTTTTGGTCTCCTTATTTATGTTGGAAGCAGTACAGAGAAGGTTCACTAGCCTGATACCTGGGATAAAGGAGTTGTTTTATAAGGAAAGGTTGAGCATTTTGGGCCTTTACTCATTGGAGTTTAGAAGAATGAGGGGTGACCTTATTGAAACATATAAGATTCTGAGGGGGCTTGACAGGGTAGATGTGGAGAGGACGTTTCCCATTGTGGGGAAATCTAGAACCGGGGTACAGTTTCAAAATAAGCGTTCCCTCATTTAAGACGGAGATAAGGAGGAATTTCCTCTTTCAAAGGGTCGTTAATATTTGGAATTCTCTTGCTCAGAGAACAGTAGAGGCTGGGTCATAGAGCATATTCAAAGCTGACTAGACGGACAGATTTTTGATCTACAAGGGCATCAAGGGATTCTGGGGGGGGGTGGAGAATAGGCAAGAAGGTGGAGCGAAGACCATAATCAGGTTTTATTGACCTTACTGAATGGAGGAGCAGGCCTACTTCTGGTCCTATTTCTTTTGCTCTTATGTAGTAGATAATACTCAGTTAGGGTTTAAGAGCCTTAGATTGTTGAGGAAAGGGGGAAAAAAAAAGAGGCAAATGATTCCACAGTTTTGAGGTCCTTGGAAAGAATTGAGATAAAGGGTGATGAGTCTTTGGGGTAAACTTTTACAAATTAGTGCTCCTGGATCAGAAGTTTGCATGGCAAGAATGCAGGCATTGAGCCAACAAGACAAATTCATTGATGGCACAATTTATCATCCATTAATTTTAATCAAGACTGCAGACTATGAATTCCAAATAGCCACTCCAATTGAAGTCTGCTATCCGATTCACCAAATTGTAAAATTTACTCCTTTATTTCAGAACAATTAATCTGATGAGAAGAGTTTGTGAGGCAATGTATTTGGAAGACAGGTGGAGCAACACTGCAAGTAATTTCTTAAATTATACACTCCTATTAAGAATTAGTGCAGTAAGTTTTAGAAAATTACATGATTCGGTTCAATCATGCAGAATGCAACTTACAATGAATTCGCCCACCAGTAGCTGGTCGATGGTTTGTCTGATCTCCGCCTTCGTTTGCATCTTTAGTTTATTGTACTGCCGTCTGGCAGCTTCTGCCACCCGTAGTTCTAATTCTGACTGATAGCCAAAACCTACCAAAGTGAAAAAAAAAATCCATAACCTAACTTCAAAAGGGAACCCTGAGGATATCTTTAAACCCTACATATTAGGCCACGTATTAGGCCAAGAACATATATTAAAAAAATACTGTGATTTTGCTGGAAGTACAAAAGGAAAATATCCACACTGATATTTTATTTAGTCCAAACAGACCCATTTGGGAATTATTTTGCACTTTCACAGCTAATTTCAACTAGGTATTGCTCATGTAGTTCAGGTCATGGGAGAATACTGTCTGCATCCTGGCTTCTTCCTTTTATCTTATTCAAAACTCTCCCATATTCTTAAGCAATGCAAACACAGGAATCAGACACAAGAACATTAATACCTCAAGAGCCAAGTATTTTTCAAAAATGAATAGTCTAAAATATAAATTTTTGATTCCACATTTTCATCTTTCCTCCCGAGGTCTAAACTTCTGAGTGGGGTATGGTTCTGCAGGTATTGGTAAACCTATGGAACAAGTGGCCATTGGTTACAAATGACAGCAAATGTTAACAAGATATAACTAAAGAGGATTAAAAACAACAAGTATTTGCACTTATTTTACACCGTTAACCAAAAACCTCCAGTGTCATGAGAAATCAATGGACATCAAACCAAAGGAAACATTAGGAGAGGTAATAAAAAATTTGGTCAAAGAAGTGGGTTTGAAGCAGGAGGGAGTTCCACAGCATATGTGCCTGAGTAGCTGAAGGTATGGCCAATGGTAGGTGAAGGGAGAAATTAGAGGTCAGAGTTAGAATAATGAGTACAGGGTGGAGTGTAGAGCTGGAAGAAGTTAAAGATAGGTCATGAAGGGATTAAACACAAAAATGAGAATTTTAAATGTGCAGCATTGGAGGGCCAGTAACTAATGTAACAGGAAGGGACAGAGTGATGGGCGAGAGGACTTGGTGCGAGATAGGATACAGGCAGCAGAGGTATGGGTAAGTTCAAGTTATGGAGGGTGGTGGGCTAGCAAGGAAAGCTTAGAATAGTTGGGTCTGGTGATATGATAGACATTGGTGAAGGTTTCAGCAGATGTGTGTGGGCAATGGCAGAGGTGAGAGAAGTTAGAGGTGGAAATAGGTGGTCTTTGCAATAGAGAGAATATGGGATTTGAAATTCAACTTATTTCGAACAGTTGAGGCTGTTAACAATTGGAAACAATGGCTGGGGAGAGGGATGAAATTGGTAGCAAGGGTATAGAGTTTACATCTGGGGACAAAGATAATGGCTTTCATCATAAACAGGTTTAGCGAGGAGAAATTGTAGCTGATTCAAAACTAGCTGTCGAGCAAGCAATCCAACAGCAAGCAGGAGATTTGAGAGAGATGGTGATGGAGGGGAGAGCTGGGTGTTGTCAGATTATATGTGCCTTATAGCTGAGCTTGATGCTGATCTCATCCTGGGGGTAGGAAAATTGGCTGACTTTTCCCCTTTCCTAGCTGTAAAAGCTCTCAATTATAAGTGCAAATGGTTACTTGTTGGAAAATGTGAAAGACACTGTAAAATAATTCTCTATCTGCCCGTTTGGAAATAATTCTGAGTTTACTTCTTTTTTTCCCCTGACCTGAGGTGTGGACTTTTCCCTTGTAGAAGAAATCTGTAACTTTCTTGATAACTAGAGGGTTATAGATGATGTTCAGGGGCCGAGTGCTAACTTCCAATCTCCTCTCATAGTTACTCCGAACTGGATTTTTTTCGTAGATCATTTCAAACACAGGTGGCATCTTACATAGAGAACCAAATGCTGTAAAATATAACAAGCAAAATTAAACCAATTCCAAAAAACAAAAATGGCCATGCCTTGGGCAATATGATGCTCACAACTTTCCTCTGGCATTAGTGCTTTCTCTTCATTATGGAAATTGGCTACAATAGGACATGCTCTATTGAATCCCAAGGTGCAAAATACTGGATATTGAAGACCCTCAACAGCCTCAATGCTCAGGCACTCCTATTACTCCACCCTTTAAAAATAATTGTGAAAAACTAAAAAGAGAAAACCTTACATCGGCACTATAGAATATTTGGTTTAAATTAATTTACTTTCAGGTCAGAGTCATATTGTATTTACTTCACCCATTGATTTTCTCCCCTTATGACAGCTCAGGATGGGGTACGTCTAAGTAGAAACCTTCCTGGACCAGGCTTAAACTGGTCATTCCTGGTGCCTAGCTCTTTACTGTAAGTGGCCTTCATCTAGTAATGTTATAAAACTAGTAATAAAAGGAAAAGAAGTGCTTTAACATAATGCCTCACCTGGATGCATACTGGTTGCATCAGGGAACGTGGAGCGCATACCCAATGTTTGAGATAAGCTTGCAGCATCTTTTTCCTAGTAAAAAAGGGGTCACACACTGATTAGATTCTTCAGAGTTCTGTTCCCTCAGTTACAAATCTATGATTCCATTCAGATAAAACAACAGGAGTTAATCCAAATCAAATTAATTATATTTTGAAGACATGCTTTACTTCTCTGTCCCAGGAAAAGCACACCCAACATTGGAACTACTGAGGAGGATTATCTTTAAATAAAGCTCAAAATATATTGGAATATTTTCTATTGTGTTCTAACAGCTGACCTTAGTCTCATCATTCTATGACATCTTCTGATCTAGTTCCTGGAAATCAACCCAACTTCTACAGCCCATACAGTACAATCAAATCAATGTAAATGATCAAAAGAAGAATAGTTTCTGGGACAACTGTATACATAACTATCTTGCATTGACATTTTTCTCAGCTAACATTTTTTAAATACAGCATGAGCCAATCAGTGCATCAATTGTGCATTAACCAGTAACTTTCATGCATATAATGACTTTAGCATAATTAAACAATAGGACTTTTCACAAAAGGAGGCTTAGGCACCAAGAGGAGTGGAGAGGAAAAATACAAGAGTCAGTCAAAGATATTGTTACAAATTTAGATATAAGGAGGTTTTTGAAGATGAGCTAAGACAACAAAAAATAAATTTAGATTAGAATTCCAGATTGTGGGGTCAGGATAGTCAAAGACCCTGCCGCTGATGGGAGTGACAAGAAACTTCATATTGATCAAAAGGAAATGAGGGAATATGTGGGCATACGTGCACAAATCGTTGAAGTTGACAGGGCAGGTTGAGAAAGCAGCTCATGAGGCATGCAATGTCCTGTGCTTTATAAACAGAGGCATGGCGTACATCAGCAAGGAAGCTATGATAAACCTGTATAAAACAGTGGTTCGGTCTCAACTGGAGTACGGTGTCCAATTCTGGTCACCATACTTTAGGAAGGAAGTGAACGCAAGGGAGAGGGTGCAGATAAGATTTAGAAGAATTTACAGGTATCAGGTATGAGGGACTTCAGCAAGTGGTTAGGAGGCAGATTCAACTGTGACTTTCCAATGGGTATTGGATACCTATCTGAAGAGAAAAAATTGCAGGGCTACAGGGGAAAGACAGGGAAATTATAAACTCAAACACAACTGACATGTGTTGACACCTACCTGTTTGGGTGAGACAAGGACAGGGAATAAGGATCCTTGTGTAGCCAAGTCTCGCAGGAACAGGCCTCCCAGCTGTACCGAAAGCAGTGAAGATTCTGTGCGAGGGGAGGATTCCACACCAATTTTCACTCCTGGAAAGGGTAAATAAATTATTGTAATTGTTTTCTCCTACCTCCGGCTAATAAAATGTTTCAGAGCAGTACATTTCTGCATTTTCAGAACACCAAGAGGTTCCTCAACACAAACTGGGTGAGATGGTTGTCTGAAGTCCCAACATCCGATCCATCCTCCTCCTCTCCCAACTTTCTATTGTGTGTTAATAAAATTTGCTTTTATTTTTAAAATTTACTAAAAAATATTAAAGGATAGGAGAGCTTTTTTTAAAAAAAGTTTTAGGAGACTGGAACACCAACACAGTGATTAAAAAGTGGAAAGATGCATGCCTGACTTCTCAAATCTAGGTGTGTCACTACAGAGGTACACCAAGTAGGAGCCAGGTACCAGGAGACTTAGCTTTTGGTTTGTTTCTTGCATCCCTCAGTTCAGACTGCCCTAAGGGTGAATGCCTTCCAACACGCCCCATTCATAACTGGTTAGGTAAGTCGTCACAGAATAACAAGCGACGCTTAGCCACACTTGGGAGAACTGGTGCGGAAGAAATGGACGGGGCATTCGTACACATACCGGGGAAAGTGGAAACTACCGTTGGGACGGCCTTCACCTCAACCGTGCTGGGATCAGTATTCTGGCGAATCATATAACCAGGACAGCAGAGAGGGCTTTAAACTAAATGAAGAGATCAAGTGAGGGAGGATGTGATAAAGTGAAGACAAAGGAGAAGGCAAGAGAACAAGGTAGCAACAAGGGAAATGATAATCAGAGTGTAGCAGAAAGGGACACAGCAAACTTAAGTGTGCCAGCAGATAAGGCTAGATAGAGGTTGCAAAAATAACAAAAAGACAGAATTAAAGGCACTCAACTTGAATGCACACAGCAGTCGCAACATTCATTCATTCAAATTAATTGATGGCACAAACAGAGATAAATACGTATGATCTAATTGCCATTATAGAGACATGACTGCAGGGTGACCAAGACTGGGAACTGAATGTTCAAGAGTATCCGACATTTAGGAAGGATAGACAAAAAGGGATGGAGTAGTACTGTTAATAAAGGACGACATCAGTACAGCAGTAAGAGGATTTTGGATCAGAAGATCAAGATGTAGAATCAGTTTGGGTGGGGCTAAGAAACAGCAAGGTGCAGCGGCATTGGTAGAAGTTATTCATAAGCCACCAAACAGTAGTGGTAATGTAGGGCACAGTGTAAAGCAGGAAATTAGAGGTGCATCTAACAAAGCTAACATAGTAATCATAAGGGATTTCAACCTACACACAGGCTGGATAAAGCTAATTAGCAATAATGCAGTTCCTGGAATGTATACAAGATAGAACAACATGTTGAGGAACCAACTAGAGAACGGGTTATTTTAGATTTAGCTTTGTGCAATAAGAAACAGCTAATTAATATTCTCATTGTAAAGGAGTCTATAGGGAAGAGTGACTATAATATGATAGAATTTTACTTTAAATTTGAAAGTAATGTAGTTCAATCCAAAACTAGGGTATTAAATCTAAACAAAGGTA
Source organism: Carcharodon carcharias (assembly GCF_017639515.1). NCBI lineage: Eukaryota > Metazoa > Chordata > Chondrichthyes > Lamniformes > Lamnidae > Carcharodon > Carcharodon carcharias. The sequence continues at coordinate 102,551,672 of NC_054481.1, read as the reverse complement.
ACTACAAAGGTGAGTGGCAAATTGGCTATGGTAGATTGGAAAGCTGCATTAAAAGGTATGATGGTAGATGGGTAATGGCTAAAAATATTAACACATGGATCACAACAAATTTATATTCTTTTGGGGCACAAAAACCCAGCAGGAAAGGTGACCTAACCATGGCTAACAAGAGAGGTTAAAGATTGTATAAGATCAAAGAAAGATGCTTATAAAGTTGCCAAAAAGGTAGTAAGCCTGAGGATTGGGAGCATTTTGGAATTCAGCAAAGAGGACCAAGAAAGTGCGAAAAAAAAGAAAACAGAATATGAAAGTAAACTAGCGAGAAACATAAAAATGGGCTGTAAAAGCTTCTTTAGGTATGTAAAAAGGAAAAGATTAGCAAAGCCAAATGTGGATCCAATACAGGCATAGGCAGGGGAATTTATAATGGTGAATGAGCAAATAGCAGATAAATCAAACACAAACTTTGTGTCTGCCTTCACAGAGGAAAATACAAAAAACCTCCCTGAAATACCTGAGCACCAAAGAACTAGTGAGAATGAGAAACTGAAAGAAATTAGTATTAGCAAAAAAGCAGTACTGGAGAAATTAATGGGATTGAAAGTTGATAAATCCCCTGGACCCGATGATGTATATCCAAGATTGTTGAACAAGGTGGCAATAGAGATAGTGGGTGCATTGGCTGTCATCTTGCAAAATTCCAGATTCCGGAACAGTTCCTGCAGATTGGAAGGTAGCAAACATAACCCCACTATTTAAGAAAGGAGGTTAAGAGAAAACAGGAAACTACAGACCTGTTAGCCTGATGTCAGTAGTAGGGAAATGCTAGAATCTATTCTAAAAGATGTGATAACTGGACACTTAGAAAATAATGGTAGGATTGGGCAGAGTCAACATGGATTTATGAATGGGAAATCATGTTTGACAAACCTGTTATGAGTTTTGCTGAGCATGTAACTAGCAGAATAGATAAGGGAGAAGCACAGAACATGATGTATTTGGATTTTTGGAAGGCTTGCAATAAGATTCCCACAAAAGAGGTTTGTAAACAAAATTAGAGCACATGGGATTGGGAGTGGTGTATTGGCATGGATTAGGGATTGGTTCATGGGCAAAAAATGGAGAGTAGGAATAAATCAGTCATTCTCAGGTTGACAGGCTGTGACTAGTGGGGTATCACAAGAGTTAATACTTGGGCCCCAGCTATTCAATCCGTATCAATGATTTGGATGTGGGGGGTCAATGCAATATTTCCAAATGTGCTGACGACACAAAACTAAGTGGGAATGTGAGTTGTTGCAAAGGGGCTTCAAGGGGATTTGGATAGGCAAACTGAGTGGGCAAGAATACAGTGGATGGAATATGTGGAAAAATGTGAAGTTATCCACTTTGGTAGAAATGCAGGGTATCTCTTAAATGGTGAGATTAGGAGGTGAAGATGTCCAAAGGGACCTGGGTGTCCTTGTTCACAAGTCACTGAAAGCTAACATGCAGGTGCAGCAAACAATTAGGAAGGCATGTGATATGTTGGCCTTTATTGCAAGGAAATTTAAGTACAGGAGTAAGGAAGTCTTGCTGCAATTGTATAGAGCCTTGGTCAGACCGTTGCTGGAATACTGTGTACAGTTTTAGTCTCCTTACCCAAGGAAGGATATACTTGCCATAGAGGGAGTACAACGAAGGTTCACCAGGCTGATTTGTGGGGTGGTGGGACTGGCCTATGAGGAGAGTTTGAGGAGACTGGACCTATAAGCTCTAGGGTTTAGTAGAATGAAAGGTGATCTCTTTGAAGCATTACAAAATTCTTACAGTGCTCGGCAGGGAGGAAGGATGTTTCCCTTGGCTGGGGGGGGTTTAAAATCAGGAAACAGAGTCTCAGAATAAGAAGTAAGCCAATTGGGACTGAGATGAGAAGGAATTTCTTCACTCAGAGGGTGGTGAATCTTTGGAATTCATTACCTGAGAGGGCTTGGAGGCTCAGTCATCGAGTGTATTCAAGACAAAGATTGATAGATTTCTAGATGATAAAGATATCAAGGGACATGGGGGTAGTGTGGGAAAATGGTGTTGAGGTAGAAGAGCAGTCATGATCTATTTGAATGGCAGAGCAGGCTTGAGGGGCTGAATGGTTCCTAAAATAGGCATTAGTGGCCTTCACTCCAAGATTAGTGAAATTTATGTAGTCTGTGATATTTTAACAAAAGTATCATTTAGCTGTAACTGCTTTACTTTTCAATTGCCATCTACAATCTTTAAAAGCTTAGCATCGTCACATGCACTGCTTTCACCTTATCCTGTCTTATCTCTTCCTATTAGTGATGATGTTTGTGGAGCCCTGCATTATGCATGTTGTTTCTTCATCAAGGGTTCACTACAAACAAGTAAATGAAGATCGTGCTCAAGCATCTTCACAAATTACCTGAAAACTCCAGTTCCACAAAGGCCGTCTCTGTCTCACCAAGACCCATCTCCTTATCATGTTTGAGCAAGCTGACAGTCCCACTTTGTAGCAGGAAGTTCAGTTTAACAAACACATGGTCCCTCTTTGTGAACGTGTTCATGCTTGATGTGTCCGTCATACTATCAAAGATTTCATCAGTGTCTAACAAACAACAAAAAAAAGTTGCCCACTGAATTTTTAAAGAATAACTATTACATAATACATAACTAATTATCTCACTGTACATTATTTATAATATCCCAGCCTGGTGATCGGCCATATTAAAAAGATTTATACTTTACAATGATCAACAGTAAATTTTTAATTTCAATTGGCCGTGATCACTCCCATGAGAAACAGAGTCACGCCAAAACATCATTCAAGGGTATATTTACACTGAACTGAAAGCGAATTGGTAACAAATTTGACACACGTAAAGGTTGTGGTTATGCTGTAGTAAGGGACCTGCAGGCTGGGTTTCATTTTTAAATTAGCTGAGCAAGGGGGAGTCAGAAACACAAACTTCCTGGCGCAATAAAAAGCAGAAAGTTGGTATGCAAGAGACATCCACGGATATTATGTGCCACTTTTCTCGAGGGATGTGACTAATTCTAACCATTTTATAAAATGAAATACAATTTGACTTTTTTGATGTATTAATAGAACAGAATATCTCCCTCCAAATCTGCGCCCTGGGAAAAGCAACATCCTACCTCACCTCGAGTGGAATTTAAGTGGTTATCAATCAAGGCATTCAGTTTGTGCAAAGGCAACACACATTCAAATAACTTCCCAATTCAATCACGTAGCTTTCTCAGACTAGTACCAGAATCATTACATGAATAAAGACCCAAAATTGGGCAATAAAAAATAAAAGTGAACAGCAGCAGCTGTCACTGTGTACATGGAGATAGATATCCAATGATGATGGAAGAGGGTATTCCAAACTCTAATCAAGTTTTAGAATGGATGGATAGATGAACCCCACCCCGATACCCCTACCCCCATCACTACCGGTGGGTTAGCTGTTAATGCTGCAAGAAGCATTTTTTTTTCTTTCATGAAATGTGGACATTTTTGGCAAAGCTAGAATTTGTTGCCCATCACTAATTGTGCTCAAACTGAGTGACTTGCTAGGCCATTTCTGAGGATAGTTAAGAATCAACCACATTACTGTGGGTCTGGAGTCACATGTAGGCCAGGTCAGATAAGGATGGCAGATTTCCTTCCCTAAAGGATATCAGTGAATCAGATGGTTTTTTACAACAATCGATGATGGTTTCATGGTCACCATTACTGTGACTAGCTTTCGTTCAAGTTTTTTTTTGATTAATTAATTGAATTTTAAATTTCATCAGCTGCCATTGGCAGCAGAGGTGAACAGACAGGAAAAATCTCCAATTCAATCTCCACTCTGAACTCAGTCAGCTGATCTCACCTGGGCTAGCAACAGATGCTATATTTAGCCTCAGCAACTGGGTTCGGGAGAAGAAAGATCCTTACTCCTGATGACTATTGTTACAGAGGTGTGTTAATATCAATATTAAATTTCAATTTCATCTGCTGGATTCACCTTTTTGAAAATAGGCAGCAACAACTGTTAAAACAATAGGCACTCATCTAAGATGGCTGCCAGAGGGCACCTGCCCTGTCTGCAACTGCAAGTTAGTCAAGTTTCTGGAAGTATCCAATGTGGGTTACAACTAAGATATATCCAGGCAACCCTCCTGTGGAATCTCACACCAGCTGAGGCAAAGGATTATTTCAAAGATGGACTGGTGTGTAAAAGGGCTGACATTATCTGCGTCACTATAAATGTCACACTCCATTCAGTCTGGAGACAGAGTCTATAGAGACAATGGCGACCTTGGGACGTTCTTCCTAGCTCATACATTTTTTTAAATTCATTCATGGAATGTGGCTAGACCAGCATTTATTGCCCACCCTAATTGCCCTCGAGAAAGTGGTGGCAAGCTGCCTTTTTGAACTGCTGCAGTCCATGTGGTGTAGGTGCACCCACAGTGCTCTTGGGGGAGATGGGGGGAGATGTTCCAGGATTTTGACCCAACGACAGTGAACGAACAGCAACATATTTCCAAGTCTGGATGGTGAATGGCTTGGAGGGGAACTTCCAGGTGGTGGTGTTCCCATCCATCTGTTGCCCTTGTGTTTCTAGATGGTAGTAGTCATAGGTTTGGTAGATGCTGTCTAAGGAGGCTTGGTGAGTTCCTGCAGTGCATCTTGTAGATGGTACACACTGTTGCCAATGTGCATGGCAGGGAGTGGAGGGAGTGAATGTTTGTGGATGGGGTGACAAGTCCTGGATGGTGTCAAGCTTCTTGAGTGTTGTTGGAGCTGCACTCATCCAGGCAAGTGGAGAGTATTCCATCACACTCCTGATTTGTGTCTTGTAGGTGGTGGGCAGGCTTTTGGAAATCAGGAGGTGAGTTACTCCTAGCCTCTGACCTACTCTTGTAGCCACAGTGTTTATGTGGCTAGTCCAGTTCAGTTTCTGGTCAACGGTAACCCGCAGGATGTTGACAGTGGGGGATTCAGTGATGGTAATGCCTTTGAATGTCAAGGGACAATTGTTAGGTTCTCTCTTGTTGGAGATGGTCATTGCCTGGCACTTGCATGGCATGAATGTTACTTGCCACTTGTCAGGCCAAGCCTGGATATTGTCCAGGTCCTTGCTGCATTTGGATATGGACTGCTTCAGTATCTGAGGAGTTATGAATGGTGCTGAACATTGAGCAATCGTCAGCGAACATGCCCACTTCTAACCTTATGATGGAAGGTAGGTCATCGATGAAGCAACTGAAGATGGATCCAGTGCCTTCAGCTGTTTCTTAAAATCATGTGGAGCGAATCGAATTGACTGAAAACTGGCATCTGTGATGCTGGGGACTTCCGGAGGAGGTCCAGATGAACCTCCTTCGTGGGTGGCGGTACATGGGAATCAGCAGGAGGTTTCCTTGCCCATGTTTGACCTGATGCCATGAGATCTCATGGGGTCCGGAGTCTATGCTGGGGACTCCTAGGGCAACTCACACCTGACTGTATACCACTGTGCCGCCACCTCTGCTGGGTCTGTCCTGCTGGTGAGACAGGGCATACTCACATCTAGTGATGGTGGTGTCTGGGACATTATCTGTTAGGTGTGATTCCCTGAATATGACTATGTCAGGTAGTTGCTTGACTAGTCTGTGAGACAGCTCTCCCAATTTTGGCACAGATATTAGTAAGGAGGGCTTTGCAGTGTCGACAGGACTGAGTTTGCCATTGTCGTTTCCAGTGCCTAGGGTTGATGCTGGGTGGTCTGTCCATTTCCATTCTTTTTAGATTTGATACAACTGAGTGGCTTGCTAGGCCATTTCAGAGGGCATTTAACAGTCAACCATATTGCTGTGGGTCCGGAGTCACATTTAGGCCAGACCAGGTATGGATGGCGGATTTCCTTCCCTAAAAGGAAGTACCACCCCACACCCCTCCCCCCGCTGCTGAATCAGTACTCCTGCATGTTACACACCACTTGCAGGAGGCAATTAGGTTGTCAACAGTGCAGAATGCACTCCGGCTGGGGGACTTCAATGTCTGTCACCAAGACTGGCTGGACAGCACTACCACAAGCCAAGCTGGCCGAATCCTTAAGGGTCTGAGGCAGGTGATGAGGGAAGCAACAAGGGGGAAAAACATGCTTGATCTCATCCTCACCAACCTGCTAGCCACAGATGCATCTGTCCATAACAATATTGTTAGGAGTGACCACCACACAGTCCTTGTGCAGACAAAGTCCCATCTTCACAATGAGGATACCTCTCCACCGTGTTGTGTTGCACTACCACCATGCTAAATGGGATAGATTTCGAACAGATCTAATAACTCCAGACTGGGCATCCATGAGGCACTGTGGGCCATCAGCAGCAGCAGAATTGTACTTAACCACAATCTGTAACCTCATGGCCAGGCATATCCCCCACTCTGCCATTATCACCAAACCAGGGAATCAACCCTGGTTCAATGAAGAGTGCAGGAGCAGCACCAGGCATACCTAATTATGAAGTGTCAACTTGGTGAAGCTACAACACAGACTACTTGCATTCCAAACAGCGTAAGCAATAAGTGATAGACAGAGCTAAGTGATTCCACAACCAAGCTCTGCAGTCCTGCCACATCCAGCTGTGAACGGTGGTGGACAATTAAACAACTCACTGGAGGTGGCTCCACAAATATCCCCAATCTCAATGATGGGGGGGCCCAGCACATTAGTGCAAAAGATAAGGCTGAAGCATTCACATCAATTTTCAGCCACGAGTGCTGGGTGGATGATCCATCTTGACCTCCTCCGGAGGTCCTCAGCATCACCTATGCCAGTCTTCAGCCAATTCGATTCGCTCCAAATGATTTCAAGAAACGGCTGAAGGCACTGGATACTGCTAAGGCTATGGCCCTGACAATATTCTGGCAATTGTACTGAAGACTTGTGCTCCAGAACTTGTCGCACCCCTAACCATGCTGTTCCAGTACAGCTACAACCCTGGCACCTACCCAGCAATGTGGTAAACTGCCCAGGTATATCCTGTACATAAAAAGCAGGACAAATCCAACATGGCCAAGTGCTGCCCCATCAATCTACTCTCCATCATCAGTAAAGTGAGAGAAGGTGTAATCAACAGAGCAATTAAGCGGCACTTGCTTAGCACTAAACTGCTCACTGACACTCAAATTTGGGTTCCACCAGGGCCACTCAACTCCTGACCTCATCACAGCCTTTGTTCAAACATGGACAAACGAGCTGAATTCCAAAGGCGAGGTAAGAGTAACTGCCCTTAACATCAAGGCAGCATTTGACTTGAATGTGGCATCAAGGAGCCCTAGCAAAACTGGAGTCAATGGGGAAACTCTCCGCTGTTTGGAGTCATACCTATCTCAAAGGAAGATGGTTTTGATTGTTGGAGGTCAATCATCTCAATTCCAGGATATCACTGTAGGAGTTCCTCAGGGTAGTGCCCCAGGCCGAACTTTTAATTCCAGGTTATTATTGAATTCAAATTCCACCATCTGCTGTGGTGGGATTCGAACCCAGGTCCCCAGAACATTCCCCTGGGTATCTATCACTATGCTACTGCCTCCCCTAATGGTAGAATGAGTTAATCAGAAGTGATGTCTTGGACATTAAAAATGAATCACCTAGACAACAGCCAAGGTCTGTCCAGACATGAGCTAATCAATTATCTTCTGTGGAATACTCAATCATTATGGAGAGAGGTGTCATGTAAGTGGGATCACCATTTTAAATTGTCTTATCATAAAGTTTTGAGGCAGAACGTTTTCCTGAAGGGTCCACATTCCAAGAGACAGCATTCCTCAGCAGTGGGACAGCAGCTTGTGGGCTGACCCTGTCTGCTGGATGGGACAAGCATGCTGGGCTTGACAGTCTGCCCATCCTTTAGCATATTTCTATGGACAGCCAGTGTATTTTCTCTGCACCCTGCCTGGCGCGTGGCTCAGAGAGTTCACCAGTCAGTAGTTAAGCCCAGGCAATCCCCAGACTCCAATTCCATCCTCCTCCACCCCTCCCCTCCCCCTAGAGAATTCAGCTCTTCCTCTATCTGTTCTTTTCTCTAGGATCTGTACACAAATCAGACCACACACACACAGTTAGTTAATTCCCCTGCCATGTTTATTCCCAGATGTTAAACTTCTCATATTTAAATCTTTGAAATAAAACATAAGAACATATAAAAAAAATCTCAGACAGGAAAAGTTTTTCTAGTCTGTCCAATCTGTTCTGCACAAATGCAATACCTTGTTCAGCAAAGTGCACAGATTCCCCAGCCCACCCGAGAAACTGTTACCTTCTGGGGAAGGCAGGTGAAAAACCAAGGTTAATTTTGGAGGAGGATTTCCTGGGAGATTCCTCTCTGATCCAGGAGATCACACTGGGCCGATTAGCTCCATGCATTCCAAGTGCATCGACAGGCAGTGGGATCTGGGTGTACAGGTCCACAGGTCACTGAAAGTGGCAACACAGGTGGATAAGGTAGTCAGGAAGGCATATGGCATACTTGCCTTCATTGACAGGGTTATTGAGTATAAAAGCTGGGAAGTCATGCTGCAGCTATATAGAACCTTGGTTAGGCCACACTTGGAATATTGCGTGCAATTTTGGTCGCCACATTACCAGAAGGATATGGAGGCATTGGAGAGGAGGTTTACCAGGATGCTGCCTGGTCTGGAGGTTATTAGCTATGAGGAGAGGTTGGAGAAACTTGGATTGTTCTCACTAGAGCGACGGAGATTGAGGGGCAACTTGACAGAAGTTTACAAAATTATGAGTGGCATGGACAGAGTAGATAGAAGCTTTTTCACAGGGTAGAAGAGTCAATTACTAGGGACATAGAGTTAAGGTGAGAGGAGAAAATTTTAGAGGAGATGTGCAGGGCAAGTTTTTTATGCAGAGGGTAGTGAGTGTCTGGAATTCGCTGCCAGAGGAGGAGGTGGAAGCAGGTACGATAGTGGTGTTTAAGAGGCAGCTTGACAAATACATGAATAGGATGGGAAAAGAGGGATATGGACCCCGGAAGTGCAAAATGTTTTAGTTCGACAGGCAATATGATCAGCGCAGGCTTGGAGGGCCATAGGGCCTGTTCCTGTGCTGTACTTTTCTTTGTTCAGTCTGGAGGAGGAACATTTGAAGGCAGCAACAAAGATGCTTGTTCTCTCTTTCAACTCAAGTGAACACTGCTTGTGTATATCAAACTGTGGACAGCAGACAAAGAAATTCTAAAGACAACTCCAAATTTTAAAGCAGTGTTTCTCAGAAAGAAACCCAAGGACCCAAAGCCTGAGAACTACCTCAGCCACAAACAACAGCAAAGGACTCATAATTAGTGAGCTCTATGTTTTTGCCTTTTATCCTTGAATTTTAATTTGAACAAAAGTTAATCTCCTCTACTTGGTAATAACTTGCATTTTTGCGTGTGTGTGTGTGTGTGCGTGCGCGCGTGTGTGTGTAAGACACTCATATGTTTACCTTGTTAATATTTTTAATATCTTTACTTGGGTGGGTTTCTGGCACAATAAAAACTAACCCCTTATTCTTTTAAACTCAAGAAAGCTTGCTGGATTAAGTTCTTTGTAAAGTACATATACTGACATGGCACATTCAACCTTATAGATTTCAAAAGCCCTGTTACAATCAATTGAGGAGTGGGAAAAAGGGGGGGAGCCCTTGTACCCATTCTCACCTGGTTGTAACACTATCCAGTGCCAGGTTCTGTGTACAGCCACAGATGTCAGATGAGGACCCTTTTTGGGGTCAGCTGTACTGCTTCTCATGGTCAATTAGACTCCTTAGGTGACAACGGAAAATGACAAATAGCATTTGTCATCCGCAGAAGTGTAGCTCAGCAGGGGAGGGAGGGGGGAAGGTTGATTGAAAAAGGGTAAAGACCACAATAACATCACCTCCCTTTATAACAGATCTTGTGCCTTGATCTTTGGGAATCAGCACAAGGCTGAGTACTCACAAGGAATATTACAAAAATACAGAATTACAGAACTACAGTCAAAGGATATAGGAGGAATGCAGGAAAGTGGAGTTCAGATCAGCCATGATTGTTCAAGGGGCCGAATGGCCTACCCCTAATTTGTATTCAAAGTCTGATGTCTTTGCGCATCAGACTGAGCAAAGTCTGATAGAATTATTAGCAGCCTTTGAGGTCAGTTCAATAGTCTTCATTCTTCCAGATGTTGGGATTTCTGGATTTGCTTAATTATTGAACGTTAGAGAATAGAACAATATTTCAAATGTGTTTCAGAAAACATAGGGCATGAACCAGGAAACAGATGTAAATATTCTAGATCACAGGTGCTGGTTGTTGACTGAAAATCACCCAACTGCTTTCCTTCCTGTCTGGAGTGGTACAGTAAAGAAATCCACCTTCAGGATCAGAAGTCAGGAGCTTACAGAGGATCCTGAAGACTATAAGCTTTGTGAAATTTACATTAATTGACTGGATTCAATCTGATCAAAAGTTCCTTAGTCACTCATGGCAGGAAGCACCAATGCTGAAAATGTAACTGTGAATTGAGATACAGATACCATCGCCAGGCAGGTGCACTAGTTAGATTTTTAAGTGCGATATTACTTTATTGTTTCTGAAATAAATTTTCACAAAAATACAAGGTTCCAACAGAAAGCAAGGTCAACTCAAACTACATTTTCAGTCACTCAGGTGCCCATTTTTAAAGAACTGCACAAACAGAAGTCTCATCATACCTAGCTCCTCTTCTGAATTCCATCGTTGCTGCTCTTCAGCTGTGAGGCCCTCTACAGTTACACTCTGTTCCATCTGCTGAGGATTCTGGGAGTAGCCATACCAGCCACCCCATCCAGGGAACCAAGAGTGCAGGTACTGGATCATGCCACTGCGATTTCCAGGAATAGATTCTGAGCGTGAGGATGAACCCAAAGGTTCTGATTGCGGCTCACGCAGGCTCTGCCAGAATGATTAAAAAAAAAAGGCATGTTTAAACCTCTAGTGATTTCCAAAAAGATTTCCTGTATGAACTTAAAGTAGCCCTAAAACGCTGAAGTTACATAACTGGTATGGAAGACAACTTTTTTTATTTACATGCCATAATTGCAAGCAGTGTCCCACTCACCAGCCACTCTAAGAAATGCTTCAACATACTGCACCGTGGTAAAATGGGCCTGCACTACAACTCCCCATATGCTGTGCTCCTGATTGCAAATCTGCTATTCCCAGTAGCTTTCATGTAAAGGCCTGGCATTGTCATCTCTAGGTCTAGTACTTCTATTAAAATTATATGTTCTAGTTTTAACAGTTTATTTCACTTGCTATATGCATTCTCCTTCTTTCACTTCCTGGACAGCAAGGAAAAAAAGCACCGAATGTCAACTTTGGCAACATTCCATGGTCATCCATGAATGGAAGACCAGAGAAACACAAGAGTATACATATCAATGAGATAAAAACAAAAAACTGCGGATGCTGGAAACCCAAAACAAAAACAGAATTACCTGGAAAAACTCAGCAGGTCTGGCAGCATCGGCGGAGAAGAAGAGTTGATGTTTCGAGTCCTCATGACCCTTCAGCAGTCAACTCTTTTCTTCTCCGCCGATGCTGCCAGACCTGCTGAGTTTTTCCAGGTAATTCTGTTTTTGTATACATATCGAGCCTCATATAGTTAAGACAGTAGCCAGATAACCTGCTCCCAAGTTTCAGCAATGCTGCTCCAACCAGTTGCTCAGTATAGAGAGGCCTGGGCCAATACAATTTTTTGCCTCTCTGTTCCCAGCCTCTAAGCAGGCATTCTTCTCACCTTTTGCTGGAATTTCAGTGGCAGCACTGGGATACCCATTTTATCTAGAGAAGCCATCAGCAGGATTAACAGACTGCAGAACAAGATACTGAGAAATCTAACTTTATTGTATGCGACTACCTGACATAGATTGCGCAATTTCTACTCACAGGAGCAAAATCACTTATCTATGTCCAGAGGGTTTAGGCACATATTGAAAAAGCCTAGGTTCAGTGAACCTGAAAGGGAGCAGAAGCACTACTCAGTATCACTAGATAAAACTGCACTGCTTACCACCATTGGTGACCTTCCTGTTGCTTGGCCTACTGGGGCAGGGCTATCTCAGGCAGACTGGGAAGCGACTAAGGCAGACCTGACCCTCCAGGATGCATTAGTGAAGCAGGCTGGCTAGTCAATTATCAACAGTGCTCCGGAATGCTGGGAACTTCCATGGTTCAGGTATTGGACTATTGAGTCTATCACTCAATAACATGATTTTGATTTTCATTCTAAGTGTACCATCGTGGAACCATTTCCAACTGAGTGTCCACAATTTAGTCATGGATGGATGGAGTTACTTCTCTTCTTATTACATATTGGCTTATTATGCATAAAGGAGGATCTTTACTCCCAAATCCTGACCTCTGCCAGCGTATCTTGCTTCTTGAACCGTTCATATACAATCTCTCGCAGGATTTTCAACTCTTCAAAGGTCTGTTCATCCTCAATTCGCTCCAACTCCTGTTAATTAAAAATAGCACAATACCAAATTACATTAGTCAAGGCACTTGTGAGGGATAGGGCAAGTATGATTTCTCTAATGCTCCCCTGGATTATTCTTACTTTATTGCCAAATACAAAATGAAGTGTTTCATCAATTTGACATGGTCAAGAATAGCAAAGCAAAAAATCCTAGCAATTCAATTTATAGTTTTTAAAAGACAAAGATCCAGCAAAGCACATCGACAAGGATCTCTCACCAGCAATGCCATATGCAAAAACAGGACATTCCCACTATTCCTTCAGCAGCACTCAACAGAAATATGTCAGCATGTCACTGCTGGTAACAAGCAGATTGCTCTTCCTCCATTTCTTTGAACACACCAACATGATTCCCCACTATTCAGTCCATAAGAATGATAGACCTCCCCAACATTCATTGTAAATGTGCTGGCCAAGTGCCCCAATATCTCTTTTTTACACACTAAACAAACCCACATTCCTAATGGAAGCACAAACTAGTCTCTACCACCACCCTCAGAGCAAGCACTCTGCTTGACATAATAGCCCCCATCTCCCCTCCAAACAAACCAATAGGAGCTCTAAGGATTCCCCCGTGTACACACCCATACATTAACTGCTGTCCCTGAAATAGTCGTTTGGTAGTACAGAACTTGAGTGTCGCTGAAAAAAGAGACATGTCTAAGCTTTTCGTCTTGCACTCATCAGGACATTCGCAAGAATACCAGTATAAGGGGTAAACAACAATTTATACTGGTGTGAAGAGAGTGTTGATTGGTTGGCAAATGGTGTTGCCATGGAGAATGCACCAGTGATGGTGGCTGACAATTAACTGCCAAGCATTGTTTGAAACTTAAACCAGGCAGCTTGACCCAGATTGGTCAAGGCATTGCCCTGAGGAATGAGTCAGCGAATGGCTGTCACTTATTTTGTTTAGCTGAAACAGGTGCAATGTATGTACATATTCTTTCTGTCTGCAAAGAACAGGGCCCTGTGTATTAATATATGCAAATGTGCCACACTGCGAGCCTGACTGACAATCTTAAATTGGTTGTCAGCACAACTCTTAGCACATTGAAGATTATTTAACAAATGTTGTCCAATTGCAGAATCACATCATATATTGGACACTGTGTTTTGAGTTTTGCAAGCACTGCTGGTTGGGTACGGTCTGTACCCTGCCCATTATCAACAGTAGCTGGGACATGCTATTTGGTATGATTCACCAGTCTTTGGGACATCAGGCCTACATACCTAGCATCACACTGGCACTGAAATTCATATACCACATTACTCACTTGTGTGATAGGCAGAACATCTTTTTGGCTTGACGGCTGTTAGCGACGAATACCACTCATGTTGCTACTACATAGCAGCGTGAAACAGCTAGCTTCACCTGTTGTCCAAATTTTTGAGATGCCTTGCCCTTCCAGGGTAATCTGAGGTAGACTGGGCACTTTTTCAAGGTCGAAAGTGATTGCCTTAGGCCTGCTCATGAGCTTGCATGATATACAGCGTGAAATGATCTGATCAGGGTAGCCATTATCCTGTAGGATGCTTTTGATGCACCCTATTTCAGCATCAAGCGTGCATGGTGAGCAAATGGCTCGGGCCCTATTTACAAGGTTGCCAATGAGCTCAATCTCATAGCATGTGGAACCTTATGAATCCCAATGCATATATTGACTGGTGAAGGTAGGCTTGTGGTAGACTGTGGCAGAGAATCCCCTGGCAGATTTCTCAACTGGTACATCAAGGAAGGGGAGTTCATTTGACTGCTCCATTTCAAAGGTGAATTTGAGTGCAGGGTGGAGCCCATTAAGATATGTAAGGAAATTGTTTCGTGCAGCTTCAGATTTAAATTTCTTTTGCAAACGTATCATCCATATAATGGAAATATATGAGGGACGAGAGGTTCGATGTCATTTCATTGAAAACACATTTCTCATGGAACCCAACAAAGATGTTTACAAGGTCTGTGCCTAGAGGGGTTCCCATGGCAGCATTCTTTTCACATACTGTATAAATTTTTGTTTTCCCCCTAATATTGGTATTCTTGCAAGTGTCCTGATGAGTGTAAGATGAAAAGCCTACACATGTCTCTCTTTTCAACAATACTCAAATTCCTAAAATATTGGAGTTGTTAAAATTAGTGAATAAATGAGTAATTCCCAGTTAAGATTCTATCACCTCATCTTCAAACGAATTCAGGCTTCCTTTCAACTTATGATGGTATTTCTCTGTATAAATTACAGCGTCTCTTGCTCGTTGCAATACAAACATCCAGTTTAATCGTCTCCTCTGCTCACGGATCTCAGCAAGATTTGCATTCAAGGCAAAATTCCACCACTCACGTGAACTATTTATAAGGAAAAAAGAATGTATAGAATAGAATTTTCCAACATTATCCAGATCCTTTATTAAGAAATCCAACAGAATGAATTCTACTTATGCATTCATATAAATAAATAGTTGATCTCCTGTGACAAGCTATATAAGGAGTGGAATTTTGACTTTGGACAATAGTGTAAAACGGATATTATCAGATCTTCAACAGAAATGTTAATCAATTGAGATGTATGGTTGATCTGATATCACCAGTTTTACACTACTCCCCAAAGCAAAATTATACCCCTTCCTTGGAGTCACGGCCAAGTGTAGCTCTCAGATAATGCAGGGTTAGAGAGGAAAGCGTGCCAGAATGGACAGATGAAAAGCCATACACACTGTTATTTTATGCTTTAAATTACTATGACCACATTTATAACACAAACTGCCTGTGTAAACATATCATGCTATAGTTACACCCTCTTAACAGTGGTAATACAGCAGAGACAATTTTCACTATAATTGTGGCTATACGAATTTCTATAGAAAAGAAATGATAGCAAGAACATGCAGACTCGAGATAGAATAGATTGGATTGTAAAAGCTGAATCCTTCAGTGGGATTAAACAGTCAATTCGACGCAAGTGGCTATTCTGAGTAGCACAGGGCAATGAGATCTATTCAGAAGTGCTGCAGGGAATGTGTGGTACGTTCAGAGGTCAACTACTAGCCAGCTGGCATCAGACACGCCAAGTGTACTTCATGTCTTACATCACTCAAGGCTATTGTGCTGGAAACAGCTGCCAAAATGGGATTCAATTAATAAAAACTGGAATGCAGAAAAATTTCCATAAGTGACTACTTACCACTTGCAATCCTCCAATTATTGTTAACTATTTTTCTTTTTTCCCCCAAGATGCAAAACTCACACTGGAGTACAGTCCCATGGGCACCATTAGCTGTCCAGTATGAGTACTTTTTAAGCCCAATCCAGGCATCCACACACTGCAGTAATCGATAGATACCAGTCAGGAACACAAACCCTGAGTGATTCACCCCCACTGGAAGTCTAAGGCAACAAAGGCCAATTTTAAATACTTAGACTGCTGTCAGCTGAGGTCAATTAACTCAGCACAGACTAGCTACTGAAACTTGTACCATTGAGTCTATATGGCTCAGTACTGCAGCAATGTGTTTTTATTCACTGAGCTATCGTAGAAGACTTGTAAGATACAATAATGTTTGTAATTTGTATTTTTACAATGAAGGAGTCGAATGACCCAGATTTTGTGGTTTGCGGCAAATGAATGGTGCCGTCAGTTCATTACACTACACTTGCCCACAGACTTTCAATGAGCTATTTTGCTGCAATCTACAGGGGACCTGGAATATGCGTGAATAGATCAGGCAACTGTGTATCTCCACAACTAGCCTGCAGAATCCTTACTAAGGCACGGGGTCTAAACTAGGAAGTATCAGCTAAAATAGTTTATCCAATGCTTAGTCATGTATAGAAACTGAAATAAAGAGAGGGCAAGAAAGATGGACTGAAGAGAGAAGAAAGAAAAACAGGAAAAAAAAGTAATAAATAAGAAAATATTTCAAAATCTCCACCTGTAAAAGTTAATTTTCAGTGGCAGAGAGGTTGTTTGGCAGCTAAAACATTACTAATGCTGAAATGGGCAAGCCCTAACCTTTTCTGGCGATTTTACTAGTTATCTATTGCATAAGTACAGCAAATTCACACCCAGTCACATGTTTCAATGTTGAGTCTCCTGGAAAACTACTGGAATATTCTGGCAATAGTACTGAAGACTTGTGCTCCAGGGCTTGCCGTGCCCTAAGCCAAGCTGTTCCAGTGCAGCTACAACACTGGCATCTACCTGGCTATGTGGGAAATTGCCCAACTATGTCTTGTACACCAAAAGCAGGGCAAATCCAACCCGGCCAATTACTGTCCCATCAGTCCACTGTCCATCATCAGTAAAGTAATTTGGGGGGGGTCATCAACAGTGCTATCAAGCGGTACTTGTTTAGCAGTATCCTGCTCACTGAAGCTCAGTTTGGATTCCGCCAAAGCCACTCAGCTCCTGAACTCATTACAGCCTTCGTTCAAACATGGACAAAAGAGCTGAACTCGCGAGGTGAGGTAAGAGTAACTGCTCTTGACATCAAGGCAGCTTTTGACAGAGCGCAGCATCAAGGAGCCTTAGCAAAACTGGAGTCAATGGGAATTGGGGGAAAACTCTCCGCTGGTTGGAGTCATACCTAGCACAAAGGACGGTGGTTGTGGTTGTTGGAGGTCAGTCATCTCAGCTCCAGGACAACACTGCAGGAGTTCCTCAGGGTAATGTCCTCGGCCCAACCATCTTCAGCTGCTTCATCAATGACCTTTCTTCCATCATAAGGTCAGAAGTGGGGATGTTCACTGATGATTGCACAATGTTCAGCACCATTCGTGACTCCTCAGATACGGAAGCATTCCATGTTCAAATGCAGCAAGACCTGGACAATATATAGGCTTGGCCTGACAAGTGGCAAGTAACATTCACACCACACAAGTGTCAGGCAATGACCATCTCCAACAAGAGAGAATCCGACCATCGCCCCATGATGTTCAATGGCATTACCATCACTGAATCTCCCACTATCAACATCCTGGGGGTGACCATTGACCAGAAACTGAACTGCACTAGCCACATAAGTAGTGTGGCTACAAGAGCAGGTCAGAGGCTAAGAATCGTGCGATGAGTAACTCACCTCCTGTCTCCCCAAAGCCTGTCCACAAGACACAAGTCAGGAGTGTGATGGAATACTCCCCACTTGCCTGGATGTGCAGTTCCCACAACACTCAAGAAGCTTGACACCATCCAGGACAAAGCAGCCTGCTTGATTGGCACCACATCCACAAACATGCACTCCCTCCATCACCAACGCATAGTAACAGCAGTGCGTACCATCTACAAGATGCACTGCAGGAACTCATCAAGGCTCCTTAGACTGCACCTTCCAAACCCACAACCACTACCATCTAGAAGGACAAGGGCAGTAGATAGATGGGAACACCACCACCCGGAAGTTCCCCTCCAAGTCACTCACCATCCTGACTTGGAAATATATCACCGTTCCTTCACTGTCACTAGGTCAAAATCCTGGAACTCCCTTCCTATCAGCACTATGGGTGTACCTACACCACATGGATTGCTGCGGTTCAAGGAGGCAGCTCACCACCATGTTCTCAAGGGGAACTAGGGATGGGCAATAAACGCTGGCCTAGCCAGCAAAACCCACAATGAATAAAAGAAAAATAGGGAAGTGTCTGGAGCAGGAGTCGGGGGTGGGGCGGAGAGACCAACTTGAACAACAACCTCCTGACTTCCATGTTTAATTACATGGGTGCAGTCGCCAGAAAAGTTGCTGTGCTCTTTACACTTTAATAGCTGTGAGCGCTGCCACCTCATTGTTATATTTATCACACAACCCAGACCACTTTTTAAAATTTCATTATACATTTGTGTGATAGGCAAAGATTTGAAAGTGGTGTAATTTACATGTTAATGAAAGGGATATTTAAGTAGGTTTTCAACATCATTACTGCTGTTTTGAGAACAAAATAATTGCAGTATGTCGAAGCATATTGTAACAATTGTAACAAGGCACAACAGAATTCTATAAGCCGCAAGAAAAAAGGCTCAACGATCTATTGAAATCGCACAGACCTCCACAGTAAATTACAACCTTGAAAACACTTGGGTGTTACAAAAGGCAAGTACATTTCCTACAGTGTTGCTTGCAAGCGGAGAATGCATTTAATTGAACAGCTCATATTTTGTTTTGCATTAATTTTCTTTTAAAGGAGGCAGCATCCAACTAGTCTTGCTCATGCTTTCAAGCATTAATGCATAGATCACCACTGATGCCCTCCTAGGTGTGAAAATCAACATATTTCCTCCCCAGATGAACAAGATCACACATAAGAAGTGGAATGGTGGAAGCAGTGAAATAAGTCAATTCACTTTACTTACAGAAGTCAAAAGAAATAGTAATCAGAAGGGAGATTTACTTTGATTTAATGGGAACTTTTGGTCTCCATTTTCTTAATTGGAGCTGTCGCTCTTTCCTTTCCATTTCTTTCAGGAATGTCATCAATTGCTGGTACTGTACCTGGGAACAAAAGAGAGGGGCACTAAAATAAGTAATCAGCTAAAAATCAACATCCAAAGAGGCAAAAGAAATGTTTGCAAAGACAGGCAACGGAACACCATTCACAATCTACATCTGTCAATTTTTTTTTTAAAAACTTGAAATGTAGATTATCACCATGGCCAGGATTTAGAATATAAAACTTGTTTTTATGCAGCATCTTTAACATCCCAAAGTCCTCCACATGACTGTTGTTAAACAAAATTTGACACCGAGATATTAGGGCAGGTGACCGAAAGTTTGGTCAAAAATGTAGGTTTTGATGAGCCTCTTAAAAGAGGAAAGAGAGGTAGAGAAGTGAAGAGAATTCCGGAGCTTAGGGCC
Organism: Carcharodon carcharias; assembly: GCF_017639515.1. NCBI lineage: Eukaryota > Metazoa > Chordata > Chondrichthyes > Lamniformes > Lamnidae > Carcharodon > Carcharodon carcharias. Next base: position 102,532,306 of record NC_054481.1, on the reverse strand, counting down.
TTGGTAACTGATGGCACAACTGCCAATGGCGGAGTGATTAAAATTGGGGATGTGCAAGACGTCTGAACTAGAGCAGCACATATATCTTGAAGAGTTATAGGGCTGGAAGATGTTACAGAGATAGGGAGGGGCGAGGCCTTGAAAGGATTTGCAAACAAGAATGAAAATTTTAAAACTGAGGAATTGCTTAACTGAGAGCCAGTGTAGGTCAGCAAGCACAGAGGTGAAGATGAATGGGACTTGATGCGAGTTAAGTGACAGGCAGCAAAGTTCTTGATGAGTTTAAGTTTATGGAAGATGAGAAAGTTGGTGAGGAGTGCATTAGAGGAGTCAAGATAACAAAGGCATGGCTGTGAGTTTTAACAGATGAGCTGAGGCAGGTGCAAAATCGAGCAAATGTAGGCAAGTAGAGGTCGATGGACTTAGTGATGGTGCTGTTACATTGGAGGAAATTTCTGCTCTTCCAGTACTGGATGTCAGACAAGCATTCTGACAATTTAGAGCCAGTGGAGAGGTCAAGAAAGGTGGTGTTGAGTAGAGCTGGGTGTTATCAGTGTATATGCAAAACAGAAAGCTTACTGTTTTCAGATGAAGTCGCCGAGGGTCAGTATATGGATGACAAATAGCAGGGAGCGAAGGAAATATCCCTGGTTTGGAGGGGGTGGATGGTAGGGGAGCCAGAGGTAATGGTGCAGGAGTGAAAAAAGAAGCCATTGCAGATGATCTTGTCTCCCACTGGATAGTTAAGAATGGGAACCAGGTCGGTGTAGTTCCACCCAGCTGGAAGAGGGAGGAGAGGCATTGGAGAAGGATTGTTTGGTCAACCTTGTCAAAGGTTGCAGACAGGTCAAGAAAGATGAAAAGGGGTCATTTACCTTTTCAGCCACATAGGATGTCATTTGTGGCTTTGATAAGAGGCATTTTAGTATTGCAGCAGAGTCGGGAGCCTGATTGGAGGCATTTAAAACATGGCATTCAGGGAAAGGTGGGCACAGTCTAGGGAGGTGGCAAATGGTCTGGGACCTTGGACAGGAAATGGGCAGTAGTTTATAAGGACAGAGGGCAGGGTGAGATCAAAGGTTGATCTTCAGATGAGAGGGTGATAAAGGCAGATTTGAAGGGGAGATAGTATATGAGGGGAGAGAACCATTAAAAACATCAGCTGGCATGAAGGCCATGAATGGAGTTTGGTAGTCAACGGTTTATTGGAAATAGAGTAGAAGACACGGATCTCGTGGACAAGGTGAGCTTGAAGAGGGCATGAAGGGAGATAGGAGAGAAACTAAAGAAATATGCAAGTTCAGAGTTATGCAATAAGGGGTCCTTACAGGAACTTTGGCCTGGTGGGCAGCTGAGCGGATGATCTCAATCTTAGTGACAAAGAACTCCATAGATTATCAGACTTAAGTTAAAAGCAAAATACCGCAGATGCTGGAAATCTGAAATAAAAACAGAAAATGCTGGAAAAACCCAAAATTGTTCTGGCAGCATCTGTGCAGAGAGAAACAGTTAGCATTTTGAGTCTGTATGACTCTTCATCAGAGCTAAAGAGAAGTAGAAACGCGATGGATTTTATACTGTTTAGCAAAATAGGTCAGGAATAGGTGGGAGCTCGGGAGAGATTGACAAAAATAACATGGACACAAGACAAGAGGAGTGTTAATAGCAGTGTCAAAGACTAAAGAAGGTGCTGATAGTGGCATAAAGGTAAGATAGCAGAATGTGTTAATAGCAGAACAAGGGTCAGCGGTCTATGAAAGCACAACATAGAAACAAGTGATAAATGGCCGAGCGGGGGAAGGGGGCTGGAGAAAATACATTTTAAAAATTTAAAAATATAAATAAATAAATAAATAAAAATGAATAAATAAATAAAATTTAAATTTAAAAAATGGATTAAAAAAGGGGTAAAGATGGAGGACAGGGTTCATGGTCTGAAGTTGTTGAACTCAATATTAAGTCTGGAAAGCTGTAAAGTGCCTAAATTGGAAGATGAGGTGCTGTTCCTCCAGTTTGCATTGGGCTTCACTGGACCATTGCAGGGGGCCAAGGACGGACATGTGGGCATGAGAGCAAGATGGCATGTTGAAATGGCAAGTGACAGGAAGGCCTGGGTCACGCTTGTGGACTGAGTGAAGGCGTTCTGCAAAGCAGTCACCCAGTCTGTATTTAGTAACCCAATGTAGAGGAGGCTGCAGTGGGAGCAGCAAATACACTGGACTTGTTGTAGATGAAGGTGGAAGAGGCAGAGGAAAGGGATTTAAGACGACTATTTACAGTAATGAAAAGAAAATTAGCAACCACTTGAGTTTTAAATACCCTCACAGGCCCAAATACACTTTCAACCCAGAGTTATGTCCCAGGCAGAATGGACAGGCAAGCCTTCATGCTGTCAATTCCCTATATGTGCAAACCACCTGTTACCCTGCAAACAAAATTAGTTAACCAACAAAACATAGCTCTGCCAGTACAAATCTGCTCTAGCTCGCCAGGATGAATGGGCAGGCATACATTTGTGCTTTCTCGCTCATGAGCGAGGATGCGTTATGCTAAATGCTTTTTAGCCTCCATCTAACAGTATTAATCCCACTTTGCTCTTAATTTTCATTATCTGGTCCTCCCGAGTTGCAAACATGCCATCCAACATGCATCCTCCTCACTGCATCTGCATCACATCTCACAATTTTATAAACGTACCTTCCCAGAGTCTTCAACGTGGAACTCAGGAACTCTGTCTCCCCCTGCCTCCCTTTTGCCTTCAATCTACTGTCTTTTAAAAGCTATGTTTGGCATCTCTTAATTGTTACTTCTTAAGCTACCTGGTCTTTTCTCCTACTCTTTCAACTTTGATCCTTCAACCATCACTTCAACCAAAGACTGTGTCTCAAACATGTTCCGGTTTGTTACACTGTGTCTTTGACAAAAGTTTTAAGGACCACATTGTCCCATCTTTCCAGCTGTGAATAGCAGTAACAAAGCACAGAAGGTGAACAGATCATCTTGCGCATGGATATTTTAGCCAATGTAGTACAACTTTAAATGCCCCCCTAGTCTCTGAAGTTCGTGATTCACCTGTGATAGTTTTAACGGAATTGTCTTCAGCTTGACATCGCACTCAATGCGTGGAGTGTTCCGGGAGCGCAAGGGTTCTTTGCTTCCATTCCTCTTTAACAGTGCGGAGGCACAGACTGGTTCCAGTATGTACTTGTGGTCTCTGTTTTCCAGGAAACAATCCATTGCTTCCTGGAAAGTCAAAGTGATGTATGAGGTATAAGTGTATTAGTTCCTTTATTCCAATAAATCACTCAGTCCTAAGTCACAGGAATTTTTATTAAAGTTATGTTATGTTTTTACTTAACGGAGGAAGAAAAGTCTCTGTGGCAACTTTTCAGTCAAATCACTCATCCATTCTTATAGAAGAAAATAATATTCCAGTCAAATTCTAAGTATGTCTCTCCCAAATTTTCTTACCTGCATGGAATCCCTTGGCAGTCACCAAGAAAGGCAATGGGGGAGCCATCAAGCAAGAACCATTCTGTTGTAGATTCATTTTGAGGGGACAAGGACAATTAAAAACTGGCCTGAAAGCCAATAGATCCCAGAAACTATATTACCAGCAATGAAATCTGCATTTGAAGCAGTTCTGGCTTAGAGTGATAAAGTTATTTCCCGTGAAGGACATTGAAACATGTCAGCATTCACATCAATAAGAACACCCCAATGGCATGGCAGAAAGGGGGGCCTTAATCAAGGTACTCCACCCAAGTCACAACATTTCTGTTTTTGAAATAAACTTCAAACATAATTCCACAGTCATTAATATTTTCTCCCAGAAAAATAAGAGTGTACTTTAAATAAAAGAATACTTACCTTGGACTTCACTTCATTTTTAAGGAGATTAAAGTTGCTCAGTATTTAATAAATCATACTTCTAGCCGTGTTAAAAAGTACCTGTGTCAAAATTGGATGAGTTTAGAACTACTCTATTTGGGATGTGAACCGCAGCCAAAATTGGCACCAACTGCTCAGACACAGTGACCAAAAGCGACCACTTGGGTGTGGTAATGGAGAGTGAATAGCTTCTAAAGAAGTGCATTCCAATATGGGTCAGTATCTTTGGAAGAGGAAAGAAAACTGGAATAAAACAGACACATACGTACCAATACTAATGTCGTGAACTTACGAAGTTACAAGCCTATTATAATACACACTTCATGTTTATCTACCCCTTTAAGGCTGTTACAAATGTTACAACTATAAAGCCTTAGTCTAGCATTGGAATATGTTATGGACAGGAGGAATTTAATTTAAACAGTCTAGCTTTCTCCTCTCATCACCTGTCCGTAAATAAAGGTGCTTTGATTTTTTATGATTCCCCACTTTATAAGCAGTGATGTATTTCCCAGCCCCTCAATTTTGCTGTGATCTGATTTTTATTATTAACCCCACAGCAAACTCGAGATAGGGTAGACTCAAAGAGGTAGTTTATTCGCACACACTCAAACACGAGGAAGGTTGCAACGTAGCCTCCTTTTTCACTCATACAATAAAAGAGGGGAGTTAAAGAAAGAAAGGTTCACAGGGTAAAGGCTACAGAATAAAGAATTATTGTTTCATGTGAGTCCAGAGTCCAGAATCAAAATTCCTTTACAGGGATCAGCAGGCTGAATTCACTTTTCCAGTAGAGTTGACTTCCGTGATGGGATAGGCATGTAGAGATGAATTAATCTTGCAGGCAGTGGTACCAAAGTTCAGAAAGCCCGTAGAAACAGTGTAGGTGGGGTCAGGCACTCACCTGGACCAAGCCCTTGTTATGAACTGCTGCTGGCTAGATGGAAGTTGGCAGGCTGATTGGCAGTACAGCAAAACAGTGTAACTGGTTCTCCCAGCTTTTTTTTTGGGGGGGGGGGGGAATCATGTGACTCCAACCGCTCCACTTTGCCTTGACAGAGGATGTACATTCCCTTGTCTGTATTCTTGAGATTGTTAATGTTTCAACCATTAAGAATTTGGAAGGAGCTTGCATCATCTTTTGTCCTAGCAGGCTAGTAGTCTCCATTGGCCAGGCCTGGCAAAGGAAATGTAGATGATCTTTATAAAATTCCCTTTAGTTTGGTTTCTGCAGTTAACTGGATCATTAGCATCTCTTCAGAGGTAACGAGATGTCAGCTTCTCTGAAACTGCCAGAAAACTGACATGGCTTCAGTCATTTTAAAGTCTTTGTCCAGTTTTCAAAGTTTTAAGAAGTAGCCTTGATAATATATATATATTTCATTAAAATATAGTGAGGTCTTAGCTCCATTACTGAGTACTTTGTTCATATACCTTAACATGCATATGTCCAATGCACAGCTAATGGTGAAAGGTGTTCTCCTGCACAGCCAGCCAAACTGTCCCTAATGATTAATTCAGTGACAGATGATGCAGCCAAATAACTTGCACAGCCTTTACTAGATGTAACATTACACTAGGCAGGATAACAGTATATGGCTGAAAGATTGCTCTAGCAAAGAACTGTTGCTAACACAATGGCCTTCTTCTAAACTGTAGCTTTTAGTGGTTTTGTGACTATATTTAGTCAAAGAGGGAGTTTTAGCAGCAGCACCTTTTATAAAGAAAACTAAATTATTGTTTCAAAAATATCTATTTCAATGTTTTTTTCCCTCAATTATTTGTTTGCTTGAGAATAGGGGCCAAGCCAAACAGTGTGAAAACTCAATTAATAATCACAAAATTAAAATTACATATGCTGAGATCAGGGCAAATTTCATTCATAATTCAGCCTATCCACACTATCAGCCTTAACAATTCCTTGAAACCAGTTCTCTTTCTTGTCCCTTTCAATCTACGTTTTATTGTTTTAAAATAAACTAATAAAAATGAACAGGACTGAACCAACAGAATTTTAAAGACTGACAAGCTTTGAAAGCTGAATTTTAAAATGGCATGGATGGTGAGAGCCGGATTGAGAGTTGAGCCTCCTTGGCACCCACCTCCCCCCAGCTCAGATTTATTAAAACACCAACTTGTGATGAAGAAACAGGACTGTAGAATGTTTACACCCTGCATTAATAAAACAAATCAAGTCATGATATACTACTCTTAAATGAAATATATTTGCCAAGAGCCTCTGATCTCTATAGGCCAGTTAATAATCTGCCTCTGCTGAAGGTTCACCCTTTAAAGAAGGTGTCACAGTGTGCAGTTCAGAGTCTGATTTACTAAACATTAAGTAAATAAACTTCAAACCTGGAGTTCAGCAGGAAGAATGTCCCCCAGTAACTCACAGTCCACATCCCAGTAAATACTGAAATCCTCAAGCTGTAGTCTCTTCTTCCTTATTGACTTCTCAGCCTGAGAGGTAAAAAACAAATTATTAAGTAAAGCAGCAGTGCTAATATTGCAAGAAATCATTTCAGCTATATATTAAAAATTCCTGTTAAATTAACTGCTATTGACTATCCCTTTCCAGTCTCTCTTACATTACATAGAAATCCTCACTAACTTTTTGCAAAGTGCCATAAACACTGTGTGCTTGCACAAATGCACGATCTTACTTTTGCAGGGATTTTCGAGCATGCATACTCTGACATGTACTGATTACAACGCTTTGAATAACTGCAAAAGCAAGCATATTATGATACGGTAGTCCTTTAATATCACAGGTAGTGAAACGAGACTCATTACCCACCAATACTATATAGATAGCTCAAATTTTTGAGGGTAGGGATTTTTGGTGTGTTCCATTATTACATATTCTACAACAGGACATCATCAAGTGCAGCACCACTTGCATCTGCAATAAATTTGACTCCAGCACTTAATTTGTAAACCAGTGTTTCCTAAACGCTTTCCCCACTGGGACCCCATTTCGAGGCTATTAAATTGCCGTAACCCCTCAGAGAGGGGACTGTGAGATGAAGGGGGTGGGGAGGTGGGGGAGGAGGTGACCTGAGAGAACTTGGATGGTGGGGGTGTGATGGGGCCAGCAGGAGGTGGGAGGGGGACCCGTGAGCAGGGCGTAGGGGAAGGTTTAATCTTTTTTTAATATTTTTAAAAGCTTAACTTTTCAGTGGGTTTCTTGCAGCAAGAATCAGGTCACAAGCACAGCCATTTAGGTAACGCCCACCATTAAAAAAGTGAGGATTTAAAGGGGCCTCGCAGCTGTTAACTTTCAGTTGGAGTGCCATGGCAGCCATTGCTGCTGCAGAGCTTGCGACCCGAGAATCCCATCTTGGGAAGCCCTGTTGTAAGCTTTATGGCGCTACTATGGATGCATTCATCTCATCATTTCCAAATTAATGAACCTAGAAAACTACTTTGAGAGTGACACTTTATATTAGGAGTCAGGCCCAACTTTAACTCCTGCTAATCACTCTGAGCTCAAGCGTAGCTGCAGTGCAAATCCAACAGAGAGCAAAACCACATTTCATAAGTGCTCAAGGAATTTATTGGATCTTTATAAATTTACTTTTCCAATCTGCTTTTCCTACCATAAAAAAAAACTTCCCTTGGAGAGTAGGTCAGGTGTTCTCTGTTTTTCAGCTGATCAGAAAGAACCAGCATGGATTTGAAAAAGGTAAGTTATGCCTGACAAACCTGACTGAATTTTTTGAAGAGGTGACTGAAGAAAGACAGGAGACAGAATATGGATGTTTTTTATGGAGTTCCAGATATAACAAAGTCCCTCATAAGAGATTAAAATTGAGGCACATGGAATTGAAAGCAAACTATTGACCAATTAGGAAATTGGCTAATCTGCAGCAGTCAGAGTATGGATAATGCACAAGTACTCGTTTGCAAAGCTTTGTCTCCGGGTGTGATGTCCGGTAGAGGCAAAGGCGGGAAAGGTCTCGGTGAAGGGGGTGCAAAACGGCACCGGAAAGTCCTCCGAGATAATATCCAGGGAATCACTAAACCTGCTATTCGCCGCCTCGCTTGTCGCGGGGGTGTTAAGCGCATCTCCGGCCCGATTTACGAGGAAACTCACGGGGTTCTCAAGGTTTTCTTGGAAAATATAATCCGAGACTCGGTCACCTACACGGAACACGCTAAACGCAAGACTGTTACCGCCATGAATGTGGTCTATGCCCTGAAACGCCAAGGCCGAACTCTCTACGGTTTCGGTGGTTGAGAACTGTTAACAAAAACATTTCACAAGTACTCTAATTGTCAGGATTGACTAGTGGTGTCCCCAAGCATGGAGCTCACTGTGATCATGGTTGATGAGAAGAAAGGGCAGGCTTCCAAGAAGGGTGCCAAAAAAGCGCAGAAAGAGTTGCCCATGAAGGGCGGCAAGAAGAGGAAAAAGTCCGAGAGAAAGTTACTCCATCTACATCTACAAAGTGATGAAGCAGGTTCACCCCGACACCAGCATCTCCTCCAAGGCCATGAACATCATGAACTCGTTCATGAATGATGTTTTCGAGTGCATTGCGGGTGAGGCTTCCTGCCTGGCCCGTTACAACAAGCACAGCACCATCAGCTTCCAGGAGATCCAGACCACCGTGCGCCTGCTGCTGCCCGGGGAACTGGCTAAGCACGCCATGTCAGAAGGGACAAAGGCGGTGACCAAGTACACCAGCTCCAAGTAAAACTCCACAATGGACTAAAAAAACATTCAAGAACTTGTGTTAGGCTTAACTCTTCTTCATATTTATTGATAACTGTGGGATAGAAAACCACATATCCAAGTATGCTGATGGCACAAACATTGATGACATTGTAAGCAGTGTGGATGGAAGCATAAAATTATAAAGGTATATTAAAAGATTAAGCAAATGGGCAAAACTGTGGCAAATGGATTTCAATGCTTGCAAGTGCAAGGTCACCCACTTTGGGCCTAAAAAGACCAGAACAGAGTATTTTCTAAACGGTATCCTTTATTACAAAAGGGATTGAACATAAAAGTAAGGATTTTATACTTCAGTTATACAGAGCATTGGTGAGAACACATCTTGAATATTGTGTGCAGTTTTGATCTCCTTATTTAAGGAAGGATGTAAATACATTGGAGGTGGTTCAAAGGAGGTTTACTGGACTGATACCTGGAATGAGTGGGTTGTCTTATGAGGAAAGGTTGGACAGACTGGGCTTGTTTCCACTGGAGTTTAGAAGAGTGAGGGGTGATTTGATTGACATATTCAAGATCTTGAACGGCCTTAACAAGGTAGACTTTGAAAGGATGCTTCCTCTTGTGATTGAGTCAAGAACTCAGGGGCACTGTTTTAAAATTAGGGGTTGCCCTTTTAGGACAGAGATGAGGAGAAACTTTTTCTCTTAGAGGGTTGTGCAACTTTGGAATTCTCTGCCTCAGAAGGTGGTGGAGGCAGGATCATTGAATATTTTTAAGGCAGAGGTAGATAGATTCTTGTTAGGCAAAGGAATCAAAGGTTATCGGGGTTAGATGGGAATGTGGAAATTCTTATTGAATAGTGGAGCAGGCTTAAGAGGCCGAATGGTCTACACTTGTTCCTGCTTCTTATGTTCTATGTTCTTATGTGAAAAGTTAGAAACAGTGGAGGGCCAAAGGGACTTGGGTCTGTGCACATAAATTATTTAAATGACAGGTACAGAAAATAATCAAAAAGGCTAATGGTCGCTGACCTTTATATCTAAAGAACGAGATACAAAAAGGTAAAAGATATTCCAGGGCTATACAAAGCTCTAGCTAGATCACACCTCAAGTACTATGAGCAGTTCTGGGCACAATACATTAGAAAGGCTTGAAAGGTGAGCACTGTAATTTACCAGAATAATACCTGGACTTCAAGGGTTAAATTATTAAGAGAGATTACACAAACTAGTGTTGCATTCCTTGGAATTTATACGATTAAGGGGCTATTTGATCAAAGTTTTCAAGATATTATGGGGAACTGATGGAACACAAACAGAAATTATTTCCATTGGTTGGGGAGTCCAAGATTAGGAGGTGTAATCTAAAGAATTAGAGCCAGGACTTTCAGGATTTCCAGCATCTGCAGTATTTCACTTTTGCTTTCAGGAATGAAGTCGGGAAACACTTTTACATGCAAAGGGTGGTAGAATTTTGGATCTCTCTTGCACAAACAGCAATAAAGCGAAGTCAATTGCTCAGTTTAAATCTGAACCTGATACGTTTTGTTAACCAAAGGTGTTAATGGGTATGGATCAAAGGTTGGTATAGAAAGTTAGGTCACAGATCAACTATGAATTCACCAAATAGGGGAACAGCCTTGAGGAGTTAAATGGCCTACTCCTGCTCCAATGTTGACAAAAGATCTAAAGCACTGTGCATTCTTTGAAACTGCTAGCTACTAAGAAAGCTATCTTATTTGGAGCTGATTGCTTCTGTTTAAATCAATGGTCCAGACAGAAGTCTTGATGATTACTTAGCGGGTTAGTGGATATGACTTAACACATTAGAATGGGATTGGATCAGATTGGTATAGTGGATAAACAGTGAATTCAATGCTTCTTCCTATTTATCTTAAATTACTAATTTTAGACCAACTTAGAAAAGTAATTCCAATTAACAATTTTCATTAAAACTAAATGGGAAAATGAAACAGGTCATGGCACTATATTTATAGGAGGTAAAACCATGCACATGGTCCACTCGGATTTAACTTCCACCTACGTACAGGGTGGCCTGCACCATACATGCCTCACTGTATTTGAACTATGTTTAGAACACTAAACTATGTTTAGAATTCACTGCCACTGGATCAAAATCAAGAAGTCAAGAAGGCGGCTCATCACTGCATTCTCACGTACAATTAGGGATGGTCAATACATGCTGGCCTTGCAAGGGATGCTCACATCCCATGAACAAATAAAAACATCAGCATAAATGCTGCTATTTACCACCTCAATTTTGAAACCTACCAACTCATCTTCTGCATTCTGCACAGACACACTCTTGATACAGAACCCAAATGCAAATGGATGGTCAGGATTGGTGACGTCATCTTCAAAACGCAAATGGACATTTCGAACCTTCAGCTGGAAGGGGTAAAAAAACACAGACTCAATGTCCATTCTACCTTTCTAAAATCTCACTGCAAATAAGTCCTCCTGGATTTATGTCTGCACACCAGTTTCTGAATGAACTTCAAAAATAATTCATTGCCTCAATTACCACCTCAAGGATGTGAACTACACTATATGAAAACAAGATTTTTCTTGCACTGCAGTCAAAATCAATTCAGATACAAACATGCAATAATGACCTATCATTAAATGGCATAAAAATGCATCATCGATTTATTACATTACTGTGTACAAGTTTAATTCTACATTTTCGCATAATGAGTGTGAAATAAATTTGAAGTCCACATGGATCAACAGAATTTTAATGGTGATTGCATTGAAAGGAATCAGATGCTCAGCTCACAGAAGCAATGGCAAACATTAATCAGCTCAGTATGCCCAACAACCTCGACCCAAAACTTCAGGTTCCAATATTACTGCTAACATTTAGAAGGTTCCCATCTTCTACCTCAATTTTTCCCATCCATTTCCAAAGGTACTATTTCTAGGGTACAATTTGACAGGCACAAGCCACTTCCAGTAACACATCCAAGTAGCCATTCTTCAGATTAACTTAAATGGGAAATGTCAAATAATTGACCGTGGATGATATTTTTAACCGTTTGAGCTACTTCCCAATACTCTGTGTTTGAGTTCTCTGTAAAAGTTCACAAGCAAGCCCACACTTCTTATGAACTAAAACCTGATTTTATATACAAAATATCTGGAACAGAGAGTCACAGATGAACAATGAACCCTTATTATTGTGGTAAACATCTAAAATAATAAGGAATGCTACACCATACTGACAGACTATAACATTTAAGTTAGAAACAATTAACCATTTATTGTCAAAGATAAGTTACGACAGAAGCAAAAAAGAAATCAGAAAATTAGACATAATTACCTTCCACAGATACATTAATATGCATATTATTTCACAAATAGTTTCATGATTGTTAGAGACATTTTATTATAATTTGCTAACTGTGGTTATATGGTGCACATGGGCTTAGAGGGCCAAGTTCCAGCCCAGAAAATTGTATAATATTTGAGCTAGTGAACTGGCAAATTGTTACAGTACATATACATCTGGGTTGACTGACAATCAAGGCAGACGTTAAAAACATTTCTCTAAAACACATGATCGTAAGTATATTCTTACAAAGCTCAGACAAAGCTAAATTTTCTTAGTGAACAATGGCCTTTCTGGTGGGACAATCATTACAGTTAAGGGCTCTGATACTTTCTTGCAATGGCAAACTCATATTGAAGAAATTATCAAACCATTTTGTGCTGACAGAGGACTATTTACAGACAGTCAAGCAAAAAGAGATGTAATACCTCCTTAAATTCCTTTTTAAAGTCACACCTGAACTCGACAGGCTTCTGTATTCCTCACTGCCCCCTACACAAATACAGAGTTCTCTTCAAAGTGCTGAAGAAAATCCAGTTTAAAATTGTTTAAACTACTTGACATAAGTTCTTAAAAATATAAAATATATAGTTTATTTTGAATTGATCCTGATCTGTATCATTGGCAGCTTGGCCAAGCTCAATGATATTCACACAAAAAACCATACATAAAAATACGTCTAAGCACACAAGCTATTGGGTAATGATTAGAAGCAGAAACACAAGATAGGTGAAGCTAATTACAATACCCGACTTGAAGTTCGGCCGAGATGAAATAACTCCACACAGACCACAATCTGACCTGGGCTATGCCTCCAGGCAAACCAGACAACTAGTAGGATTCTAAATTTAATAGACGCATTTAACTCATACATATTAATAAGAAACAACATCCTTCACATTAAAAATGCTGAGATACAATATTTCAGAAATAAATCAGATTTTCAAAAGTCACTGCAGCAAAATCAGTGTTCTGAAAACAAATGTTTTACCTTGGTTATGTCTTTATATAAGAAGTGAAGAACATTTAAATTACCATTTTTCCAACTCACCTCCACATTTTCCACAATTCTGGTTACCATGGAAGCAGTAGCCGAGTACCAGTAGGATTCCCCTTTCTGCTGCTGGTTACTCTGAAATAAAATTCAATCCAGTTCTAAGTAACTATTGAGTAGAAAACCAAAACAAACCTTTTTAGTGCCCACAAGAAAGAGTGAGAAAGAAGTGCACTATACACAGCATAGCATCAATATTAATTGAAATTTCATCCCAGGAGGTCAATGGTTCTATTATATTTGTGCAAGTGTCGGCTCCACATTGGAGGTATTTACTCTAAAGCTATCTCCTTGCTCTTTCCCCAAACCTTTCAATAGTTTTCCTGAAGCATCTATCTAATTCCCTCTTAAATTATAAACTTCCATAGCTATGTGTGATAGTGCGTTTCAGAGTATAATAACTTACTTCAAATTGTCTGACCACTCCCTGTGTTTGCAATAATAATCCTTATTCTGTGCTTCCTTTTTACCAATTCACCAACCAGTAAAAATAATGTTTCAAGATTTACTGTCTCAAATCCTTTTAATCTCTATTTGATCATTCCTTAAATGTCTTGGCTTCAATGAAGTTAGGCTTGGTTTGTCAAATCTTGATCATAATACATCCTTTTCTCATATGTATATAAAATAGACATTGATATAGAATGCTAAAACCAATGCATGCAATTTTAGTATTTTATTAATTTAAATTACATGATTCCACTAGAATTTAACAAAGTAATGTCTACATGATTACAAGGATTTATGATTACAGATTTTAAAGAAATAATCATGGTTCTTTTTTGCTTTTTAATTTATGCACAAAGACTTTGAAGTTTGGCTGTGTGAAGGTTATGGTATGGACTCAACATACTTGTAAAAGTTCTCAAGTGTGCGATCTTACCAGAGGCATAACCCATCTGGATAGGCTGATTCCTCCATTATAATATTGAACTATACATTCATGCTTACAATTTCTTCACCCCATGTAATTTTGAGAGCAAAGTCTCACCAAAATTTACAGCAATTTGAATGCCATAAAGCCCGTGGCATAAAAAGGAAGTGGCTACATAGGAATGAAATTGGCTAAGAGACAGAAAGCAGAGAATAGTGGTGAATGGTTATTTTTCAGTTCGAATGGTTGTAGATAGTGGTGTTCCTTAGGGTCAGTATTAAGTGACTTGAACTTGAGAATATGGGGTATAATTGCGAAGTTTGCAGATCATGCAAAATGTAGTAAGCAATGAGGGGAATAATGAAAAATCTTCATGAGAGCATAAACGCACTGGTGAAATAGGCAAGCACATGGTAGGTGAAATTTAATTTCCAGAGGTGTGAAGTGATACATTTTGGTAGGAAGAATGAGGTACGGCAATATTAAACTAAATGCTACAATTTAAAAAGAGGTGCAGAAAGGGAAAGACATGGAGGGTACGTACATGTATTTTTGAAGGTGCAGGACAAGTTGAGAAGACTGTTAAATAAACATACAGGAGTTTTGCATTACTAATAGTGGAATAGAGTACAAAATCAAGACATATGATTCTTCTTCACAGATAAAGAGAAGTAGAAATGTGATAGGTTTTATACTGTTTAAGTGGGGGCGGAGCAAAATAGAAGGTCAGGGATAAGTGGGAGCTAAGGGGACATTGACAAATACGCCATGGACACAAGGCAAAGGGAGTGTTAATGGTGGTGGTAAAGGCTAAAGAACATGCTGATAGTGGCGTACAGGTAAGAGCAGAATGTGTTAATAGCAGAACAAGGGTCGGCACTCTGTGAAAGCATAACATAGAATCCAGTGACAGATGACCCTGTGGATCGGGGGGGTTATAAAAAATGAATAACTAAATAAATAATATAAAAATTTATATTTAAATTAAGGAGTAAACAATTGGATTAAAAAAGAGGTAAAGATGGAGAGGAGAGTTCATGGTCTGAAGTTGTTGAACTCAATTTTAACTCCGGAAGGTTGTAAAGTGCCTAAATTGGAAGATGAGGTGCTGTTCCTCCAGTTTGCGTTGGGCTTCACTGGAACATTGCAGCAGGCCAAGGACAGACATGAGAGCATGATGTTTTGTTGAAATGGCAAGCGATAGGAAGGTCTGGGTCACGCTTTGGATTGAGTGAAGGTGTTCTGCAAAGCAGTCACCCAGTCTGCCAACACAATGTCGAGACGACCACATTGGGAACAACGAATACAATCGATCAAATTGAAGGAGGTGTAAGTGAAGTGCTGCTTCACTTGAAATGTATTTGGGGCCTTGGACAGTGAGGGGGGAAGAGGTAAAGGGGCCAGATGTTGCAACTTCTGCGATTGCATGGGCAGGTTCCATGGGAAGGGGATGAGGAGTTAGGGATGTTGGAGGAGTGGGCCAAGTGTCACAGAGGGAATGGTCCCTTCCAAATGCTGGCGGGGGAGGGGGAAGGGAAGATGTGTTTGGCAGTGGCATCATGCTGGAGTTGGCGGAAATGGCAGAGTATGAACCTTTGAATGTGGAGGCTGGTGGGGTGAAAAGTGAAGACAAGGGGGGCCCCTATCGCAGTTCTGAGGGAGAGAGGAAGGGGTGAGGGCAAAGGTGCCGGAAATGGATCGGACATGGCTGAGGCCCTTTCAACTGCAGTGGGGAAAACCCTTGGTTAAGGAAAAAGGAAGACATATCAGAAACCCCGTTTTGGAAGATGGCATCATCTAAACAGATACGGCGGAGGCGGAGAAACCGAGAGAACGGGATGGAGTTCTTATAGGAAACAGGGTATGAGAAGCTGTAGTCGAGGTAGCTGTGGGAGTCACTGGTGCGCTTGTAATCAATATTGGTAGACAGTCTATCATCAGAAATGGAGATAGAGATGTCAAGGAAGGGAAGAGAAGTATTGGAGATGGACCATGTGAAGGTGAGACAGAGTGGAAACTGGAAGCAAAATCGATCAATTTTTCCAGGTCCAGACGAGAGCATGAAGCGGCACCGATACAGTCATCAATGTAACGAAAAAAAAGTTGTGGGAGGGGGTCTGAGTAGGACTGGAACAAGAAATGTTCCACTTACCCCACAAAAAGACAGGCATAACTGAAGCCCATGCAGGTACCCATAGCTACATCTTTTATTTGGAGGAAGTGAGACAAGTTAAAGGAGAAATTGTTCAGTGAGAGAACAAGTTCAGCCAAATGGAGGAGAGTGGTAGTGGATGGGGATTGTTCAGGCTTCTGTTCAAGGAAGAAGTGGAGAGCCCTCAGGCCATCCTGGTGTGGGCTGTAGATGTAGAGGGATTGGACATCCATGGTGAAGAGGCGGCAGTTAGCGTCAGGGAACTGGAAATTGTTGAAATGATGTAGGGCATCAGAAGAATTGCGGATGTAGGTGGGAGGAGACTGGACAATGGGAGAGAGAACGGAGTCAAGATCGGAAGAAATTAGTTCTGCAGGGCAGGAACAGACTGACATGATGGGTCTACCGGAACAGCCCTGTTTGTGGATTTTGGGAAGGAGTGGGCTGTGTGGGGCTGGGAGACTATGAGGTTGGAAGCTTTGGAGGCAAGGTCTCCAGAGGAGTTGAGGTCAGTGACAGTCCTGGAAACAATGGCTTGAGGTTCGGCAGAAGGGTCATGGTCTAGAGGGAGGTAGGAAGAAGTGTCTGAGAGTTGGCGCTCAGCCTCTACAAGGTAGAGGTCAGTGCGCAAGACAACAACAGTACTTCCCTTGTCAGCAGGTTTGATAACAAAGTCAGGGTTGGACCCGAGAGAACAGAGTGCAGCAAATTCAGAAGGAGGCTCTGAAGAAGGGCCATACAGACTCGTAATGTTAACTCTGTTTCTCTTTCCACAGATGCTGTCAAACCTGCTGAGCTTTTCCAGCATTTTCTGTTTTCATTTCAGAAGGAGACAGGTTGGATTGGGTGAAAGAAGCAGCAAGATTAAGACAGTTGATGTCATGCTGTCAGTTCTCAATGAAAAGATCAAGAACGGGTAAGAGGCCAGAGGGAGGGGACCAGGTAGAGGGAGAATACTGGAGATGGGTGAAAGGATCCGGTGAACGGTGGGAGGAGTCCTGCCCAAAGAAGTGAGCATGGATACAGAAGAAGAGCTCAGCATCATGCAGAGCACAAATTTCATTGAGGTGAGGGTGTAAGGAGATGAAACTGACTCCTTTGCTGAGTATAGAACATTCAGCATCAGAGAGGGAAAGGTAGAGGGTATGGTGAATACACGGCAAGAGATGGGATTAGAAGGAGGGATGGGGTCAGAGGGACTGAAAGGGGTGGAGGGTCCCAAATGGGCGTTGGTATCAATAAGTTTTCGTTAAAACCTACTACTGTGATGCTTGTTGTATTTGATGTACCATTTTAGGCTTTTATTATTCTTTCACAGGGTATAGGTGTCACTGGCTAGAATGGGAAATTCACCAGAATAATCCAATAAGCTTCGCTTCCTCAAAAGGATTTGTAAAGCAAAACTCAAAGCTAAGAAAAAGAATTGAGATCAAAAGTGCAATATTAACTTCCATACCAATGTTAAAGCCACATCAAGCAGTCAAAGTTTTAACAAGCCAAAGTTTAATTTAGGCTTCACATGGAAATTCATCAGCCTTAGCAGAGGCCTACACAGAAAAATATCTCGTCATATTGCAGATCACGTCAAGTGTTTTAAATTACACTTATCTGACACCAACCTTCCATTTAGCCTCCAGTGCATCCAGCAGCGCACACTTCCTCTTTCTGTCCAGTGAACGCTCTGTTTCTTCATCAAAGTCAGACTGTTTAATCGGCGCACCGATCAGATGGAGTCCAGAGATGGATATTACCCACGGTTCCACGTGAGGCCGGTAGAATGGGATCTGCAATGTTATCTTCCCAATAAAACCTGAAAAATTGTGCATATGCTTTACTTATGGAACTTGCTTTTTTATTCATTCTTGGTGTGTGGGTGTTGCTCGCAAAGCCAGGATTTATCTTCAATTATAAAATCCCAAAGCTGGACCTAGCCTTTAATAAATAACTTCAGCACGCATTCATCTTCAGCTTTTTCAGAGGGCAGCAGGGAAGCACTAAGAGTTTCCCCAACCACTTTCCTTTCAAACATTACAACCAATATTCATTTTCTTGCCTCTAAACTAGAAAATATCACAACATACAAGGCAATGCTGAAACCACATCTACACCACAAGATCGCAGATGTACACAGATCACAGATCGTAACTGGAAAAAGGCAAGGTGAGCAGTTCAACTTACCTGCTTTCACCTCAAAAGGTAAGTCCAACTCTTTCAGGGCATCTCTCTTCAGAGGGAGGTTTTCCAATTCAACAGCCCCTACACAGAAGCAATATTGCAAGTTTTAATGCCACCTTATTCTAACTGTCTGTCAGCAGCAAGCACTTCCAGGCCAAATAAATATTGTTTGGTGCAGAGTAAAACTCTCTTTGCTCTGCCTCAAAAGTATGCATCAGATCCCAAACTGAGAAAAGTATTCCCATTACATCAGTACAACATTTCTATTAACTACAATGTTACAAAATTTGGAGCTCAATGGGATATTCTCTTGACTTCAGAGTCAGAAGTGATTTCCATAAGGAGACCTTGCAAACCCTGTGATCTCTACTATCTAGACATTTACTGCCTAATATCCAGTTAAACAAAAATGTGATCCAGCAGCCATAAGAATAAGATCCCTCATTGTGGGTGCTGCTTTGAACATGCCGCCAGATGCACTCTGGTGTAAGAGGTTAACTGTAAACCAGCAAACAAGTTTAGTTTAAGGGTAACATATGAATGAACACAATATGACTTGCACAGCGAGATTTACATAATTTCCTAACATTTTGCCATCACACTGTTTGTATCTTGTAAATATTAGAATTATTACAACCGTATTGAGGCACCTCAGAGTGAGACATGCTGTTTGCAGACAAGTTGAATTTTATTGCACTTTGTAATTTTCAAGGTGAAATGTTTTGCAATGTACTTTTATAAATTGTGAATAAAGTATATTCTTGAAAAAAATTATTTACATTATTTCCTATTGTTGATCAAAATAATGCTTATAAGTCAGCAAGCTCAAAAGATGGAAGAAAATTAGGGGAAATGCTACAAAGCAAGCAGCCAATGAAACAAACGTTTGTACCTTGACCAACTTAAATGTTTAATCAACATGGTGCATTAGTTGACAGACAATGTGTACCAATGAAGGGTATTCTCTCTTGAAACTCTGACCTCTTGCACATCATTGGCATCTGTCACTTCTAGTGTCTGGGCCCTAAGCTCTGGAGTTCCCAGCCTGAATTTCTCTGCCTCCTCCCTCACTCATCATTTAAGATGCGCCTTAAAACATCTCTCTCTGATTGAGCTGGTAATACATTTTATCTGATAAGGCTTCTGCAAAGCACCTTGGGATTTTGTTATGTTAAAGGCTCTATATAAATGTAATCTGTTGTTGAAATTTCCCACCCCTCAAAAAGTTCCCTATTTCAACAAATGTTAATAAAGGATGAGGTTTGTTTTTCCCCTCAAACAGCAGCTGCCCTACTTAGAATATCGATTGGACTGGAGTTGCAGAGAAATCAATTGGCCAACGTGGAATTTGAACTTGCAGCCACTGGGCTTTCAGTCCAGTGCTATATCACCACATTCTTGCACTATGTCATCAAAAATAATTGCATTAGGATCAGAGATACAAGCTGACCTCCAAGAGTTCATCTCACATTGCTTAGATTATACTATGCATAATATAATTGCACTGAAACATTTTAAAACTTAATTTTCAGTATTTATTTTATGATTAACAGAAATCTTGCCTCTCACCTTACGTTAAAGCTTAGCTTTGTATTCAGAACTCTGGTGCGAGTCAACAATGCAACCCTGTCTACACTGGAAGTAAGATGTAGCTAGCAATTCTTGCAAAAAATGGAAAACCTTTTAGGAAATATAAACTGGAACATATTTTATGCTTGGATTAGAATTCTCTATAGAGATGTCCTGTTTCTAGCATCTCTAATTCACAGTTTGGCAGAAAGAATAGAATGCAAAATATTACTAAGATGGAGAGAGACTGCTGAATGCTGCGGTACCCAAGGTTCTGGACGTCCTCGTATATGAAAAACAAAAAGTTAGCATGCAGGGACAGAAAGTAATTAGGAAGGTAGATGGCATATTGGTCTTCATTGCAAGAGGGATAGAATATAAAAGTAAGGAAGTCTTGCTACAACTGCACAGGACATTGGTGAGGCCACACCTGGAGTACTGCGTACAGTTTTGGTCTCTTTATTGAAGGAAGGGCATACTTGCATTAGAAGCAGTTTTGACAAGGTTCACTAGATTGATTTCTGGGTTGAAGGGATTTGTCTTATGAGGAAAGGTTGTGCAGGTTGGGCCTATACTCATTAGAGTTTAGAAGAATGAGAGGTGATCTCTTTGAAACATATCGGACACTGAGGGAACTTGACAGGGAGAATCTAGAACTACGGGGCACAGTTTCAGAATAAAGTGTCACCATTTAAGATGGAAATGAGAAGGGATTTCTTCTCTCAGAGGGTGGTGAATCTTAGGAATTCTCTACCTCAGAGAGCAATGGAGTCTGAGTCTTTGGACAAGGTTTTCAGGTGGTGAGGTTTCCTGCCCTGAAAAGTTGCTGGGAAACACAGCCTCACTGATCACAGCTGAACCAACGCCATCTGAAGCATTAACTGGCTGGAGACGGGATTTCCACTCCTCACTCGGGAGGAAGTCTGAATGGTTGGCAGTTCTGTAGTCCCAGCAGTTTCATCTCGGAGCAGTGTCCACTGCTGTAACTACAAACAATCCCACCAGTCTATGGTGAATTACTGCACCCAAAGCGCCAGGTAGGCGTGGGGCCTTGTGACGGGAACGGGAGGGAGGCCCAGGGATTGTAGGGAGAGAGGCGGAGCATGCTGTGATGGCAAGAGCAGGCAGGAAGCAAGCACCCAGGGGAGGATTAGACATTAGTCGGGTGGGGAGAGGAATGGTGTCCGATCTGGAAAAGGTGCCAGTGATGGGGGCAACCCCACCCCCTTTCCTCCCTGAGGCTTGAGCAGGGTGAACTACTGGGCTTCATCCATCCCTGAACTCCTCCGGCCAGCTGAAAAATTGGCCACTTAAGAGCCTCATTTGGGTTAAGGCTAGGTGGGTGGGCTGCTCTAAACCTTGCCTACCCGTGTAATATTCTGGCCAGGTTGTGGGCTGAAAGGACGCCTGTGGAATTTTATGGGCCCCTCCACATGCAAACCTGACAGCAGGGACTGTAAAATTCTGTCGATTGAATATATTCAAGGCTCAGATAGACAGATTCTTGATCTACAGGGTAGTCAAGGGTTATAGGAAACAGCCAGGATTTTTCTTTTTGAAAAATATACTTTATTCATAAAATATCTGGAAGAACATTCCAAACCATTTCAAAATCACCATCACAGAAGTACAATCACGTTCAACTTTTACAACATGTATCACAAGGTACATCAATACAATCAATGAATATTACAATCATTTGCAGACATTCATTTTGAGCTGCACAGCCCAAGGTGCTCTCAACAGTTCCCAGCCCTTCTGTGCACTGTGGCAGAAAGGTCTTAGACAGCGACCCTTCCCCAGTGCGCCTTTGCAGCGGCTGCCCCAAGCTTTAGTGCGTCCCTCAGCATGTAGTCCTGGACTTTGGAATGTGACAGTCTGCAACACTCGGTCAGGGACAACTCTTTGCGCTGGAAGACCAACAAGTTTCGGGCAGATCCAAGAGTGTCTTTCACCGAGTTGATGATCCTCCAGCTGCAGTTGATGTTTGTCTCGGTGAGTGTCCCTGGGAACAGCCCGTAGGGCACAGAGTCCTGTGTCACAGAACTGCTCGGGATGAACCTCGACAGAAACCACTGCATCTCTCTCCAGACCTTCTTTGGAAAGGCACAATCCACAAAGAGGTGAACAACGGTCTCGTCCCCACCACAGCCACCTCAAGGGCAACGTGCAGAGGGTGTGAAACTCCTGGCGTGTTGGAAGGATCTGACAGGGAGGGCCTTTCTCACCACCAACCAAGCTAAGTCCTGGTGCTTGGAAAGTTCTGGCGACGAGGCATTCTGCCAAATGACTTTGACAGTCTGCTCGGGGAACCATCCAACAGGATCAACCATCTCCTTTTCCCACAGGCCTCTAAGACGTTACGTGCCGACCACTGCCTGATGGACTTCTGGTCAAAGATATTTCTCCGCATAAATTTTTCCACGAGGGACAGGTGGTACGGCACGGTCCAAATATTTGGAACCTTCCACGGCAGCGTGGCCAGACCCATCCTTCGCAACACCGGGGACAGGTAGAACCTTAGCACGTAGTGACACTTGGTGTTTGTGTACTTGATGCAGCTACACACAAAGATGGCCATCAGTATGACAGCGATGTTGGGCACGTTTTCCCCCCCTTTATCTAGAGGCTTGTACATTGTGTCCCTGCGGACACGATCCATTTTTGACCCCCAGATAAAGAGAAAGATGGCTCGGGTGATCGCCATCACGCAGGAATCTGGAATGGGCCAGACCTGCGCCACGTACAGCAACAACAAGAGTGCCTCACAACTGATGACCAGGTTCTTAACCGCAATGGAGAGGGAGCGTCACTCCCACATGCCCAGTTTTCTTTTCACCATAGTCTCTGCTCCTTCCAATTTCTAACGCATGCCCCGGTCCCTCTGAACCATATCCCCAGCACCTTCAAGCCATCAGCCCTGATGGTGAAGGGGACAAAGGATCGGTCAGCCCAGTTCCCAAAGAACATGGCCTCGCTCTTCCCACGATTTACCTTGGCTCCCAAGGCCAGTTCGAACTGGTCACAGATGTGGATCAGTCTGCGCACCGACCATGGATCCGAGCAAAAGACAGTGACATTACCCATGTACACGGAGGCTTTGACCTGAGTGCCTCCACTGCCTGGGATTGTCACTCCTCTTATGCCCAGATCCTTCCTGATGGACTCAGCAAAGGGATCTATGCAACACACAAACAGGACAGGGGAGAGAGGGCAGCCCTGCCTGACTCCAGATTTAATTGGGAAGCTATCTGATTCCCATCCATTGATTGAAACTGCGCTACTGATGTTAGTGTAGAGCAGCTGGATCCAATTGCAAAATCCCTCCCCAAACCCCATTTTGGAGAGCACATCCACCATGTAGGTGTGCGATATTCTGTCAAAGGCCTTCTCCTGATCCATGCTGATGAGGCAGGTGTCCACACCCCTGTCCTGCACATAGGCAATCGTATCCCAGAAACAGCCAGGATAGTGGAGTTGAGGCCAAGATCAGATCAGCCATGATCTAATTGAATGGCGGTGCAGGCCCGGGGGGCCATGTGGCTTCTATTACATACTTCCTTACAGTCATGAAACATAATACTATCCAGTTCAGGTTTTAACTGCCAACAAGCAGCAACAGTGTTCAGCACAGAAGCTGGACTTGGGACCATTTTACTTTGTCCCTACATCAGCATGCAATGTGTGTGCAAACAGCAACTTGAGCTGAAAGGAAACAAATGTGGATAGAACAGCTCCAATAATATGCCAATGTGCTTCTGATTGCTCATTACTATACTATATCTCCGCATAAATGATATTTTCATGAATTCAATGAGAAATCTGCATCCATGGAGCTGATGTAATAGGAGTTTGGAAATCAGAAATACCAGAATTGGATGGAAAATAGATATAAACACAATGGATTTAACAATTTCCAATGATGGAAGTAAACATCAGGCTCCCCTCAGCAATGTGACACACCTGAACTATTTACCATTCTATTCATTCATTTGTTTCAGAGATAAGAATTTAGAAAAATTGATACAAATGCAAGGTGCATAAAAAATGCTTACACAGGAGATGTTTGTAAAGTGGTTAGCTTCCGAAGTTAAAGAACATAAATTAGACTCATCTTACAAAGGCCACAGCAGAAAACACATACACATTCACTATGTTGTGCCAATATGCTTGTGTAATATTCTTAGCCCATTATTTCAGTTCCCCAACCATGACCATCCTATTAGCAGACTTTACCCACCAGCTTTCACCATAGCATCCCAAAGCTCAAATTAACTCACTCCACACAAAAGATTGGGATTCTGAACTGGACTTTCAACCTCATATTGTTTACATCATAAAGACTGTCTACTTCCACCTCTGTAATGTTGCTCACCTTCCCTCTTTCTCAGCTTACTTTCAGCTGAAATCTTTTGTCATGCTTTGTCACTACCAGTCTTGAAAGTCCCAAGTCTCTGTTTGGCAACCTTCCATCTTCCATAAACTTCAACTCATCCAAATCTCTGCTGCCCAAATCCTTTCCCAGAATAAGTCCCTCTCACCGCTGTCCTTGCTGATCCACATTGCCTCCCAGTTATCCAAGGTCTCAAATTTAAAATTGTCTTCCTTGTGTTTAAAGCTCTTCACAACTCGCCTACCCTGGCTCTACATTATCTCCTTTGTCCAATAACTACCACCTCAATTCAAACGTTGTTTCTGGCATTCTCCTAACTTTTGCCCCACTATTGGCAGCCATATCTTCAACTGTTCAAAACTCCCCTCTCCATCTCCCTCTCCTCCTTTAAGAAACTCCTTACAAGCCATTTCTTTGTCCAAGCTTTTGGTCACCCCTCCGAATGTCCCACTCACTCCAGAAAATTCAAACAGCATATGTTACAAACATAATAGATACAATGAAATGATTTCAGGGCAGTAAGTTTATTTTGAATTCTATTTTTCAGGTGTTATGGGACAATGGTTAGAGACACATCAAACCCATCCAATTTTTCTCTCTCCCAGTAAAAGCACAAATCGTTCCACTCTGCCAGCATGGCAGAGTTTGAGAACGTACCATATTGCATCATTACAAAAGCAAGTGGCAAGTAACATTCACGCCAGAATGACCATCTCCAACATGAAATAATCTAACGATCTCCCCTTGACATTCACTGGCATTATCATTGCTGAATCCTCCACCATCAACATCCTGGGGGGTTACCACTGGCCTGAAGCTTAAGTGGACCAGATGACTACAAAAGCAGGTCAGTGGCTGGGAATTCTGCAGCAAACTCATCTCCTGATTCCCCAAAGCCTGTCCACCATTTACAAGGCACAAGTCAGGAGTGTGATGGAATACGCACCACTTGCCTGGATGAGTACAACTCCAACAAAACTCAGGAAACTCAACACTAACCAGGACAAAGCAGCCCACTTGATCATCACCTTATTCAACACCTTAAACATTCACTGCCTCCACCATCAGCACATAGCGGCAGCAGTATACAATATGCACAAGGTGCACTACAGCAATTCACCAAGCCTCTTTCAACAGCCCCTTCCAAATCCGTGAGCTCTACTAGGTAGTAGGATGAGGGCAGCAGGTACAGGAGAAAACCATCACTTGCAAATTACCCCCGAAACACACACCATCCTGACTCGGAAATATATCGCTGTTCCTTCACTGTCGCAGGATCACAAGTCTAGAACTCCCTTCCTAATAGCACGTACCTATACCGCATGGACTGCAGGGATTCAAGGAGGCAGCTCACCACCACCTTCTCAAGGGCAATTAGGGGTGGACAACAAATGTTAGCCCTAGTGGCAAGGCTCAGACCCTATGAACAAATATAAAACAATCTAAATTCAAGTTTTCAATGAGAGTTGCCAATGCTAACACCCCATCAAATAAGGATGTGCTTAAGCTAATACAATATCCTTCCGCAGTCTATGATCTTCCTAATTCATTACCTCAAGTTGCTCCCGCCACGAGCAACAATTGGTAACTAGCAGCATTACACTCTAGTACTTTATAGCTCAAAATATTCTTCCCAGATACAACCAAACTTTGAAGGGAATACATCTATTGTTGCACATGAGTGCTATTCAATTCAAATGGCAAAGGAAGAGAATTTCACAATCCCCATTTAACATTTTTGAAATCTTGGTGTACAACATAAACAATTCCACCATACAATTATATTCATAATTCTCTGCACAAGAGCTTAAATCTGTGGTACCATCTGAATCAAATCACTGCATGGTCGTTTTGTTGTGGTTTGTCATATTAGACGCATTAAATGCTCTCCTGAACCCCAAAACTATGTTAGTCCCCTTCTCCTTTTCTCATCTAATTTAAAGATCTTGGGTCCGATTCGGCAAGCTGGAAACTAAGATCACAGAACTATCGAGCAAGAGCAGCTGTCAAGGGTCAAACATCCAATTTTTAATTTAAAAAAAGCTTTCACAAAGGGGAAAACAGACAAGAGGGTGAGAAATTGCTCATGCTCTTTCATAAGCGCAAGGCAAGTCTTTTGAGAAAGTGAAAGTGCGTTGTCAAGAGGTCAGGGCCAATTTTTTTAAAACAAGAGCTTCTTACTCGTAAAAAGCACGCAGACCGGCAGGAGATCCATCAGCCAGTGGTTGTAATTAAAGCAAGAAACATTACAGCTGCCTGACCCTATCAGAACTGTTATGAATTAAATGTCAAAACTTGAGCTTTTAAAAATTACTGCAAAAACACTGATCAATTATACACCACAACAGAGCAGATGCACCTGCCCAAGTGACAGGGCAGCACTGCTTAAAGTTGCTAATGTTCTGAGTACCTTTCATCAGGGCTATGGAGAGCTGGTCTGTGTTGAGGTTATTTACATATTTGCCAATGTAAGTGTTTAGGACCCAGGCTGCCAGTCCCTCCAGCATGATCAGGTTAGGCCGGGGGCGGGTTCAAGGTGAGATGGTTGTATTGCTCGGTGTCTCTTTGCCAGCGCTGGGCTCGGCCTCAGGCTCCGGCAGACGGGCAGCGTTGCTAAGGCCGCATCCAGTGACCCGACTCACCCCGCCCCGCGCCTCACGCTCCAGCTCCGACCCAGCTACAACAGGACGGAGCATGCGCACTCTGCCCACCCACTAAACCCCGGCCCTGCCTCGGCTCGGAGCGTCAGTCTCCCGGTTCACCCTCCCGCTCCAGCGACTCCAGGCGGCGCCTGGTGGCAGCCTTGCGCCTGACAAGCCGCCATAATTGTAAAGGCGATTAACCGGCGAATAGCCAGGCGGTGGTCATATTTGTAAAGCCAAGATTCTGTCCACAAAAGTGGCGGGTAATTATGTGGGTTGGAGGGCGCACTTAATGAACTCAAACTTGAATTTAACGGTCTTTCAACCTGACAACATATGATTTATGGGAGTTAATACAAAACCCAGAGTGCAGTAGACCTTTCATTTTTAATCTGCAAACTAAGGAGTCCTGCATTTTGCAACGTTATGTAATTATTTATACGTTCAAATGTTCATAATTGTGCAATATTTTTATTATTTTAAACTTTATTTTTATGTTAGTGATTGTCTATAACTATGTTATGAATTATGATTACTTGTTTTATTTGTATCATCACCACAATTTGACACCTGCCACCATGATGATTTTCAATACACCAATTATCTACCTGTGGTAACTGCATGTATTGTCCCTGCCTCCTGTCTTTCACAGGGACTTCGACCAGTGAGCTCTTAGTGCGGGGAGGCCTTTTGGACAAGAGATCGGGTCTAGCGCGCAAGCACTCTTGGATGTGTCCGTAATAAAGTTTCGCTGTTCCTTTATGATACCAGCCTGCTCCATCGAGTCATCACATTTGGCGATGAGGGGAAAATCGACTTTGACTGTGCACCTCGCCCTGTTACTGTGAGTAAATTGAGCTTTAAAGCTACTCACCAGTGATGCTGCTGTTTGGAAGAATCAATCCATATTATGCTAATATTGAAGATTGGAGCCAGCATGTTGAAGGCCTCAGACTTTACTTTGTAGCAAATGAAATAACTGCCGAAGAAAAGTGGAAAGCACACTGTGTATGTGGCAGTAAAACATACAACCTGATTCGCAACCTGACTGCCCCGTGCGCACCCGATTCCAAGTCGTATAGTGAGTTAGTGGACCTGGTGAAAGCGCACTTCCAACCAAAGCCGTCCGTGATAATGCAGCGCTTTAAATTTAATTCAAGAGTTTGTGCCCTGGGAGAGTCCATCGCAACCTCTGTGGTAACCCTCAAGCAGTTAACAGAATACTGTGACTTTGGGAACACATTAATCAACAGGCTACTGAACTGTCTGGTAAGCGGAGTCAAGGATGACGCCATACAGTGCCATTTGCTTGCCAAAATCGATATCGACTTGAAGTGCACCCTAGAAATCTCCCTTGCCATGGAAAGTGCTGCGAAAGACTCACAGGCTTTGCAACACATGGATGATGGCGCCACACTTCATGTGAGGCAGAAACCTGCCGCCGAGCATGGCGCGAAAACCAGACCTGCAGAATTAAAGTGCGATTCAATGTCCACTGTAAGAAACATTAAGAAGCCTAATAGAAACGCTTCATCAACGAGTTCAAGACAAAATTGCTATAGTTGCGGAAGTGACCACGGTGCAGATACTTGTAAATTCAGAGAGGCAGAATGTCATTATTATCATAAGAAGGGACACATGGTTAGGCAATGATGAACAAAGATAAAGCAGCCTGCAAGACAGCAAACAGACATGATCAAGTTAATGGGTACAGCAAAGACTGAAGCTGCTGCTACTGATGTGTACTCTGGATAATGTAACTGCTGTGAAAACAGCTTATTATGGTGACAGTACAAGTAAATGAGAAGCCACTGCGTATGGAAGTGGATACTGGCGCTTCAACTACAGTGGTTGGACAGCACACTTTCAGGTACCTTAATGAAGGAAGACAGCCAATAAACTTGGAGCGAGCAACCGCTAAGTTAAAAACTTATTCAAGAGAATCTATTCAATTCAAGGACATTGCCACTATCTCAGTTTGTTACAAGCAACAGACAGCCCAACTGCCTGTGGTAATCGTAAAAGGGGAGGGAGACTAGTCTTTTAGGTCAAGATTAGCTACAGAAGATAAAGCTTGACCAGTCCGAGATATTTCACCTAAAATCAGGTGGAATTCCAGAACTTCTGAAGAAGGACAACATGGTTTTTTGGGGTGAATTAGGAAAGTTGAAAGGCATGCATGCCAAGATGTATGTCGATCCCCAGGCAACACCACATTTCTTCAAGGCCAGATCCGTGCCTTATTCATTGAAAGAAAAGGTGGATGCAGAGCTGTGCTGGTTAGAAAGCCTGAGTGTAATCCAGCCCATCCAATTCTCTGAGCAGGCCACACCCATAGTTCCAGTTATCAAGTCTGACCAGACCATACGTATATGTGGAGACTACAAATTGCCAGTAAATAAAGCAGCAAAACTAAACAAGTACGCCATTCCAAGGATAGATGGCTTATAAGCCAAGCTGGCAGGAGATAAGTCATATACGAAATTAGATATGAACCACACCTATCAACAAATAGAGTTGGATAGTACATCAAGAGGATTTGTGATTATTAACACACACAAGGGTCTCTATCAGTACACTCATCTACCTTTTGGAGTCTCGTCATCATGCGCTATTTTTTAGTGAACAATGTAGAGTCTTCTGCAAGGACTTCCATGAATGGTAGCATATTTGGATGAGGTTCTCATCACTGGGTTAACCGAGGCCAAATCCTTAGCCAACCTGGAGGAGATGCTGAGAAGATTCATGGAAATTGGCGTATGGTTAAAGAGGGAAAAACACACATTTCAAGCATCTGAAGTGACTTATCTAGGCCACAGACTGGATGCCAGGGGTTTGCATCCTGTGGAAGATAAAGTTCAGGCAATAAAAGATGCACCATCACCATCCAATGTAACAGAACTCAAGTCTTTCCTGGGTATGATCAACTACTATAGTCACTTCTTACCTAACCTGTCAACTGTTTTGGCACCATTACACTCACTGTTAAAATAGAACCACTGTCGGTTATGGCGTTCATAGCAAGAAAAAGCCTTTGTGACAGCGCTACGACCTGTTGAAAGAGCTGGTGTTAACATGTGATACTTCTCCTTATGGTGTAGGAGCCATTTCATCACATAAAATGGAAAATGGATCAGAAAGGCCCATTGGCTATGTCTTGAGAACCCTTTCCCAAGCTGCAAAGGGTTATTCTCAGTTGGAAGAAGAAGGATTATCAGTAATATTCAATGTAAAAACGTTTGCCCAGTACCTAAAAATTCTCTATTATGTCAGTCCATAAACCATTAACGGGATTGTTCAGTGAGGACAAGACCATTCTGCCAATAGCATCAGCAAGAATACAACACTGGGCTCTGACATTAGCTGCATATGAGTATACTTTTATGTACCGCCCTGGCATACGCATTGCAAATGCCGATGCACTCAGTCACCTCCCATTTCCAGGGTAGTATTGTAAGTACTCTCATTTCACAAGAATTGGTGCTATTAGTGAATTTCTTAGATTCTTCGCCTGTGTGTGCAAAACAAATTAGAAATTGACAAACAGAGATCCAGTATTGTCAAAAGTCAGAGATTTTGTTTTGCAAGGATGGCCAAACTCTCCTGTATCTTTGAAGAATTGACATGATTCTATGTCAGAAATACAGAATTAAGCCGTCAAAATGGAATTTTGTTGTGGAGTTCAAAAGTTGTGGTCCCATCACAAGGTAGAGAGCCACTCTTGACAGAGCTTCACAGTGCACATCCAGGCATATCAAAGATGAAAATGCTTGCACGAAGCTATGTCTGGTGGCCAGGCATTGACAGTGACACTGAAAGCGCTGTCTCCACTGTCAGCAACAACAGAACTTGCCTGATTCGGCTCTCCTACATCCATGGGAGTGGCCTGGCTGACCGTGGGTTTGACTATGTATTGATTATGTAGGACCATTCCTAGGTACCATGTTTTTGCACACTCAAAATGGATGGATGTATAACAAGTCAAATCGCCAACATCAAACGCAACTATTGAGAAGCTACGTCACTGTTTCAGCATACAGGGCCTACCTGAAATTGTCATATCTGATAATAGTACAAACTTTACCAGTACCGAGTTTCAGAAATTTATAGATCTGAATGGAATCTGCCATATAAAGAAAGCTCCTTGGCATCCCTCATCGAATGATCTAGCCAGGAAGGCTGTACAAACTTTTAAGTCTGGTATGAAAAGTTATCAGAAGGCACCCTGGAATCACGATTTTCCTGGTTTCTCTTAAGTTATCATACAACACCACATTTGACTACGGTTCAACACCATTGGAGTTATTAATGAAATGCCATCTGTGCACATGATTCCACTTGATGCTTCTGAATTTAGAGGGGAAGGTAGCGTGGAACCGAGTGATCAGAAATTTAACTATGACGTACACAGTAAAGCTCAAACATTCAGTGTAGGTGACATGGTATACGTGCAAAATTTCAGCAGTAGACCCTGTTGGGCTCCGGGAGCCATTGTTTCTGACACTGGTCCATTATCTTGCCAAGTAAAATTGGGAGATAGAATCATCTGTAAGCATGTAGATTATATACGTGTCAGAGAGACATTCCAACAATTGACTGATCAACCTGTGATTAACATTGAACCGTCAATTTCTGAGGTGTGTGATCGACCCAGAACAGATATTCCAGATGTTTCAGAGGAGTTGCCAAATCCTGAACTGCCTAGTTCCGAAGATGTGTCTCATAGTGCAGCTCCAGATCCTGTCAATCATTTTCAGGAACCTCCAGTAGTAGAGCTACACCATAGCCATATACGAAGAGTACATCGAAGACTTGATTTATAGTCACTTGAAATTGTATATATGTTTGTTGGATGTTTAAATGTGTTTTGTAAAGAGTAATTGTAAAAAACTAAAGTGGGGGGAAATGTAACTGCATTATTGTCCCTCCCTCATGTCTATCACGGGTCACGTAATGTACTGCAGAGGCTTCGACCAGTGAGCTCTTGGCACAGTCAAATCTTGAGGGGCAGAGTTTTTCGGACGAGGGATCAGGTCTAGCGTGCAAGCATTCCTAGATGGCTCCGTAGTAAAGTTATACTGTTCCTTTACAAAACCTGTCTGCTCCACCGAGTCATCACATTATCTATCTATCTAACATATTTTGGTGAACTGTTGAGGGCCGAGCAGATAAAATTAATTAATTACAACTACCATTAAAATATTTCATGGCATTTACTGTATAAAGAACCCGTTTTAATTGAAAATCTGAATCTGCTTCCACCATCCTTTCAGGCAGCGCCTTCCAGATCACAACAACTCGGTGTGTAAAAAAAATTCTTCTCATCTCCTCCTCTGGTTCTTATACCGACTGGTGGAAGGATTGGAGGGGACATGAGGAAAAGCTTTTTCACCCAGAGGGTGGTGGGCGCCTGGAAGGCGTAGATGAGGTGCTGGAAAATGGAATTAAAAATGAATGGCTAGGCTCTTTTTTCTTTTTTTATGGCTGCACAGATATGATGGGCTGAATGGCCTCTTTCTATGGTGTAACTTTTCTATGGTTCTATCAGAAGGGGCCATAAGAGAACAGAGACCATGCAGTGAATCCTGCACTTTCTCAGCTCATTGTCTTTATCTGCAGCAAATACAGCACAGACTTTCATGGCAGAGTGGGTTCCTGAGGCACACTAGGCAATGTTTAACACAGAGTTAACACCATAGCGCAAACCATCATTTCACTAGATGGAATTGGGCTGACAAAGATAAAAGATAGATTGAATTAGTAATTATGCCCTCACCCCGTCTAAGTTCTAATACTATACAATACTCATCATATTAAGGTGCTGCATCAAAACTTCTAAGAAAACGAGCATTCACCAACAGAAGTCAGATATACAGATTTCCCCCAATCTGGTTTTTGTGTTATAAGACAGGGATACATTTTCTACATTTTCTAAATATCTGAAAAGGAGGAATTTGCAGGGATGTAGGGAGAGGGCAGGGGAGTGGCAATTCTTAAACTGTTCTTTAAGAGAACCAGCACGAACATAATGGGCCGAATGGCCTTCTTCTGTGCTGTAACAATTCTATGATTCTATTCTATTCTATTAGCTTGTGGCGCAGATTGAAATTGGCAGGTATGATGTGGTGGGCATCACGGAGACATGGCTGCAAGTTGATCAGGACTGGGAGCTAAATATCCAAGGATATACATCCTATCGAAAAGATAGGCAGGTTGGCAGAGGGGGTGGGGTTGCTTTGTTAGTAAGAAATGAAATTAAGTCAATAGCAAGAAACAACGTAGCGTCAGATGATGTAGAATCTGTGTGGGTAGAGCTGAGGAACCGCAAAGGTAAAAAAACCATAATGGGAGTTATGTCCAGGCCTCCGAACAGTAGTCAGGATGTGGGGCACAAGATACACCAGGAGACAGAAAAGGCATGTAAGAAAGGCAAGGTTACAGTGATCATGGGGGATTTCAATAGGCAGGTGGACTGGGAAAATCAGGTTGGTAGTGGCTTCCAAGAAAAGGAATTTGTGGAATGTTTGCGAGATGGCTTTTTGGAGCAGCTTGTGGTGGAGCCCACTAGGGATCAGGCAATTCTAGATTTAGTGATGTGTAATGAGGCAGATTTGATAAGAGAGCTTAAGGTGAAGGAACCCTTAGGAGGAAGCGACCATAATATGATAGAATTTACCCTGCAATTTGAGAGGAAAAAGCTAGAATCAGATGTAACAGTATTACAGTTGAATAAAGGCAACTACAGAGGTATGAGGGAGGAGCTGGGCAGAATTGACTGGGAGATGAGCCTAGCAGGAAAGACAGTGGAACAGCAATGGCAGGAGTTTCTGGGAGTAATTTGGGAGACATACCAAAAATTCATCCCTAGGAAGAAGAAGCATACTAAAGGGAGGATGAGGCAACCATGACTGACAAGGGAAGTCAGGGACAGCATAAAAGCTAAAGAGAAAGCATACAATGCGGCGAAGAGCAGTGGGAAGCCAGGGGATTGGGAAGCCTACAAAGACCAACAGAGGACAACTAAAAAAGAAATAAGGAGGGAGAAGATTAAATATGAGGGTAAACTAGCCAGTAATATGAAAGAAGATTGCAAGAGTTTTTTTAGATATATAAACGGTAAGAGAGGCAAACGTGGATATTGGGCCGCTGGAAAATGACACTGGAGAAGTAGTAGTGGGGAACAAAGAAACGGCAGAGGAACTGATTAGGTACTTTGCGTTAGTCTTCACGGTGGAAGACACGAGTAACATCCCCAAAGTTCAAGAGAGTCGGGGGGGCAGAGGTGAGTATGGTGGCCATTACCAAGGAGAAGCTGCTAGGAAAACTGAAAGGTCTGAAGGTGGATAAATCACCTGGACCAGATGGATTACACCCCAGAGTTCTGAAGGAGATAGCTGAAGAGATAGTGGAGGCATTAGTGGTGATCTTTCAGGAATCACTGGAGTCAGGGAGGGTCCCAGAGGACTGGAAAATCGCTAATGTAACCCACCTGTTTAAGAAGGGAGTGAGGCAAAAGATGGGAAATTACAGGCTGATTAGCCTGACCTCAGTCGTTGGTAAGATCTTATTAAGGATGAGATTTCAGAATACTTGGAAGCGCATGGTAAAATTGGGCAAGGTGAGCATGGTTTCATCAAGGGGAGGTCATGCCTGACAAATCTGTTAGAATTCTTTGAGGAGGTAATGAGCAGGTTAAACAAAGGAGAGCCAATGGATGTTATCTACTTGGACTTCCAGAAGGCCTTTGACAAGGTGCCGCACAGGACGCTGCTCAGTAAGATAAGAGCCCAAACTGTTAGAGGCAAGGTACTAGCATGGATAGAAGATTGGCTGTCTGGCAGGAGGCAGAGAGTGGGGATAAGGGGGTCCTCAGGATGGTGGGCAGTGACTAGTGGAGTTCCGCAGGTGTCAGTGTTGGGACTTTTCACTTTATACATTAATGATCTAGATGAAGGAACTGAGGGCATCCTGGCTAAGTTTGCAGATGATAGGTGGAGGGATAGGTGGTATTGAGGAGGTGGGGAGGCTGCAGAAGGATTTAGATAGCTTAGGAGAATGGACAAAGAAGTGGCAGATGGAATACAACTTGGGGAAGTGTGAGGTCATGCACTTTGGTAGGAAGAATAGAGGCATAGACTATTTTCTAAATGGGGAGGGAATTCAGAAATCTGGAGTGCAAAGGGACTTGGGAGTCCTAGTCCAGGATTCTCCTGAGGTTAGCTTGCAGGTTGAGTCACTAGTTAGGAAGACAAATGCAATGTTGGCATTTATTTCGAGAGGACTAGAATATAAAAGCAGGGATGTGCTGCTGAGGCTTTATAAGACTCTGGTAAGACCACATTTAGAATATTATGAGCAATTTTTGGCCCCGTATTTCAGGAAGGATGTGCTGGCCCTGGAGAGGGTCCAGAGGAGGTTCACGAGAATGATCCCAGGAATGAAAGGCTTAACATATGAGGAACATTTGAGGACTCTGGGTCTATACTCAATGGAATTTAGAAGGATGGGGGGGATCTGATTGAACCTTACAGAATACTGAAAGGCCTGGATGGAGTGGATGTGGGAAAGATGTTTCCATTAGTAGGAGAGACTAGGACCCGAGGGCACAACCTATGAGTAAAGGGAAGACCTTTTAGAACAGAGATGAGGAGAAACTTCTTTAGCCAGAGAGTGTTTTTTTTTTTACAGATGGCCTGGCAAGTCTCTACCGATGAAATGCAGCGCTAGGTCTGTCAGAAAAACTCTCGTGGGCCTGATGTGACCCGCAGGCTGTGGTTTGCCCACTCCTGGTCTAAAGCAACAAATGACATTTATAAAAAAATATTAAAGTGGCAAACATATCTATTTATCTAAATATGTATCTAAGTATCTATTTAATTAGGCAATTTACAACCTTCTGGACTCAAATATTGCCATGTTATTATAATAGTATAATACCTTGGGCTTATTTACTGTACAAGACGCAAAGCACCAATGGGTCATAGGGACTAGGTAAACACATTCTGTGTTCATTTATTAAGTCTAGGCACATGAAAACTGTTGATAATTGGTGTAAAGCTCAAAAGCATCAGAGCTGTGTGTCTGTGTTCTGCTCAAAACAAAAGTGAAACTAAGACTGGGTCACATGACACATTTCCCTTCTAGCGATGTCATGCTGATATTCCTCGAAGGCATATTACAACATCCCCTTTCTTTTTAATGATACTTTCCCCCTTCCAAAGAAGTATAACTATTTACAATACATGTTTATGTTTAGTTACCATTTCATAAGTGCAGAGAACTGATGAATCTGAATCTCTAAATCATAAAGGTTATCTGCTGGTATGCTCGGATTAGTAATAGTAACCTTATCTGGAGGTTTCTTTAATTGCTCACAGTAATCTGTGAGATTGTCATCCTTGGATGTTGCTCCTAGCTGCATTTGGGATCTTGTCCTAAGTGCAATAGGACTATATAGTGGCTGAGGAGACGGAATGGATCTGATTTGTCCTCAGTTACGCCTCACCATTGCGCCTTTGTGTGTAATTACTTCATAGGTTCTTGGTTCTGACAAACCCTTATCACTTTGGCTGGTTGCCACGTACCTTTTGTGGGATCCTGAATGCAAGCTTGTCCCAGCTGTAAACTTGGCAATTCTGTGCCTGCATTTTTATCATGTACATTGGTCATCTTCTCTTATAGTTTTAGGAGTTGCTCTCTAGTTTCTGAGAGAGTAGAATGGGTAAATTGGTATGCACTGATCTGCCAAACATGAGCTCTGCCAGTGATGGAATGGTTGCACTTAAAGATGTCGCTCTCTGATGTAGCATTGCAAAGTAAAGATCTTGCTTGGTCTGTCTACATTTGATTATTTAGGGATTTCACTTTATAATTCATTCCTTCAGCCAAGCCGTTAGATCTAGGGTAATGAGAGTAGGAGTAGTGGGATCAATATTCCACTTCTCACACATATCATGAAATGGCTTATCAACAAATTGTAGACCATTATCCATAATGATCTCTCTAGGCACACCAAGTAACTGGAAGATAGCACTTAGAGTCTTCATGACAGTTCTGCTTGAGGTATTGTCCAAACGTCAAATATTGGGGTATTTGGTAAAGCAGTTGATGAAGATGATTAAGTTAGTGCCATTGAGTGCAATTATAGACCAAGGATGGGCAGAAACTTCATATAGAATCAATGGAACTTTAAGTTGACTTGGCATATGCACTTGACATGCCTCGCACTTCTTGATGAGAACTTCATACTCGGCCAATGGACTGTCTCTCATGCTGGTCTTCTAGTCCAATCTATGCCCACGCGTGAGTGATGAGGTTGTTGAAGAATATCATGATGACCTGCCTGCCTTTAAAAATGATTCCCCAAGAGATGCCTAGCTTGTCCCAGTAAGGCCAAAATGGCCTCGTGTTCGTGGACATGCTTAATTGAATCAGGCCATCCTTTATTGATAGTTTTCTATAGTTTCTGTAATGTAGAATCTTTTGCCATTTCTTCTTGTCACTGCTGGCATTTGCGTTGTGCAAAATTTGATAAATTTGGAGAGCATCTTCAAGTTCGATGTCAATTAAGTCAACTTGTAGATCTAAGGATATACTTTCTGTTTTTGCTGGGTTAGGCAATCTGCTAATTGTATCTGATGTGATCATCAAATTACCTGGCTTGTCAATCACTTCATGTATATGTTTCTGAAGGGATACCAGACGATCATTCTTACAGTTTGATAGTACCCGTTGTGTGCGGTCTGATTGAATCAGTGCTCGGCTCTTTGTAGCTGCATCGGCCTTTGCTCTAGTGCACTGCCACAGCCAATGGCCCTTTCTGCCACATGCCTTGCAGAATTGATGGAAAGCTGAGCATTTCCTTGGTGCCTGCTGAAGGCCACAACTTCTACATGTCTTGCTAGGCTTAGGTGTTCCAATGAGTGTGTAAAAAATTGGGGTTGTACTTAGGGCCTATAAGCTTTGGAGACCTCTGAGGCTTTCCTCATATTTATGTCCATTCTTGAGTAGCTCTTCGATGCTATACATTTTATGTTTGCCTAGCAAATCTTTCTGCAATGCTACTATGGGAATGGATGTGATCACCAACTCAACAAATCTGTCTGCTAGCACTGTGTTTGAAAAATCACAGTACTGTCCTTTTTTATGGATCTGTTGATGAAGTGGTCTATAGATTCTGTAGGCTGTTATTGAAATGACACGAACTCTAGTCGACGAATATGGAAATTTTACTTGATTCTGAACCGGCCTTCCAATGTAGTCCATATTTTTTGGGGATTCTTTAGCTCTTCTGTTAACCCTGATGCATTTAGCCTGTGTAGACCTTCATTCCCAATTGCTGGGGTAAACTTTTATGGCTTGCTTGTCTGGTTCACAAACACCTGAATCAAGAAATGATAGTTCCGTATGCTGTTTAAACATTTTGAATTCGGATCGTAGGTCAGCTGCATCCCAATTCAACTGGGGAATCTTGTGGACATTCTGAAAATATCCCTTTGACTTTCCTTCTTCTGTAGTGCCTGTGATGAATATTGCTTCAACCATGTTTGTGTGCTTTTCCCAAGCTCGACCCACAAAGATAAGCTGCAGTGGGAATGTACCACAAAATAACGGCGCCTTTGCTTTTTATTCAACTTATTGTTTGGCAACTCCTGAAGCTGTCCATCATAATCGCAGCCTTCTATGGCCCGATTTTTATGACAGCTTTGTTTGTTTTTTTTTGTTTAACTCTCCCTCGCTTGCTATCGATCCAGCTCACACCCTGGTCCCTTGCCTTTCCTGACTGAGTCAACCTGGTGCTAGTCCTCTTGATGCACTGTCCCCATCCTAGAACTAACAGGCTAAGTGCTGCAATCTCACCATTGAGGGATCCGTCTGCTTACCAGCGCTTTATTTGAGCACTAGTTTGGCACTGTGTCTCCAAAGCTTTTCTTCACAGTCAGCACATTATATTTTGAACACTCTCTGACACTGCAACTTCATTGCAGTCTGACCAAAGTGTTGAAGGTCATCTCATTGTCATGTAGCATGACCTAAGGCTGTTCACTATGTTGTAGCTGTACTGAATCTTGTTGCCACCTGTCTTACCATTGCTGATCACCATGTTGTGTTAATATAATGATGTAATACCTTGGGCTTATTTACTGTACAAGACACAAGGCACCAATCACTCATAAAGGATTGGGTAAATATATTGTGGGTTAATTTATTCAGACTAGGCACATGAGAATGGTTACACACAGGTATAAATCTTAAAATCATCAGAGGTGTGCGTGTGTGCTCTGCTCAAAGCAAAAGTGAAACTAAGACTAGATCACATGGCACATTTCCCTTTCAGTAATGTCATGCTGATATCCCTTAAAAGCATATTACAACAAATATATGAGCTGAATGCTGGAAATCTGAAATATAAAGAGAAAATTCAGGAAATACTCTGGCAGCAAGCGAAGAATGAAACAGAGTAAATGTTTCTGATGTAAGGTCATTGACCTGAAATGTTAGCTCTGATTCTCTCTCCACAGATGCTGCCAGATCTGCTGAGTATTTCCAGCATTTTCTGTTTTCACTTCTGGATTCAACATTGAGTTCAATAATCTCAGATCATAACCACTGTTCCCATTTTTCTGGACAGTACATGTTGGCAGAGGAGAGGCTGTTCCGCTGGGATGGGTTTCATTTGAACCATGCTGGGACCAGTGTCCTGGCACATCATATAACTAGGGCTGTAGGTAGGACTTTAAACTAATCAGCGGAGGAGGGTTCAATTGAAGGGAAATTTAAAAAATCAAAAAGAAACGAGACAGCAGAGGTGCAGGGTAGTGAAGAGGCGAATGATAATCAAAGTGTGACAGGAAGAGGCAGAAAATATAGGCAGAAGAGTGCAGCAGAAATCAAGACCAGAATGAGCAATTATGGTAAAAATTCAAAGCTTAAGGCTCTTCATCTGAATGCACGCAGCATTTCTAACAAGATAGATGAGGCTTGACAGGGTAGATGGTGACAAGATGTTTCCACTAGTGAGGGAATCTTGAACTTGGGGTCATAGTTACAGAATAAGGGGGCACTTATTTAAAACGGAGATGCAAAGAAATGTCTTCTCTCAGAGGGTAGTGACTGTCTGGAATTCTCTATCTAAGAGAGTTGTGGAGGCTAGATCACTGGAAGTATTTAAAGAGGAGGTAGATAGTTTTTTGAAATATCGAGAAGTTGAGGGCTATGAGGAGCTGGCACAAAAGAGGAGTCGAGGCCTGGGGCAGATCAGCCATGATCTTATTGAATGGTGGGGCAGACTTGAAGGGCCAAATGGCCTTCCTCCTGCTCCTATTTCCTATGTTCTTAAGTTCACCATTTAAGAAATACTCTGCACCTCAGTTCCTCCTACCACAGTGGATAACGTCACACTTATCCACATTATATTCCATCCGCTATGTTCTTGCCTACTCAGTAAGCCAGTCCAAATCCTTTTGAAGTCTCTTTGCATCTTCCTCACAACTCTTATTCCCATCTAGTTTGGTGTCAACCGCAAACTTGGAAATATTACATTTGATCCCCACATTCAAATCATTGATAAAGATTGTGAACATCTGGGTCCCAAGTACTGATCCTTATGGTTCCCCACTAGTCACAGCTTGCCAACGTGAGAATGACCCATTTATTCCTACTCTCTGTTTTCTGTCCATTAACCAATCCTCAAACCATGCCAGAATATTATCCCCTATGCCATGTACTCTAATTTTGTTTACTAACCTCTTATGTGGGACCTTATCCTGCATGGGCCTTCTGAAAATCTAAATACAATACATCCCCTTACCTATACTTTTAGCAACATCCTCAAAAAACTGCAACAGGTTTGTCAAACATAAGTTGCCTTTCATAAATTCATGTTGACTCTGCCCAATCAGATTATTATTTTCTAAGTGTCTAATTATCACATCATTTATAATAGATTCTAGTATTTTCCCTACTGCTGATATAAGGCTAATGGGCCTGCAGTTCCTTGTTTTCTCTCTCCCCCCTTCCTTAAACAGCGGGGTTACATTTGCAACCTTCCAATCTTCAGGCACCGTTCCAGAATTGACAGAATTTTGAAAGATGACCACCAATGCATCCACTATCTCTACAGCCACCTCTTTCAACATTCTGGGATATAGATCATCGGGTCCTGGGATTTATTAACTTTCAGTTCCAGTAATATCCCCAAAACTGCTTTTTTTTACTAATATTGATTTCCTTCAGTTCCTCATTCTGACTAATCCCCCGGTTCATTATTATTTATGGGAGATTTCTTGTATCTTTCTCTGTGAAGACAGATGCAAGGTAATTATTTAGCTTCTCTGTCATTCCCCTATGTTCCATTATAAAATCCCCTGTCTCTGCCTGTAATGGATCCACATTTGTCCTTGCTAAACTTTTCATTTTTACATAACTATGGAAGCTTTAACAGTCCATTTATGTTTTTCGCAAGCTTACATTAATATTCTATTCTCCCTTTCTTTATCAGTTTCTTGGCCCTCCTTTGCTGAACTCTAAAGTATTCCCAATCCTTAGGCTTAGTACTTTTTTGGGGCAACTTTATAAGCTTCTTCCTTTGAGTTAATGCAATCTTTAACTTCCTTTGTTAGTGATTCACTTTTTCTGTTGAGTTTTTCTGCCTTAAAGGAAAGTATATTTTTTGTAAACCATATACTAATTCTTTAAATACTAGCCATTGTCTGTCTACTGTTATACCTTTTTGATGTCTTTTCCCAAACCACCATAGCCAACTTGCCCCTCATATGAGAGGCATGTTGACCCTTTTGTTAGATTTAAGACAATAGCTTCAGATTGAACTACATCATTTTCCGACTTAATGTAAAATTCTATCATATTATGGTCACTGTTCCCTAAGGGTTTTTTTTACAATTTTTTTAAATAGCCCTCTCTCGTTGCATAATACTAGGTTTCAAATAGGATACTCACTCTATCACAGACTTTCCCATTTGTTCTTTTCCCCCTTGTCCTTTTCCCTGTCTCTGTACTTGCTTAAAAACTGGTACAGCTGTAACTTTCCCCAGCCATTGACCTGAAACGTTAACTCTGTTTCTTTCTTCACAAATGTTGCCAGACCAGCTGACGATTTCCAGTGCTTTCTCTTTTTATTTCAGATTTCCAGCATCTGCAGTGTTTTGCTTTGTATCTATGTATCTCTCTATCCATCCATCTGTCTATATGGGTCTCAGCCTTTCACTACATTTATAAATTACTCAAATGAAGATACAGAGAGACAGATATCCATATTTGCTGACGACACCAAATTCAGTAGCACAGTAACTAGTGTAGATGAGAACAGAAAGTTGCAAATGGACATCGATAGGTAAGCGAGTGGGCAAACTGTGGTAGCTAGAGTTCACTGTAGGGAAGTGTGAAGCCATCCACATTAGACCTAAGGAAGATAGATCAATGTATTTCTCAATAGTGAGAAGCAGAGACAATAGAGGAGCAAAGAAATTTAGGGGTCCAAATATAGGGTTGGAAGTGGTAATCTATTAAAAAATATAAACACTGAGGTTGATAGATTTGTGTTAGGCAGAGGCATGAATGGTTATGGAACCAATACAGATAAATGGTGCTCAGATACATATCAGCCATGATCCAACTGAATGGCAGAACAGGCTTGAGGAGGCTGAATGGCCTACTCTGTCCCTATATGTTTCTATTTGTCAATCCATTTAAATCTTGAGTCTTGTTAGCTATAGAACTGCAATACCTCTTCGCACAATTAGATCCTAAAACTAGACATCACCATTACTGCAACTATATACTACTGTCTTAGGCAGGATTAGCAGTGGCACTTTCATCAATGAGTCAGCAAGCTTTGGATGAAATCCTACTGCATGATTTCAGACCATTACATAGGTTAACATTTCTTTCCAGTGCTCACTAAAGTAGTCAAGCAAATGCTAGGAGGCCATGGTTACCCATGAGACATGACTACTATTTCAGCAAGATCAAGATAAATTACAAAGAATAGGAAAAATCATTGTAAACATTAATAATTAATACCAGGCATAGATTTTTTTAAATTGACCATCACCTTCACAACAAATCCTTCACCAAGGATAGTGAGGGAAGTGAGAGTGGAAATCGCGGAGGCATTGGCCATAATTTTT
Source organism: Carcharodon carcharias (assembly GCF_017639515.1). NCBI lineage: Eukaryota > Metazoa > Chordata > Chondrichthyes > Lamniformes > Lamnidae > Carcharodon > Carcharodon carcharias. Next base: position 102,489,373 of record NC_054481.1, on the reverse strand, counting down.
CAATCTTTCTTAGACTCAGGGTTGGTGCCAGAGGACTGGAAAATTGTAAACGTCACACCCTTGTTCAAAAAAGACTATAAATATGAGCTCAAAAACTACACGCCAGTCAGGTTAACATTGATGGTGGGAAATAATTCCCAGGATGAAGAACTGTAGCTATGAGGATAGATTGGAGAGGTTGGGACTGTTTTCCTTGGAGAAAAGAAGGCTGAGAGGAGACTTGATAGAGGTATTCAAGATCCTGAAGTGTGTGGACAGGGTAAATAGTGAGAAACTGTTCCCACTTAAGAGAGCATCAAGAACTAGAGGACATAGGTTCAAAATAGTTGGCAAAAGGAGTAAATGTGATGTGAGGAAACATTTTTTCACCCAGAGAGTGGTTGGAGTCTGGAACAAACTTCCTGAAAGGGTGATGAAGGCAGGTTCGATTGAGGTATTCAAAAGGGAATTGGATTGCTACCTGAAAACAGAGAATGTGCAAGGTTAGAGGGATAAAGCAGAGGAGTGAGAGCCACTGCAGATGCAATGCACCGAATGGCCTCCTTCTGCTCTGTAAAAATACTGCCATACTGTGATGCTATAAATCATCTAGAAACGATAATTAGGCACAAAATTAATAGTCACATGGACAAATGCAGGTTAATTAAGGAAAGCCTGCATGGACTTCTTAAGGGAAAATCGTGATTAGCTAACTTGTTTGAGTTTTTTGAAGCGATGACAGCAAGGGTTAATGAGGGCAATGCTGTTGATATGGTGTACATGTACTTCCAAAAGGCATTTGATACAGTACCACATAAAAAATTTGTGAGCAAAGTTACAGCTCATGGAGTAGAAAGGAAAGTCGCAGCACAGATGGAAATTGGCTGAGTGACAGAGAAAGATGCTTTTTGAGCTGGAGGAAGATTTGTAGTGGAGTTACCCAGGGGTCAGTGTTGGGACTCTTGTTTTTCCTGATATATATGACAATGACCTGGACTTCGGTATGCAGGGCACAATTTCAAAATTTGCAGATGATACGAAGCTTGGAAGCATTGTGAACTGTGAGGGGGTGTGAGAATGGATGTTATTTTTTAAAAGATTTTGGGGAATATTGTATTATTCTGTAAAGAAGGCTATGTGTTCATGCGTGTGTGTGTGATTTAATTAAGCTGAGCAAGAGATTGATAGGAATCAGGTTGTCTCGGGGATTTGAAAACATGAAAAGGAGAGAGGTATTAAGTTTGAGTTACAAGTAAATAGGTTAGATCTAAAATTTGTATTTTTAGATACCTTGAGAGTTTGTATGAATATCATAGGGGAGTCAGAGGCAGAAAGAAACATGTTTGCATCTTGCAGGAGTTCCATAGGTTAAAAAGTAGTGGTATTATATTTTATTGAAAGCAAAGACAAGATGGAAACATGAAAGATCTTATATTTGGAGGGTTTGAGTTTCAAAGAGGTGTGAGAACAATGGAACTGGGATGAAAGGGGGAAAAGTTATTTTAGAGTTGCTGTTGAGCTGGAGCTACAGAGATAGGTGAAAATAGCTGGAACTGTTTAAGCCATTGAGCAATAGCTGGAGCTCTGAGCTGGGAGAGAATGCAGTTTGAATCATCCATCCAGTCAAGCCAGAAAAATCTTGGGCTGCAGCACGCCGTTTTATTCTGAAGTGGATTCCATCACAGAGTGGTGGGGGAATGACACTAAGTAAATTGCTCGTTCTGAGAGCTGGTGCAGACATGATGGGTTGAATGGCCTCCTTCTGTGCAGTAACAATTCTGTGATTCTGTGAAGCTCAACCATAAGGGTTGAAGAGCACCAAGGAGGTGGAGGTGTGAATAAAAACCATAACCTTACCATTAAATGTGCAAAATTAAGGAAATACAAAGACAGCTACCCGAATTTTAGTTTTATTAGTGCTGGAAATAAAGGTGGCGTGTAACTTGTGCAGATTGTCCGGTGAATCTTTGAAACCCTCTAAACGACAGAGGCACTTGATTGCCAAGAATGTAAAATATAGGGCAAAATCAACCCAGATTTGCACAAGGTGCAGTAACGGGCAGGAAAAAAGTCATTCTACCCACTGGCCGCAATGGTGGGTTTTCGCACTGTATCATCCCATTCCCGCCTCATTAATTATGCAGCACAGCAAACACACCGTCTCGCTGGCGGATGGTCTCCAATTTTCCCACCACACCGTTACCTCGCTGCTTCCTTACAAAAGGGCACCATATTTAAACTGCAGCTGCATGCACATTGCTCAATGCTTGCAGCCAGGAGGGCACTGCTGAATACGTGGTCCCAAAAGCCAGGAAAAGTGCAGCCTCTCCATTCAGTGACATACCTCTGGGATGCCTTCTGGACACCAGGCCTGCCACAATGTCCTCTGTCCCCGCTCTGGCCACAGGAGGCTCATCAGTCTCACCACTCCAGCTTGGGAGGTGGTGGCAGAGGTGGTCAGTGCCAACGCTGCACTCGAGAGGTCGGCCACCCAGTGCAGAAAGAGGATGAATGATCTCATCCATGCCACCGGGGTAAGGCAACCATCTCGTCACTCTAAACTCACACACTGAGGCCATCACACACTTAATGCATCTCACTCACTGCCAGCTCAAGGGACATCACCATTCACCCTCTCACACACACCCTCACCTAACCATCTGGCCTGATCTCCTCTGGAGACTGCCTCTTCAGCACTCTCCATCTTAATACACTTGCACAGATCAACGTGTGCCCCAATGCACACCCTGGGATACCGTCCTTCCCCAGTACAGCCCTCACCCTGCAGCCTCTTCTCTTGCCCCGAGGCCACTTCTCCCCCTTCACCAAGCAAGCCCTCGCCCAGCAGCTGTTGCAAAGGCAGCCCCGCCGTATGGCTGGTCTGATAGGTGGAGACCTGCCCGTGAGTCCCCCTAAAAGTGATGTGGTGCTGCCTGCGAAGCCTGGCGCTGATGACTGCGAGTGCTGCCTGCAGCAAAGTAGGCAAACAAACCTTGAAGTCCCGAGTGAAGTGCAGCTCGCTAGGTGCACATCGCTTATGTATAGTTGTGAAACACGGTGGCGTGATTGTCCTGATTGTCCATCATAGGGGGCGAATGATTCCGGCATAATGAGATGCTAAAGTATTGGAATCAGGTTCCCGACGTGCAGCGGTAGAAAACACAGCCCACCATTGACGGGTGGAGTGGGCGATCGCAAACTGGTTTCATGATGATGCAAAATTGATTTGTGGCCTTCTCATCATATTGTCCCCTCCCCACCCACCACAATGCCTGACATAAATGCAGCCGGAAAATTCTGGCCATAAGGACAAACAAGCATTAGTTTTGTAACTGTATAACTAACAATACAATACACATTGTGTTACAGGGGTCCTGTGGGGTTTTTATAATATGGGAGGAGGGCCTCAGAGCAAAAACTTTGGGAACTCCTCTGGCCTAGATTACACAAGACCAGTAAAGCTTAAACAGAGAACTTTTTTAACGAAGAGACAGATGTGGCTACCAGCCAAGTGGTAGTACTGAGTGAAACTATAGTGACCCTCTACTTAATACACATGAATATATCCAACAAGAATTAATATGTAGCGTAATCTAAAGCAGTTGCTAAGTTATAACAAATATATATTGTATCCGTACCACATTCACAACACAATGGCATCTGTAATTGGGAAATTTCAGCCATCAGACTACATCAAGATAATCAGTTTAATTATAAATACATTATAATAGCAGTCATTTGCCATTGGGACATGCTCAGTTGATTTGTTAACATGAATTTCAGATGTAATTATTCGTAACTTATCATAATGTACCATTATATCACAGTACACAGGTTCAGCACAATCAACAAAACAATAATTTGTATTTTTAAAGATTCTTTCATGGAATGTGGGTGTCGCTGGCAAGGCCAGCATTTACAGCCCATCCCTACTTCCCCTTGAGCAGGTGATGGTGAGCCACATTCCTGAACTGCTGCAGTCCATGTGGTACACCCACAGTGCTATTAGAAAGGGAATTCCTGGATTTTGACCCGGCGACAGTGAAGGAATGGCAATATGGTTCCAAGTCAGGATTGTGTGCGGCTTGGAAGGGAACTTGCAGGTGGTGGTGTTCCCATGCATTTGCTGCCCTTGTCCTTCTAGGTGGTAGAGGTCATGGGTTCAGAAGATGCTGTCAAAGGAGCTTTGGTGAACTGCGGCAGTGTATCTTGTAGATGCTGCCACTGTGAATCGGTGGAGGAGGGAGTTAAATTTTTGTGGATGTAGTGCCAATCGAGCGGGCTGCTTTGTCCTGGATGTTGTCAAGCTTGAGTGTTATTGAAGCTACATTCATCCAGGCAAGTGGGGAGTAATCCATCAGATTCCTGACTTGTGCCTTGTAGACGGTAGACAGGCTTTGGGGAGGCAGGAGGTGAGTTACTCACCACAGGATTCCTGGCCTCTGACCTGCACTTGTAGCCACTGTATTTATATGGCTAGTCCAGTTCAGTTTCTGATCAATGGTGACCCCCAGGAGGTTGACAGTGGGGGATTCAGTGATGGTAATGCCATTGAATGTCAGGGGGTGATGGTTAGATTCTCTCTTGTTGGAGATGGTCATTGCCTGGCACTTGTGTAGCATGAAAGTTACTTGCCAGTTGTCAGCCCAAGCCTGGATGTTGGCCTATATAGCATCATTAACAGAATAAGACATGCCAAGACACTTCACAAGAGCAGTATAAAACAAAATTTGACACCGAGCCACAAAAGCTTGCTGAGAAAGGTTTGAAGAAGTGTCCTAAATGAGGGGAGGGAAGGAATTCCAGAACTTAGTGCCTCAGCAGCTAAAATCGCAGCCGTCAATAGTGGAGATATTTAAGGGAACACTCAAGAGACTAGATTTGAAGAAATGCAGGTATCTTGCAAAGTTGTTGGGCTGGAGGGGTTACAGAAAAAGAAAGGGGTAAGGCTTTGTAAACAGGGATGGGAATTTTAAAATCAAGGCTTAGCTTAACTGGGAACCAATGCACAGGGGTGATGGGTGAACTGGACTTGGTGTGAGTTAGCAGAGTTTTGGATGACCTCGAGTTTACGAAGGATGGAAGGTGGGGTGCGAGCCAGAGTGCAGTGGAATAGCCCAGCCTAGGGGTCACAAAATCGTGGGTGAGAGTTTCAGGAGCAGGTGAGCTGAGGTAGGGATGGAGTCAGGCTGTGTGCGTGGTTTTAGTGATGGCCGCAGATATGTGGTCAGAAGTTCATGATCAAACGGACACTAAAGCCACAAGGTGCTGATGACTACTAACCCTGTTTCCCTCTCCACAGATGCTGCCTGACTTGCTGATTATTTCCAGCATCTGTGGTATTTTGTTTTTGAGTTACAAGCAATCAGGTTCAGCCTCAGATAATTGCCAGGGAGGGGTTAGTGGCGAGGGAATGGAGTTTGTGATGGGGGACCAAAGACAATGCAATGATAGTTAATAGCATTTTAAACTAAACCTTAATATCCCTGGTTGATGTTATGTTATTTGATCTTAATCAGAGTAGTGTTAAGGGTGTTGCAATTGGACACAGTATTCCTGGTGACAGGAAAAGCAGGATTCTGTTCCTTATCACTATCCAGCGACTCTTGCTGGGAAATCAGTGTCTGCAGCCATTGAATAAGAGCAAGGTTAAACTTTACTGTGATTTCTTCTCGATCCCACTTTCTGAGCACTTAAGACTGACACAGGCATGATGGATAAAAAGGCCTCCTCCTGTGCTGTAAGATTCTATGATTCTATCAGACAGATCAGATGGCCTTCCTCATCTGCAGCTTTACTGAAATCTTATGAATGCCGTTGTTTTTGCTGGGACCTTTTCCCACAAATTCAGCCGAGAAGACATGGGGCAGAATTTTGAGATGGGTGGGTGGGTGGGATTGGCAGGCCCGAGGGCGGCCAGGAAAGGTAGCACTACCCACAATCAGCATCCCACCCGCCACCCCCCACACCCCCAACTGTGGTTTCATGCTGGTGGGCCAATCAAGGCCTGCCGAGCGTGAACGGCAGCTCCTCACTGGTCAGGAAGGGGCGGGTGCCTGTCAGCCGCCGGGTCCAATGGCGACCCGGCAGCCGGTTTAAAAACGGCCCAGGCTGCCCCCGGAAGGATGCCATGGAAGAACGTCTCCTCCGCGTCTTCAACATTCAAGTTATGGAGTAGAGTGTGTGGCTGGACACGGCAGGCGGGAAGATAGGTTGGGTGGGCACGACCCACCCCCCGGCTTTTCGGATGAGTGCCTCGAGATCCTCCTGGAGGAGGTGGCTGCCAGGAGGGACACCCTTGTCCCCAATTGGGTGATTGGGTGGTTGGGGGAATTCAGGTAGTTGGTGGGGTCAGGTGGTCATTGAGATGGGGTACAGGCGTATGGGAGTAGTTGGGGGTCGGGACGGTATTTGGGGGGGGTGTTGGGAGGATAGTCAAGGGGTAGGGAGGGCAGTTGTGGGGTCAGGAGTGTAGTTGGGGGGGGCCGGAGTGTAGTAGGGGTTTGGGGAGGGTAGTCAGGAAGTAGAGGGATAGTCAGGGTTGGGGTAGCTGGGGGTGGGGATAGTTAGGGGTTCCACTGGGGGTCAGGGTGGCCAGTATAATAGATACTCAGGTGTTAGAACTGGTTTTAATCCTTCGGATTGTTCCAGATGCAGGGTAATTGACCATCGGAAGTTTAACCTTCCTGGGAGATTGCCATGCAATCCTCGCATGGGGGCTTCCGGGAAGGTCCCCCAGTGCATCTTCCGGGGTATCTCCAGGGTACAATCCCCCCAGAGATTGGAACATCTCAGCCATTAAATTTTAAAATTTATTATTTCTTTAGTAGTTGCAAATCAGTGACAAGTTTCTCTCCTGTCTTTATTGTTTCTCTCTTTCTGATGTCCTCTCGTTCCTCCTTCTAAGTAAACCTTAGGGTAGGATTCTCCCCCTTGTTGGGCAGTGTCGGCGGGTGGACTTGGGAGCGGCTGCGAAATGGAGCGCTGCCTGCGATTGGGACCCGATTGCAATTTCACGCTGGTTGGCCAATTAACGGGCAGCCAGTGTGAAAGGTACGCTGAGAGCCTCAGTGCTGCCGGGATGGGGGTGGGAGGAGTGCGAGCACGGAAGTCTGTGCATGCGTGGGGGGAGTGCGCGCTGATAGCTCCCTGAGGGCAGAGAGCTGCCTTAGGGAGCTGGAGAATTGGACACTGACCAATAAAGATTTTACAAAGTATATAAACATGCCCCCCACATGTGACTCAGTCGCATGGAGAGGGACAAGTTAAAAATAACGTCGAAAAATTTATTTTTTAAAAAATTACTGCTGGAAACCTCATCCTGCCTGTGGCTGAGGTTTCATAAAAGATCCAAAGGCCGCCTGGCTGATTTGCCCGCTCGCCAACCATAAGGTTGGATGGGCAGTGAAAAATAGTGTTCGATTATTGTTTGATTAAGGGGCTTAATAGGCCTCTTAAATTGTCGGCGGGCGTGCTGCCGACTCTCGCCCATGCCCGCCAAGCGAAATATATGTGTGAGTGCGTGATGACGTTGGGAGACTTGCCCGACGCCATCTCGCCCGCCCACCTGTAAATTCCTTCCCCGTGACAATCTTTGGGCCGAATTTTGCCGTCGGCGAGCGGGGGGGCAGGGCCCACTTGCTGACACGTAAAATGACGGGGGATGACGTCCGGGGGAAACCCCCAATTAAACCTTCAGGAAGGCGGGCGCACAGCGTGATCAGCTGTCTGCCCGCCGACCTGTCAATGGCAAATTGAGGCCATTGACAGGGTCATTGAAACAATTAAAGGACCTGCCCGTCCAGCCCTAAGGTTGGCGGACAGGCCAGGAGCCCCGGCGGGAATATAAAAAACAAGAAATCTCATCCACCGGCAGGATGAGGCTTCATGTTGGGATTTAAAAAGTTTATTAAAGTTTCGGTGAAACTTATTAACATGTCCCATCTCGTGTGACATTGTCACATTAGGGGGAAATGTTAAGGATTTTTTTATTTTTCTATTTTTAAAGTTTATAAAACTTTCAGCGCTCACCCTGAGGCAGCTCTTTGCCTCAGGGAGATGTGCGACCTTTCCTGCGCATAGCATTCCTTAATTGGCCCGCCCACTTAAAATGCTGATGGTGCCCTCTTCTCCGGCAGGAATCGGCTCCCCGCCCACCGGAGATTGAGTCAGGCCTGCTCGCCCGACAGGCAGAAAATTCTGCCCATTGTGTTGCAGACTATTATCTGTAACAACTGCAGTGACCCAGTTAATGCCACTGGGTGGTGCCATGATCACTGCTCCATGGAAACAACCACCATAACTTCTTAAAGTATTTTTATTGTGAGCTTTATCATGATTAGGATCTCTATTGCTACTAGAATCGGTTGTATTCCAAACAGCGAGGGGCTTTCTGAGATATTTAATGTTCACGTGGACTTGGAGAAAAGGCACGCAGACCTCTATTTATTGTCTAATTAAGAACAATGCTTCCAATAATGTAGCACTCCTGCCCTGGAGCTCCAGCCTAGTTAATATGCACAAGTCCCATAGAAGCAGAGGTGATAGGTATAAACTAGTGAAAAGTAAGTTTGGATCAGATACCAGAAGGATCTTCACACAAATAAGCTTCTTGTCTCAGCTTATTTTTATACTCTGATCTGACAAAGAAAGTTTAATCCCCAAACCATATTTTTCATTACTAACTTACTTGGTAATTCTGTGAATGCTCCTTCCCCTCCTGCCAACTCCCTAACTCACCCGAGTTCCATGGTTGGGTGAATGGCTTGTCTGCCCTACAGCTCCTGGTGGCTTTGTATGACCATTACCACTCAATCCATAGGCCTGCACTATGCAGAAAGATGGGGGAGACAGTAAGGTCTATTGGATGGATGCATTAAGATGAGCTGAATGGCATTTCCATATTTACATCTATCTTGCATAAAAGTGGAAATATATATCAGGTCAGTGAAAAGACAGAGTTATGTGGAATTACATAGAATATACAGCATAGAAACAGGCCATATGATCCAACCCATCCATGTTGGTATTTACGCTCCACTCAAGCCTCCTCCCATCCTTGCTTACCTCACTCTATCAGCATTTCCCTCTGTTCCCTTCTCCCTCATACACTTCTCTAGTTTCCCTTTACATGCATCTATACTATTTGCTTCAACCATTCCCTGTGGTAGTGAGTTCTACATTCTCACCACTCGCCAGGAGCAGATTCTCTTGAATTCCTTACTTGATTTCTTGGTGACTATTTTCTCCCCGCAAGTGCAAACTTTCTCTCTGTGTCCGTCCACTCTTATCAAAAACTGCCATCATTTTAAACAACCTCTAACAGGTCATTCCTCAGCCTTCTCTTTTCAGGAGAAAAGAGACCCAGGTTGTTCGTCCTTTCCCAAAGGGTGGAAACCCACTGTTCTAGTATCGGCCTGGTAAAGCCATTTAGCGTCCTCTCCAGCCCTCTCTATCCCTTTTATAATAGGGCAACCACAACTGTTAACAGTACTCCAGGTACGGTCTGATCAAGGTATGATACAAGTTTAACATAAGTTATATACTTTTCAATTCTATCTCTCTGGAAATAAAGCCTCGTGCCTGGTTTGTTTTGTTTTCTGGCCTTGCCAACCTGTGGCACAACTTTTATTGATTTGTGTGTTTGCACTCCCAGATCCCTTTGCCCCACTTATTTTCCAAGCAACATGCGACCTCATTGTTTTTCTTACTGAACATGACACCAAAATGTTGTGATGTGTTGGGTGCACTCGACTGTACGTTTCCAGAATTTTTGTACTTTTATTTCAGATATTTCAGTATTTGCAGTTTACCTTCACAGGTGTTTATGACACTGCATGTCCTCTGCCCATTGCTGTAGTTCCACTTTCAACCCTATGGTGACAGCGTAAAGCAAAGCAGCACATTGCTGGTCAGGAGATGTCTGAATTTTCAGATTCGTGTTAATACAGGCAATAATCCCTCCCTGGAAGTGTTAGCACAGCAGATTGAAAAATTCAGATGGATGTCTTCCTTTATCCTCTGCCCAGGCTTTTTCCTTCATGGGCCACATGGTAATGTACTATGGAACTGTGCGATCTCCATTTCCTCTCCATCACCAAGATTGCTCATTTCCACCACTGTATTATTGTCCATCTCTGCCCCTGTCTCAGCCCATTGGCTGCTGAAACCCTCATCCATGTCGTTTTTACCTCTCGACATGACTATTCCTAAACTCTCCTGGGTCAGCATCCCATGTTCTACCCTCCATAATCTTCAGCTCATTCAAAACCCTGCTGCCTGTATCCTAATCCACACCAAGCTCCATCCATCCATCATTTCTAGCTGTGCTCACTGACCTATATTGGTCTCGCAAATCCTCTAATTTAAAATTCTCATCCCTGTGTTCAAATCTCTTCATGGCCTTCTCCCTCCCAAGCCCTGTAATCTCTGCCAGCCCTACAATGCCCCACCCCCTCCAATTCTAATCTCTTGTGGATCCATGATTGTAATCATGTCATAATTGGTATTGGTGCCTTTAGCTGCCGAGACCCTACAGTCTCCACCTCTCACTCTTTCTTTAAGGTACTCCCTAAAACCTGCCTGAAGTTGGCTAGGGTTCCTACTCCAGATTGCTATCCTGTGACACCCGTGGGAACATATGAACAGCAACAGGCCACTCAGCCTCCTAAGTCTGTTCGTCCATTTGATTAGATCAGAGCTGTTCTGTACCTCAACTCCATCTACCCACCTTGGCTCCATGACCCTAAATACCCTTGCCAACCAAGGGTCTATCGATCTCAGCGTTGACATTTTCAGTTGGGCTGTGTTTGTTGCCAACGCTGTGCATGTGCAGTTCACAGTGCTCACAAAGGTGCCCCGACTCGCAGGCTGGCATCCATGACTGAAAGCGACAGGTCACTGTGTCCCAAAGAATGACCGCATGCAGTGTACTCAGTACGATGACAAGGCCTGAACACTAATCTTGCATGAGGAATGGCCTGTGGAGAGACACTGCATTCTGGATTCAGATTAGAACTCAGACATCAAAGTGGGAACCAGTGATTGATGATCGTCCTCCTTGAGGTGCCCAGCAATGTTCCAGGCATACAGCCATGAGTGTGCTGAGGTTTGCAGTGCTGCTGCTGCCTCTTGAAGGCTGCCTTAGGCAGTGGAATGATGGCAAGATTCTTGAAGAGACTGCAGCATGTCTACTTGTTTCATAGTGAGTGCTGGTAGAGTTATGAACCCATAATAGAACGGCTACGTGCTCCAGAGGCTGCCTAGCAATGAGGCCATCATCACACAAGAATGTAACTGCTCATTCTGAGACTAATGTCCTTCACTGAGATGCTGAAGATAGCAACAAGGGTGTTAATGTCAAGGCAGCATTGAGGGCACAGGTGAAAGAGGCTCTTATGATCTAGTCACCATCATCATCCTGGAACTTTGTGGCTATAAGCATCTCATAGGCATGCCTGCCACGTCTGGCCCACCTCCTGCCCTGGAGCCTCAGCTTCCTCACACTCGAGCCCAGCCCTCTTGACATCCTTCTCATCAGAGGAGACGTGCAGCTCCTCCATCTCAGATTTGGCAAGTCACCCCCGCCCCTTGTAGCACCAGGTTGTGTAGAGTGCAGCAAGCCACGATGATGTGGGAGACCCTTTGACCGTCTGACCGGTCCAGACATCTGAAACGTATCTTCAACATGCTAATGGTCTGCTCAGTCACGGAGCACGTTGCAGAATGAGCCACATTGTACCTGTCCTCTGAAGCACTCTGTGGCTGTCCAGCAGGCATCATTCACCATGTCTTTTGCAGGTAACTTTTGAGGAGCCAACCCTGGATGCACTGAGGGTCCTCGAGTCTTGGGAGTTCCCAGTGTATCTCACACAGGCCTGCATTATTTGCTTCGGGTGGTTACACGTTAAAAGAGTGGAAGCCTTTTCTATTGATGAATTGTCGTGGCTGCTGCCAGGGAGCTCTTAAAGCCACATGGCACCCTGCAGCTGTGGAAAGCCAGAGATCACTGCAAGCCTCAATGCTCTGGCAGCCTGGCTGGCTTCATCCAGGGTGAACAGGACGTGATTGTGAGTCTTGCTAAACAGGGCAGCAGTAACCTCTTGGATGAACTTCTGAGCAGATGTTTGGGATATTCCACAGTGGAACCCTAGAATGAGCCACTCGCAAAAATGTTCAGTGCGGTGGTGACCTTTAGAGCCACTGGCAATGGATGGCCTTCCAGTCCCTGTGGAGTCAGTTCCTCCCGCAGAATGTGGCAGATGTGAGCCACCACATTCCTTGACAAGTGAAGGTGTCTATGGCACTGGCTGTCTCTCATCTGTAAGTATGGGGAGCACCTTTGGTACACCCTTGGTGATGCCAAACACCTCCATGGAATGGGTCTGTCAGCCTCAGTGTCTGGGTCTTCATGGGGCATTGCTGGCCCATGTTCCTCAGGTCGAGGCTCTTCCCTTTGCCCAGCCGGAGAGCGGGCCCTTCTTCTCCTCCTCAGTTGCCTGATTTCCAGGAAAAAGGCGGTGCATCCATTCTGGACTCCTGCGCATCTCTGTGGAAACATTGAACAGACTACATGATTGGACAGAACCCGGCGATGATCACCTTCCAGTCGCAGGCCAAGGAGACATTGGGAAGCCCTTAGATAGGCATCATTCCAGGCACCTCATCCCCAGATCGTAGCACAGCCTTGAGCATCAATGGAAATGCCCCTCCCCATCAACCCCACCCACACCCCCCCAACCCCCCAGCCCCCTCCAAAGGCCCCAGGCATGACAGCGCTTTCAGAAAGGGGGTTGAATCTGGATGAGGGCGGCTAGTCTCAGTCAGGGCTCTGACAGACTGACTCCTTTGGATTAGACCAGAGCCCAACCTTGCACTAATGTAATGACTAGAATCGGGGAGACGTGTAAAGCGTGGACCTGTCAGCTCTGAGGTGTGGAGCTCTTTGGGGAATTATGCATACACACTTTGGCCATTGTCCCTTTACAATTGGATCCTTGTGCGTGTTGCGCTTTCCTATGAGAGGGACAAATGGTTATTGGAACTGAATCAAAACCAGGCCCCAGGGTGGAATGGAGCCTCACAAGAGTGTGCACCGTGAGTTAAAGTACCCAAATTCTTCAATTGACATTTGGGTGTTCCTGACATGTCTCAGCTGGGCGGTGATCTCCATTTGGTGAAGCACAAATTAATAAGGTGCCCCTTCACTCGGACCAAAAGTGCAGTATTCGACTCCTCCCACAAGCCCTTACACCCCTCCCCTGGCGGCCTTTTCAAAGTTTATTTTTGTCATTGGATCGGCTTGTAAAATGGTGGGGGCAGTATTATTATGAGATCAGTTTCCAACTCCTCCCCCAGCATCACCATTGAAGTCCCTCCCATCACGGTGGAAGGGCATCATGTTTCCCTCCCTCTGATCAGTCTCCTTCTCCCCCCACCTCTAATCCTGGATCCCAGTGTGATTGTTGTTGGTATCCCTGTCCTCTGCCCTGAACCGTTTGATGTTGATGTCTCGATGCACCATGCCAACCTGACCCTTGCCCATCTAGAGGCCCTATGCAGTGATATACTGAGACCACACCCCCTGCACCCCCCATGAGACCATCGAGTGCCCCCCCCACCCCCCCTCCCCCTCCCCCCACCACTGTATTTCCTCTTCCTCATTTCCAGGGTCCGGATGCCTCCCCTGACTGTGACTGAGGCCCAGTACCAATCCAACAGCTCCCAGGACTGACGTGTGTGGGACTGACCATGCCCTGAACACCAAACAGGGCACGACTGACACAGGATGGACAGGTCCCTCACCTTGCTGCACCGGGCCCAGGCCAGGCTTGCCAAGCACAGCCCTCTATATTGGTAGGCAATTGCCCAGGACAATCTATGCTTTCTAGCCATGACTAACTAGCTCCCCACCGCCCAACCCCACCTCCTCCCCGTCATGTGTCTCTGTCCACCCTTACCCCCAGGGTCCCATCAATGCCCCCCACCCCTCCCAGCCACCATCAAGCCTTTGCCTTCCAGCCCCTTCCCTTGCCTCTGTCTTGTTTCACTGCCCTCCCAGTCAGACCTTTACTTTCCAGCACACTTGCCCCCACCCCCACCCTCGCCTTCCTGGCGCTCTTACCTCAGCAGGCTTGGCACTGAGTTGGAGCAATGGTCAGCGAGTGCAGTGAAAGGTAGGCGAGTGCCGCTGGCACAAACCTCGAGGTCACGATTGAAGTGAAGTTCGCCAAGTGCATGTCACTTATGTCCGGCCGTGAGTCACGCTGGCCTAATTTGCCGCCGATGTGACCCTTTGATCTGGAAGGGGGTGGGGTGGGGGTGGGGGGGTCCGGTGTGATTCCGGTGAGCTGGGTTCTTAATGAGTTTTCAAGACATTAAAATGCATGCAAATGCTTTTCCTGACATGGCACAGCCAGCTTCCCAACCCGCCATGAAAGCCAGAAATGGAAAATTTCAAACTATTTTCACGCCAGCAGGAAACTGACTTTTGGCCACACTACAGATCCCCCCCAGCCGACCCCCCACCCCCCCACCACCACCATGATGCCTGCTGCTGGCAGCACACACACCGTCCACAGTGTTTCAATTGACCCCCAGCTGCAGCGGCTTTTTGTGGGAGAGTTTCAGATTTCCACCATCTCTTGGGTGAAGTCCTTCCTGATGTCATCCGTCAACAGCCTAACTCTCATTTTAAGGTTACACCTTGTTCTACTCTTCTCCCTACTGCAGGAAATAGTTTATTTCGGTCTCCTGTTGACTTCTTTAATCATCTAAAACACCTCAGATAGATCACCCCTTATCTTCTATACTCAAGGGAGCTCACGCCTAGTCTATGCAGTCTGTACTCCTAATTTAAGCCACTCAGTTCAGGTGATTCTGGTGAATCTGTGCTGTGCCCTCTCCCAGGTCAGTGTATCCTCCCTGAGGTGCAGTTCCCAGAACTGAATGTGATACACTAAATGGGGTCTATCAAGAGCTTTATGCAGCTATACCATTTTGTTCAGATTGCCCCTCCTCATTCTTCCTACCAAAATGTATCTCTTCACACTTCTCTGCATATGGTCTTCCTGAAGCCTGTTGCTATCCTCCTCATTGTTTGATGCTTTTCTGAGTTCCGTATTATCTGAAATTATGCCCCATATTCTCAAGTCCAGGCCATTAATATATATCAAAGAAAGCACATATATGTGTATTGTCTTGCATTTAACGCACTGTCACATTAATGGGACCAGCCACATAAATACTGTGAAATATATGGCTTTCTTTTTCATTTTCTAAATACTTTATTCGGAGGTACATCTTACTGCTGACCTGGTCACGTGCAACTTGTTGCTGTTTGCTGAGTATAATATCTGAGTTAATCATATGCCAATGAGACACAGATTTTGCATATGCAATACATCCTGCCTATTTACAACATTTAGACTTAGTGTCTTTAAAGGAACAGGCCATTTAAAACAGACACACACATACAGGTCCATATCAGCTGCGGAATAATAAGAATGCCCAGGATTTCCACAGGAATAAATGACATGAAGGACCAGACAATTGGCTTTGGTGATGTTAGTTCCAGGATAAATATTGGCCCAGATTCTGGGGAGAACCCCCCTGGTTTTCTTTGAAATGATGCCACTGGTCTTCCAGACCCACCTGAGAGGGCTGACTGGGCCTCAATTTAATGCTTCACTTAAACGGTGGCACCACCAACTGGACTCCCTGGATACTGCATAGAAGCGTCAACCTGGATTACGTGATTTAAGTCTCTGCAGTGGACAATCTTCTAGGTGAGAGTGCTGGCACTGAGCCCCGGGAATCTGTTTTGACTTATGTTAGTATAGGAGTTCAGTTAGCGTACGTTAGCTAAACATTGAGCTGGAGATAAACAATCCAGGGTGCTGCCCTGGGTTATATATACTTTTTTTTTTGCAAAAATATACTTTATTCATAAATCTTCAAAAACATTTCGAACCATTTCAATATCACCATTACAAAAATACAATCAGGTTCAACTTTTACAACATGAATCACAAGGTGTATCAGTACAAACAACGAATATTACAATCATTGGCAGACATTCATTTTAAGCTGTACAGACTGAGGGGCTCTTTACAGTTCCCAGCCCTCCAGTGCACTGTGGCAGAAAGGTCTTAGGCAGCGACCCTTCCCCATTGCGCCTTTGTGGCGGCTGCCCCAAGCTTAACTGTGTCCCTCAGCACGTAGTCCTGGACCTTGGAATGTGCCAGTCTGCAACACTCGGTCGGGGACAACTCTTTGCGCTGGAAAACCAACAAGTTTCGGGCAGACCAAAGAGCGTCTTTCACCGAGTTGATGATCCTCCAGCTGCAGTTGATGTTTGTCTCGGTGTGTGTCCCTGGGAACAGCCCGTAGAGCAAAGAGTCCTCTGTCACAGAACTGCTCAGGATGAACCTAGACAGAAACCACTGCATCTCTCTCCAGACCTTCTTTGCAAAGACACAATCTACAAGGAGGTGAACAACGGTCTCTTCCCCACCACAGCCACCTCGAGGGCAACGTGCAGAGGGGGTGAGACTCCTGGCATGTAGGAAGGATCTTACAGGGAGGGCCTTTCTCACCACCAGCCAAGTTACGTCTTGGTGTTGGAAAGTTCTGGCGATGAGGCATTCTGCCAAATGACTTTGTCAGTCTGCTCAGGGAACCATCCCACAGGATCCACCTTTTCCCTCAGGGCCTTTAAGACGTTATGTGCCGACGACTGCCTGATGGACTTGTGGTCAAAGGTGTTTCTCTGCATAAATTTTCCCACGAGGGACAGGTGGTACGGCACGGTCCAACTACTTGGAGCGTTCCGCGGCAGCATGGCCAGACCCATCCTTCGTAACACGAAGGACAGGTAGAACCTCAGCACGTAGTGACACTTGGTGTTTGCGTACCGAGGATCCAAGCACAGCTTGATGCAGCCGCACATAAAGGTGGCCATCAGTATGAGGGCGATGTTGGGCATGTTTTTTCCCCCTTTATCTAGAGGCTTGTACATCGTGTCTCTGCGAACACGATCCATTTTCGACCTCCAGATAAAGCGGAAGATGGCTCGGGTGATCGCCACCACACAGGAGTGTGGAATGGGCCAGACCTGTGCCACGTACAGCAACAGCGAGAGTGCCTCACACCTGATGACCAGGTTCTTACCCGCAATGGAGAGGGAGCGTCGCTCCCACATGCCCAGTTTCCTTTTCACCATAGACACTCGCTCCTTCCAGTTTCTAACGCGTGCCCTGGTCCCTCCGAACCATATCCCCAGCACCTTCAGGCCATCAGCCCTGACAGTGAAGGGGACAAAGGATCGGTCAGCCCAGTTCCCAAAGAACATGGCCTCGCTCTTCCCACGGTTTACCTTGGCTCCCAAGGCCAGTTCGAACTGGTCGCAGATGTGGATCAGTCTCCGCACCGACAGTGGATCCGAGCAGAAGACGGCGACATCGTCCATGTAGAGGGAGACTTTGACCTGAGTGCTTCCACTGCCTGGGATTGTCACTCCTCTTATGCCCAGATCCTTTCTGATGGACTCAACAAAAGGTTCTATGCAACACACAAACAGGACAGGGGAGAGATGACAGCCCTGCCTGACTCCAGATTTAATAGGAAAGCTATCTGATTCCCACCCATTGATTGAAACTGCGCTACTGATGTTAGTGTAGAGCAGTTGGATCCAATTGCGAATTCCCTCCCCAAACCCCATTTTGGAGAGCACATCCACCATGTAGATGTGCGATATTCTGTCAAAGGCCTTCTCCTGATCCAGGCTGATGAGGCAGGTGTCCACACCCCTGTCCTGTACATAGGCAATCGTATCCCTGAGCAGCACGAGGCTGTCAGAGATCTTCCTGCCCGGCACAGTTCAGGTCTGGTCAGGGTGGATCACTAATTCCAGAGCGGATTTGACCCGATTGGCGATGACCTTGGACAGAATCTTATAGTCCACCTTCAACAGTGAAATGCGTCGCCAATTTCTAATTTCCTCCCTTTCCCCCTTGTGCTTGTAGATGAGGATGATGATGCCTTTCCTCATAGATTCTGACATACTGCCAGCCAGGAGCATGCTCTCGTACACTTCTAGCAGGTCTGGGCCCATCCAGTCCCACAGAGCCAAATACAACTCTGCTGGCAAGCCGTCGCTTCCGGGAGTTTTACTCTTCTCAAAGGACTCAAGGGCCTCAGTCAGTTCGTCAGGAGTTAGCACTTTGTCCAGACTCTCCCGTGTACTGTCGTCTAAGACCTCCGTGATAGAGGACAGGAAGGACTGGGAGGCCGTGCTGTCTGTGGGCTTCATGTCATACAATCCAGCATAAAAGGATTTGCTGATCCTCAAAATGTTGGACTGTGATGACTTTACTGAGCCATCTTCTTCCTTCAGGCTGCTGATCACAGAGCTCTCTCTGTGTACCTTTTGGAAGAAGAAACGTGAGCATGTCTCGTCCTGCTCCACGGAGCAGACTCTGGAACGGAAGATGATCTTGGAGGCCTCCGAGGCAAAGGGCGAGACTTGCTGGCTCTTCACCTCTTGGAGTTCCTCCTTAACATAGACCCCCATCGACTGCAGCCGGAGCAGTTTCTGCATGTTTTTCTGGAGTTGGGACATTTCCCTCTGTTCCTTTCTAGCTTTCTGGGTGCCTTTGAGGATGAAAAACCTCTTGATGTTTCCCTTGATCACTTCCCACTAGTGTGTCAGTGACTCAAAGTGGGGTTTCATGGTTCTCCAACCTTTGTAATCCCTCTTGAGCTCCTCAATGTTCTCTGGGGTCAGCAGTTTCACGTTTAGCTTCCATGCCCCCCTGCCAACCCTCTGGTCCTTCTCTAAGTGACAGTCAGCCAGTAGGAGGCAGTGGTCAGAGAAGAACACCAGCTTGACGTCGGTGGATCTGACTGCAAATGCACAGGACACAAACAGAAAGTCTATCCTGGAACGGATGGACCTGTCTGACCGCGACCAGGTGTATCTATGTTGCGCTCCGTCTGCAGGGTTGCTGAAGACGTCGTGCAGCTTGGCATCCTTTACTGTTTCCATCAGGGATCTGGACGTAGCGTCCAATCTGCTTTCAGCCCTGCCGGATCGTCCAACTGCATCGATGATGCAGTTGAAGTCACCACCCAGAATGACCGGCCTGGAGGTTGCCAGCAGCAGTGGGAGCTGCTGAAAAACCTCCAGCCGCTCGGCCCCTTGTGATGGGGCGTAGACGTTAATTAACCGGAGCGGAGCATTCTTGTACATTACGTCTGCTATGAGGAGGCGCCTGCCCACCACCTCCTTAACCTGGGAGACGGTGAAATTGCCTCCCCGCAGCAGAATACCCAGGCCGGAGGAACGAGAGTCGTTTCCTCCCGACCAGATCGATGGCCCATGGGACCACCATCGTGACCATTGCCTGTAGGAGCTGAGGTGCAGTATCGCACACTCCTGCAGAAACAACAGGTCAGCTTTGACCTTGGCAAGGTAGTCCAAGGTCGCAACACATCGCGTAGTAGATTTAATGCTACGCACATTTATGGATACAATCTTTACACCCATTTTAAAGCAGTTAGTCGCTTACCAAACCTGTTGTCTCTGAGAGATCCAGACCATTGGTCTGCTCCTTCATGCCCGTAGTGTGCTCAAATTGCTTCACTTTGGATGGGCTGAGGAAAGCGTCCTGAACTTCCCCATTGGCGGTGTTCTGCTCGGGTGGCATCTGGGGGTCCGTGCAGAGAGTGGGGTTTGAAATGTCGTCTGTTGGAGAAGCTTCTCCAATCCTCTCCCCCTCTGGGGCGTTGCTGCTCCCGGCTTCCCGGAGCTGGGGTGCGCTGAGCGCCTCACTGTTCCCAGATTCCTGGGGCTGTGGTACACTGGCCTCTTCGGGTTGTGGGCAAAGTTGGGGTGCGCTGGTCTCCTCATTGTCTCCAATGTTATGGAGCTCGGGTGTCTCATCCTCCAACTCCCTAGCGTTTTGCCGTTTCTTCTGTTGGCGCCGCCCTGGCCCTTCTTCGTCCAAATAGCTACTGCTCTTGTTATCTGTGTCGGATAGGAGACAACTCTTGCCTCTTGTCTGGGAAGTGGTTTGATTCCTTCTTAGCCCCTTCTTCCTTCTGGCTCTCTTCACCAGCTGCCGCTCCCCCTGCTGCTTTCCCACTGCTGCCTCCTCCTCCTCCGTTGATTCGCTCTCCTGAGGAGTGGGAGGTTCAGGGCGCAGTGCTGTTGATTGGCTGTCTGCTGCCTCAATCTTTTCCTCTACCTTGTCTCTCTCTGTGTCCTCCTTTGTCCCGTTGTTCTCCCTGGGGGCCTTGGTGGTTGGAGTGACACGAGGCATTTCTTCTGCTTCCCCCTCGTTGGCTTTGGCTGCCTGTGCATAAGTACGGCAACGTTTGGGGCAGATCCTGTAGAGGTGGCCTGCCTCGCCACA
Source organism: Carcharodon carcharias (assembly GCF_017639515.1). NCBI lineage: Eukaryota > Metazoa > Chordata > Chondrichthyes > Lamniformes > Lamnidae > Carcharodon > Carcharodon carcharias. Next base: position 102,468,980 of record NC_054481.1, on the reverse strand, counting down.
CAGGTTGCAGCACTTAGCTGTCTACAGTCTTTTGTCTGGTGCCCTTCCTGTGTGCAGTTCTTGTAGAGGATGGCGCTGCAGTTGGCCGCTACATGACCAGACTTGCCGCATGAGCGACAAAGTTTGGGTTGCCCAGCGTAGACAAGGTAGCCATGGCTTCCCCTGATAGCGAACCTGGAAGGGGGGTGGAAGATGGCTCCCTTACCATCAGTTTTGAGCGTTACCTTAACCTGGCGTTTACATGTCCAGATCCCCAAATCATCTCTAACCGCAGTGCAGCTCCCAACCTTATCGAAGTACCTGGTAAGGAAGGTGAGCACGTCAGCGACAGGGACGTAGGGGTTGTACAGATGCACCGTCGCAACCTGTTCTCGTTGCAACGGCAGAGCAAAGAGTGGCTCCGCCGTCAGGATCTTCATTTCTGGCAGGTCTTTCTTTTCCTCAAACACCTTCAGGAGTTTGACACAAGCTGCCACTTGCTTGAAAGTCACATCAAAAAATCCAGCGCTGGGGAAATCCTGTAGGCAGTAGGTCTCCGTAGCCTTGCAACCACACAGCTTGAATAGGATCCTCTTGGTGAAGAAGGTCGGATCCATTCCTGTTCCTTCCTCGCTGCCCTTCACCATGACTCGGATGGTGTTAGGTACCCCATGGTAAGGAGTTCGACTGGCTATAGCCATTGCTCTTTCCCTGGCAGAAACGCGATCAAGGTCTCTGCCCTGCCAGGTAAGTATCAGCCCTGGGTTATATATGCAACTTGGCCCACAGTGAGCACTAGAGACTCTGTGTACAGAAATACAGAGCCTCTTCCCTGGAAGTAGCTATAGTAAGTACACTGTACACTCAGGGAGATATTTTCACTGTGTTGTGTTGACAGTGAATTACTGGTGTTTTAGCAGGAATTTGAAAGGCTCAACGGTAAATGGTTACGAGTTATGACAGCTTCTTGCACACTGTCACTGGTGAAATATTCTGTTTTCTCTGCTGTGGGCAATGAGCCCTGAAATCCTATGATAGCCTCTTGAATAAATGCTTTGTACCATGTTACAGTTAAAAGGGGCATTGTCAATTTCCCCAGATGGCTCAGTTTGTTGAGGACAGTGGTTAACTGAGAAATCCAGACCAGGTTGGACTTTGAGCCTGTGGTGATTTACCTAACCTCAGTCAGGCCAGGGGGATGGGGCCCACTAATTTGGCATGTTTTCTCAGAAAGCATGCCACTGCTGTGTATAGGACTGAGCCATAGAGACCAGGTTTGATCCAGTGTCATTGCTGAGTTGGCTGGACTCTCTCTACAGCCGATCACAAGGTCTCTTGTCTAGGCTGGACAACAAAATTGACCAGAGTTGCCATTCCTGCTTCAGTGTGTGCGTCTCTTCATGTAGATGCCTAGTGATCTTCAAGTCACACTCAGCTGTGATGCCATTCATGGATGAATAGCCTCTGGCATTCATTCACAAGTGAAGAATAGTTAGTTTCAAAAGTGAAGAATGGTCAGCTTAGATCAGGACCCTGCTGAACTTGTACTCCAATGAGGGTCACTATCTCCAACTAAAGGGAAAAGCAAAATAAATTCCGATTAAAAAGGGTTGTTGGTGCCCTTATCACTTGTATGAATCCCAGGTTGGGAACAGCGCCAATAAGATTAGGAAGAACAATTTTTTTCAGAGTTTCTTTGAATCGATTTCCACACAGTAATTGCACCCGGACAGCAGGATGCTTCCATTCGATTGTTGTGGTGTGCAGTGTTCAGACAGATTCCAAAGTTGAATTCAGTCTAAATGAAAATGGGAGGAGATGTAAATTGGGCTGCTGCCTTGCTATCACCCACTGAACACTACCGCACAAAGTCAATGTTTATGTTAATTGATGCAAAATTCCGAATGGTCTTAACCTATAACAGTAAGGGCACATTAGATTGCTTTGGAACTTTTCACCCGGCTGCAGTTATTTACACCAGTCACACATTAAAGATGTGAAACAGCAAAAGCACATTCATGGTCTGACACTAGGCCATGACGAAATTCATATTCATATATATTCAATCTTTTATCTGGCATTGAATGACAGGAAGCAATTTACAAAGTTCTTGCATATTGACACCTGGAGGGGTAGAATCTGGCATTAGCACCAGGCGTTGTTAAACTAACTCATTTCCTAAGAACAAATCCCCTACAGAGTGATGAAAACACCTTTGCTGCCCACGTTGGTCAGAGCATTGCTTGCTTTCACTTTATCAGCAAATGCCATCTTGTAGGACATTAATTATTTTAGCTGAGTGTTGGCATTATCTGGTGTAGACCAGGGACACATTAGGCTTTGTGGTTATGGTTGTCTATCACTGCCACTAAGAGCTGTTGGAAGAACTCACTGTGCAAGAGAAAAGAAATACACTGTCGTATCTAGCTTTACAGTCGCTCCCGCCAAGTCAGGAGGACTTAAACAGAAGCTTAATTGTTACCTCCAGTCTACTGTCAGCTGAAGATTGGCGAAACATTCATATTTAAATATTCCAAGAGAGACCCACTTCTGCCTGGCTCATAAATATATCTCAAGATCCAGAGTCTGTGCTGTAATTGGCCTATTTACTTGGCTGACTTTCCTCTCCACCTCTTTGGCATAATTTCCAGGTCTTTCCCATTCACCCAATTCAGCAAGCTGGCAAAATGTCCTGAACTCTTTCCCAACACCAACCACCAACACCCCCCCCACCCCCCACTCCCCCACCCCAACCCCCCACCACACCCCCACCCCCCACACCCCCACCTCGCCCCATTTTCTCTACCACTGCCTGTCATTGTCCGTATCTTCTTCTGTCAGACTTGGAAGCTGCTCATTCGACAGGTTTTTAACGCAAAGCCTTGTCGTTGAGCTGCTGTGTGGAGTTGAGATTAATTGGCCCATCTGTCTGACCTTTCCAGTCATAACCTGCCACCTTTACTGAGTATGTGGTAATTGGGTAGTGGTGACATGGCAATGGAATTAAACTCAAGCTTGACAAAACTGGCAGCAGGGCAGTGTGATTAGTTTTTGGTTGGTCTAGCAAGAGCTGGCAAAAACCCAATGGGCCAAAGAGCCCCTCTTTCTATGCTGTAATATTCTACATTTTTTTGGTCGCATTTGCTTGAGGGAATGTTGCCCTCAATGAAACAAGATTAATTTATTTCTATTCCTTTTTTACTCAATTACTTGTTTATTGGAAAGTGTTTTTGGAACAGTTACTTATGCACTTTTGGGAGTTCGTCCAATTTAGCCTGACAGCAAGCAGCTGCACGATGGGGACTTCCAGTTTTCTTGTGTGGCTGGTTTCCCCAAAACGCTGGATGCAACAGAAGGTGTGAACATAGCGTTGTGAAGCCCTACAGTTAACCCCATCAACTTTCTGAACAAAATAGAACACGTATCCCCAAAATCCAGACAGCGCATGACCCGATGCATAGGATCCTTCATGTAAATGCCAGATTTGGTCAAAGATACCAGGATGCTTTCATCCACAGGGATTCAGCCCCCTTCTGTGCTTCTCCAGGTAGATGATGAAATAAGTGGCTGGCTTGTGGGCTACCAAACCAACGATTGCTACCATGGATAGTGACCTCTCTATCAGTTGCAAGAACAACTGATGGGGAGTGCACGAGTGAGGCACATGCCTCTATTAGAGTTCTTATTGAGAGGACAGTAGAGATCTTAGAAGAGGAAAATTCACCGCCTTATTGGGCAAGGAGGAGCTTTTCAATTACCCTTCCTGCTCCTGGTCAATTTTGATCTTTTTGTACCAGGAGATGCAGAGGCTAATTTACAGGGTACCTATTGCTGTGGGGCTGAGGTTAACAAATTCAATTCCTAAACTATGGGTTTAAATTGGAGGACAATCCCTCAATACTTGTGAACTGTGTTGTTGCCTCTGGCCTGTGCAGTATCCCTGAGCTGTCACTAAGTGGCAGTATCTGCCCTAAACTGAGGACTCAGGGACGAAGCAAAAATCATATAATTTAAACCCCAAAGTGCGACAGTTGCACCTATTTGGTTTATATTTTGATTAAAAGAAGGATGAACAAGTCTTCAATAAACAAGAGACGCAATCCTGAGCTGTTTGTTTTCACTGTCAGGTGCGACTATTTTTATTGAAACAGCTTTGCTGCCTTCAGTTTTGAGCACCTGATATTATAGGGAGCTATTGATTGTAACTAAACCTGTCAGGCCTCTGGGGCTCATTCACTCAATGCCCCAGATTTCTGACAGTGAAATTTTCCTTTATTTCCCCTTTTGCTGATTCTAGTGGGATTCATATTAAGATAAAGAAATAGCTTGCTTATATATAGCAACCCCAGGATGCCCCAAAACACTTTACAGCCAATGAAGTGCTGTGAAAGTGGGGCGAGCAGCTTCCTGCCTGCTCCCCAATGAGTTTGCGTCGTGAACTGCGCGCATGCATAATTAATTAGGCATGGAGTGTATGATAGCGCGTAACGGCCTGCCCCTCTCATCGGCAGGGAACAGTTCCCACTCCCGCCATGGAACTTATGGTGGGAGGGGAAAATTCCAGCTGTAGTCACTATTATAACGTAGGAAAAATGGTAGCCAATTTGCTCACAGCAAAGTTTCACATTTAGCCGTGTGACAATGACCAGATACTTTGATGTTGGCCAGGGTGCCAAGGAGATCTCTCCTGCTCTTGTTATAAGATAGTGCTATGGGATTTTTTATGCCCACCTGAGAGGGCTGATAAGGCCTCATCCAAAGTATGGCATCTCCAGCAGTGCAGGACTCTTACCATACTGTACTGTCAGCCTATATTATGTACTTGTATCTCGAGAGTGAGAGTTGAGCCCACAACATTCTGACTCAGAAGATCAGAAGAAAGAGCATTGTCGCTGAACCACCGCTGTGACCTGAAGCGTGCCGGTCTAGAAGTGTCTGCCATGTCCCAGCTGGTCACACTATTGTATCTGAACCGTGAGGCTCTGGGTTCAATTCTCACTCCAGGCATTGAGCGCAAAATTCAAAGCTGATGCCCAAGTGTTGAGAGGGCGCTGCATTGTTGGAGATGCTGTCTTTTGGATCCGATATTCTCTCAGGTGGACATGAAAGATCCCATTACACTGCTTTGCAGAAGAGCAGGGGAGTTATCTGTCAATGTTTATCTCTCATCAAAATCATAAAACAGATTATGTGGTCATTATCACGTTGTTTGAGGGAGTTTCCTGTGTGCACATTGGCTGCCAATCATCCTCTACATTACAGCAGTGACTACACTTCAAAACTACTTCATTAGCTGTAAAGTACTTTGACACATCTGGTGGCCGTTAAAAATGCTATATAAATTCAAGTCTTTCTTTTTATGTTGGGTGCTGAATAAAACAGCATGCCACAATGAAAGAGAATGTCACTGGGTGAAAGGGCAGGTTTCATTGGGTGAAGGCTAATTGTCACTGTGCATCACTTCATGAAAGAATGGGTGAGGAATTGGGTGTCATTTCGTGAGAGATTAGGGGAAAAAGGCTGGGTGTCACTGCCTGTAGTGGGAGCTGAACCGAATATCCTTTGGCAAGTGATGTCTCATGGCATGCAAGTGCTACTTGAAGGACTAGGTGCCACCTCTGTGAATGTTGTTGGTTGTCAATGGGCTGAAGCTGGACATCACTGGTGAGGGGTTGGCTTTGACTGCAAGCAGCGGTATTGCTGTGCAATGGTGCAAATTGCAGGGCTAAACTCAGGCTTTACTCACAATGTCAGGAAGCATCCAAGAGATTACACACACCTCTGCACCCAAGCTTCTTGTTCCTAGATATCAGTGTACAGCTGGTGAGCTTTAATCTGCTTTTCAAGAACTTTTCAAAAGCACCTCAGCAAGATCTAACCAGCCAAGTACATCATCTATTGTGCAGAAAATATCATCGTCAGTCTCAGAGGAGAAACAACAGCGTTCGAACAGCTGATCTCCACATCCACCTTTAAATGGATGAAGGCTTAATAATCGCTCCTTCCATTGTTCTCCTAGATACCCTCAGCCTGACAACAGTCCTGGCAGATTTATTAAATGAGGCAACTAATGCAGGTATATTTAAGGGGCAGCTAAATGCATACATGAGGAGAATGAAATAGAAGGATATGCTGATAGGTGGAGGTGATTTAAGGGGGAGCATGAAAGCCAGCATCGAGCTGTTGGGCTTAATGGCCTGTTTTAGTGCTATAAAATCAACATTCACTCAATAGCAGTCTCTGCCTTTGTGCAGCAGAGGAGGAGTCGCCCAGATTTACAGATGGTGTCCTTCTATTGATCCAAGTCCACACTTGCTGACTTTAATTCAAACTCATGTCTCCGCTTGATGCAGCGATGGAGGTACATCCTCGGAACGGTACTTCAAGTATCATTTCCACACAGTGCAGTGTAACAGAAACCTCATCGGAAAACAAGGCACAACCATGTATAAAGACCTGGGGAGATGGGAACATTGGGGGCAGTATCAGGAGAGGATAACATAGGCCAATTCAGAGAGATTTGGCACAGCCTCCTCATTCCCCAATGGTTATGTCCTGACTTCAACTATGACAACTTGCATTTATATTGCACCTTTAATGTACTAAAATTTCCCAGGGCACCTCACATGAGCATTCTCAAACAACATGTGACACCGAACCACATAAGGACAGGTGACAGCCGAAAGCTCATGGTTAAAGAGATCAAATTATAGGACTGTCTTAAAGGAAGAGAGAGCGAGACAGAGAGGTAGGGAGGGAATTCTGGAGCTAAGGGTGTTGGCAGTTCAAGGCACGGCCACCAATGGTGGAGCAATGTAAGGAGGGGATGCACAAGAGGACAGAATTTGCAAAGTGCAGGAAGCTCGGAGAGTAAAATCCAGAGAGATGTAAAGTAGACTGCTAGCTTGCTATCACCTGTTTTATACTATCGGAGAAAGTCAAGATCTGCCCCAGTGTGTTTAAACAGCCGGGATCAGAGCTATCAGCTCTGTGACACTGCCATGTGTTGGGATTCATAAGAGATTACTCAGATTTCATTGCCACTTGTCCAATGGCATTTTCATTATAAAATGTCAGACTGTCAGATAGCCTAAGTGTTTGACAGATATGCTACAAAGCCTATTGCGAACACAAGGCCAATCCTTGCCCAAGAGTGAGCATCTCTGATATAATATTCTGAGTCCTATCACTATAAAACAAAAGAAAGTAATTAAAAATCAATAGATGCGGAGTTAATTTGAATATATTGGCAGACAGAGAACCTGCTTGAGTTTCCATCATCAAAAGGTCACGGTTTATTTTAATACTCTCCAGTGACAGGGAGAGATTTGTGTTGTTGCTAAATGTACACAAAGCTAATTTTTCAGTCGGTGGCACTCTTGCCTCTTGAGTCAGAAGGTTTCTAGTTCAAGCCTTGATCACTCCAGAGAATTGGGGCAGGATTTTCCGGGCATCGGGTGGGCGGGCCCCAGGAATGGCTGGGAAATGGCCCGCCGCCCGCAATTGCCCCCCCACCCCCTGATTGTGATTTCACGCTGGCCGGCCAATTAAAGGCCAGTCAGCATGAAAGGCACGCTGAGGAGCTCAGCGCTGCCGGAGTCGGGGGCGGGAGGAGGGTGAGCGCAAAAGTCTGTGCGTGTGCAGGGGGGGAGCGTGCCCCGAAAACTCCCCGAAGGCAGGGAGCTGAAGATTTGTACAAACAGGATTAAAGATTTTAAAAATGAGAGGAACATGTCCCCGCATATGAGTCAGTCACTGGGTCAAATAAAAAATGAGGTCTAAAAAATTTTTACTCCTTTTGAATTGCTGCTGGAAACCTCATCCTGCCCGTGGATGAGGCTTCATAAAAAATCCAAAGGCCCACCTGGCCGAATCGCCCATCTGCCAACCGTAAGGCTGGACGGGCAGCAAAAAATCGCTTTCAATTAGTTGATTAAGGGCCTTAATAGGCCTCATAATTGTTGGCGGGTGCGTTGCTGACTCTCGCGCATGCCCGCTGGCCGAAACATCATGTGAGTGTGCGGTGATGTCGGGACACTCGCCTGGTGTCATCGTGGCTATTTTACTCCCGATTGGGTCGGGTGCCATGCCCACCCACGGGACATAAAATCCCGCCCACGAGCACCAAATCTAGGCTGATGCTTTAGTCACCAGCCTTTATGGTGAGATATTAAATGGAGGCCTATCTGCAAGTTAAAGTGGTACAGGCAGAAGCTAACAATCCTATGCAGGTCACGGAACTTTCCAGGTACACTGGAACTCAACTAACACCATAAAAACCGGATTAACTGGCCATTTATCTCACGATTTATGAGAGGTTATTGTATACAAATTGACTGCTGCACTTGCCGAAGTAACAATGGTGGTTTTGCATCAAAAATAATTAGTTTGTTGTGAAGTGCTCTGGGACATTCTGAGAATGTGATAAGGAGTCAAAGTAACACAAGCTCTTTCTGCTTTCTCTTTTAAACAATCTGGGTTTTTATAAACTGCTCAATGCTTTGATTCTCTGGGGCTTTTATAAATAATTCCTTTTGAATCTTAGCCTAATGTTTTTCAGAGCGTAGGGATAGTTGCCTCTCTCTTGCCATGCTGCCTGACTACTGCCATGTTATCTTGTGATATCAGCACTTCTTTTGTGAAGGTCTTTGTGCCTCAGTTGGTTGCATGCCTGCCTCCAAACCAGAAGCTCCAGTTTCATGTCCCACTCCATGGGCAGAACCTTACCTATGTTGGCTGGGGCGGGCACGGAGCTGTTCGCTGCCTGCGATAGGCTCAGCGCTACCTGTGCGGGTGGGGGGAGGAGGGAGAGTTGGGGCTTGCTCATGTGCATGAAAGAGCGCAGCAATCTCCCTGAGGCACGGAGCTGCCTCAGAGATTTTAAGTTGATAATAAAGCTTTTCAATAAACGCACTAAAAAATTATTTAAACACACATTAGGGGACATGTTTGTACATTTTGCAAAATTTATTTATTAATTTTATAAAACCTTCAGGAAACCTCATCCTGCCCATGGGTGATGTTTCCTGAAAAACGCGAAGGCCGCTTGGGCTCTTTGCCTGCCCACCAGGTCCAGGTCAGGTTAGATCCTGGTCAGATTAGATCCAGGTCAGGTCAATTCCAGGTCAGATTTGATCCAGATCAGATCCAGGTCAGGTTAGATCCAGGTCAGATTTGATCCAGGTCAGGTTAGATGGCAGACTGGCTGTAGAGCATAAACACTGACATATGCCTGTTGGGCTGAATGGCCTGTTTCAGTACTGTAAAATCTGTCTAGGTGTTGTTGCTATCTCTGTCTTTGTGCAATGGAGGTGGAGTTGTGCAGATTTACAGATGGTGACTTTATCTCCTTCTGTTGAGCCCACACTCCCTGCCTTTATTTAAAACTCATGGCTCACTTGTTGCAGTTACCGAAGAGTACATCATTTCCTGCCCAGTTATCTTGGGAATTTTTAAAAATTCTGCATTGCTGCCTAGGCCAGCATTTATTGTCCTCCCTTAATGTCTTTGAGAAGATGATGGTGAGTCACCATCTTGCAGTTCATATGGTATAGATACACCCAGAGTCCTGTTAGGAAAAGAGTTCCAGGTTTTTGACCCAGCAACAGTGAATGAACAAACGCCGATATAGTTCCAAGACAGAATGATGTGTGGCTTGGAAGGGAACTTGCAAGTGGTGACCTTCCAGAAAATTTTCACTTCATTTTTGCATTCAAATGTGCTCAATGTTCTCAAAAACAATCAGTGATCATTTAACATCAAATTTTCTAATTTGGAATGAGTTTTTCACACAGTCAACAGTACTTTGCCATCTTTGACATCAAATGTGATCAGGAGCATCAAAGACGCTCAAAGATAAAAGGTGATCAAAGGCATCAAATACACTCAAAGGCATCAAGTATACCCAAAGGCATCAAATGCACTCATTGACGTCAAATATGATCAGCATCCTGCGTTGAAAAACACAAGGAAATTAGTTATTTGAATAATATCTGAATTTGTTAAGCTTTTTCATTTAGTCCAAAAAACCTTTCCACTATACAAGCTTAAGGGCACCATATGATCCAGAAAGACCCAGAACCCCATCAGTTCTTAATTAATTTTATTAATTCATTAATTGCTGTCCTGGGAAGAAAACATGCATGATGCAGGACGATTGGTTCCCTTCATCCCTGCCTTCGCGATCTGCTCTCAGCATTACCTGGCTCTTCCCCCGACAGCTCCTGATCTCCTCTTGGTGGCGCAGTTTACCCCTCCCCGCCTGACAACTCCGTCCTCTTCTCCTCATAGTCTCAGTCCTAGACCAGCACTGCATCCCCTCCCAAAATTCTTGGGCCTACACCAGCACCCCCAGCCTTGGACCTACACTAACCACCATGGTCTCAACCTACACCAACATTCTCCCACCACCACCCTCACCTCAGTCTTGGGCCGACACCACCACCCCCCCCACCAACACCTCCAGTCTCGCCCTACACCACACCCCTCCCCTTCTCTCTCCACCCCCAGTCTCAGGCCTGCACCCATTGCCAAACCTCGGGACCTCTTGCCAAACCTTGCAGCCCGCCTTCACTGCCACCAAACCTTGGGGCCTCTTCCCCTGATGATTGTCTCCCTCCCTTGATGACTCTCTTGCCCCCATCTGACTTCCAAACACTCACCCCTTTCCTGTCACCATTGTTGGTCCACAGCTGCTGGAAAGCCACAGCGGAGGTCTTCCACTATCACTTCTGGTTCTGGCTGGGCCTGCGACTTGAGCCCTCCAGGTGGGTTGGGGAGGTGAGGGAAGGGGGAGGAAGTGGTGGGGGGAAAAGAGGGGATAAAGGGGGGGAAGAAAGAGGTAGAGGAGTGGCGGAGTGGGGGAAGGGAGAGGAGAGAAGAGAGAGGATGGAGGGGGGGAAGAGGGTGGAGGAGAGAAAGGGGGAGGGGAAAGAGCGATGGAGGAGAGAGAGGGGAGGAAATGGGGCAGAGGGGGAGGAGAGAGGGCAGGAGAGGGAGGAGGTGGGTGAAGAGGGAGGGGGGAGATGGGGGAGATGGGGGAAGCTGCAATCTGGGGGCGATGGGAGAAAATTGCTCCGGAGAAATAAGTGGGGGAGACAACTGCTGCAACCCAGGGGTCGGGGTGGTGGGGGAGAGTAGCGACGGGCAGGGATGTGCTGCACTAGTTATAGGTTATGAAGAAAAACATAAAACTAGTTTGTCAAAACATATATGTTGAAACAGAGTCTGCCTTTTCTAAAGTTAGCTCAGCATTGGGATGTTTGAAGCTATATGGGGAACAAACTCCGATCAGTTTTGGTGTCAGAATGCTTAAAGTAAGAGATTTTACTAATCGCAAATGTTTAAGCCTGCCATTTGATGGCAATGAATGTAAGTGATGCTGGTTGATTGCTACTTGCAATGTCAAATAATAGCTAAATGATTGCTTCTGAGCACAACTGATGTCAAATAAGTGCAAATGAATACAACTGAAGATAAATGCTGTCAAAATTTTCTGGTGCTGATGTTCCCATGTATCTGCAGCCCTTGTCCTTCTAGGTGGTAGAGATCGTGGGTTTGGAAGGTGCTGCTGATGGCACTTGGTGAGTTGCTGCAGTGCATCTTGTAGATGGTGAACACTGTTGCTGCTGTGTGTTGGTGCTGGAGGGAATGAATATTGAAGGTGGTGGGGTGCCAATCAAATGTCTGCTTTGTCCTGGGTGGCACTGAGCTTCTTGAGTGCTGTGGGGGCTGCACTAATCCAGGCAAGTGGAGAGTATTCCATCACACTCCTGATTGTGCCTTGTAGATGGTGGACAGGCTTTGGGGAGGCAGGAGGTGAGTTACTCACCACAGGATTCCTAGCCTCTGACCTGCTCTTGTAACCACAGTATTTATATGGCTAGTCCAGTTCAGTTTCTGGTCGATGGTAACCCCCAAGATGTTGATAGCTCTGTTGATAGGAATGCCAGTGTGGAGTAACTAATAACTGAAATTTCAACTGAAAACAAGGCACAACCATGTATAAAGACTTGGGGAGGGCAGAGCATTAGGGGCAGTTCCAGGATTCAGCCTGGGAAGGACAGTCTAACATGGGCCAATTCAGAGAGATTTGGCATGGCCTCTCGATCATTCCCCTGATGTCCTGATTTCAACAACAAAGATAACTGGCATTTGTATGGCACCCTTAATGTACTAAAACACCCCAAGTCACTTCACAGGAGAGTTATCAAACAAGGTTTTACACTGAACTACATAAGAAAATATTAGGACAGTGACCAAATGCTTGGCAAAGAGGTAGGTTTTAAGGAATGTCTTAAAGGAGCAGAGAAGTGTTGAATGGTTTAGAAAGGTATTTCCGTAGGCCCCCAGACAGCTGAAGGCATGGCCACCAATGTTGGAATGATGTAACTTGGGGATGTTCAAGAGGTCAAACGGGAGTGCTGAGTTCCTGGAGGATTTTAATGGAACTAAAATTCTGAAGGGAGGTACAATAGACTGCTGACTCACTGTTACTCATTTTATACTATTGAACAAAGTCAAGAGCTATCCTGGTGTGTTTAAACAGTCAAGTTCAAAGACATCAGCTCTGTGACACTGCCATCTGTTGGGATTCATAGACGATTACTCAGATTTCATAGCCACTTGTCAAATGGCATTTTCATTATAAAATGTCAGACTGTCAGATAGCCTAAGTATAGGTTGGAGGAGACTTGTGTAGAGTATAAAGACCAGCACAGACCAGTTAGCCTGAATGGCCTACTTCTGCACTGTAAATTCTGTGTAAAGGAATAATGTGGGCCACTGCCACCAACTCAGGACCTACCTGCTTGCTGACTGGCTCATTCTGCAAGGTACTGATATGGCACTGATACAGTACTGCTCCAGAGCCTGGGAGCGACAGCGGGGGGAGGGGGTGTCTGTTCACTAGCAGCATGATAACGCGTCCTGTCCTCTGAATGCCCCTTGCACACCTGGAGTTAAAAATTTTCCCCAGTTTCTGCCTTTGCTTTGTCTGAGAGGTTACTAAAGCGTTATATGAGCATTAATTTTTATTTATTCCATTCTGCCCAACACCACTCCTCAATAAGTGCTAAGATAGATACAGAGAAGGGAGGCTACACTTGGATAGCTTGGTATAAAGAAAAATGTCTTTTTCTTTCCACAATGGCCCATTGTGGGGAAGAATTCATGGGAACTGGAGTAGGCCATTCAGTCTGCCATTTAATCAGATCATGGCTGATCTGTACCTTAACTTCATTTACCTGCCTATGGGTAGTAGCACATTGTTTTATGTGATGTGCCTGAATGCAAATTGTGTTCATTTGCTTGCAACTGAACAAAAACAGGCTTGTGAAACTTTTTCTATTCTTCCTGTTTCATTTTGAATTGCAACTTCAAAGCAGAACATTGGGCTGCCTCCCACAGGATTTCTTTCCATTGCAGCTAGTTATTTATTTTTGAACATTATGTTTGCTTGAAGCAGAGTAAGTGCAGCAGAATGTTTAATCTACTCTTAGAGGCCTGCATTGTAAGCTTGACTAACTGGCATTTATATCTAATCCAGTTTCAGTTGCTGGAGACGCCAACAATCTGGGTAATAGAGGTTTCAGTGCACGAGAAACAGTTCACATCATTCTACTTACACGGTGTGCGTGCGTGTGTGTAGGGTGGGGAATCAGAAACTTGGACGAGTGTGCTGGATCCTGTGCTGTGCCTGGTCACCATTGTGTTTTCAGTGAACCATACAGTACAGAAGGGGTTATTCAGCCCATTGTACCTCTGCTAGCTCTTTGAAAGAGTTATCCAATTAGTCCAATTGCCCTCTTCTTTCCTGATATCCTAGAAAATCTTTCTTTATCGCGTATATATCCAATTTGTTTTGAAAGTTACTCTTGATTCTGCTCCCATTAACCTCTCAGACATTCTCAGCAAAAAAATATTCTCCCCATCTCCCCTCTGGTTCTTTTGTCATTAACCTTAACTTTGTGTCCTCTGGTTACCAAACCTCCTGCCAGTGAAAATGATTTCTCCTTACTTACTGTCTCAAAACCCTTCATGATTTTGAACACCTCTATTATATCTGTCCTTTACCTTCCCGGCTCTGGAGAACAAGACCTAGCTTCTCCAGTCTCTCCACATTAACTGAAGTCCCTTGTTCCTGGTACCATTCTGGTAAATCTCTTCTGCACCCTCTCCAAAGCCTTGATGTCTTTCCTAAATGGTGGTAGCAAGAAATGGACCTATTACTCCAGAATCCTGAACGGCACTGATTCTTTCTGAGATAAGGTTCCACTGATGTCAAAAGCCTTCAGTTCATTGGTCAAACGGCCCTTCATTATGTGTGAGCCCACACAGAGTGCGTTAATGAGCTATTCAAATGGGGAGACCATCACAAGCTTGATCCTGTCCTCATCCCAATTTCCACATACACACCTACGTTTCCAGTGAAGGTTACTGGATAGGGATTAGGCACAAGATTCCTGCCCAATTTCTTCCTCCCTTTGTGCTCTCTGGCCTTATGAATGAAGAATGGGGTGTGGTATTGAAAGTAACCCACCTAATCCAGAGACAGCAACTTTGGGAAGACAAGGAAGAGTTTGAAGTTAAGGGAAAGTTGGAAGTGCGCTCTTTTTATTTGGGTAGAGACTTGGATGGAATTTATTGCTTTTCCAGTCAAACTCATTCCACACTACTGAAGGAGACCAATTTATTCCTATCCATTTATTTCCTAAGTGTTATTTAGAGATGTGATCCCACTAAAAGTGCTAGTGTAGAGATATTCCATTCATTGGGCGAGCCCTTCATGGTAGAAAGGTCATAAATTCAACCTGAAGTTCCCAGGTTGATGCTGTTGAGCAAGTTTTGTGTCTAGAGGGTGGTGGAGGGGAAGGGGTGTGTGGGGGAGGAAAGGAAAAACCAGATGGTACTGTCCTATTTGGTTGGTACAGCATGTTCCTGAGCAGGGGCTATTGGCAGATGCCTGACAACAGCTTCGACACCATTAGAAGGAGAGGTGAATTGGTTGGAAGCTGAGCTAAAAACGTTATGGGAGTAAATTATACAAAGTATTTTAAGTCACTTGGAAAAATCTGAGTCTGTGACAGGTACAAACTCCACGGAGTAACAGAAAAGAGAATTGTGGAATCTGTTGTCCTCTCGTCTTGAGAATTTTTATTAGATTGCATTAATATATGATTTCGAAGAGCCGTGAATTTTACCATCGACACATTCATCAGAAAATTGCAAATTAAATATTTTAAATCACATTTGTCACTGCAGGCTTCAATGAAAATGTCAAGTGGCATAAAGTGCAGTCTTACTCTAATTGTGTTCTTCTACCTAGACAGTGCAAATTGCTGCTGGCGAACATCCAGTGTAACATCACAAAACACTGGGAATTACACCTCAAATGTAAACGAGCTCATGAGTGACAGGAGTCCGATCCTGTCATTCATGAGCCCATTGATGGGAAACACTGTGGCCTCATTCAGTGAGGAAAGATTAGTGATGCTAATTTCCTGCAGGCACCTCTTAAACAATGTTTGTGTCATCAGATCTGAGTTATACTGCTGACTCCACTTTACTCTCTGACCAGGTAAAGTTGGCACACACAAAATGCTGCAAAGTTTTGGTTACAATTTTAAGTCAGAGAGGAGCTGACAGGAACAGTTTTAATTTGTCAGGGATAAGCACTTCAAAAATGGCCAACTTAGCCTAAGCA
Organism: Carcharodon carcharias; assembly: GCF_017639515.1. Classification (NCBI taxonomy): domain Eukaryota; kingdom Metazoa; phylum Chordata; class Chondrichthyes; order Lamniformes; family Lamnidae; genus Carcharodon; species Carcharodon carcharias. The sequence continues at coordinate 102,453,298 of NC_054481.1, read as the reverse complement.
TTGACTTACAGTTGACCTGATAGTGGTCTATCAAACATTAAACGGTCAAACAGTGTTCCTGTTCATAAATGATTCCAGTATAATAAAGTGGGAAGATCCAGGGACAGGAGTACACATTGTGTAAGAAAGGAATGGATTGGATGTTGGTGGGTCTTCATTACCTAGGGAGTAATGAGCATCTAGAATGTGCAGCTGGCTGCTGTGGAGGGTGCTAACTCGCTGTGTGTCTTCAAGAGGGAGCTGGACTGGCTCCTGACTGGAGCAGAGATCACATCATATAGAAGATAGTCGCTCATGGGATCTCTTGGACTGGTTTTGGTCATGAGAGGGGATCAAAAAGGAGATTTACAGGGTAAGTTCCCCTTGTTGGTTTTGGGTGTTTTTTTGTGATATTTTCCTTCTCCTGGGTAATTGCATGGCTGTGGAGGTGGATAGTTATGAGGGGTGGGGGAAGGGCAGGGAGGACTGGGATGTTTAGCCATGAGTGTCTAGCCATTGTAGGGTAGATTTAATGAACCAGCCAGCCTATACCTGCCACCATTTTGTATGTTTGCAAAGTTCACTTAACACAGGTTGCACCACATGTCCAGCGTAGCTGAAATGGTTTAAAACCTTTGAGTGTCAGACTGCCCAACTTTATTCTTGAGTTATAATACATGGCTTATACCAGTATAAAACCAAAACCACCTCACATCAATGCACATTGTGTGGTATCATTGGCCTGAAAACTTCCAGTGTATTGTGAGGCTTACTAAAATAACAAGCTGAGTATGAAACTAGATGATTGAATGCATATATATTATTAAATATAATTGAGAATATGTGCTAATAAGACCTAGTGGTAATTTTAACAACATATATCACATTGTCAGGCTGTCCAATTTGGAATTTGGTGTCCGTTTGACACTGGTATTGGCATCGATTGCCATGTTAGAATCAAAGAGAGGGTAAAGCAGGCAGGGAAATGACACCCTGGTTTGAGTTTGGGTGTTTGCCTTCCTGGCGATGAAGGTTAATTGAAAATCTAATGGGGTAATTTTTAAGGTTCTGTCAGCAGTTAGGATCGAAGATGCACAGAAGTCAGGATCAGTTTGTCCAAGAAAGCATTCCCAAGATAGCAGATTAGCTTTCCTTGGACTGTGATACAAAGACTTACAAAAGACTAATCCCCTCTATATGTATATTGACACACATAGATGTAAGGTGACTCTCCCACTACATCCTTTTCATTTCCCAGTCAAAAAACAGAGTCTACGAAGTAAGTATAGGATATGACCCATCTGTCACTGCTGCTCCCCAGAGTGGGAGATTTGATTTAAAATTCTTCTGCCAATGTTCACAGGTAGAAAGCAGGGCACTGTGAGCAGGAGAGGTGTGATTCTGAACATTCTTCGAAGCTCCCTGAAAGTTTCCATCCAAAATGGTGGAACAGTTGTGGGTGATGCGCATGCAGACTCTTGATATTGCTGTCCCAGCATGGAAGAAAACTGAAACATTATGCCCAGGTTCATACTCCTGGTTGGAGAAGCTGAGCACTGGGAACACAATCTAAAATTACCTCCATACGGTAAAACATTGTATGTAGGATTTAGATCCTGAAGCATTAGCTTGAATACAGGTGGTAGCCTCTAAAACATTGTTTAAAACTTCTCTCTTTTAGTTAAAACCATAGAACTATAGAACACTACAGCACAGAAAACAGGTCATTCGGCCCTTCTAGTCTGTGCCGAAATATTATTCCGCTAGTCCCATTGACCTGCACCTAGTCCATAACGCTCCACACCTCTCCCATCCATGTATCTATCTAATTTATTCTTAAAACTTAAGAGTGAGCCCGCATTTACCATGTCAGATGGTAGCTCATTCCACACTCTCACCACTCTCTGAGTGAAGAAGTTCCCCCTAATGTTCCCCCTAAACCTTTCCCCTTTCACCCTAAAGCCATGTCCTCTCTTGTTTATTTCTCCTAATCTAAGTGGAAAGAGCCTACATGAGTTCTTTGCCTGAAGGTAGATCCTTGGTGATTATTCGCTGAACCATAGCAAAGTGCCATGATTTTTACTACGGATGGGGTAAGGAGGCAGGCTCCAAATCTACCCAATCGGCTGGAATGGGAAAATCAAGCCCTGTGCTGTTGGCATTTAGCTGATTCACACACTAGCCATCTAGCCAATTGAGCTAACCAGCCCCCCTTATAATAATAAAGCCAGGCAATAACATTTTGACATAACTTAACATGAAGGTTGAAGGGTACTTTATAAGCTTTTTAAAATCATTTAAACTGTGTTTTTCTCCCTGTCCCTTTCTCTCTTATACATTTGCACAGATCTCATTCAGCCATGGAGCTGGCCTGTATTTAGACAAAAGGGGCATGTTTGTTCTATGGCAAGATGACCTTTGTCACTTGGTTCACCTTCTCCCCATTGAGGAGTTAGCAGTGGGCATCATATGAAGCAGCCTGGTGAATTACTGCAATAAAAAATCTTCAACCTACTCTGTCTTCTGGAAACATTGATCCTTCTTTGAGATAGGCTGCCATGGATATGGGCTTGCATCTCTGACATCACACCTACCCCTAGGGGGAGGTGGTGGTGGTGTAGCGGTATTGTCACTGGGTGGGTTTGAATCTATCTCTGGATTACCAGTCCAGAGACCCAGGATAATGCTCTGGGGACCTGGGTTCAAATCCCACCATGGCAGATGGTGGAGTTTGAATTCAGTAAAAATCTGGAATTAAAAGTCTAAAGATGACCATTGTCAATTGTTGTAAAAACTCATCTGGTTCATTAATGTCCTTTAGGGAAGGAAATCTGCTGGCCTACATGTGACTCCAGATTGCCAATAATGGGGTTGACTCTTAAATGCCATCTCTAGGACAATTAGGGATGGCCAATAAATGCTGGCCTAGCCAGTGATGCCCCCATCCTGTCAAATGAATAGAAAAAAACATGGCTGTCTAAGCATGGAAAGTCAGCAGCCAAGGGCTCTTTGACCAGAAGAGGCATCACAGCTGAGCCAGATTTCATTCAGTGTTCACTCGTGATTACTGCTGAAAGGATTGGACATGCTAGTCCCACTGAAGCTGGCAACCCTACGGAGGATCAACCTTCCTTGAACACATCGCTTAGCTATTCATTCCTTTCGCCCACTGAGCTATATGTGATGCCCAGCATTGTAAACATTGACTGTTCACCTAGATTTCTTCATAAGATTGTGCTCAATCCTAGGGATGGTTGGGATAGATTAGGGACATATTCACTTTGTTAAAACTAGTCACCCTATTAGTGAATTACTGAGGGGCTTTGAGAGGCAGTGCAGAGAGATCCACAACTAGAATAGTTTCATCTAAATGGCTGATAGAGACTTTCCTAGAGGCAAACATCCCTTGAATAGGAGGAGAGAAAGAGAATCAGACATTATGTTATGAGTACACCAACATCAAAGAATATCAAACAGTTTTAGAAACTATTTTCATCTGAAGTGAGGATTTTCAATAGAAATTTTAAACACCAGGCCCCCTGAGGTGTTTACACTTGAGTCTGTAATGAGTCTCTTTCTGGCAGCGTAAGTACAAAGGGAAAGAGGATTCCCTTCGCTCCAGGAAGGGTAGTGCCATCTTCTGCTCTAAAATAAGGCGATACTTCATGAGCTACAAATTGCATCAGGAATTGCTTATTTATGCAATAAATAGTGTTATTCATGACAACACATTGAAATGGTGCCAGCTTGCAGAGCCTTTTGGTGGCACATTCTTCACCAATTTTGGTGATGATGTGATACCGGTACACACTGACATCATAGTGCTGGTTAATCTCAAATCTGTAGATAAAGTTTTTAACTGCTGCTATATCGGTGGTCTTGTCCTTCCTGTTCATCATGGTGCAAACATTCCATGTATCCTCCCTGGCGTTGTACTTGAGAAGCTGATAGTAGAAGGTGCCCCTGGTCAAGTAAATCTCCCCATTGCACACAGTAGCTTTGTGCGTTATAGTAAAGGTTCCTTGTGGTAGGGGTGCAGCGAAGACCCACTTGTCTGTTCTAGGATCATATCTCTCTACCGTGGAAAGACACTCTCCTCCAATTGCATAGAGATACCCATCCAAAGCTACAAGCTTACAGTTGGGCCTGGCTTGATTGAGTGGACTTATCTCACTCCAAATGTTAGTAACTGGATTGTAGCAGAATACTTTATTGGAAATTTTGATTTCTTTGCCAGAGCCCTGACAACCAGCCACAACAAAAAGGTAATTAAACATGGTGCACAATGCACAATCTTTGGAGATTGATTCAACTGCCATGTTGACTAATGGATACCAAGAATCATTCTCTTCCTTGTAATAATAAAGCTTGTGATTGGTTTGAGAAGGTTTCTGTGGCCTGGCAGTGGATTGGCCCTCTGTGTTGGGTTGAACTGTGGTCCTAGCCCAGACATTCTCTTGAACATCCACATCAGCTACCATCAAGTATGTTCTACCATACATCCTTCTCGTCAGGATCAGTTCTCTCTCATCTGCTTTAAGTTGACCATAAATGTTCGGCTTCTTCAATACCTGTAAGTAATTATCACTCATGACTTGATAAGCAGCATCTTGCAGATCCTTTAAATCGTGTTTCTTTGCAACACATAGAATCTCATAACAATTCCCCAAATCTAAGCGGCACTTCATGATTTCAACAGTTGATTGATTGTTCAAAGGGATCTGAATAAAATTGGCTCTGGCAACAACTTCCACTGGGGTTTCCTTGCTGAGGTCTGGTTGTGACAAATACAATGAATCTACCAGAGAGCCCAAAGAACTGGAGCTAAGGTCATCAACAGAAGGAGCTCTAGAGTTCAGTTCACTAGAGTGACCTCCCCGTGAGCACTCCCTGGTTTCTGAGTGGAAGTCAGTTAAAAATGCTGGGGTGTCTGCAATTGCTGAAATACTGTATTTTCTGAGGACTGTTCTTTCCTCCATTATAGTTTTGATGGCAGACTTGGTTGAACAAGAAGGTGCCTCAGAAGAAATGTTGGAAGTCTTTGGATAGTCAGGAGGACTTGAGTCAGACTCAGGGGAGTCAACTAATTTTGTTTTGACAGTCATGCTCTGAGAGGGCACTATATTGCACGGATGTGAATCCAAGGAACAATAGATGTTTGGCTGGTCTCTCGCCTGGTACTGGAAAGCTGGGATTTTGAGGTTATCGACATCAAGAGAAGCTGGATCTTTTGTAATTTGAGTAATAGAACAAGTGTTACTTCTGTTCCTATATTCTTTCCCTTCAGATGCCATTTCTGAAGTTGAAATGATCTTGTGATCAGATAGATTCACTTCCACACATAACTGTAAAACATTAAGCCCACCTTCAGATCCATTGCCAGCTTTGGCCTTTTCTTGTTTGACTTGATATGTAGATTGAACAGATGGAGTACTAGATCTTGGAATTTTGATTTCAGGGTATATGTTATAGGCACTGGAGACATTCTCATATTCTCCAGGACTTCCTGCTGTGTACTGCCTGTTGATAAGACCCTTGAGCATCTCATTTTCTGTGAGTTCAGTTGGCTGATTTTCCACAGGTTTATCCTGAATGCATTTAATTGCATCAGAAGCAGGTGAAATGAGATGATCTTGGGGAGTCTCAATAAAATTTGCAGACGGACTTATTTTGCATGTGCCGTCGCCAGCACTCGGAACATCAAAGGAACAATTATTCTGATCTAGCTGAGATTCCCTGTTGTCACAAACATCTAATTCTTGCTCAAAATGTGTTTGAGAATTGGTGTTGTTTGAGCAACCCTGCTTTGCGACTATTCTAATGTTTTCACTGTTTTTTCTGTCAGCCCTTGCTGACTCAGAGCTTTTATTGTTGAGATTCGGCTTATCACGTTCCTCAGCTTGAAAGTTTTTCACAACACACTCACCATTAATTGAAGCTGTCGCGGTGTTTAGAGCAGGAGCTTTACATTGACGCTCTGTCACCCCTTTCATGGCCAGGCGGTTTCTCACTGGCTTGGATAAACCGAGTCGTGTGACCTTTGTCTTTTTCCAGTTGTTTTTGGCTATCCCCCTTCCGTTGTTCAGCTCATCTGTGGCCTGGAGATTCTCTGTTTCCTTGTCACGAACATTAGCTGTCTTATCCACTGACCGGGTTTTCAAGTCAGGTTTCTTGGAACACTGGTTTACATTAATGTGCCTCGTTTGGTTACCGATACTTCCCTCCTCACTCACTCTTTGCAAACTCAACAAAGGCTGGATATCTTGCTCTGGATCTTTGTTGTTCTTTTCCCCGGACTCTGATAACTCTTGACTGCCTGGATTTTCCAGAACTCGACTTCGGGCATTGACAGCTCTCAGTTTATAGTACCTGTATATTAAAGTCAGGGTGACCACCAAAGCAGCCGACACAATAACTTTCCCCGCAAACTCCATTGTGAGCTGTAATGTGCCAAGACTCAGTAAACTACTTAATCATTGATGCCTGCTGCAAACCTACTCTTTCACAAATAGGTCGGCTATCAAATGTCAGTCTGCCACAAACCAGCTCACCTTATGCGCGTGTTACTGGGCAGCTGACTTTCACCTGTTTTAGGCAACAGGAGAAATCTGACACTGTATGCCTGGCCCCCGTCTCCACTCTGCTAAATTAATGTGACAAGGAGGAGTTTTGTTGATTAGTAACTTGTAGGAACAATTCTCGGAACTCTGAGTTCGTGCTGCTTGGTAACCGTGTCAAAATGAAAGGCTCCAATGAAAATATGTTGGCTGTAATAAAATGGGGAGGGAGGGTGTTAAGAAAGCACTGTTGATCTACTGTGGAAGCAATGAGAGAGATCCAGCTGATGCACATAATGTAAGATCTTTATTTAGATATGTTTGTCAATAGGAAACCTGAGATACCAATATACCTGTGAGATGAGAAAAAAGTAATTTGTTTCACCTCAGCAGATATTTACCCTTCACGCACTTCTTGCTTATCTGTACGGAGTAGGGAATAGGTCGCTCAGTGTGCAACAATTGATTTGCTGACTGTTCGGCATGGCAACAATTATTTGAGTATAAATGTAGGAAAATACTACTTATTCAGAAGGGTAAGAGTTAAGCAACACAAAAACAGGAACAGGCCATTCAGTCCCTTGTACCTGTTCCACCATTTAATTAGAGTATGGCTGATCGATACCTCAACATTATTTACTCACCTTAAGTCCATATTCCTTGATACCTGTACTCACAAAAATATATCTATCTCAGTTTTGAAAACACCCATTGTCACAGAATTCATGGCCTTTTGGGGCAGAGGATTCCAGATTTCTACTACTTGTGTAAAAAAGTGTTTCCTGATTTTCTTCTTAAATGACCGAGCTTCAGCCTTAATTTAATCCCCTAGACCTTGAGATAATTCTGGTGAATCTGCACTGTACCTCCTCTAAGGTCAGCACAGCCTTTCTGAGGTGCGATGCCTCTGTATTCCAGATGGGCATTGTAAAACCTAAACATCACTTCTTCCGCTTTATGTTCCAACCCATTGAGATAAAGGCAAACATTCCAATGGCCTTTTTGACGATTGTTTGTACCTTTTTAATTACCTTTTGTATATTGTTACTCAATGTGCCAGTTTATAGAGTTTCTGTTTATTCTGCAAAGGAAGGGTTACATTCTTGCAACTCTACAGGGTTTTGCTTATTCAGCTAGGTAAAGATTACTCATTCACTGTGTAACCGTACAGAGATATTCTTTGTTCAGCAGGGTAAAGGTAATGTCATGATTGTTCTATCTGAGCCGGATCCTTTCCCTACTTAGTAGGAAAGTGGTTACACACTAATCTTTGGTGCAAATTTGATTATTTGCTGGCTATTAACAGTACATATAACTGCAAGAAAAAGATCAGGACTCCCCTTTATTTTTACACTTGATTGGTGTATTGAAAAGTTTTTGCAAGACTGTGAATCTGTCTATTCAACACAACTCATGGATTCTGTGCAATGACACCTGCTGCCTCTACTGGCCTATGTGAGTCAGAAGGTCGAACCCAAATGTGTGAGGGAATAATTTTCCGCATGGTTGAACATGGTCCCGCATGGTCCCACCTGATGGAATAAAGCACCTCCCATCTTTTTAAATTCATGGGATGTGGGCATCAATGGCAGACATTTCAACCTGGTCATTACAGACAGTGCAATGGTATTTAAATTATCTACATAGATCATGTTATGCTCTGAGGTGCTTCAATACAATTGTGATACATGTAGTATTCACTGCATACATTCAATGTGAGTCATACAGCCCAAGGGGTTTATACAATTCCCAGCCCCTCAGTGCACAATGGCAGAAAGGTCTTAGACAGTGACCTTTCCCCATTGCGCCTTTGCAGCAGCTGCCCCAAGCTTTAGTGCGTCCCTCAGCACATGGTCCTGGACAGTGGAATGTGAGTTTCTTGGGGAGCCACACGGCAGAAAGCAATGGCAAACCACTGCAGTAGTTTGCCAAGCATAAACATGGATAAAGTCCTTGGACACCAATGTCCCTTTTAGGGTATGGTACCTGAAGGAAGAGGAAGATCCAAAGGGAAAAAAATAATGTCCTGGCCAACATTATTCTCTCAAACAAGCAATGTGAGCAAAAAAAAAATGACATTTATCTTATTTACTGTTTGTGAGATCTTTGCTGAATGAAAAATTTGCCTTTGTCGCAATAGTCACTGCACTGTAAAAACAACACTGTCAATATTTTGGGATGTCCTGAGGAGGTGATAATGTGCTTCATAAATGCAAGCTGTTTCATCGTTTACCATCCAGCAGTTACTGCTGAAGATCCTCTGGCTGGTTTCAATGATAATTCTCCCATCATAGAATAGCTTTAGGAAATAAGCAGAGTGATGAACAAAGCCTGAGCAACACAAGACTGCAAATGAATAAAATTATAAATCTGCCTCATTTAAAAATTGAACAGAAGAACTGAATTTATTTAATAAGGCCACAGTTCTTGAACTGAGAAAGAAATTAACCGAGACTGGAAATTAACTGTGGCTGAAACTGAAAATTGAAACAAATTGATAACAGTGAATTAAAGGAAAAATACCAGATTAAAACTGATCAGACTGAAAGCGCAAGGTTCATACTTAAAGAATGTAATTAACTTTATGTGGGAAAAGTGTTTCAGTTGACTGAAATCATACTTCATTCAAGATAGCTTTATTCTCTTTTAATTTACTATATTCTGATGCAATCTATTGCAATTGACTCCAATATTAAAAGCACACACCTTAACCACTTGCACTGTGATCAGACAGCAGCTTTAAGAGGTAGACTTGGATTGAAAGGGTTCAGGCACATATCAGAGAGTGATAACTTGCTTCTCACATGCTCTGGCTGTCCCAAAGTCCTGGATTATTTATGAGGATCGCATGCCTGATGGCGGTTAAAATGGCACCCAGTACAAATGCATCAGGAACACAGCAGCCGCTGCTGAACTTGTTTCCTTATCTCATAAATTCATTCATCAGGACTTTCTTTCCCTAATTGATTGGCCATTACCGGAATTCCTGCTCGCCGCACATCTGATGCGTTTCAAATGACTCGCATTAAATGGGTTATGATTTTTAAAAACTATTTTTTCACATGATGTGGGCTTCACTGGCTAGATCAACATTTCTTGCCCATCCCTAGTTGCCTTTGAGAAGGTGGTGGTGAGCTGCCCTTTTGAACCGCTGCAGCCCATGTGGTGTTAGGGTAGGAGTTCCAGGATTTTGACCCAGTGACAGTGAAGGAACGGCGATATATTTCCAAGTCAGGATGGTGTGTGGCTTGGAAGGGAAATTGCAGGTGATGGTGTTCCCATGCATCTGCTGCCCTTGTTCCTCGGTGGTAGAGGTCATGGCTTTGGAAGGAGCCTTAGTGAGTTACTGCCATGCATTTTTTAGATGATGCTCACTGCTGTTACTATGCATTGGTGGTGCAGGGAGCGAATGTTTAGGAGCATGGAAGTAGGCCATATGACCTGTTGAGCCTGCTCCACCATTGAAACAATGTGCTATTTTTCCCCATTGTCCCCACATCCTGTGATGTCATTTGTATCCAAAAATCTATGGATTTATGTCTTAAACATGCCCAGTGATTGAGCTTCCACAGCCCTCTGGTGTAGAGAATTCCAGGGATTCACCACCCTTTGAGTGAAGAAATTCCTCCTCATCTCAGTCTTAAATGGCCTGCTCCTTATTCTGAGACTGTGTTCCCTGGTTCTAGACCCACCAGCCAGGGGAAACATCTTATCCACATCTACCATGTCACACCATGTAAGAAGTTTCAATGAGGTCACCTCTCATTCTTCTAAACTCCAGAGAATTCAGGCCCATTTCCCTCATTCTCTCCTCATAAGACAATCAGAGTGCTCAGAGTGTGAAGCCGGGGGTTTGGTGAGTGAGGGGTTCATTGAAGAGGGGAACTGTAAATTAATTAAGAATTTAACACAATAAAGATGGCTGGCAATGTGTCATGGCTGCAGCATGTGGGAGCTCCTGAAGCCACTGCAATCCATGGCAACCACATATGTATTAAGTGTCTGCAGCTTGAGGAGCTTTGGCTCAGAGTTACTGATCTGGAGGCCGAGCTGCAGACATTGTGACATATTAGGGACAGGGAAAGTTACCAAGACACTTTTTTCCAGAAGGCAGTCTCAGTCCTTAGTTTAGCATTGTCTGGTTTGGTCAGTGACCAGGGAGAGGAGGTTGTGACTGCAAGTCATGCAGATAAAGGGATCAAGAAGATGGGAGTGGAAGAGCTTCAGCCCTTGAAATTGAGTAACAAGCTTGAGGTTCTTGCAGCTTGTATGGACAAGAGCGAGGACTATAGTGTGGATGAGCAGACTGACCATACGCCATGGTACCGGAAGCCATTCAAGCGGGGGGAGCTAAAAGGAATGTAGTGGTAGTTGGAGGGCACTATAGTCAGGGGGATAGACACTGTTCTTTGCAGCCAAGAGTGAGAATCCAGAGGGCTGTGTTGCTTGCCCAGTGCCAAGGTTCAGGATATTTGCTCGGGGCTGGAGAGGAACTTGCAGTGGGAGGGGGAGGATCCAGTTGTTGTGGTCCATGTAAGTACCAGTGACATAGATTAGAGGTTCTGCATAGGGAGTTAGGCACTAAATTAAAAAAAGCAGAACCTCAAGGGTAATAATATTTGGATTATTACCTGAGCCACATGCAAATTAGCATAGGACAAATGAGACTAGAGAGGTGAATGCGTGGCTCAAAGCCTGGTGTGGGAGAAGTGGGTCCTGGTTTGTGGGGTACTGGCACCAGTTCTGAGGAAGGCGGGGGCCTGTACCATTGGGAACAGTGTTCTAGTGAGTAGTATAACTAGGAAAGTAGAGAGGGCTTTAAATTAAGTAGTTGGGGGAAGGGATCATGTAGAGGAAAATTGAGTAAATTGAAGGGAAATGACAAAGCAATAGATCAATGTAGCAGTAAAGGGTATGATAATCAAAGTATGGCAGGAAAAGACAGTGATTGCAAACTTAAGAGTGTGCCAGTTGATAGGGCCAGTGTTTGCAAAAATAGTAAAAAAAAATGAATTAAGGGCCCTGCATCTGAATGCCTGCAGCATTCTCAATAAAACAGATGAATTGTCAGCTCAAGTAGAAATTCATAAGTATGACTTAATAGCCATTACAGAGACATGGCTACAAGAAAACCAAAGCTGGGATCTGAAAATCCAAGGGTACGTGACATTCAGGAAAGATAGGAAGCTGGGAAAAGGTGGTGGGGTAGCTTTGTTAAATAAAGTGGGTATTAGCACTGTAGTGAGAGCTGACATTAGTTCAAAAAATCAAGGCATGGGGCTGAATTTTGCCCTTGATGGGTGGGCGGGCCTGACCGACTTGGCGACAGGCAGCCAATTGCTGCCACCAAAATGGGCCCTGGCGCCATTTTACGTGGGCAAGCCAATTAAGGCCGGCCCAGTGTGATGCCCAGCGGGAAGCGCTATGCACTTCCTGTGCGGGCGGGGGAGGAATTCCCCAACTGCGAGACTGTGCTCTTTCATGCATGTGCACGAAAGAGTGCACATCTTCCTGAGGCTAAGTGCTGCCTCAGGGAGATCGCTGAAAGGCTGTGAAACATTAAAAATAGAAAAATAAAAAAATCATTAACATGTCCCCCTCATGTGAAAATGTCACATGAGATGGGACATGTTAATGAAGTCCACAAAAACTTTATTGAACTTTTTTAATTCCGATATCAAACCTCATCCCGCCGCTGGATGAGGTTTGATAAAAAATCATTTACCCGCCTGCCCTTTGGGCCCATGTGCCGAGTTGAAGTTTGCATGGGCCTCTCAAAATCCTCGTCGATTGGTGACTTAATGGCCCTAACAAGGCCTTTAGTTAATGGCGGGCGCGCGTCCGGTTGCATAGTGCGCCCGCCAACCGAAACATCGCGATGTTGCGCGCTGTCGTCGGGATGCTTGCACGTCAGCCAGAAGATTCAGCCCCATGGAATCAGTTTAGGTGGAACTAAGAAACATAAGGGGCAGAAAACATTGGTGGGAGTTGTATATAGGCCACCAAACAGCAGTGGTAATGTAAATCACAGTATAAATCAGGAAATTAGAGGTATGTGTAATAAGGGGAATACGGTCATCATGGGAAATTTTAATTTACGTATAGATTGAATAAACCTAATTTTACATTCTAATGTTCTAATCCCATCATCCCAGGGATTAATCTGATGAACTTCCATCGCACTCCCTCAACATAGGAATGTAGGTACAGGACTAGGCCATTCAGCCCATTGAGTCTGCTTGCCATTCAATATGATCATAGCTGATCATCCACTTCAATGTCTTTATTCCACACTATCTCCGTATCCCTTTATGCCATTGGTATTTAGAAATCTGTCAATCTCTGCTTTAAACATACCCAATGACTGAGCTTCCACAGCCCTCTGGGGTAGAGAATTCCAAAGATACACAACCCTCTGAGTAAAAAAATTCTCCTCATCTGGGTCCTAAGTGGCTTCCTCCTTATATTGAAATTGTGTCCCTTGGTTCTAGACTCCCCAACCAGGGGAAACATCTTACCTGCACCTACCCTGTCTATCTCTTTATGTGTTTTGTAGGTTGCAATGACAGCACCTCTCAGTTTTGAAACTCTGAGAATACTGGCCCAGTTTCCCCAATCTCCTCTTCATAGGACAGTCCTGGGATCCCGGAACAAGTCTAGTGAACTTTCATTGCAGTCCCTCTATGGCAATAATATCCTTCCAAAGGCAAGGGGACCAAAACTGCACCAGGTGATGTCTAGCAAGGTTCTATACAATTGAAGCAAGACTTTGTTACTCCTGTAGTCAAATCCTCTTGTGATAAAGGCTGACATATCATCAGCATTCCTAATTGCCTGCTGCACCTGCATGTTAGCTTTCAGTGTTTTATTGATGAGGACACCCAGGTCCCTTTGTACATCCACACTTTCTAATCTCTCATCATTAAGAAATACTCTGCACATCTGTTCCTCCTACCAAAGTGACAACTTCACATTTTTCTACATTATATTCCATCTGCTGTGTTCTTGCCCACTCACTAAGTCTGTTTAAATCCACTTGAAGCCGCTTTGCATCTTCCTCACCACACACATTCTCACCTAGCTTTGTGTCATCCGTGAACTTGGAAATATTACATTTGGTCTCCACATCCAAACCATTGATATATATTGTGAACATTTGGGATCCAAATACTGTTCCTTGTGGTACTCCACTAGTCATAGCCTGCCAACATGAGAATGACCCATTTATTCCTACCCTCTGTTTTCTGCCTGTTAACCAATCTTTAATCCATGCCAGTATATTGCCTCCTATCCCACATGCTTTAATTTTGCTAACCTAACTCCTGTGGGCTCTTTATTGAAAGCCTTCTGAAAATCCAAGTATACTACATCCACCAACTCCCATTTATCAATTCTGTTAGTAACATCTTCAAAAAACTCCAACAGGTTTGTCAAACATGATTTCCCTTTCATAAATCCATGTTGATTATGTCCAATCAGATCATTATTATTTAAGAGTTCATTTATCACATCCTTTATAACAGATTCCAGCATTTTCCTTACTATTGATGTAAGGCTAATAGGTCTGTAGTTCCCCATTTTCTCCCTCCCTTTGTAGATAGTAGAGTGATATTTGCTACCTTCTGATCTGCAGGAACTGTTCCAGAATGTATAGAATTTTGGAAGATGATCACCAATGCACACACTATCTCCATAGCTATCCCGTTCAACAATCTGGGATGTGGAATGTTAGGTCCCCGGGCTCCTAGTCAACCTTCAGTCCCATTAACTTCTCCAATACAGCCTGCTTACTAATACTAATTTCTTTCAGTTCCTTATGCTCTCTAGTCCCTTGGATCTCTAATTTTGGGAGATTTTTTGTATCTTCCTCAGTGAAGGCAGTCACAAAGTAATAATTTAGCTTCTCTGCCATTTCTCTATTCCCCATTATACATTCTTCTGGTTCTGCTTGTAATAGACTCACATTGTCTTAGTCAAACATTTCACGTACCTACAGAAGCTCTTACAATCTGTTTTTATGTTTTTTACTACTCTACATTTTTATTCTATTCTCTCTTTATCAGTTTCTTGGTTCCCCCCTTCTTGTATTCTAAAATGCTCCCAACCCTCAGGGGTATGACTATTCTTGGCAACTTAGGCCTTTTCTTTTAATCTTATACAATTCTTAACTTCTTTGGTTAGCAATGATTGACTGACTTTTCTTTTTGAGCTTTTGTGCCTTGAAGAAATGTATAATTGCTGTAAGCTATGTAATAATTCTTTAAAGACAATCCATTGCCTATGTATGATCATACCTTTTCATGTATTTTCCCAATCCACCTCAGCCAATTTGTCCCTCATACATTCATAATTTCCTTTATTCAAATTTAACACCCTGGCTTCAGATTGAACGACCTCACTTTCATACACAATGTAAAATTCTACCATATTATGGTCACTCAGCCCCAAAGGTTCTCTTACAAGATTATTAATCAGCTCTTTCTCATTTCACGTCACTAGATCTAAAATGGCCTGTTCTCCAGTCAGTTCTTCTACATACTGCTCTGGAAAACCATCCTTAGCTGTCTCCAGAAACCCGTCCTCCACATCATTAGTGTTCATTATTTTCACCCAGCCTCGGTGCAGATTGAAGTCACCCATGTTTACTGTGTTACCCATGTTACATGCTTCTCTCATCTCCTGATTAACACCATGCCCCACACTACGAGTACCGTTTGGTGGCCTATAAACAACTCCTACCAATGTTTGCTGCCTCTTGCTCTTTCTTAGCTTCACCCAAACAGATTCCACATTTTGTTCTTTCGATCTGAGATCCTCCCTTACTAATGTACTGATTCCATCCCTTATTATCAGCACAACATCACCTCCTTCTTCTTTGCCTATCCTTCCTAAATTTGAATATCCTTGAAGTTCTCAGTCTTGGTCACCCTGTAGCCATGTTTCCGTAATAGCAATTAGATCATACCCATTTACCTCTATTTGTGCCTTTTGACCATCTACCTTGTTGCGAATGCTGGGTGCATTCAGGTAGATTGCCCTTAACTTTGTCTTTTTAACATTATTCGGCATTCTAAACCTAGTTGATGCTCGCCTTTGTTTCACTTGTCTCTGATATCGCTTGCTACTTTTCTAGTCCCAGTTAGCAGCTTTACTTCCTTCCAATTTGAGCTACCCCCTCAGGTTCCATCCATCTGAGAAGCTAATTTAAACCCTCCCCAACAGAACTAGCAAATTGTCCTGTGAGGATATTAGTCCCAGAAGGGTGTAACCCTTTCCATTTTGTACAGATCCCACCTGTCCCAAAACTGGCCCCAATGCCTCAGAAATCTGATGCCCTCCTTCACCAATTCTCCAGCCATGTATTCAATCACTCAATCCTCCTATTCCTATGCTCACCAGCATGTGGCACTGAATGTAATCCTGAGACTACTGCTTTTGATCTCCTGCTTTTTTATTTCCATCCTAACTCCCTAAAATCTGCTTTCAGGATCTCATCCCTCTTTCTACCTATGTCATTGTGGACCATGACCTCTGGCTGTTCATCCTCCTCAAGAAGGATGTCCTGCTCCATTACGTCCTTGACCCTGGCACTAAGGAGGCCAATTACCATCTTGGAGTCACATTTACTGCCGCAGAAACGCCCATCTGATCCCCTGAGTATTGAATCCCCTATCACTATTGCCTTTGCAATTTTCTTCCTCTCTTCCTGTGCAGCTGAGCCAGCCATGGTGCCACAGACTTGGCTCTGGCTTCACTCCCCTGAGAAACAATTGCCCTCACCAGTATCCAAAATGGAAAACTGATTAGCAAGCCAGATTGATTGAGGAGATTCCTGTACTACCTGCCTGGTTCTCTTAAACTGCCTGAAGGTCACCCATTCCCTCCACTCCTAACCTCTAGTGTGACCACCTCCCTAAATGTGCTATCCGCATAGTTCTCAGACTCATGGACGCACCACAGTGACACCAGCCACTGCACAAGTCCTGAAACTCGGAGCTCAAGCTTCTGCAGCTGGTGACACTTCCTACAGGTGTGTTTGTCTATGACTCATGGTGCATCCATTACTTCCCACATACCACAGGATGTACATTCCGCTTGGCTGAACTGACCTGCCATGCTGTAACTTTAAAAACTCTTTATTACAATTAGAATAAGTAGAATAACTTACCAGTTATTCACCAATCAGCTTCTTCCCCTATACCAAAGTAAAATCCAATGACTGGAGGCTGAATAAGGTAGAAAAAGAAAGGAGCACCTCCCCATCTAACTCCCTCACTCACCAAACCCCCCATCTTGACACTCTGTGCCCTCAAAGCAGCACTCCTGTGCAGACCAAGCAGCACTGAGGACCCCCTGCTTTTATACTTTCTGAAAAACAACTGATTCAAGCTTCTGAAAGTCAGTTTAAGATAGCTGCCTAATTAACCAGCTGCAGCTGCTCTCAGAGAACGTGTCCACCCCTGTTTAAGGCTGGAATAAACTTAACTTCTCTTAACTTAGGGAGTAATTTTTAGTTGATTGTTAAATTATAGAAAAAAAAAACTAACCCTTAAAACTCCCTCCCTCACCGGACTCAGCAGCTCTCAGTGCAAGTCGCTATGGCAACACCCGGCCTGCAGGCCATAACCCGTCCCCTGAAGCCTCTTTATCCTGCCTGTAGACTCACTGTTCAAACTACAAGTAAGTTGGATGAAAGGTCTGCAAGGAACTGCTCCTGTAATCACCGGTGAGCCTATCAGCAGCAAATGTGGGAGGGAATCAGTCTGTGATTGGAGGAGCAGTGAGCAGTGTGAAGGTGAGTGGCTAGTCCTTTGTTTCCAGAGGATGTGCTCTCTCTCTCTCTCTCACCCTCCCGTGCAGGTGCTGCAGCCCCTGAAGGAGCACAAGGCCAAGGTGGCGGACAGGCCACGAGGAAAAGCAGGGTGGCATTTTTTTTTTTTAAAAGCTGAAACAAAATATCAAAACCTGAAATACATACTGACTGAGAACATGAAATGAAATCATGCTGCTTGCCAATGGTGCTGATTGGTTGATTGGTCCACAGGCCATCCCAAGCCAGGGAAACGAGCAAGGGCTTGGGAGACGGGTGGTAGGAAGGGTGGTGAGCAAGAAGCAACAAGCGTTCGGCAATTGGGCGGAGGTTGGGAAGGTTCGCAGCACAGGTGGATGTTGGGAAGGCCCGAGGAACGAGAAGCAGCGACATGGTCTGCGGAGCGGGTGGCCGTAGGGAGGCCTGCCAAATGGGAGGAGGGCCCAGCCGCCACCTCCTGATCGATTCCACCTGAGGTAAAGTGTCCAAACTTCCTGGGCCGGGGTGGGGAGTGAATCTGTCTGTGTGAGTCCGTCTGTGTGTCTGTGTGAATGAGTGAATCCGTGTGTGAGTGAGCCTGTATGTGAGAGTGAATCTGTGTGTGTGAGTGAACCTGTGTGTGAGTGAACCTGTGTGTGAGTGAACCTGTGTGTATGAGTGAATCTGTGTGTGAGTGAACCTGTGTGTGAGTGAACCTGTGTGTGTGTGTGTGAGTGAACCTTTGTGTGTGTGTGTGAGTGAACCTGTGTGTGAGTGAACTTGTGTGAGTGAACCTGTGTGTGTGAGTGAATCTGTGTGTGAGTGAGCCTCTGTGAGTGAATCTGTGTGTGTGAGTGAACCTGTGTGTGAGTGAACCTGTGTGTGTGTGTGTGTGTGAGTGAACCTGTGTGAGTGAACCTGTGTGTGTGAGTGAATCTGTGTGTGAGTGAGCCTGTGTGAGTGAATCTGTGTGTGTGAGTGAATGTGTGTGTGAATGAGCCTGTGTGAGTGAGCCTGTGTGTGAGAGTGAATCTCTGTGTGTGAGTGAGCCTGTGTGAGTGAACCTGTGTGTGAGTGAACCTGGGTGTGAGTGAGTCTGTGAGAGTGAATCTGTGTGTGTGAGTGAGCCTGTGTGAGTGAACCTGTGTGTGTGTGGGTGAATCTGTGTGTGAGTGTGCCTGTGTGAGTGAACCTGTGTGTGAGTGAACCTGTGTGTGAGAATGAGCCTGTGTGAGTGAATCTGTGTGTGAGTGAGCCTGTGTGTCTGTGTATGTATGAATCTCTGTGTGAGTGAGCCTGTGTGAATGAACCTGTGTGTGTGTGTGTGTGTGTGTGTGTGTGAATCTGTGTATGACTGAACCTGTGTGAGTGAATCTGTGTGTGAGTGAGCCTGTGTGAGTGAGCCTGTGTGTGTGTGTGAATCTGTGTGTGAGTGAGCCTGTGTATGTGTGAATCTGTGCGTGTGAGTCTGTGTGTATGTGTGCATCTGTGTGTGATTGAGTCTGTGCAAGTAGTGTGTGAGTGAGTGAGTCTGTGGGAATTAGTGAATCTGTGTGTGTGTGAGTCTGTGTGCGTGAGTCTGTGTAAGTAGTGTGTGAGTGAGTCTGTGTGAATGA
This sequence comes from Carcharodon carcharias, assembly GCF_017639515.1. Classification (NCBI taxonomy): domain Eukaryota; kingdom Metazoa; phylum Chordata; class Chondrichthyes; order Lamniformes; family Lamnidae; genus Carcharodon; species Carcharodon carcharias. Next base: position 102,434,357 of record NC_054481.1, on the reverse strand, counting down.
ATGAATCTGTGTGTGTGTGTCTGTGTGCGCGAGTGAATCTGTGTGTGTGAGTGAGAGAGTCTGTGTGTGAGTGAGTCTGTGCAAGTAGTGTGTGAGTGAGTGAATCTGTGTGTGAGTGAGCCTGTGTGAATGAACCTGTGTGTGTGTGTGTGTGTGAATCTGTGTATGAGTGAACCTATGTGAGTGAATCTGTGTGTGTGAGTGAGCCTGTGAGTGAACCTGTGTGTGTGTGTGAATCTGTGTGTGAGTGAGCCTGTGTGTGCGAGTGAATCTGTGTGTGAGTCTGTGTGTGTGTATGTGTGTGTGTGTGAGTCTGTGTGTGAGTGAATCTGTGTGTGCGAGTGAATCTGTGTGTGTGAGTCTATGTGTGTGTGTGTGAGTCTGTGTGTGAGTGAGTCTGTGCAAGTAGTGTGTGAGTGAGTGAGTCTGTGGGAATGAATGAATCTGTATGTGAGTGTGTCTGTGTGTGTGAGTGAATCTGTGTGTTTGAGTGTGTGTGTGTGAGAGAGAGTCTGTGTGTGAGTGAGTCTGTGCAAGTTGTGTGTGACTGAGTGAATCTGTGTGTGAGTGAGCCTGTGTGTGTGAGTGAATCTCTGTGTGAGTCTGTGTGTGTGTATGTGTGTGTGTGTGAGTCTGTGTGCGAGTGAATCTGTGTGTGCGAGTGAATCTGTGTGTGTGAGTCTATGTGTGTGTGTGAGAGTCTGTGTGTGAGTGAGTCTGTGCAAGTAGTGTGTGAGTGAGTGAGTCTGTGGGAATGAATGAATCTGTGTGTGAGTGTGTCTGTGTGTGCGAGTGAATCTGTGTGTGTGAGTGTGTGTGTGTGAGAGAGAGTCTGTGTGTGAGTGAGTCTGTGCAAGTAGTGTGTGAGTGAGTGAATCTGTGTGTGTGAGCCTGTGTGAATGAACCTGTGTGTGTGTGTTTGTGTGTGAATCTGTGTATGAGTGAACCTGTGTGAGTGAATGTGTGTGTGTGAGTGAGCCTGTGTGAGTGAACCTGTGTGTGTGTGTGTGAATTTGTGTATGAGTGAACCTGTGTGAGTGAATCTGTGTGTGTGAGTGAACCTGTATGTGCGTGTATGAATCTGTGTGTGAGTGAGCCTGTGTGAATGAACCTGTGTATGTGTGTGAATCTGTGTATGAGTGAACCTGTGTGAATGAATCTGTGTGTGTGAGTGAGCCTGTGTGAGTGAACCTGTGTGTGTGAGTGAATCTGTGTGTGAGTGAACCTGTGTGAGCGAGCCTGTGTGTGTGTGTGAATCTGTGTGTGAGTGAACCTGTGTGAGTGAATCTCTGTGTGTGAGTGAGCCTGTGTGAGTGAGCCTGTGTGTGTGTGTAAATCTGTGTGTGAATGAGCCTGTGTATGTGTGAATCTGTGCGTGTGAGTCTGTGTGTATGTGTGCATCTGTGTGTGATTGAGTCTGTGCAAGTAGTGTGTGAGTGAGTGAGTCTGTGGGAATTATTGAATCTGTGTGTGAGTGAGCCTGTGTGTGTGAGTGAGCCTGTGTGTGTGAGTGTGTGTGGGTGAGTCTGTGTGTGTGAGTCTGTGTAAGTAGTGTGTGAGTGAGTGAGTCTGTGTAAATGAATTAATCTGTGTGTGAGTGTGTCTGTGTATGCGAGTAAATCTGTGTGTGTGAGTCTGTGTGTGTGAGAGAGTCTGTGTGTGAGTGAGTCTGTGCAAGTAGTGTGTGAGTGAGTGAATGTGTGTGAGTGAGCCTGTGTGTGTGAGTGAATTTGTGTGTGAGAGTCTATGAGTGAATGAGTCTGTGCAAGTAGTCTTTGTAAGTGTGAGACTGTGTGAGTGAGCGAGTGTGTGCGAGAGTCTGTGTGAGTGAGACAGTGAATCTGTGTGAGTGGGTGAGTCCACGAGTGAAAGGGTGAGTCTATGTGAGAGAATGAGTCTGTTTGAGTGAGTTAGCCTGTGTGAGTGAGTGTGTGCGAGTGAGAACCCTGAGACTGGGAGGATTGGGCACATGCCCCACCCTGCCTTCTTCCTCCTTCACCCCCCAAAAACCTATCCACAAAACAGGCCAGGAGAGAAGGAAAAGACTGAAAGGTAACCTGCTGCCGACCCTCGCTTTTGCATGAATTCCACTGAGGCCAGCACCGAGTGTGTGCCTTCTTACTGAAGTTTGATCATCAGCCCCCTGAGTGAGAAAAAAATTGAGATGTGGCCCTCTACGCGAACAGGTTGGACAAGCCTGTTCTATGGCAAGTATATCCTTCCATAGAGAAGGAGACCAAAACTGAAAACACGATACTCCCGGTGCGGTCTCACCAAGGCTCTATACAATTAAAGCAAAATGTCTTTACTCCTGTACCCAAATCTCCTTGTGATGAAGGCCAACATACCATTTGCCTTCCTAATTGCCTGTTGAACCAGGTTTAAGGTGCTGGATGGGGTGCCAATCAAGTGGCTGCTTTGTCCTGGATGGTGTCTATATTCTTGTGTTAGGTGTGAGTAGTTTCAGTAACTCCCAAAGACTGTTAACTGCAAAGAGTCTAACTTTATTGTAACATATTTACAGTTATGAGAACACGCCCCTTACACCAGTTTCTTTCCATGCAGCTTTTGCCTAGACTCTCTCAGATCATAAGAGTATATGTCACTTCCTTCCATGAAATGGCAGACTATTACAGTTAACCCTTTATGGGACTTAATCTAATATACTACATTATACTACATCACCCTCCAAGTGTACTTAGACTTCAAAATTCTTTGACGTTCCTGGAAAGCCAATGCTTCAGTCTTCTAATCGTTCTGAACATTTCAGTGCTTTGAAGTCTCATAGGAAATAGAACCTCTTCTTTCTCTCTTGGGTAAACCTCATTTTTCTTTCTTTCTCCATGTTCTCTTCTTGTTCTTTCTTCTCTCTCTTTCCTCCTGTTTTTTGAGGTTCTCACCTTCTCTTACACCGATAAGCATTGTGGTGTCTTCACTAATCTACCATACCTCGTTCTCCTCTCGTTTGTAAGGCCTTTTCATTCTGCTGTTGAACAGAATTCGGACTAATAGGTGGTTCGGTGTCTTCTTTCATCTCTGATGATTGTAACTGCTCTGGTCTCTGATTTTTACTCTGTTGATCAATTGCAACCAAAGCTCCTCTGTTTCTTCTTACTGTGCCCTGTTCCATCTGAAAAAGGTAAGGTCTTGGCTGTGATGACTTCGCCACTATTTCTCCAAATTGCAATTAATCTCTGATCAAACCTATTCTCCCTGTCGAAGATCTGATGATGTTCTTGGTCTGTGACCATCATAGTGCTTTGTCTATTTACTTCAGTAAGTTTCCTTTCTTTCTCGTACTTTTTCTAAGTCTGTTCCTTTGACCTGTAGAAAAAATGTATGTGGAAGGGTAGGAATCTGTGTTCACAACCCCCTTCCCATGAGTAACTTGCATGCAGCCAATCCATTCTGCAAGGGTGAAGATCTATAACTCAAACCCGCTAGGTGAAAATCCTCATTCTTTTTCAGTAATGCCTTTACAGCTCTGACACCTCTCTCCATTTCTCTATTAGCCTGGGGAAACCTTGGTGAACTTGTTGTGTGAAAGAAGCCAAATAATTCTGTGAACTCTTGAAACTCTATTTTCTATCTCTTTGTACGTGAAAAAGTACTGCCCCAAATCCTGTAGAGGATGTGGCTGCTGCTATTATTGTAGGTAGCTCCAGATCATAATGTGTTAATATCTCTGATGACCATCAGCTCTCCTCGATTTTTTTCAAATGATTTTTGGTGTGTGTCTTCCCAACATCATTCATTGTTTTGACAACTGATGTAGTGGTTCATTGAGTTCTGTTAAGTATTCTTTTTAGAAATTTTACCACCATTGTCATGAACCTTTGTAACTCCACGATGTACCTTGGAGCTGGAGATTCTTTTATGACTCTGGTCTTCAGTGGATCAACCCTTATTCCTGATGCACTTACTACGTGACCAAGAAACCTGATTATTGTCTGTGAAAACTCACACTTAGTTAGCAATCCTGCCTTTTGTAGTCCTCTCAGCACTGCTCTCACTCTCATGTCATGCTCAGCTTGAGAGGACCCATGTATCAACACATCATCCCTGTGGCAGACAGAACCATGTAAACCCTCTGAAAGGTTTGCATTGTTCTTTGAAAGCTCTCTGGTGCTGATGTTATTCCAAAGGGTAACATGTTAAAACAGAATCTTCCAAATGGTGTTATGAAAGTTTTGAGAAGTTTTGACTCCTCTTCTAGTGGTATTTGCCAGAATCCATTGCTAGCCTCTAATTTGGAGAATATTGAGCTCTTCCCTAATTTAGCTAAACTCGCATCTATAGATACCATTGGATGCACTTCTCTTATCACAACTTTTTTGGGTTGTGCGAGGTGAACACATATTCTTGTCGGACCGTTTGGCTTTGGAATTGGTCCCACCCCAAGCACCAGCTCATTGGTTCTTTTATGGGTGAAATGACTCCTTATCGGACCATTAATCAGTTTCTTTCTTTAAAAGTAAAGGGTGTGGAACCTTTCTGTGTGTGTACAAGCATATTGGTTTCATTTCTGGGCATGGAGTTATATGATACACTGTTTTTAGCTCTCCCAGTTCTGTAAATAACTTTGGAAATTCTGCTCTGGAATCTCCTGATTGACCTTCACCATTCTTCATTTCTTCTATTCTGCAGATTAGATTCAATTCCATACATATCTTTCTACTTAACAGCGAACAACTCTGATCTTGAATTATGTACAGTACTTCAGTAATTACATTCTCTCTGTGCTTTATTGTAGTTGTGTAATTCTCCCAGAACCATCAGCTCTGCTCCTCCTGGTCTGTGTAGCTTTTTGTAGAATGGTTGAAGAACTCTCTGGTTTAACCATGGCTCAGCATCTGAAACAATTGAAACTGCTGCTCCAGTATCCAATTTAAAACATGTTCTGTGACCTTCTACCAGGATCTCTGCACTCCAGTAGTTTCCACTTACTTCTTTAATCTCTCCTAAGAAGGATATCTCAATGTCTTGCGAATCTTCAACATCATGGACTCTGTTTCCTTTTAGAGCTTTCTCTTTCTGAGCGTTCTGCCTGTTTTTTCTGCTGCAACAGTCTGCCTGAAAATGCCACATCTTTTTGCACCAATGACATTGTGTTTCTTTGGTGGGACAATTCCCACACCTGTGCCCTTCTCTCCCACGTCAGCAACAGCTAGTCTGAGCTGCTGCCATTAATTGCTTTTCATGTCACACGTGTCTCCTTCTCTCCATTTTCCCTTTTTTATGTCTGACAAATGCAACTGTATCTGTTAGTTCGGGATTCGGGTTGTCCCTCTCTCCTCTGACTATCGATCGGTTCTGCCTCCTGATCTCGGCTTGATGCCTTCACCAGTGTCATGTCTTCCTGGGACTGCAAATTATCTGATAATGCATCAGCCACTATTCCATCTACTATTCTGCCACAAATTAGTTCCTCTTTCAGACTACTGTACTCACAGCGTTCTGCTAATTGGTACAAATCATTAATAAATGCATCAATGCTTCCCCCACGTCTCTGGGTACATTTATTGAACTTTGCACGTTCCACAGTGGTGTTCTTGCAGAGAGTTAAATATGTGTGGATGACAGCTCAACGCTGTAGAATAATGCAGTATGTTAGACTAAGTTCCATGAAGAGTTAACTGTCTGTGATGTCATGGAAGGAAATTACATATACTCATGTGACATGAGAGCTTCTAGGAGAAAGCATCATGGAAAGAAGCTAGTGTAAGGGGGTGTTCTCATAACTGTAAATATGTTGCAATAAAGTTAGAGTGTTTGCTGCTAACAGCCTTCAACTGTTACCAACAATACAATAACATATGGTGGCAAGAGGTAAAAGAATGGCCCTAGAAAAATCTCTACCTGTACTGGAGCGCTTAAAAAAAGTTGCAGGCCTAAATAAGGCTGAAGAGCAGCCAAAGTGATACAATACAAGAGATTCACTCGATTTGCATCGGGTCCCACAGCGAAGCCAGACTGTGAGAAGGTCAATACACTTTTGTATGCAATGGGCAACTGTGTGGGAGACGTTTCAGTTACACTGGGGATCGATGAGGGTAAAGCCACATGTGCTGAAGTCATTGATGCATTGGAGACACATTTCAATCTCCACAAGGGCACCATTGTGGAATGTGCAAAGCACACCCTCTCCAATGTATGTAAAAATCAAATTAATGGTACTCAGAGGTAAAGTGACCCACCACATCTCACAAATATAAAGATAACAAAAATATGTAAACTTTCTAATGACTTGAATATTATAAGTAAGGCTGTAGGTGAATGGTGGACCAGGCTGTCTCATTGATTGGATGGAATAGGCTGAAGAATCTGATGGTCTTTGCTCATATGTTTGTTTGTTGTGACAAGAATCACAACACAAAACCTAGCCCAAATTGTCCACTAATTGGCATTCTTACTCAGAGACGGCACAAGACAGCTGATCTGGGAAATGAGAAACATGCACAATGGTACGCTTCCAGGTAAAAGCAACCCACTTAATCCATACCCCATCTAGCAGCCAACACATTCACTCCCTCTACCACCAATGCACAGTGGCAGCAGCGGGTACCATCTACAAGATGCACTGCAGCAATTCACAGAGGCTCCTTCAACAGCACCTTCCAAACCCATGACCTCTACCACCTAGAAGGACAAGGGCAGCAGACACATCAGAGCACCACCACCTGCAAGTTCTCCTTCAAGCCACACACCACCCTGACTTGGAAATATATTGCCATTCCTTCACTTTTGCTGGTCAAAATCTTGAAACTCCCTTTCTAACAGTGCTGTACAGTACCTACACCACATGACTGAAGTGGTTCAAGAAGGTGGCGGTGAGCCACCTTCTCAAGGCCAATTATGGATGGACAATAAATGCTGGCTTTGCCAGCGATGTGCAAATCCCCTGAAAGAATAAATATATAAAAAATAAGACCACACATGTTGTAATAAGCCTTTAAGGGATAGCAGTATGCCATCACTTTATGGAAAGTGTGTCATGTGATCCAGCCTCAGTTTCACTTTGGTTTGGAGCAGTGCACAGCAGACACAATCCTGTAGCTCTGATGTCCTCAAGCTTCCTGTCCATCTATATCTGTCCGCACATGCCTATAATTAATAAATAAGCCCACTGTGTTTGCACAACCCATTATGAGCGATTGGCGTCTTTGTATCATTATTAACAACATGGTGTGCAGTGGTGCTCAGCCTGGCAGCAAGATTCAGAACAGATATGATGTGGTGAACTGTCTTAGGTCGTCCTACATGGCATGAGACGACCCTCGACGTTTTGGTCAGACCACAACAGAATCGCAGCATTGGAGAGTGTGGAAATGGCAGCATGGTGACTGCACAGTAAAGTTTTGAAGATGCAGTGCCAAGATAGTGCTCAAATGAGAATCTGGTAAGCAGACGGATACCCCACAGTGAGTAGGACAGCGTGCCGAGAGGACCAGCACTGGGTTAGCTCAGGTGGGGAAGGCGAGTGACCAGGGTGTGGGCTGGATCGATGCAAGCGAGGGAGAGTCAAACAAAACAAAAAACAAACAAAACTGTCATAAAAATCAGGCCAGAGAAGGTTGCAATTATAACGGGCAGAGCTTTGGAAAAGCATGTGAAAGTGGTTACAGTCACCCTCATCCCAGGTATTATAGAAGAAGGAAGGTCGAAGGGATATTGTTAGAGTGTCCACAAAATTCCCCAGTTTCAACTGGAATGCAGCTGACCTACTATCCGGATTCTAAATGTTTAAATAGCGCACAGAGCTACGGTTTCTTGATTTAGGTGTATCTGAACCAGACAAGCAAGCCATAAAAATTCACCTAGCAATGGGGAAATGAAGGTCTGCACAGGCTGAACATGTCAGGATTAAAAGAAGAGCTAAAGATCCCCAAAAGATATCGGCTACTTTGGGAGGCTGGTTCAGTATCAAGGTAAACTTCTGTATTCATCAATTCAAGTTCATATCATTTCAACAACAGAATCCATAGATCACCTCATTAGCAGATGCAGAGAAAAGGGTATGTACTGTGATTTTTCAAACGCAGAGCTAGTAGACAGGATTGCTGAGTTAGTGATTGCATCCGCTCCCATGGAAGCGTTCCAGAAATATCTGCTGGACAAGCCCAAAAAAGCCTATTGTATTGATAGGCTACTCTAGGATGGACATAAGTATGAAGCGATTCTTGCAGGTTGAAGAAGCTCACAGGTCCTAAGCACAACTCCAAATGTTGATGCACTCACTAAAACACCCAAACCTGGCAAGACATATGGAGTGTGTGGCCTTCAGCAGGCACCAAGGAAATGCCCAGCTTTCCAACTGTTCTGCAAGGCGTGTGGCAGAAAAGGGCCATTGGCGGTGGCAGTGCACTAGAGCAAAGGCTGATGCAGCTACAGAGAGCCATGCACTGATCCAAACAGACTGTACACAACAAGTACCTTCAAACAATAAGAACGACCACCGGGTATCCCATAAGAAACATGTATGTGAGGTGATTGACAAACCAGAAAATGGCAATGATGTGTACGGTGTGATGATGAGCAACGATCACATGGCTCACATGGTCACTCTGTGGAAAACATAGACTCTGGGTGGAATCGTCCCAGATTTGAACTGAGTGCAATAGCTGGAGGGAAAACCAACGTTTTACCCGCCAGCTGCAATGGCGGCTTCTCATGCCGTATCGTTCCAAACCTGCCACATTAATTATGCATTACTGGGGTACATGCTGTTTCTATGGGGGGGTGGGTGGGATCCGATTCGCCTGCCACGCCGTCATCATCGCCGCTTCCTCACACCGGGCACCACATTTAAAGTACAGCTGCTCTCAGTGCTTCCAGCCCAGGGCTGCAGCAAAGAGGACATGGCCCCGAAAGGCAAGAAGACTGCAGCCCTGGAGCGCCTTTTGAATGCGACGCAGGCCCACTGTGATGTCCTCTACTCCCGCTCTGGCCACAGGAGCAGCAGCTACATTACCACTCCAGCTTGGTAGGTGATGGCACTGGTGCTCAGTGCCAATGCTGCACAGAAGAGGTTGGCCATCCAATGCAGAAAGAGGATGAATGATCTCATCCGTGCAGCCAGGGTATGGCAATCGTCTCAGCACTCGAAACTCACAAGCCCATCACACATTTATTGGCATCTCACTCACTGCCAGCTCAAGGGACATCACCAGCCATTCTTACACACACCCTCACATCTCCATCTGGCCTCATCTCCTCTGGAGACGGCCTCCTCAGCCCTCACCATCTTGAGGCCACTTGCACAGATCAACATGCGCCCTCAACACACCCTGGGATACCCTCCTTCCCCAGTACAGCCCTAGCCCTGCAGCCTCTTCCCTTGCCTGAGGCCACTTCTCCCCCTTCCCCAAACAAGCCCTAGCCCGGCAGTCATTGAAAATCCACCCACATGTGGCTGATCTGGTAGGTGGAGATCTGCCAATGAGACCCCCTAAAAGTGATGTGTTGCGGTCTCTTAAATCTGGCACTGATGACTGTGAGTGCTGTCGGAACAATGTAGGCAAACAAACCTAGAAGTCCCGAGTGAAGTCAGCTCGCCACATGCACGATGCTTATGTGCTGTAATGAAACGCAGCGTGTTTTCCTGTCAACGTGGGTGGACGATCCAGAGGGGGCGATGAATCTCTCAGGCTGGCCTTATAATGATATGCAGATGTATTACAATGTGTTTCCCGATGTCTGATGGCAGGAAATGCGGCCCGCCATTGACGGGCTGAGTGGATGACCACAAACTGGTTTCACAATGTCGTGAAACTGATTTTTGGCCTTCTCACCATATTGTCTGCTCACACCACTGAACATGCCTGAAACCAATGGGCACAGAAAATCCTGGCCACTATTATACCATCAGAAGTGTTCGCCAAGATTCAAATTATCTGTCCTAAGAAAGTTGGTAACTGTTTGTTATTGGCCAAGATTGACACAGGGACAAGTTTCAACATACTGCACCAGTGGATTCTAAAACACATGTACCAAAGACATGGTAGGCCATGGTGAAACCTACTACTGCACAGCTTTTAGCTTACAACGGTTCACTAATTCCATGTGCAGGTTCCATAATCCTGGATTGCAAGTATAATCAATCCTCCAGGGTGTCACAGATGTTTTACAGCATGGAGATTAAAGGACCAGCAATTGCAGGTCTACCAGCATTCTGTGACCTCACTAACGACAATGCACAGAATCAGTCAGACCTCACAAAGCAGGTCAATCTCAGAAACTACTCCTATCACCTCAGTTCATGACCCAACATCAAAATGTACAGAATGTTTTGACAAAAGTGGCAGTTTCAAAGCAGCTGCAACATTACACTTGCAGGAGAATGCAAGTCCATCAATTGATCTGGTACATTTTGCACAACGCAAATGCCGGCAACTACAGTAAGAAACAGCAAAACATCTACACTACAGAAACTGTTGCAAATCATCATTGAGGGATGGCCTGATTCAATTCAGCATGTCCACAAATGCATGAGACCATTTTGGCCTTACTGGGATGAGCTTGGCATCTCCCGGGGAGTCATTTTTAAAAGCAGGCAAGTCATCACACCAGAATCTTTGTGTCTTATATGCTTCAACAACTCCATTACACACATGGGAATAGATTTGATGAGATGACTTGCAAGAGAGACAGTCTACTGATGGAATATGACCAATGACATTGAAGTCATCGTCAAGAAGCATGAGGCATGTCAAGAGCATATGCCAATTCAGCATAAAGCATTATTGATTCCACATAATGTTCCTACCCATCCTTTGTCCAAAATCACATCCAACCTCTTTCGTGTCTATAGCACTGACTCTGTCATCATCGTTGACTACTTTTCAAGTACTCCATTGTTCAACAATTGCACAATCTGTCATGCACAACTGTCACACACACTTTGAGTACTATCTTCGGTTTATTTGGTGTGCCTAGAGAGATCATTATAGATAACGGTCCACAATTTATTGCTAAACCATTTTAGGAATATGTGTGAGAAGTGGAATATTGATCACACTACTTCTTCTCCTCAGTGCCCTAGATCTAACAGCCTACCTGAATGAATGATTCTCACAGTGAAATCCCTAACTCTCAAATGTAAACAGACTAAGTAAGATCTACACATTGCAACGTTACATCTGACAGTGACCCCTTCAAGTACAATTATTCCATCACCAGCACGGCTCATGTTCAGCTGACCAGTGTATACCAAGTTATCAACACTTACCATTTCACTTTCTGAGAAACTAGAAAGCAACTTTTGAAGCTACAAGAGATGATGACCAATGTGCACGATAAAAATGCAGGTACTTGATTGTCAAGTTTGCCCTTGGCCCAACATGTTCACATCCAGGATCCCACAGAAGCTATGTGGCAACCAGCTGAAGTGACAAGGATTTGTTCTGAACCAAGGTCCTATGATATCATTACACACAAAGGCATAACCAAGGACAAATCAAATGCATTCAAGATCCTCAACCACCATATCATCCTATCGCATTGAAGGCACGATCCAAAATGCAACCAGGAACAACAACCAAGAATGACGATCCCATAGGTAACTGTGAACAAATAAAAATACTCCAGACCGCAGGGCACCATTACAAGACCTGGACGCACAAGTAGATTACCTTTACACTTTGGGGAATCATAGATTTGCCACTTCTGCACACTTATGTAATGGTAACTAAAAATGAATATGTATTATAAATAGTTAGACTTTGTTGCAAGAGGGAAAATGTCTTTAAAAAGAAAGGGGGATGTTGTAATATGCTGTTAAGAGAGAGCAACATGCTATCACTTTAAGGGAAATATGTCATGTGATCCAGCCTTGGTTTCACTTTAGCCTGGAGCAGAGCACCGACATACAGCCTTGCAGCTCTGATGGCCTCAAGCTTTTTATCCATGTATATCAGTTCACAAGTGCTATGAATTGATAAACAAACCCATAATGCGTTTGCACAATCCCTTATCAACGATTGGTACCTTTATATCATCATAACACACACAATAAGGCGCAGAGTAGAAATTGCTTTATCGTGTATCTAACTTGTGCAATGCTGATCTGGGAATGCTTGATAGGGCAGTGTGGAGAGGCCTTTGCTCTGCATGCAATCTGTGCTATTCCTGACCTGAGAGCACTTGAGTTTGATGCTGGGTGCCTGAAATGAAATCATGCCAAAACACATCATTACACCTTTCAGCTGAATTACTCTATTTTCTTCAAATCCAGTAATTTTTTACCTATAATTCCTTCATGATGTTCTGGCTAATTTGTAACGTAAGCATTGATAAATGAATACTTAAAGATGGGGCCTGAAATCATGAAATAGAAGTTTCAATTAAAACTTTAAACGTTTAAGCTTGAAACGGTTATTTAAAAATTGGGATAATATTCCTTCAGCTCTTTTTTAATTTAACCCTTTCCTGTGCCTTGTTAGTTGTAGCATGTTTGCCTCTGAATCAGACAGCTCTGAATCTGAATCCACATAAGGAGCTTTTTAAAATAGTTCTCAGGATGTGGGCAGTGTTGCTATATTAATTGGTCCATTCCTAATTGCCGGAGATGATGGGGATTTTTTCTTCCATATGCCAATTATTTTTTATAACTGAGTATGATGCTAAGCCACAAGAATAGGCATTAAGAATCAACAATGGAAGTTGAGTTTATGTGACATGTAGGGTAGCAGGCTCCCCACCCCCTGCCGAAGAACCAGAGGCAACATGTCGTTTATGCAAAGTATTGTTGAGACCTGGAATGCACTGCCTGAAAACAGAGTCAACAACAATAACTTTCAAAAGGCAATTAGATATATACTAGAAAAGGGAAAAAACTGCAAAGCTATGGAGAAAAGGCAGTGGTATGGGACTAATTGAATAGCCTTTTCAAAGAGCCAGCATAGGCATGGTGGGCTGAATGGCCTCTATCATGGCTAGGTGAGAAGTGGTAGATTGGCTCTCCTCTCTTTCCAACCGTCGGTTGGCCGCAACAGGTTTTCTTTTAAAAGAGTTTGCTTGCCAATTCAGTAAGTGTTTAATTGTTTAAGTGCTGTGACTGTAAAAGAGACACAGACAGGTTTTCTTGTAATTTTTAAAAGAAAAGAGAAGAGTACACACACATACACACACACACACACACAGACACACACACACACACACAGTAAGTTACAAAGTGGGAGTGTAGGTTAAATTGTTTAAGAGCCCAAAAAGGGCAATTGTATTTGGATCCTGCAGATTGATGACTTGGATGGTTTCAAATTGGGCTTGATATTCTTCCTGGATTCTGCGACAAGACAATTTAAAGATATCAATAGGATATTTCTGTCTTTTCTTCTGGAGTCAGCAGCTGCTGGGTTAATATTTAAGATGCTGCCTTTTGGTATGTGGCTGGTCAAAAAACAGGCAGGATACATGTTTGCAGGATGGCTGGAGAGAGAGACTGGGTCTTTCTGGTCTTTCTGAAACCTGTCTGTGTTTCTTTTCTGGTCTGCAAAAAGCAATTTGTTAAAAACAAAGAGAGTTAGCTTGCTCATCAAATGTCTGCTCTCATGAACTGCCCAGTTACCCAAACATGGTCAAAGCAAGCTGATTCCAAGTCCATTGATTAAAGAAGATTGGATCATGGCCAGTGGAATTCCCTTCTCAGCCAGGTCCATTGCCCAAAGTGATTGAGTTGAATGGCTTGGTCCACACCCAGCTGAATACACAGGTTATGTCAGGATGTTTTGTGAATAGCCCAGGAAATGGGTCATTCAGACTTGTCTAAGTTGATTTTCTCTGGTGGGCTACTTCTAGATAGTCTGGAGCCATGCTGATGTATTTGTAATTTGTAGGGTACATCTCTGTGAATGTTCGGCCATTTTAGGAGCTGCTGTTTAAATCACTTAAATGCTATTGTTCAGTCTTTTTAAACTTATTCAGTGGTTTCAGCCTCCCCATTCTCCCCCAATGCCCTGCCCCACCAATGTGTCTTCTTACATGTAATTTCATATCCTGGTTGCTGAATAAACCATTAACATATGAAAGTGGTTTTGATGGGAAGATCTTGGTTTTCATAGCAGGTAGGTTTCACTAGAATCACAAAGTTCTCTAGGATTAGCATTTTCAAGAAACGTGGCCTCGTGAAGTTCATTAGCCTGTAGCTATTATTTACAGTTCTATGGCTTTAGGCACAGGAGTTCAATGGTTGAGACAAATCTTTTCACTGGGTATGGATTGTCTACTGAGATCCAATCAGATCAGAGAAACCCATATCCATACCCATTTGTGGTCTGATGGTTTTGTTAGCTGTCTCTTGACTGGTATATTGCAGAAGTAACTCATTGTGTCTGTGTCAGGTTCTCCAGGTCCCGTGGAGTGCTAGGAGGCAGAGCTTGGCCATTTAAAAAAATTGTCCATTGTAAACAGCCCTTTTTGCAGTACCTTTTTGGGCTTTTCAATGTTGGCTTCTTTTAAGTTGAATGTGATCTTGCTGAAGGTTTGGCGATAGTCCTACCATTCCAAAGCCCCTTGTTACGGTGAGTGGTGGGTTGAGGAATGTAGCTGTGTTATGCCCAGGCAACTCATGACCTTTTGAAAAATACTGGACATAAAATTTGTTCCCTGATCTGTTTGGATCTCAGTAGGCAGTCCATAAAGAATTGAGTGAGTCCCTCAACCGTTAAGTTGGCTGAGACAGTTCCCATGGGAATGGCCCCTGGGAATCAGGTAGCCACATCCATGATGGTGAGAAGATATTGGTAACCCCCTTTTGTTTCTGGTAGGGCTCCCACACAATCAACCAACACTCTGTTGAATAGTCCCAAAAACTGGTATGGGATTTAGTGGAGCAGGTTTTATTACAGGTTGCGGTTTCCCCAGAACCTGGCACATGTGCAAGTTTTACAGAACTCCACCACATTCTTGTGGTTGTCTTTTTTTCATTCATTCACAGGATGTTGGCTTCGCTGGCTGGGTCAGCAATTATTGCCCATCCCTGGTTGCCCTTGAGAAGGTGGTGGTGAGCTACCTTCTTGAACCGCTGCAGACCATGTGGTGTAGGTACACACACAGTGCTGTTAGGAAGGGATTTCCAGAAGTTTGACCCAGTGACATTGAAGGAACAGTGATATATTTCCAAGTCAGGATGGTGAGTGACTTGGAGGGGAACTTACAGGTGGTGGTGTTCCCATCTATCTGCTGCCCTTGTCCTTCTAGATGGTAATGGTCATGGGTTTGGAAGGTGCTGTCTAAGGAGCCTTGGTGAGTTCCTGCAATGCATCTTGTAGATGGTATACACTGCTGCCACTGTGCATCGGTGGTGGAGGGAGTGAATGTTTGTGGATGTGGTGCCAATCAAGAGGGCTGTTTTGTCCTGGACAGTGTCAAGCTTCTTGAGTGTTGTGGGAGCTGCACTCATCCAGACAAATGGGGAGTATTCCATCACACTCCTAACCTGTGCCTTGTAGATGGTGGACAGGCTTGGGGAGTCAGGAGGTGAGTTACTCATTGCACGATTCCTAGTCTCTGACCTGCTCTTGTAGCCACAGTATTTATACGGCTTGTCCAGTTCAGTTTCTGGTCAATGGTAGCCCCCAGGATGTTGATAGTGGGGGATTCAGTGATTGTAATACCACTGAACATCAAGGGGCGATAGTTGGATTCTCTCTTGTTAGAGATGGTCATTGCCTGACACCTGTGTTGCTTGCCACTTGTCAGCCCAAGCCTGGATATTGTCCAGGTTTTGTTACATTTGGACATGGACTGCTTCAGTGTCTGAGGAGTTGTGAATGGTGCTGAACATTGTGTAATCATCAGCGAACATCACCACTTCTTATGATGGAAGGAAGGTCATTGATGAAGCAATTGAAGATGATTGGGCTGAGGACACTACCCTGAGGATCTCCTGCAATAATGTCCTGGGGCCGAGATGACTGACCTCCAACAACCACAACCATCTTCCTTTGTGCTAAGTATGACTCCAACTAGCGGAGAGTTCTCCCCGATTCCCATTGATTCGCATTTTGCTAGGGCTCGTTGATGCTACACTGACAAATGCTGCTTTGATGTCAAGGGCAGTCACTCTCACCTCACCTCGGGAGTTCAGCTCTTTTGTTCATGTTTGAACCAAGGCTATTATGAGGTCAGGAGCTGAGTGGCCCTGGCGGAACCCAAACTGGGTGTCAGTGAGCAGGTTATTGCTAAGCAAGTGCCGCTTGATAGCTCTGTTGATGACCCCTTCCATTACTTTACTGATGATCGAGAGTAGACTGATGGGGCAGTAATTGGCTGGGCTGGATTTGCCCTTGGCATATCTGGGCAATTTTCCACATAGCTAGGTAGATGCCAGTATTGTAGCTGTACCGGAACAACTTGGCTAGGGGTGTGGCAAGTTCTGGAGCAGAAGTCTTTGGTGCTATTGCCAGACTATTGTCAGGGCCCATTGCCTTTGCAATATCCAGTGCCTTCAGCCATTTCTTGATATCACGTGGAGTGAATCAAATTGGCTGAAGACTTTCATCTGTGATGCTGGGGACCTCAGGAGGAGGCCGGGATGGATCATCCACTCGGCACTTCTGGCCGACAATTGTAGCAAATACTTCAGCCTTATCTGTTGCTCTGATGTGCTGGACTCCCCCATCACTGAGAATGGGGATATTTGTGGAGCATCCTCCTCCAATGAGTTGTTTAATTGGCCACCAGCATTCATGACTGGATGTAGCAGGACTGCAGAACTTAGATCTCATCTGTCGGTTGTGGGATCGCTTAGCTCTGTCTATCACTTGTTGTTTATTTAGGTGTGCCTAGTGCTGCTCCTGTCATGCCCTCCTGCACTCTTCATTGAACCAGTGTTGATCCCCTGGCTTGATGGTAATGGTAGAGTGAGGGATATTGCAGGCCATGAGGTTACAGATTGTGTTCTGTTGCTGCTGATGGCCCACAGCATATCATGGATGCTTAGTCTTGAATTGTTAGATCTGTTTGAAATCTATCCCATTTAGCAAGGTGGTAGTGCCACACAACATTATGGAGGGTATCCTCAATGTGAAGGCGGGACTTCGTCTCCACAGCAACTGTGCGGTGGTCACTCCTACCAATACTGACATGGACAGATGCATCTGCGGCAGGCAGGTTCGTGAGGATGAAGTCAAACATGTTTTTCCCTCATGTTGGTTCCCCAGTCTAGCAGCTATGTGCTTTAGGACATGGCCAGTCAGTAGTGGTGCTACTGAGCCACTCTTGGTGATGGACATTGAAGTCCCCCACCTTTTTTACAATTACTGGTTCTACCCAACTCCAGCTCCTACACTTACCCTCCTCAAGTTACAGTTTTGGTGGATTCGATCACCCACAGAACTCTTGGCCCTTATTGAAGACGTGTGGTGACATGTGGGGGGTCTTCCACAATTGGTAGGACATCATCATCTGCAGAATAGGACAACACTTTAGCAGCCTTGCTGTCAGCATTGCTGGGAAGCAGAGTGTAGTTTCAGGATCACTGAATGGCAAAGACAACAAAGACTTTTTAACAAAAAACTGATCCAAGAGAGAATACTGAAGATAATCGAGCTTTGGACCCTCTAGGACTAGAAGCGAAGAACTCAGGACACTCTGAGGAACTTGTTGAAGCGCACAGGGAAAGAAGAGGAATCATCTTCAACTCCAGGAAAGACAGTCACAGCTGCATCATTTTCTACGGCATCAAAGACTGAAAAGGCATTGAAGATCCGAGATTTCAACGAACTTAGATGCTAAAGTGAACTTGGACAACAAAGGAAAAATGGCCCAATTCCTGTAAGACTGTCAGGAAAAGAAAATGAAATGATTTCCGGATGATATTTCAGGAGGAATGTCTACTTTCTGTCGGCAGTGATAAGAGAGCCACATTTCTCCCTGCGTGAGGTTGCTCCACTTTGGCGAATGGGAAGAATTGCTGATGATATAGAGACAAGACAGCCTTATCTTCTGTAGTGAGATGAATTTCCTACAATTACCTTGGTGATAAGATTCCTGCCTAGGATTCTGCATCTTCAGGAGTGCTAAAGATTCTGCCGCAGCTTCTGTGCTGAACTCCAGCTCTCGAGGGAAGAAGACTTTCAGCTGGGTTGAAGTATGAATGTCAATTGATTTTCACCCCTGGAAGGTACCAGCTCTTTAGCAGTGTGATTCTCCATGGACTCTGACATGGAATCAGGCAGGCATTCTCTGTGGATGACTTTTCATGGACAAAAGGAGATAGGCTTGACAATACATTGGCATGTTTAGTAGAACTAAGATCTGGATGCTGCTCAGCCACTATTAACAGAGCTGACTCCTCACACAGCTGACTCCTATAAAAAGACAACAGAGACTCCATAATGTGTGTCCACCAACTGGAAAGATGAAGCATCCTCTAGGACTTCTACCTCCGACAGATCACTTTCTTCCCGGAAAAGCCAATTCATGTCCAGCAGGTCTTCGTGGGGATGGTCACCATCTGCGGCAGTGCCTTTTATATCCGCCACCTTGGCCTTACTTCATGAAGAACTGAGAGATTCATAACTTCAATCTCTGCCCAAGGCCTAGTGGATGGCGTCTCTGTGAAAGAAAGGAACTGACTGCTGAGCGTATAAACTTTTCAGCTTCTGTAGGCTGAATTTCCACTGCTTCTAAATAAAAGGTTGAAGATTGTTGCATGAAAGACAGTGAGTCATTAAAATGGTGGGCATCATCTGGTTTTTCTAGGATTCCTAGACGTATGCTAACATTGCCACTCAATAAGGATGTGCATTGATTGTGAAGAACAGAGAGAGAATCAACGATCTGTCACCCCTTGTAGTTAAAAGGAGCAATAATCCTGCCTTTAATGGAAAGATCAATGCTGGCTGAACCTTGTAATTTGATGTCTGATGGATGAAGGGTCATTGGCTGAAGCCAATCGAGATCATCTGCTGATATGTTAAAAGCAGCTGAAGTGTCAATTTTAAAGGTGGTATCGAAGACTTTAACTTCTACTGTAACTGACCAAAAGTCTGGACTAACACTATCAGCTTCCCCTAGCAACTCTGTAATTTTGCCTTTTTCTTGATTTTCCATTTCTTGGATGGAGTGTGTTTCATAAAATACTTTCTTGTCTTCAACTTCAATTAAAATAGTTAAATTTGCAACAACGCTTGAAAGGTCCAGTTTTGCCCCACTGGAAGTGTTCTGTGGCCCCTGCTGGGCAGACCGGGTGTCTATCTGGTATAATGCTCCACATTTCAAAATGCTTGCCCTTTTGCCTGGTTCAGCAGACTTTCTCGTGGGTGGGGCTACTGCCTGGAGGCCTACTCAATCGACAGAGTCATGTGAAGCCTCAGAGTCGCACCGAATTAGAGCCTGATTAAATTCTCTAAGCTTGACCTAAGGCATACTGGACTGCTTGACCCAAAGTAAGATCATCTTTGGTCTGCAGGGATTCGGGGAATTTTTCATCTTGGACAACCATGACTATGCGGTCACTGATTAGCTCGACCATCATCGCCTCATATCCGCAAAATATAGGTCAGTTAGAGATAATTCAATCAATTCTCTAGGGCATTGCAAGTGCTGGTTAAAACATGCTTGTTCAATTACTAAATTTCACTTTGGGCTAAAATAAGTATCAAAGGCTTTAAGAATAGTCTCAAAGTCCACGGTGGGCTCCTGCACCCCCTGCCTTAGGAGAAAGTCATCTGCCAATGGGCCTACAGCATAAAGAGAGGAACTGACTTGAAGTTTTTGCTCTTTTTCATGAAGACCTGCATTGAGACACTTTAAATAGGTTGATGGATGATTTCTGTCCTCTCTTCTGGAGTCAGTAGCTGCTGGGTTGATATCTAATATACTGGCTGCAGTGTTTGGCTGGTCAAAGAACAGGTAGGGCACAAGTTTTCAGGCTAGCTGCAGAGAGAGATTGCAAACTCAGGGTCTTTCTGGTCTCACTGACTGACCTGGAGAAGCTCAAAAAGCACAAAAGGGGTTAGCTTGCTCATCACATGATCTCCTCTCACAAACTGGACAGATACCCAAACATGGTCATAGCAAGCTGATTCCAAACCTGTTGTTTAAAGGTGATTAGATTATGGCTGATGGAGATCGCCTTCTTAGCCAGGGTCAATAGTTTAAGTGATTGAGTCGAATGGCTTGGCCCACACCCAGTTGATTACACAGATTATGGCTGGATGTTTTGTGAATGATTCACACTTTTCTAAGTTGTTTTTCTCTGGTGGGCTGCTTCTAGACAGTCAAGAGCTATGCTGATGTCTTTTTAATTTGTAGAGTACAGCTATTTAAATGTTCGGCCATCTTAGGGGCTCCTGTTCAAGTAATTTAAAGTGCTGTTTTCAGTCTTACTAAACTTATCCAATGGTTTCAGCCCACTCAATAAATGTAGTCATTTTCAATGTGGAATGTTGTTTGATAACACCTCCCTCTATGCTGAATGATTGTATGAATGTTACTGAACCATATGGACTTTTACAGCATTCCAACACCTTTTTTACAAATTACCAGATTTATTAAATTCAATTTCATAACTTGCCCCAGTGGGATTTGAACTCCTGACATTGGGGTGTTAATCCAGTACCATAATTGCTAAGATATGATAATAACCTTAGGTTTGCACTTAGGTTAACATGGTGCAGATAAAATATTCAACTATTGACTGCTGGTTGCTGTTAAACATCTTATGGCCATATTGAAGACGAGCAGTGCATTCTCTATGATCCTCCAGGAACAAAAATCAGATTAGCTAGTCATTCAATTCATTTGCTGTTTATGGGATCTTGCTCTATACAAAAAGGCTGATGCAGTTCCCAACATAACATCAATTACAGTGAGGCCCCTCCGCTTGCAGGGATAATGTTCCCATGAGACTTTGCACCAATGGTGAAATCGGGAACAACGAACACACTTTATAATGGGAGTCAATTCGATAGGTTCCAGCCATCCTGAAATTTTACATGTATAAAGAATCAAAGTCAATAAAAATTATGTTTTTAATAAACTTAAAGAGAAATTTACTGGAGAAATTGTTTAACAAAACAAGAAATCTAGAGAAATATAAAATTTGTCACACTTTACTTGGGAGCGGAAGTGGACTGTGATCAGGAATTAAATTGCAGCAACAAGGAACACCCATGTGCAAACAACAGCAGACAACGTACACACGGTGCACACTTCCTACTGCAGGAAATGCATCATGGACACCTTCCCTTTTTTTTAACTTTATTTAGGTGTTTTTTTTCATTTTCTCGGCATTTTCTAAAGGTGGCTTCTATTTTTTTAATTTTAAAACCGTGGATAAGTGACTTTGGGCCCATCGTGGATGAACTGGTGTACAAAGACTTTTGTGCGGATAAGCAAATTTGCGAAAGAGGGAGTTGTGAACGGCGGGACTTTACTGTACTGCAATCCAAAGATAACTCAGCGTGTGAAGCAATTACCTGGTAATACAATATCACTATTGAATCTCTTATCAGTATGTTTCTGCTCCAGATTCCAAAGAAAGCCCCTCATGTTCCATTAATTAAATCGCACTGTTTCAAAAGCATGGTCTTGATTTCCTCCTCTTCTGATGGTACTGGTTGGTGCTGAGGTACACTTGCAGTCCCTCGCCTATGCTACCTTGCTTCCTTCAGATGTTGTTCATGGGGGTGCCGCTGCTCAAAGTTGTTTTTGCAGAGCTCCCCTAATCTCTGTAATTGGACATATATGAGGCACCGCCCAGAAACAGCCAGCAGGTGCAACCTTTAAAGGTTAGTTCTTTGTCAGATGATGAAGTGGAACTAGTAGCCACTAATAGACCTTAGCAACATTGGGAATGGAAATCGGCCATTTACCCCTTGGGCCTCCTTCGCCATTTAATTAGATCACAGCTGATCTGCATCTACTTAGCTCCATCTTATTGATATTCTTACCCAGCAAAAATCTATCCATCTCAGTCTTGAAAGCTCCAATTGGTTACTCAAGGATTACCTGGTTTGCAACAGGGTTAAGTGATTACTTGACTGATAAGCACTTTGATGCAAAAGAGCTGGAGCAGGCTGTGAATCTCAGAGGTGTTTAGAGATGAACTTGAGCTGTTTGTGCATTACTGTCTCTCTGTCTGGGAGGCGGCAGTTTCCACTACATTGTAATTCACTTCACGCGATGGGTGATTAATTTATTTTCACTTGTACATAAGCGATAAGGTAAGATACTCCATAATGGATTTTCACAGGTCAGAGGTCAGACAATCCAATATCTAACTGATGGAGTACAGAGAGCAGTCCTGTGAAGACACAGAGCGGAGGAACTGTTCAGCCATTCTATGCACTCTGTTTTCACTTTACCCATAAGGTGTTCTGTCAGACAAGTGGAACTACCTGAGGCTTTACAGCTTGTTGGAGGTGAGGGATACATATGAATGATTAAAATCTCTTCTGGTGGCTCAAGAGTAAATGCACTATGCAATAACGAAGGTTTGATCCTGGGTTTGTATTCAGTTAGTTCATCTGGGGCAACCTGCTGAAGTTCTACAACTAGTGTCTTTTGTATTATTATGAAAGGCCAAGGAAATTGGGTCTATTTTCTCTGGAGTTTAGAAGAATGAGAGGCATTGAAACATACAAGGCTCTGAAGGGGCTTAACAAGGCAGACACTGAGAGGTTATTATTTAGGACTGAGATGAGGCGGAATGTATTCATCCAGAGGGTTCTGAATCTTTGGAATTCTGTACCCCAGAGGGCTGTGGATGCTCCATCATTGAGTATATATTTAAGGCTGGGAAAGACTTCAGGAAATCAAGGGATATGGGGAGTGGTCGAAAAAGTGGAGATGAGGCATAAGACCAGCCATAACAGAGGAGGCTCGAGGGGCAGTATGCTCCTTCTGCTATTCCTTATGTCTGAATCTGTTCCATTGCTATATATTCAACATTTCCTCCATGTCCTTCCTCAAACATCCTTTGGCTGCTGCTTCGGGCCTGAACCTATTGCTTCCATTTCTCCCTTTTTTTCTCTTCTCTTTACCCCTCTGGGCTCTTCTATCTCCTTCCCTTCCTTTATCCTGTCATGCCTTCTTTCATTTCTCTCTTCTAGGTATCTTGCCCTCCCCCAATTCTATTCCTCTATCTTCATACTCTCCTGCCATGATTCCAGGCTTGATGCCCTCCTGGATAAGTTCACTCCCTCCCTCTGTGCCTCACTTGGCATTCTTCAAAGGGCCATTGAGGCACTCATTCCTTCTGAGCAGTAATCCCAACAGCCCCATCCTCCTCTCTCGCCTACCTCTCCAACCTGAGCAGCTGCCGGGAGCCAATCTTACAGACCTCCTTTCTGTTCTGCTCACGGTTCCCACCACTGATCCTGTGGACCCTGTCAGCAGACCAACCTTCTCACATCTCCTTCAATAACATCTGTTAATTTGTGAACATAGCCTTTGCCATCCTTGACGTTATTATGGGCAATTGTATTAACATCATTGCCTTGATGGAAAGTTGGCTCAAGAGCAATGACACCTTGCTTATTATTGAAGCCTCCCCACCTGGCTATACTTTCTCTACCTCCATGTCCAAACTGCCCTGATATAAATATGTTATAGGTGGCTCTGCTCTCTTGTTCAAATTAATCACAAGTTACTAGATAAATATTAATTTCAAATTTTCTTCAATTTTCTCCCAAATTTTGGCAATCCATTCTCAAAGTTGTTTATCTGGTTCCATTGTTGACCCTAGGGTATGTAATCCACTGGCGATTCTCTATGTGTGAGCCTCTGCAGTGAATGTCAACGTTGGATGGCACTACAGCTGCACCCGACTAATGTCTTGACATGTTTCCCTGCAGAGATCACCGGATCGCAACCAGGAATGGGAATCCTGGAAGAGTTTCCCTCTCCAACAGCTCAGGGAGGCCCAACTGTAGCACTTTTATTAGCAGACCATCTGAGATAAGTCAATTTGCCATTGGCTAGAGACACCTTCAGATTTTCCTGGTGCATGGCCTCAGGTACACCCTACCTGCATTTACCTATCAAACCATTCAGGAAGTTAATTTAACTCAATGTTTAAAGCTTTTAGTTGGAATGGGTTGATTGAGTTATTCTTGTGTTTACCAGGATCCTGTATTGTTTTAACTATCATTTTATATCATTTCTTAGGCTGGAATGCCTGAGGGAAATTGAACTGTGAACTCTCTTCTGGAGTGCTATACCCTGTAGCATATGTAAATGCCATGTAAAGCAGAGTGCAGCCTCAGCCTGGGCGTTGTGGACAGGGACATATAATCTGTTCAAACTTAAGGTCACTAAGCTCACCAAAAGATCACTGGGAGAATATTCACTGTGTGCTCGATGCAGTGATATCAATAATAAGGGCAATGACTTGTAACTTGCAACTTAAAGTATTACAACATCCCAAACCTCAAAATTTGACTGAGACACAGAGAGTTGGGGAGGGATTCCAGAGCTTAGGATCTTGGCAGCTGAAGTCAAGCAATAAACATTTGAGATGCTCAAGGGGCCAAAATTAGAGGAGCACAGCTATCTCCGAGGCTTTTGTTTTACTCCTTCATGGGGTGCGGGCATCACTGACAAGGCTAGCATTGATTCCTCATCCCTAATTGCTATTGGGTTGATGGGACTAGGGGAGATCACAGAGATAGGGAGGAGTGAAGCCATGGAACGATTTGAAAACAAAGATGAGAATTTTAAAATTGAGGCGCTGTTTAACTGGAAGTCAATGTTGTTTGGGGAGCAGGGGAGTGATGGCTGAATGAAACTTGCTGCAAGTTAGGACATTGCCAGCAGAGTGTTGAAAAACCTCAAGTTTATGGAGGGTAGGTTGCAGGAGGCGGGACAGAAGTGGATTGGAATAATCAAGAATGGAGGTAAGAAAGGCATGGATGAGGGTTTCTGTCTTACTGATGTATGGAGTTACACTTGGAAGCTCATCTCAATGTCAAATATGACACCAAGGTTGTGTTCAGTCTAGTTCAACCTCAGACAGTTGCAAAGGTAATGGATGGTGTCAGTGGCTAGAGAATGGAATTTCTCACAGGGACAGAAACCAATGGCTTTGGTGTTCCTAAAAGTTAATTAGAGGAAATTTCTGCTCAACCAATACTGGATATCAGACGAGCAGTCTGACAATTTAAGAGACAGTGGAAGATTCGAGAGAGGTGGTGGTGGGGTAGAACTGGGTGGCTTCAGCAGACATGCCAACCTGAATGTCTTCTTTCTAAGTATGCATTCTATAAATGTATTTGTGGCTCCACTTCGCCAAGCACAAGCACTTATGTGATACCTTCTCACTTTTGCCTGTCAGGTGCAGGTTCCTTTGTCTTCCTTAATTTATAAACCCACCTTCATAAATAAGGGGAAGGAGATGGAAGCTGGAAGTACTTTTGTTGTAAATTGGTGACTTCCTTTATGCTCTGTTTTTGGAAGTTTGTGTGTCTCAGATAAAGTG
Source organism: Carcharodon carcharias (assembly GCF_017639515.1). NCBI lineage: Eukaryota > Metazoa > Chordata > Chondrichthyes > Lamniformes > Lamnidae > Carcharodon > Carcharodon carcharias. The sequence goes on along the minus strand of NC_054481.1, from coordinate 102,408,934 downwards.
CTGTCCTTTAACCATGATGTTCCACATAAATGACCCCTCTTTTGTAGTGATTAGCATTTAATGCAAGACATACTTACTCCTGATATCAGATAATGGAATGTTGTTCAGAATGGTCTTGTTGAAGTGTGATTGGAGGCATCCTTAATGTTTTTCTCTCTTTTTATTTGTCCTGGCCACTGTGAACCATTCTCATCCCAGAAGGATAAGAAAGTGAAAAAGCTACTCCTAGACCTCTGCCACTCTAAAAGTGAAAGATGCACAAGACCAGTGTGAAGGTGATTCTCTTCCCCTCTCCCTCCATTCCCACCCCCTGCACTTTGTGTGTGGATCTAACTGGCCCCACTCCCCGATAACATCCCAGGGTAACATGGCTGAGATCAATCAGTTCAGTGTCATGGAGATTGAGGGGCGGATTGCATTGCCCAGTAGGTGCAAGTTTGTTGATTGCCATTTGGCACCACCTAAACTCAACTCTCTCAAATACTGAAACCTGGTTTATTAAACAGGAGCATACGAGCTGGTGGGAAGAATGCCTTGAAGCTTGATATGATCGTCTGCCAGAACACTGGAAACATGTCGGTGAAACTGTAGTATAAAGAGCCGAGAAAATGGTAAACAAATGTTAAAATATTTAAAAAGCAAATATGGAATTGGAATAAAACCTGACCATATGGCAAGGCAGAAGGGGTGAGTGACCAGATCAATAATGTAGTGAGTGTGTATTGTGTTACTACGTTGATTACAAGATGGATGTCCAAATGGCACAACCTTTAATCTCATCTCCTTTAATTGCCCAACCTATTCTCTGCTGGGTATGACAGCTCACATTATTGCTTAATTGTCATTAAGCTGGAAGGTTAGTTATATTTAGAGTCATTTTTTATATCCTACTGAGGTAAGCTGCTCTGCCACAAATTGGATATAGTTCCCCTTTACTCTGCAACAGTTTAACTTGACAGTAAGGATCCCCTTGAACACATTCCTACCATTTATATGTAACTAATCACTCGGTAGGAGACTCACAGAACTCATTAAATATTCATTATTGCTAAGATGATGCTATATTTTCTCTTTCATCCTCTTCCCACCCCTCACATTCCAGCATTCAAATGCCAAAACCCAGAAATATGTTAACTTGGATCTTGATTCTGTTCAATTCTAACTGTTCCTAACTGTTAAGGAGATATATATATATATATATATATATTTCATTTTAAAGGGGGTGAGTGAACAGCATCAATGAAAGTGTGTGTGCATTGTATTACCAAATTGACTTCAAGCTATGATTCCCCCCCACCCCGCCTCAGCCTTTAAACCAGTTGAAGGGTTTCAAATCAAATCAAGATAATCCATCTCTGTGGGTGGGAACTCCAGAAGCAGGGGGCATAATCTAAGCATTAGAGGCAGCCTTTTCAGGAGTGAAGTTAGAAAACACTTCTACGTGCAAAAAGATGGTAGAAGTTTGGAACCCTGTTCCAGAAAGGTCAAAATTTAAAGGTTCAAATTGTACATTTTAAATCGGAGATTTAAAGATTTGTGTTAAGGTATTAAGGAATATCGGCAAAAGCATGTATATGGAGTTAGATTGCAGATCAGCCATGAGCTCACTGAATAACAGAATAGGCTGAGGGGCTAAATTACCTCCTCCTGTTTCTGTGTTAACCAAAGTTGAATTCTCGTGGCTTATCAAGGTGAGATTAAGGCTACATTGTCCCATCAAGCTCTCCCAGGTTAGGCAAAGCACCATCAACACTCCCAGTGAGAAATTTTACAGGCTAGATAAAAAGTAAACCTCACTCAATACTGTCCCATGGAATACTCTTAGACAAGGCAGATAAATGAACCTCCATCTAAACCATGACCAACAATGTCGCCCAGGCCCATTATTAGATGAGTGCCATTTGAGACAACTCACACAACCTACTCCCAGAGATTGCCTGCAAAATATTGCCACATTCCCAAGATCACAGAATCATAGTGCAAAAGAGGCCCTTCAGCCCATCGAGTCTGCACCGACACGTGAGAAACACCTGACCTACCTACCCACCTAATCCCATTTACTGGCATTTAGCCCATAGCCTTGAATGTTATGACATGCCAAGTGCTCATCCAGGTACTTTTTAAAGGATGTGAGGCAATCCGCCTCCACCACCCTCCCAGGCAGTGCATTCCAGACCGTCACCGCCCTCTGGGTAAAAACGTTTTTCCTCACATTCCCCCTAAACCTCCTACCCCTCACCTTGAACTTATGCCCCTTTGTGACTGACCCTTCAACTAAGGGGAACAGCTGCTCCCTATCCACCCTGTCCATGCCCCTCATAATCTTGTACGCCACGATCAGGTCGCCCCTCAGTCTTCTCTGCTCCAACAAAAATAATCCATGTCTATCCAACCTCTCTTCATAACTTAAATGTTTCATCCCAGGCAACATCCTGGTGAATCTCCTCTGCACTGTCTCCAGTGCAATCACATCCTTCCTATAATGTGGCGACCAGAACTGCACACAGTACTCCAGCTGTGGCCTCACCAAGGTTCTATACAACTCCAACATAACCTCCCTACTTTTGTAATCTATGCCTCGATTGATAAAGCCAAGCGTCCCATATGCCTTTTTCACCACCCCACACACTTGTCCCTCCGCCTTCAGAGTTCTATGGACATACACGCCAATGTCCCTTTGTTCCTCAGAATTTCCTAGTGCAATGCTGTTCATTGAATACTTCCTTGTCAAATTACTCCTTCCAAAGTGTATCACCTCACACTTTTCAGGGTTAAATTCCATCTGCCACTTATCTGCCCATTTGACCATCCCGTCTATATCTTCCTATAGCCCATGCAACTATGAATCAGCGATGGAATCTTGTGGAGGCAATGGGGGTCTTGGCCGCTGGCTGGAGAGATGGCAAGACCCCCGCACCACCTCTTTTTGGGAAGGCCTGCTACATCTTGTGCCACTCAGGCACTTAACAGGCCAGCATTAGGCCTTTCCCCTGAATCAAGGACTCCAGGGGTGGAAGTCCCACCTGCTGAGAGCTGCCAACCATTCAGAGGCCAGCGGCTCTTTTGTACTCAGCAGCACCACTGGGAAGGCAGTGACTTCTGCCTGTATGACACCCCTTGAGGCCTTGGATTGAGGAGGGACCCAGGCACAGATAGGTGATGGTGGGAAGAGGGACGTAGGGCAGGATGATGGCGGGGGAGGGGTATCGACAGCAAGGGCAAGACGGTGGCTCTCAGTGGGCCCCTGCCCCCTTCCTGATTCCTGGTCCATCAATCGAGCACTGAGTGCCTTTGAATGAGGGACCATCTCGGGTGCCCGCTAGCAAAAATGTCAGGTATTGCTTTTCATGTTCCCCGAATGGCAAACCCCCACCCACCACAGAGTTACCACCAGTGGCTGTGGGATGAAGCCCTTAAGTGATCATAAACTGCCCACTTAAGGGCCTCAATTGGTGGTGGGATGGGAAGGTCATCCATGGGCTGTCCTGCCACAGATTTAATCAGGGTGGAAGCAGGAAAGCAGTAGGGTCCCCAAACCCCATCACCCCAACTGATTAAATGTACCCCTGCCACCAAACTGACCACGGGGGAGGACACAAGATTCCATCCTAGCTCCTGTAATGCCATTCAATCATGTCATCTTAGGTTGGTTGAGGAGTAAAGTTAACTCCACCACCAATGAGGTGATTTCGGCCTCAGCCTTGGAATGTCCCATACTGTCCCCTGTAACATTTCCGCCTTTCCTACACTAGTCTTGTGGTTTCTGAGTGATGTGGTAGCAATTAGGGTTGAACAAGTGTTGGTTTTATGCAATATCTGAGTGCCCACCAGCAATTAGGTTGAGGTTGACCAAACTCATTTCATGTGGGACCTTTGCAACCAGCCGAGAGAGCTAGGCAACGCTTATCCCATCATCTCATCAGCCTGGGCTGGATTTGAAACCTCCCCCAAGGAATGTAAGACACAATTATTGCGACCTGCTTGAGCTACTGAAGTCATTATAAATGCGATAAGTTTACTCAGTTTGTGACAGCAGCCTCTGTGAAAAGGGCCCGGTAATAGTGAGTGAGCTGGAGTTAGCTGTTAAAGTCAGGCCCATTGCCATATTTTCAGTGGGTTGCTGTGTTAATGCACCTTTAACCATCAGGTTTACACAGAGTTGCCAATCATTCAACAAAAATTCAGCGAGAATCTTCTTTTTATTCCTTTGCTGTCAGACGCTGTCATGAAGCGTAAAATCTGGCAATAGGGAACGTTTTTGAAAGATAATATGTTCACAGCAGGCTGAGGGATGTCAATGCTGGGAGATGGAACATGTTTCAGTATCGAACTCTCTTATGTCAGCTAATATACAGAGAAAAACACCCTCAATTCCGGTCCAAAAATGGCACTTAACTGCAGCTTCAGAGTCCCCTGCCTCCAATGCATCAATGGGTATTTCTTTTCATAATTCCCATACCAATTATTATTGTTAGTTCTTTGAATGAAATTGCCAATTAGCAAAGAAAAAGATTAAATTAAGCCATATATTTATATAACACTTCAAAACATCTCTGAAGCAAATGACTAAGAATTGGTTGTTTTTTTTTTAAGTGCACTGACTGTTGTTATGTAGGGACATGCAGCACCCATTGTTTCACACAACAAGATCCCAGAAACAACAATTAGGTACATAATAGGAGGCCCTGTCTTTTGCAGGCGTTGGCTGAGGGAGGAATATTGGCCAAGATGCTTGGAGAGCTCCATGCTTGTCTCCAGATGGTGCCCTGGGGTCTTTAGTATGTCCCTGAACTAGCATCTCACCTGAAGGACAGCACCTCTAACAATGTGGCACTTTCTTTAGTTGTGAACTGGGGTGTAAGCCAAGATTATGTGGCATTCCGTTTGGCATTCCTCAAAGCTTCCAATTCCAGATGTGAGATCAGTTTGAGACAAGTAGTTGTTTGGTGGGACTATGCTGATTTGGAATTGGCTGATACTTTGCTTCATTTAGGAAAAAAATTCCAGCATGTGGATTTAAACTGTAGGTGGTGACAGTGGCAAAATAGTTTTTATAAAATCTTGCTTTTTGAGATATTTGGTTTTGTCTTTTGAGCACAGGTACTGGACCTCTTACCTGGCGCCCCAAAATCCATAAACTGGCAATTTGAAATTGGCGCATAAACCCTTTTATTCTTTGTTTGATTTTCCTTGTTCTGTGATTTTTTTTATCTTGGTTTCAGGAAGGGCTCTACTGTATCTCTTCTTCCACCAAAGCGTAACTGACAGATGACCTTGTCAAAGAAATCTGGGAGTGTTATTTCTGTAACATTCGGCGATGCCGAGAAAATACCAGGAGAATGCGTCTGGACGGTCCCAGACTTTTCCCCAACGCTGGTCAAATTTCCCAGGGACAGCTGGGAAGCAGGAACAGGAGCCTTCAGACAAGTGGCATGTCTCCAATTCAGGCTGTTACAGGGGTCATTAAATGTGATTTTGGGCAGCGATTTAAATGATGTAGGAGACGCACGTGTCCCATGGATTTCAGCGGCTCACCAACTGTAAAGCGGTGAGGGCACAGCGGGAGGAGGCTTTCATTTGTAACTTTTATTTTTCATACTTTATTTTATATATTATAAATATTTTATTTGTTATAAGTACAGGACCCAAAATCTGTAAAATCCCCAAATCCGCCACATGTCTGGCCCTTATGGGGTCCAGTGCTTATATATCAGTGCTGATACATTTTACTGTTCCTATGTTGCACAGAGAGAAAATAACGAAGTAATTACATCAATAGTCCGTTATGGAAATGACTGCTATGGAGCTGTATCAAAATTAACACTGTGGAATGTGGTCCATCTGTGTGTGTCAGAGTTGTGCCCTAAAGGGGCAGTGTGTCTCTCAGGACTGGGGAATGGGCCTACTCACACAACTATAATGAAAATTCCTGCCAACTTTACACAGCAGCAGGTGCCATATTTGCCTAAGACAGGGAACTTCACGGTCACTGTTGTTGATTTTGACTTTTGGGCGGCCGACTGATGGACCATGCTGGTTGGATGCCCATTCTGGTGGTGAAAAGGCCCAGGCTTCATTTAAATTTTTCAGCCGAGTTGCTGACTGGATTGAGGCTGCAAAATTGGGCCAAGGCAGCCACCAACAAGCTTAAGTTGTGAGGAAATCGGGATTGTGGAGGATGGTGCCCGTGGGCTGGCAAAGCCCCTGAGGGCCCACAAGAATAACTTGATGCTGACGTTTGGCAGGCCTCTTCAGTTTCATCATCTGTGTAGCTGGTTGGAGTGTGCACAGTGAAGGCTCCAACCAATACCTATCTAAAATAGCAACCGATGCCTTTTTGCATCATCGGGTCCTGATTTCCATTTTAAAAAGGAGCCTATTGCTGAACAGGCAGCCACTTTTCCCCTCTCAGAATGAAGATGGCTGCACTCCAGTGTTACTGAGATGGTGAGACTACCCATCTCAATTTGAGGCTGTTATGGTCCTGTTAATGCCAGACATAGTCAGTGAGAAACAGATGCAATATTGAGCTTTAAACCAAGGCCCACCTTGGCTGTTCAGATTGAAGGTAAAGATACCATATCACTATTCAGGGAAGCGCAGGGAGTTCTACCAGTGACTTGACCATCAATACAGCCTCAATCAACATCATAAAAAATAGACTATCTAATTAATCATCTCATTTGTTGCTGTGCGACGTTACTGTGTAGTGTGTACTGTTCTGGTCTACTAACGAAGGATATACTCGCTATAGAGGGAGTGCAACAAAGGTTTACTAGACTGATTCCTGGGATGGCAGGATTGTCCCAAGAGGAGAGATTGTGGAGACTGGGTTTATATTCTCCAAAGTTTAGAAGAATGAGAGGTGATCTCACAGGAGCATACAAAATTCTACAGGGCTTGACAGGGTAGATGCAGGATGGATGTTTCCACTGGTTGGTGAGTCTAGAACCAGGGAGTAATGCATGGACATGTTCTTTCTGTTTGTAAAGGACAGGCTCATGTGTGTGAATATATGTAGCTTCTAGCACACGTAAGTGAGCCACACTGCGAGCCCGACCGATAATCTTAAATTGGTTGTCAGTGTAATCCTTAACACAATCTGTCCTGATGAGTGGAGGATGAAAATCTTCAACAGCATGTCTCTTTTTTCAGAAATACTCAAGTTCTGCATTACCAAGTGACTATCTAGAAATCTATCGATCTCTGTCTTGAACATACTCAATGCCTCCAAAGCCCTCTGGGGCAGAGAATTCCAATGGTTCACCACCCTATGAGTAAAGAAATTCCCCCTCATCTCAGTCCTAAAAGGCCTATCCTTAATCTGAGACTGTATCCACGCATTACGCCTTTTTTTAACTAAACAAATGTTTGAGGGACAGCCGTTTCCTGGTTCATTCCCCATGACAATACCTTTACCAATCAGAGTTGACCTGCCTGGTTTGAATTTATAAACAATAGCTTGTCAGTTAACTGTTCCCAGGTGCATTCTCTATGGCAATGCCTCTACGAATTAGAGTCCATTTGCCAACCAATCAAGACCCTCTACTCATGCAGTATAAATTGTTGTTCCCTTTGAGATTTGGTATTCTTGCGAATTTGTCCTGATGGGTGCAAGATGAAAATCTTCAACAGCATGTCTCCTTTTTCAGCAAGATTGGTAGATATTAAAGATATCGAGGGATGTGGGAATAGTATGGGAAAATGGTGTTCAGATAGAAGATCAGCTATGATCTAGTTGAATGACAGAGCAGGCTGGAGGTGCAAATGGCCTATTCCTCTCCTGTTTCCAATGTTCCTATTGTGTGAAACCAGTTGGTTGATGTAACAAACAGTGACACACACTTCAAAAGTAATCAACTGATCATGAAGAGTTTTGAGAAGTTCTGAGGCTTTGATGAGATACTACATAAATGTGATTTTTTTATTTCCAACTCTTAACTTGTTCTTTAAAATAAAAAAAAAACATGGACAATAAATATTCTACATGAATATAAGACAATGTAAAGTCCTCAGTTGTTCAATGGGAAAATGTGCAATGCCCATTGTCTTATTGAGCATGGATTGATTCTTGATCTTTGCTGAGTTAGCTGCTGTAGGAGCACCACAATTGTCCTCAGAGCTCCTGGACCATGAAGAACAATGATGATTATTATTCCGCTGTACACATTCTGCGGCATGAATATAATGACAATTATTGATAATCCCTAACTGACCAGTTAAATCTGTAAAAAAAAAATCAAAACTTATTGGGATTTTTCATTCACATGATAAGGTAGCCTGCAGTTCCCAGTTGAGCAAGGAAGGTTATCGCAATTCTCAGTTACAGCAGTGTTCATTTCATATTCCTCCCTGAATATTTTCTCTCCTATCCTGAATATATTACCTTCTGATGGAAGATGGCTCCATGGTTGTGGCATTGTGTCCAGGGAAGTATTCTTGTGTAAGATTATGGATAGTGTCTGTCAACACAACAACTTGCAGTTCAATTAACGTCTTTGATCTAGCAATACATCCCAATAAGGCACTTAACAGGAGTATTATCAAACTAACACTGAGGCACATGATGAGGTATTAAGACAGGTGGCCAAAAGCTTGGTCAGTAGACTGCTTGATTGTGGCAGTCAAGTTTGATCCTGATGTTACTCAGTCCTCATGCACTCACACAAGATGTATTTCATTTACGTAGCAACTCTAACATAGAAAACATCACAAGATGTTTCACAGAAAGGGAACATGGTAAATAAATATCGTTTAAAGAACACACAATGTGAATGCCTGTTGATGGTGTGAGAGATAAGGGGGGTGGGGTTTGAATAAAGATTGGTTGAATAGATGGGTTCTATAAAGATCTTTAAGATTAAAATTAAAGCAGAGAAGCAGAAGAAGAAGAAGAAGAAGAAGAAGAAGAAGGAAGAAAGTTTGAGAGAGGAAACATGAGATGGCAGATGGCTCTCCCACTGATATTGGGACGAAAGAGAGGGGAACAAAAGGAGCCAATGTTGGAAGGCTAAATGGTGGGCAAGGGATGTTATGTGGGAATAGGTTGCAGAATCAGGATGAGACAAACCTATGGAGGATTTTAATTTTAACATTATGTGAATAGGGATCATGTTGGTCAGTTAGGACAGGATTGATAAGTGAGAAAGAGTTAGCTCTGGATATGATAGGGCCCTTAACTCTACTCACATCCTCCAAATAAAATATATTGGTATGGAAATCCATATGGATCCTTTTTGTAGATATCTTGCAGATTCTTTTTTCCAGTCCTCCTCAGGTCTCTATTCTGCTTTCTCTGGTGATTGGACAACTGTGTCACTGTTGATTCCTGTTTGCACCCTGAGCTACAGAATTCAACTAATTTGGCTTCAAATTTCACCCCCCCTCCTTTATCTTTATATGGTCCACCTCTGAATCTCCCCTTTCCTTTCTCAGCTTCTCTATCACCATCGCTTGGGATAGAATGGCCACTGATATACATTAGCCACTCTCATAACCACCTCGATTGTACTCCTCCCACCCTGCTCCTTGAAAGGACTCAATTCCCTTCTCGCAGTTTCTCTGTTTCCATTGCATTGGCTCTGACAGTGTCACTTTCCACAGCAGGGCTCCCAAAATGTCCTGAATTTTCCTCAGCTTCTGATTCATTCCACTTTAGTAGACAATGCCCTCGACCACATTAGTTTAACTCCCCACCCTTCCTTTTCCTGCCTGAGGCATCATTGGGTCCCCTTTGTTCTCACCTTCCACCTCATCATCCTCCATATTTGGATAGAGCCTCCTCCACCATTTCACCACCTCCAACATAATCCTACCAGTAAACACATCATCTGCTCCCTCTCATTACACCCTGGATTACCCCCAAAGTGTGTTGTCTTTCCCCCAGCACCTTTCAATGCAAGTGCAGGAGATGCAACACCCACTTTTTTCACCTCCTCCCTTCCCACTAAACAAGACCTCAAACTCTCCTTCTAGCTGGGGTAGCAATTTACTTATACTTCTTCCAACATTGTAACTGACACTGTATTCGGTGCTTACAAGGAGGCATCTTCCCAACAAGGGGGGGGCAACTGAGTAGAAGTGACGGAGACTCAGGTGGAAAAGGAGGGATCACACACGTAGTGGTGACAGTCACAGAAGATGTCAATTTTTATATTGGCCACACTTGTTCTCCAATATGGATAGACTGACCTACCCTTTCCTATCCCTGTGCTGCTGTAGTTAACAGTCCTAATACCTGTACTCCTGCCCTGCCTGAGATCAGTTAATTCAGCACAGGCAGGGGATCAAACCTGGCTCTGCATGGGTCAAACCCACTGCCCATTATGGAACCACCAAGCTGGGCCATCGAGGAAGTCCTGCACTTTTGTTGAAGGAATCTCCCACATCCTGAACATACTTAGACATGCAATTCACTTCAGCACTTCCTCAGGTGTAAAAAAACCTCATTTTCACACAAATAGGTCATTATGAGCGGGCTGCTCGACAGCTCCTAATAGCTTATTGAACAATAAATCACTGGTCAATTGCGCCTACATAACTCAATCATCTTTTATGCCCAGCAACAATAGAGAATTTTTTTTTTAGATAAACTACTGTGCATCCTTTAATCTTTTTTTAAAAATACTTTTTGCCTTTCCATCCATCAATGGTAGTACACAAGATATCAAGAATCAGATAAAGTGTGGGGCAGGATTAATACACAATGTTCCTGATGCTTTCCCAGGAGTGCAGCCTCACCCTGTCTATTTCTATCTCCTTATCCGAACACTGCAGCTGTTCAAAGGAGATTCTCATAGCCAGCTATTTATTATGCATTAGATTGGCTGTTGCACGGTCTGTATTGCTTGCAATACAGGAAACAGAAGGATAAGAATCTTCTTTCAGTTGCCTTGTTTTTTTAACTCTCCTGACAAATCGCTTGGCATATTTGTGAATCTCAGGAAGCCATTCAATAACTGAACACTATTCTCCATTTTCATTGCAGACAATTATCTCTCTGCAATCTTGCTAATAATACGATGAAATAGAAGCCCTGCTCCTTGCCTGCCACTGGGGGAAGGACAGAAGATCAATATATCATGTAATAGCTCAGTTTAGGTCACTTCCTTCTTTCCAGCTGTGAGTGGGGGAGTTACCAGATGTCCCTGTTGGCTGGGATTACAAACTGGTCAGTATCTTCAACTGACCCGTATTCTTTCCCACAAATTGTGATTCAGCATCAATCGATTGTCAGCCAGATTCTCATGGCTGCTCTGAAATCTAAAGAGTTTATCAGAAACTAGTTCAGGGTTTTGACTGACTTAGAAGAAGAGTTTGAATGCTTTACTTTCAGGCTGCATACACCACAAAGAGCCTTTCTCACAGGCCATGTTAAGACACGAGGAATGTGGCACCTGGCATTTTGCTTGATTGTCTTTGGGATTCAGGAAGCCTTTATACAGAATGTTCCCCAAGATTAAATGGCTTGTAGGTTTTCTGGGCATCTGCCAGTATAGCTACCTAAGTGATTAATTAGAAAATGTATCTGTTACAATTCTGATACCCTGTAATCCCAGGAATATCCATACACCTATGCATACCTTGTTTTACCTTTGTATTAACCCAAAAGAGTATTATGCCTTGCAGGTGTGGGTATCATTAAGGAAATGAGAGAAGGATAAGTGAGACAATTAGTCGTTTAGTAGTACAGAATTTGAGTATTATTGAAAAAATAAACATTTTTGTTGAAGCTTTTTGTCTTTTACATATCAGGGCAATTTGCAAGAATACCAAATGTAAAGGGAACCATAATTTATACCGTATGAGAAGACAGTGTTGATTAGTTGGCAAGTAGACTGTGATTGGTGGAGGCGTTGCCATGGAGAATGCAGCAATGAGCTAAGAATTACACTGACAGTCGATTTAAGATTGTCAGTCAGGTTCGCAGTGTGGCACAATTTTGTGTACTTGTGGCTACATATATTAATACACAGGGCCCTGTTCTTTGCAAACAGAAAGAACATGTACGCACAATGCGTCTGTTCTACCTGAACAAAATAAGTGACAGGCATTTGTTGGTTCATTCCTCAGGATAATGCCTTAATCAGAATCAAGCTGTCTAGTTTAAATTTCAAACACTGCTTGGCAGTTAACTGTTAGTCATCAATTGGTGCATTCTCCATGACAATGCCTCTACGAATCAGAGTCTGTTTGCCAACCAATCAGCAATCTCATACAGAATTAATTGTTGTTCCCTTTACATTTGGTATTCTGGCGAATTGTCCTGATCAGTGCAAAATGAAAAACTTTGACAAAAATGTCTCTTTTTTCAGCAATAAATTAGACAATTAAAAGGGGTGCAATGGTTATGTGTCTAATTAAAATAAGTTAAAAGAGCAGCAGAAATAAAACACCAGAACAGCAACCAGAGACAACTATGCTCACATGAGAGCCTAGACTAGGCAACTTAATTGAAATGTAATAATTAGTAAGGGAAGATTGGTGTGCTGCTTCAAGATAGGATGGGGTGGGCAGGGTTTGAGGATTGGTGGGGGAGCTGGGCAGGAATAGGGTGCCTTTAGCTGGAATCATTAGGCCATCAAGGATACTACAGGCGGAAACTTCAGCACTCAGTCCTTGTTGGAATGGTGGGAGAATTTTCCGGTCTGGAACCAATTTCCTAATGGGTAGGCTTTGCCAAGGTGCTTTTCTAGAGCAACAGCATTAGCATCCTGCCTCTGGGCTCCCCGACTGATCAGAGAGAATTGGCAGGATGACACACCCCTTCTGTCAAAGGAAGGATTTCTATTAAAGGGGCCATAACATGGGTTACAACGGCTCACCAGCATCTGGAATTTTGAGGCTACTGCAATCACAGGAATGGTGGGAAGAATTGGGAAGTAGGCCCCACCCCCAGGTCACTGACTTACCTGGAGGTCCTGCTGTTGGATCTGAGGGGCTGGAGAGAGGTGACCTTGCTCAAGGATGGCAGAACCAGGTTAACCTCTTCAACCAAGCAGGCGCAGATGAAAGTGGCCGAGGAAGTCAGCAGCAGAAGTGTGCTCGCTCCAATCTGGAGAGAGAGGATCCAGGGTCTCAGGAGGGTATAACAGGTGAGTGGTGTAACACTTTCAGGTGTCATGCTCCACATTCTTGCTTTCCCAGTATTCTCCTGCACAGCATGCCTCAAGTCAACACACTTCTCAACTCCATTCTTTCCTCCCTCTGCAGTGATCTCACCTCCTCACCTGTGGAGCCAACATTCACGCTCACCTTGAGCCTACTGCCTTCTGCCCATACACCTCACAGTCACCCTCCACAAACATTGTACTTCCCCCCCTTCCTGCACAAATATTTACTGCCACTTTTTCCAGGTTGGAGCGACCACACTTCTGCTACTGACTTCCTCAGCCTCCTCCACCCACACCTGCTTGATTGAAGAGGTTGGCCTCTTTCTCCCATCTTTGGGCAATTGCGACCACTCACGCCTCTCTGCTTTCGCTCCTTACGGGAGATAGGAAAGCGCACAACTTGGTGAGGGGCAGAGACCCAGTGGGTGTGAGGTGGGGGTTGTGAAGGGGGTTGGGAAAGGTGATGTCTCTCCAGTGACAGGTACATTGGTGGCCATTGGCATTGAGCATGCAGCTGCTCCACTGGGGAAGAAGACTTGTTCCAGGAGTTTGCAGATGTCAACAACAACCTGCCATAGCTGCCTGAAGCACTGGTGTTCTGACATATTGAGAGAGCAGATCCTCAGCCTGTAGACTGTGGATGGGATTTTTCGGTCCTGCCCGCTGTGGAAATCGTCACGGGCGGAGCGGAAAATTTGAAGGGACCAGCAAAAGATTTGGGCTGGAATTTCTGGTCCCATGGTGGGCAGGCCCAGAAAATCCCGCCCTGTGCCTTAGGGATCTTGCCTCTTTCCAGCTGGGATCTCAATGTCCATCCCATTTGCCCTGCGGAGGGGCATGCAGCTGAGGAGAGGGCAGCTCTCATGTTGGTGTAGCTTTTGCTGCTGCTGGTGCTGTTGGCAGTGTGTATGTCTTGTGCTCTTGCACCTCAGAAAGATTGAAGGTAGAGCTGCATAAGCTGCTCCCATTGCTGCGGTGAAGGATGGCATCAAGGAGGTGAGGCTGAAGGTGAGTGAAACGCTAGACAGGGGAATTGCCTTCCAAAACGTTGGCAATCACCTATTTAAGCATTGAAAGCACTCTCTGAGAGAAGAAGTGCCTTAAACAGTAATCTCCCACCAGAAATGGCTGGAACGTTACAGTGTAACTGATCAAAGTCTTCATCACTTGCCAGTTTCATTGAAGAAGCTTTCCCCATTATGCACTCACTTCACTGGCTCTGACAAGGCTCAGACACACCATGGAAGCTGTCCATTTTTAAAAAAATTCATTCACAGAATGTGGGTTTCGCTGGCTGGGCCAGCATTTATTGCCTATTCCTAGTTGCCCTTGAGAAGGTGGTAGTGAGCTGCCTTCTTGAACCGCTGCAGTCTATGTGCTGTAGGGTCCACTGTTGTTAGGGAGGGAGTTCCAGCATTTTGTGATCCAGCAACAGTGAAGGAATGGCAATATATTTCCAAGTCAGGATGGCGAGTGACTTAGAGGGGAACTTCCAGGTGGTGGTGTTCCCATGTGTCTGCTGCCCTTGTCCTTCTAGACTGTGGTGGTCATGGGTTTGGAAGGTACTGTGTAAGCAGGCTTGGTGAGTTTCTGTAGTGCATATTGTAGATGGTACAAACTGCTGCCACTGTATGTCACTGGAGGAGGGAGTGAATGTGGATGGGGTGCCAATCAAGCGGGCTGCTTTGTCCTGGATGGTGTCAAGCTTCTTGAGTATTGTTGGAGCTGCACTAATCCAGACAAGTGGGGAGTATTCCATCACACTCCTGACCTGTGCCTTGTAGATGGTGGACAGGCTTTGGGGAGTCAGGAGGTAAGTTACTCACCACAGGCTTCCTAGCCTCTGACCTACTCTTGTAATCACAGTATCCAGTTCAGTTTCTGGTCAGGATGTTGATAGTGGGGGAGACAGTGATGATAATGCCATTGAAAGTCAAGGGACGATAGCTAGATTCTCTCTTGTTGGAGATGGTCATGCCTGGTACTTGTGTGGTGTGAATGTTACTTGCCATTTGTCAGCCTAAGCCTGGATATTGTCCAGGTCTTGATGCATTTGGACATGGACTGCTTCAGTATCTGAGGAATCATGAATGGTGCTGAACATTGTGCAATCATCAGCGAACATCCCCACTTCTGACCTTGTGATGGAAGTAAGGTCATTGATGAAGTAGCTGAAGATGGTTGTGCCTAGGATTCCACCCTGAGGAACTCCTGCAGTGATGTCCTGGAACTGAGGTAATTGACCTCCAACAACCACAACCATCTTCCTTTGTGTTAAATATGACTTCAACCATTGTTGGGAGAGAAGGAATTCATGGTTTAAAAGACTTTTAATTATCAATCACCTCAATTGCTTTCCTGCAAAACCCATGGCAGCTTTTCTGCTTGACCCAAGGGATCTGCCTCAGGGAAAGCCAGAAGAATGATATCGGGATTCCAACCCAAAACCATTTTCTGGGACTTTAACACTCTATATGCGCCTCAAGCCCCCTCCACTTGGATGAGAAAATTCTTCCCTATATGTTTTATACAGTATAAAAAATGCTCCTTTGTCATGCCACAGCTGCAATGATAATAACTTCAGCAGTAGGAAAAAAAGTGATGTCAGTTGTCATTAGACTGAACCCTGTGCCCTGTGTACCTGCTAGCCCTAGAATTGGACAATAAGCTGATTACTGTAAGCTGATTAGTCTAGTGAAAATTAACAGTTTTGTATTGTAGAAAGGTGTATAAAATGGAAGTTCAAACAGACAAAAAATATAGAAGACTTCAAGAGACACTTAGAGAAGAGCCAGAACTCAGGCCAGGGTAATAAGCACATATTACCTCGAATTTTATCCAAGGCATAAATAGGATAATATAACTCTTAATTATACCTTGTAAAGGTTTATTGAAAGGAAAACCCAACACATAAGTTCTATTTTACATGGACTGTGTAAACAAGGAGATTTAATAGGTCAGGGGTGCAGCCCATTAAAGGTTGGATTGTAAATGATCTGTGGAAGGTGCACTTTTGATGGTTCATTGGCTTTCTCTCAGTTTGCTGTTTCTGCATCACTTAGGTATTGTTTGATTTTGACAGGACATGTACAGGTATTCACATTGTAAGAACCACAGAAAATATATGTTTCTCCTTGACACTATTTTGTGCACTGGTGTGGGTTTTGTAAGCCTCAAGATAGCTCACCTCCTTGGAGAATTCTTGACTACTAGGAGGAAGTCTGCTAAGGAGTTGGGAACATTCTGAAAGGTAAGTTTAAAATATTTTCACACTTTCTAATGTCGCTATTAGGTGCATCATTGTAATGTCGATCCATTTTTAATGCAGTGAATCATCATAGGGAACTGTCCTGCAAAAATCAGTTAACCCTTACATTTGACTAGCATTGCATATATTTGTAATGCATTACAGTGCTCTTCCAATTGCCAAAAGTGTCATAATGCATTAAAAATATTTTTAAAAATGTCATGTTAGAATCTGTTATTATGTTTTGTGCTATGATTTAAACAGACTGACAGCTTTTGAAAATTTTAAAATAATTTCTGTACCTGTTCCCTTCCATCGATTGACAGGCACCCTGTTTTGAAATGGAAATAGGATACCATTGTGTTGTGTCAACTTAGGGCTAGAAGCGATGACAGCTGTTGCCATTATGAATGCTTGGCTGGATTTCAAAAGCTTTCATGGCTTTTGGGTTCCTGCATGGTGACTGTCCCATCCGTTGCTGACTGAATGCCAGTGGTGGCAGGATGAGGCCATTAAGTGGACATTAATTAAGACTTAATCAGGGGAGAGGCAGGAAGGTGGCAGGGTCCCCACCCTGCACCCTCTAGCCTGATTAAATGCTCCCCACCTCCAAACTTGCCTCAGGAGAGGGCATTACATTTCGCCCTTTGTTTCCAACCTACCAATGCTGGATCCTTACCCAATTCATTGAAATTGTCTCTTTTCAAGTTGGATATTTTCAGTTTTGATTTCTCTTGCTCCCTTTCCATACCTGCTTTAAACCTAGTTACAGGATTTTTCAACCAATGTTATGATTTGTTATTTTCTATATTATGAGCATCATGAATTAAAACTTGATTGAGATCTGTATTCGGTATATTTATTTATTCCATCTAAAGTAAACCAGTTTGTTGGTTTACAGGTGGATTCTTCACATCAGAATGATGATCAGTCCTCCTTCTGGAAGCTGGGAGAAATGCACGTGAGGGCAGGTGCAAAATTATAGCATCCAGTGTACAAAATGTGAGATTTAATGACCCTAGTTCAAATTGGATATTAAGCCGTAAAGTAAAACTCCTGAGAATATGTGATGTGAGATCTATTTATGAAAGTAATGGGGGTTAACATTAAATCCCCCAAGTCTTTGCTCTTTACAGTTAACCATCAATTTTGATTTTGTGACATCTACAAAGTTTGGTATTGTGCCCTCTATAACCAAGTGCAGAACCTTCAAATACATTATGAAGAACAATGGTCCAGATCCCAGAAGAATGCCCGTGTTTATGCTCTACAGGCCATGGGCTGAATAATACAGACAGGCACAGAATACAGAATATAAGACAATACAGGATAATACAGCACCCGCACCCCCACCGCCCACCCCCACTCCCCAGAAACCACAACGCCTGCTCCACAACCATAAGGCATTGCAAGGCTGACTAATGAGGGCTGAATGGGATTCTGCCCCTCATTCGGGAGGAAGTCCCACCCTCTAGAGCTGCAGGCCAATCCGATACTATGGTCGGCAGCTCCATCAGTCCTGGCAGCTCCGTCAGTGACCACTGTTGGGACTACAGAAGAAGATGATAAATCCCCAGAGCAGCTAAGTCCAGGATCTTGGCCTGGGAGAGTTTGGATAGGTTAGGGAGAGGGACGGGGTGTGGGGCAGGGGGTGGGTTTAGGGGAGGGAGCAGGTAGGAAGAAAGTGGGGGGGAGTCGGCCTAAGTGGGGGGCATCCTGCGATCGGCAAAGGGCAGCACCTGCAGAGCAAAACCTGCCCTTCAAATACTTCAGGTAAAAAAGTCTGGCTTCCTGTTCCTGCCCTGTTGCCCATGTCAAATGTTTTATGGCATGGGCAGCGTATTGTCAGGGTCAGTTAGCTTGATAACATGCCTAATTGACCCTTAATTGTTCAGTTATACATGGCAGCTGGGCACCGAAATTGGCAGCCCGTTCACCCCCCACTTATGGGGCTGAGCTCAGGGGTTGATAGAATGGTGGTGGGATGGGTGCCCACCCTATTTTACGTGCTCTTCCCTCCCTAGTTTGCATGCCACCCTCCACAGGAAATGTGCCCGCTGGGGACACGTAAAATTCAGTCCCAAGAAACAACAATTGACTACGACTCTTTGTTTTCTGTTCTTTAGCCAATTTATTATCCATGCAAGTACATTCCCTTTAATACCACATGCATTATCAAACAGCCTGCAAGCAATTGATCAAATGTCTGCTGAAAATCCATGTACACAACATCTGCTGCATATCCTTTATCAGTCCACCCTATGATTTCCTCAAAAAGCTCCTTAAATTGTTCAGACATGACTTGCACTTCACAAATAGACTGATGGTCTTTAATTAACACACAACTTTCCTAGATTGGTATTAAATTTATTCCATATTACCCGTTGCCAAGTTAGGCTGATAGGTCGATAATTACTCGGTTTATTTTAACACCCTTTTAGAATAGAAGTGTTATACTGGCAATCCTCCAGTTCTTCAGCACAATTTATATAGCCAACTTGCAGTCAAGCCAGTTTCTGTCTGACTCCTTAAATAATTCCAGTATGGATGTCATCAGGGCCTGGTCCCTTTTGAGTTCTGTCAACTTACTTATCTATCGTTATTCTGCCTAATTGCTTCTTCCCCTTAACTTGTATTCTTTAATTCCACTATCAAAAACTGAGGTAAAATTTTCATTTAGTATTCCCACCACCCCTTTGCCACATATGAGAAGATGGCCTTTTCTGTCTCTCATGGGCTCTATTCTTGTTTTAAACACTCTCTTGATAAAAAACCTTTACTATTTCCCTTTATGTTTCCTGTCTGCCCTTTTTCCTTCCTCCTCTGTTATCTAAATTCTTCTTGATTTTCATTTGTATTATTTGCCCTAGATATGGCTTCAATTAATTTCAATTTCTCACCCTAGGAACTCCAGTTTTTTTTATTTGTTAATGGGATGTGGGCTTTGCTGGCTTGGACAGCATTTATTGCCATCCCTAATTGTCCTTGTGCAGAGGCATTTAATAGTCCAGCCACATTGTTGTGGGTCACACATAGACCAGACCAGGTAAGGACAGCAGATTTCCTTCCCTAAAGGGCATTAGTGAATCAGATGGGTATTTAATGACAATCATTACATGGTCATTACTAGAATTTTAACTCCAGATTTTTATTGAATTCAAATTTCAACATCTGTTGTGGTGGGATTTTGAATCCAGGTCCCCAGAGCATCATCCTGGGTCTCTGGAATACTAGTCCAGTGATAATACCACTATGCCACCACCTTTATCCTTTATGGCAATGTATCTGGTTTTAAATGGGTTAACGTAGTCAATAAATTAATGGAGAGAGAAATAGATATAGCGCATTAAGTGTTCTGGCAGTAACTTTTACCTTAATAGAAAACATTTTGCCAATCTTTTTTACTGACTTCACCAACACAACACAAATCCTCTCAAAATCTGTTGGCAGAGCCTTGAAAATATTGGGTCAATTGCACATGAAATGATCACAATGAAAGTGATGCATGATCGATTGACTATGCTGCAAATCAAGAGAGAAGACCCTTTAGAAGTGACCGCTTGCCATTTCTAAGGAAGTGTTTGTTTCTCATTGTAATTCTTTTGAAAAAACACAGCATCATCATCATTATCAGGACCCTTTTTAAATTTAGGTAGTTACAGAGCTCCATGAAACCACTCTCAAGTATTCTGTATTCCCTTGCCCACCAGGAGATGATGTTAGGAAGAGTTCCTGAGCAAGGCAGTGTGTGGGAGTTGAATTAGCATCAGTGGAGATATGATCATTAACCCAGGGGGCTTTAGCAATCTTGTCATTTCCACTGTGTGTGTTAATCCAGCTCTGTCACAACGCTAGCCTCATTAACTTCCGTAAACTTCCCCGAATATTATCAGCAGCACTCACTGTATAAACAAAGATATTCTTTAAAAAAAGACAGAAAACCAAAATTAATACATTATTCTTCGCAAGAGTAAATATGAGAATGGGCAAAACTGCGTGACTGATCAACCCTGCAAATTCTATTTTGCCGTAGCTGTAAATTAACTTTTCAATTTTGGTTTTAGTCAAAACATGAAGGGTTTCAAGCTTTCAAGTCGCTTTGCTTTCTGTGTAGACTAATGCTCTATAAATATTTGAGAAAGGAAAAATCGAAAAGGGCATGGAGAAAGGACAGAGATTGGGGCTAAGACGATGACTCTCAGTGAGTTGCTACAGGCTTGGGGAACTGAAAGGCTTTTTTTCTGTACAGCAAAATTCATCAGCATCAAAATTCCAAGTCTGTCATCAAGGCACTCCTGCCTGAATAACCTGCCTGGAACTAAAGTTCTAGGTTATAGGGTCAGCAATTTTAACTTTTACTGGTCGGTACGAGACATAGGAACAGGAGTGAGCCATTCACCATCTTAGAATCATCGAACGTTTACAGCACAGAAGGAGGTCATTTTGCCCAACATGTCTACAATGGCTCTCTGAAGGACCATTTCACCTTGGGCCAATCCCCAGACTTCTCCCCATAGCCCTGGACATTTTAGCTTCTCAGATAAAGATCCAATTCCCTCTTGATTGAACCTGCCTCTATCTCTCTGGCAGTGCATTCCAGATCCTAACCACTTGCTGCATAAAGAAGTTTTTCCTTATGTCTCCATTGCTTCTTTTGTCAATTGCCTTAAATCTGTGCCCTTTGGTTCTTGATCCTTCCACCAATGGGAGCAGTTTCTCCCTATCTACTTTATCTAGACCCTTGGTAATCATCTATCAAATCTCCTCTTAACCTCCTCTTCTCCAGGGAAAACAGTCCCAACTTCTCCACTCTATGTAACTGAGGTTCCTATGCATGGAAACATTCTCGTGAATCTTTTCTGCACTCTCTCCAATAGCTTTACATCCTCCCCTAAAGCATGGTACCCAAAACTGGACGCAATTCTCCAGTTGAGGCTGAGCCAGTGTTTTATACAGGTTTAACCTAACCTCCTTGCTTTTGTACTCTGTGCCCCTATTGATAAAGCCCAAAGTGCCATATGCTTTATTAACTGCTCTCTCTACCCGTTCTGCCATCTTCACTGATTTATGCACATATACTCACCCAGGATCCTCTGCTCCTCCACCTCTTTAGAGTTGTACCCTTTATTTTATATTGTCTCTCCATGCTCTTCCTACCAAAACGAATCTCTTCACACTTCTCTGCATTAAATTTCATCTGCCACTTGTCCACCCATTCCACCAACCTGTCTATGTCCTTTCGAAGTTCTACACTACCCTGCTCACAGGTCACAATATTTTCAACTCTTGTATCATCTGCAAATTTTGAAATTGTGCCCAGCACACCAAAGTCCAGATATATATCAGGAGGAGCAGAGCCCCTTGTACCTACCTTTGGGGAACTCCACTATAGACCTTCCTCCAATCCAAGAAGCAGCCGTTAACCATTATCCTCTGCTTCCTGTCACTCAGCCAATGTTGTATCTGTGTTGCTACTGTCCCTTCTTTCCATGAGCTCTAACTTTGCTCATAAATCTGTTGTACGGCACTTTATCGAATGCCTTATAGAAGTCCATGTACACCATATCAACAACATTGTCCTCATTATCCCTCTTTGTTGCCTTATCAAAAAAAACTCCAACAAGTTAGTTAAACACAATTTACCTTCACAAATCCATGCTGGCTTTCCTTAATTAACCAGGATTTGTCCATTTGATTATTCATTTTGTCTTGAATTATCATTTCAAGAAACCTCCCCACCACCGAGGTTAAACTGACAGGCCTATTGTCGCTGGGCTTATCTTTACACTATTTTTTCAACAAGGGTGTAACACTTGCAATTCTGCAGTCCCCGGGCATCACCTCTGAGTCTAAGGAAGGCTGAAAAATTGTGCCTGGATCCCTATTTGGCCCCACTCCTCTGTTTACTACCTTTTTACAAATTATATGCCATGCAAGACTTTCTGATTCCCTTTTATGTTAGCTGCAGTCTCTTCTCATATTCTCTTTTTTGCTTCTTTTATTTACTTTTTCAATTCCCCTCTGAACTTTATATACTCAGCCTGATCCTCAGTTGTATTATTCACCTGGCACCTGTCATAAGCACACTTTTCCTTCTTCATCTTAACCTCCATCTCTTTTGTCATCCAGGGAGTTCTGGATTTGTTTGTCTTACCTGTCACCTTCATGGGAATATACCTTGACTGATCCCGAACTATCTCTTCTTTAAAGGTAGCCCATTGTTCAGTTACAATCTTGCCTGCCAACATTTGATTCCAATTTATCTGGGACAGATCCATTTTTAACCCAATGAAGTTAGCTTTCCCCCAGTTGATTCCTCTTACTCTGCATTGTTCCTTGTCCTTTTCCATGGCCAACCTAAACCTTATGATAAAATGATCACTGCCCCCTCAATGTTCCATTACTGACATTTGCCCACTTGGCCTACTTCATTCCCAAGAACTAGGTCTCCTTTCTCATTGGACTGGGAACATACCGCTGTAGGAAATTTTCTTTAACATCCTCTAGGAACTCTTTCCCCTCTCTGCCATTTGCACTACTACCATCCCTGTCTATATTTGGATAATTAAAGACCCCATTATAGCTACTCCAAAATTCTTGCACCTCTCTGTAACTCCCTTGCCAATTTGTTCCTCTGCATCCTTCCCACTATTTAGTGCCCTATAGACTACACCAAGCAATGTAATGGTATCTTTTTTGTTCCTTAGCTCTAGTCAAATAGATTCTGTCCCTGACCCCTCTGGCATATCCTCTCTCCCCAGCACTGTAATGTTCTCTTGCTTATCTTTGATCCAGGTCTCCATTATTGCCACAACATCATACTTCCACATGGCTATCTGCACCTGTAGCTCACCAATCTTATTTACCACACTCCGTGCCTTCACATACATGTATGGTCACCCTAATTCAGGCTTTAGTACTTTTCCTCCTTATGCTGAATCCACCTAATACCTTATTATTTCCTACTCTATCTGTCTCCCAGTATTCTATGCACCTTGGTACTTCTCTCTAGTATTATCTCCTGGTTCCCACACCCTTGCCAAGCTAGTTTAAATCTCTCCAATAGCACTACAAAATTTCCCCACAAGGAAGTTGGTCTTGGCTCTGTTTAGGTGCAACCCATCCGGCCTGTATTGGTCCCAGTGTCCCAGGAATCTAAAGCCCTCCCTCCTGCACCATCTTTCCAGCCATGCATTCATCTGTTCTCTCCTCCTATTTCAATAATCTCTTGCATGTGGTACCTGGAATAATCCAGAAATTACCAGTTTTCAGGTCCTGCTAATATCTTACCTAGCTCCCTGAATTCTGAATGCAGGACCACTTCCCTCATTCTGGCTACATCATTGGTAGTGATGTGGACCATGACCACTGGGTGTTCACCTTTGCCCCCTCTGCAGCCATTCAGTGACGTCCTTGACCTAGACATTAGGGAGGCAACAGACTATCCTGGATTCATGTCTGCAGGTGCAGAAACACTGTCAGTTCCCCTAAATATTAAATCTCCTTTTACTGTTGCTCTTCCAGATTTCTTCGTGCCCTCTTGTACAGCTGAGCCAACCATGGTGTCATGGACTTGGCTCTGGCTGGACTCCCCAGATGAACTATCACTTTCATCAGCTTTCAGAACTGAATACTGGTTGGAGAGTGATATGCACTCAGGGGAATCCTGCACCACCTGCCTGTTTCTTCTTGACTGCCTGGTGGTCACCTATTCGAGCTCTGAAACCCGGAGCTTGAGCTGTTGCAGCTCACTTGCTGCACATATGGTTATTGAGCACATGGGAAGTGTCCTGGAGTTCCCATATGGAACAGGGTATGCACACAAGAGGTTGGAGCTGCCCTGCCATTCCCCTATCGATTAGATAATAAAATTTACTATTTAAAAAGGAATGACAAACCAGCTACTCACTTTCCTTTTGCTGATATCATTTAAAATAGGAAAGTTAATTGAAAAGTTTTATTGTACCCTTATTGTCCAAAAAAAGTTGATTTGTTTTAATTTCCCAGCTCCTTAGGCTAACTCCTTAATTTTAGAGATAGGGACACACAGCTACAATACTCACCAGCCAACCAACTCACAGCCTTTATGCACACGTACGCTGACAACCAATTTAAGATTGTCAGTCAGTCTTGCAGTGTGGTGCATTTGCACGTACTGGAAGCTACATATATTAAGAACAGGGCCCTGTTCTTTGCAGACAGAAAGAACATGTACATACATTGAGCCTGTTTCAGCTAAACAAAATAAATGATAGCCACTCCCTGGTTCATTCCTCAGGGCAAAGCCTGGACCAATCAGGGTCAAGCTGCCTGGTTTAAATTTCAAACAATGCTTGGCAATTGACTGTTAGTCACAATTAACTGGTGCATTCTCCATGACAATGCTTTTACCAATCAGAATCCACTTGCCAACCAATCAGCACTCTCTTCTCATATATTATAAAGTTGTTGCTTCCCCTGACATTGGTATTCTTGTGATTGTCCTGATGAGTGCAAGATGAAAAGCTTTGACAAAATGTCTTTTTTCAGCAATACTTAAGTTCTGTATTACCAAACGACTATACTATTTGTTTCAATCACTCCCTGTGGTAGTGAGTTCCACATTTTCACCACGCTCTATGCAAAGAAGTTTCTTCTGCATTCCCTCTTTAAGTTCATGCTTACTCTCTTATACTGATAGCTTCAAGTTTTGCCCTTCCCACAAGAGGAAACATCCCTTCTATGTCTACTTTATCAAAATCTTTTATAATTTTCAAGACCTCTATCATGTCTACCTTGAGATTTCTCTCTTCAAGAGAAATAGACTCAACTTGTTCATCCTTTCCTGACAGATATACTGACAGCTCTAGTATCATCCTTGTTAATCTTCTTTTGCACCCTCCCCAGTCTTTCTATATCCTTTTTAGAAAATGTTGACCATACTGTACATCATATGCCAAGTGTGGCCTAACAAAGGTTCTTTTTTTAATTCTTTGGATGTGGATGTTGCTGGCTAGGCCAGCATTTATTGTCCAACCCTAACTGCTCTTGTTCAGAGGGCATTTAAGAGTCAACCACATTGCTGTGGACCTGGAGTCACATGTAGGCCTGACTAGGTAAGGATGGCAGATTTCCCTCTCTAAAGGACACTAGTGAACCAGATGGGTTTTTACAACAATTGACAATGGTTTCATGGTCGTCATCAGATTTTTAATTCCAGATTTTTATTGAATTCGAATTTCACCATCTGCCATGGTGGAATTTGAACCTGGGTCCCCAAGCATTACCCTGGGTCTCTGGAATATTAGTCAGTGACTATGCCACCACCTCCCCCGATACAATACAAGTTTAGCATAACTTCTTTAGTTTTCAATTCTATCCTTCTAGAAATGAATTCCAGGGCAGGATTTTGCCCTTGGCAGGGGTGGTTGGCAGGGGTGGGGGGGATGGCGGTGGGGGAGGGGGGGTGGGGGGTGGTGGTGGGGGGATGCAGCTGGGAAGCTGACTGCCACCCGTGATTGGCACTGCACCGTGATTTTACGTGACTAGGCCAATTAAGGCCCGCCAAGGGTGCAATGAGAGTGGCATCGCTCAGCACTACCTGTGCAGACGGGGGAGGAGGGTGAGCAGGCCTAGCGTGAACTTCGCGAATGGGTGCGAAAGAGCGCTTTAACCTCCCTGAGGCACGGAGCTGCCTCAGAGAGATGAAACTTTGTTTAAAAAAACTAATGCACAAAATAAAAATGTCACAAAACATATCCCTAATGTGACTCTGAACTCATGAACGGGCAGTGAAAAATTCAGGACAATTGTTAATTTAATGGGCTTAATAGGCCTTTTAGTTGTCAGCGGCTGAGCTGCCAGCTCTGGCACACCCGCCAACCTAACTATCGCGGGATTACACGTGACGTCGGGACGTTTGCCCAATGTCATCGTGCGTCATTTTATGCTCGACCGGGTCAGGAGCACCCCCGCCTGCCGAGCTCAATATTCTGACCCCAGTGTCTGGTTTGCTTTTTTCCTGGGTGGGTTCTAGTTTTTCCTTATTAACTTGTGTAGTTACTTTTAATTTCCTGTGCATTTTGACTCCCTGACCCCTTTTCTCCTCTATCCCCATTTAGATACTTATTTTTCAAGCAATATGTGGCATTTTTATTTTTCTTACCAAAAATTAATGCCTCACACTCATTGGTCAGAATTTTTACCTTGATGGGTGGGCGGGCCCCACCGGCTCGGCGGCGGGCGGACAGCCGAACTCTGCCGCTGAAACGGGGCCTGCCGCGATTTTGAGTGGGTGGGCCGATTGAGGCCCACTCAGCGGCCTGCCCGACAGGAAGTGCTATACGCTTCATGTGCTGGGGGTGGAGGGGTTCCCCATCTGTCAGAGTGTGCTCTTTCGCACATTTGCATGAAGGAGCGCACTGCTCCCTGAGACTGTGCTGTCTCAGGGAGATTACTGACAGTATAAAAATAGAAAAATATTAAAATTATTAACGTGTCCCCCTCATGTGACAATGTCACACGAGATGGGACATGTTAATAAGAAGCACATAAACTTTATTGAAGTTTTTAAAAATGGACATGAAACCTCATCCTGCCAGTGGATGAGGTTTCATGTTTTTTCAGAAGCCTGCTGGGGCTCCTGGCCTGCCCACCAACCTTAGGGTTGGACTGGCAGGGCCTTTAATTGGGTTAATTATCTAGTCAATGGCTGCAATTGGCCAATTGACAGCTGATTTTGCTGTCCGCCCGCCTTCCTCAATATTTAAATGGAACGGAATGACGTTGGGGGTTCCTCCCAATGTCATCCCGCGTCATTTTCCCGTCAGCGAGCGGGCCCTGCCCCATTGATGCGGAAATTTATTTGTCAATGATAAGCCAATCTACAAGTTTATTAATGTCGTCTTGTCATTTGTTGCAGTCCAATATTATTGACTATTCCTCCCAGCTTGGCAACATTTGCAAATTTAGAAATGTGTTTTTAATTTCAAAGTTTAAATTGTTAACATAAATTGTGCACAAAGTGGTCCCAGCACTGATTCTTGTGGAACACTGCTTCCCACTTTCTGCCACTCTGAACAGCTGCCTTTTAGCGCTACTCTCTGCTTTCCATTATGCAGCTGGTTATCTCCCATTCTGCAACTTGTTTCCTGCTTCCACATGCATTGGCTTATTTATGTAGTATTGAAGATCCATTGGAAGTCTAGCTAAATTACAGCTGCTCCATTCTCCTTTCTGTTACTTCAAATAATTCAAAGAGGTTGGTCAAACAATATTTCTGGATTTTAGATGTCTTCTCTATTTTCTCCTTTAGTAGGATCATTATCTTTCCTGCCACTGATGTGAAGCTGAATGGTCTATTTCTCCCTAGATACGGTCTATCCCCCTTCTTAATATAAGCATAATGTTAGCTATCTATCACAGCTCCGACAAATTCTTAAATATTTGCAATATTGTCTCTTCTATCTCTTCCCTAGATTCTGTTAAATTGCATGGGTTCAACCTGTCCAAATCCCAAGTTTGATTCTCTTTGAGTTTGATTAGTTTGTTTAATATTTTTCCTCTTTCTTTTAAATACAGCTTTAGCATTTCTAATCTCATCTTCCGATGTCAAGGCCATCTGACCTGTCTCCCTGGTAAATACTGGAACAAAATATGTTTATTGATTTAGTATTTCTGCCATTTTGTTTACTGTTTGTGATTTTATCCTTTCCTGCCCTTTAGTGGCCCTATTTCCATCCCTCATTTCCTTTTTAAATTTATGTGCCTGTAGAATATTCATTGTTTTGTTTTATGTTCCTTAATAATTCAATTCCATAGTTCCTCTTTGCCTTCTTAATTGTATTTCTTTGAATTATTGCCTAATCTCTTTGTATTCTCCTTAGCCTTGCTGTCCCCTGCTGGTCATATATTTCATGTATGCCTTTTATCTTTACCCTCAATTTTTGCCTAATGTCCTTATTCATCCATGTTGTCTCATTAGTGTTTATCTTGTTTGCTGATGGCCATCTTACATACTGAGTTAGATAATGGTCCTGTACTCATTGTAGGAACTCCATTCCCTTAACCTATCTCTGCTTCCTAATTAACTTTAGGTACTTTATGATTATTATTCTGTTTTTTAATCATTGCCCTAATTTGTTTACATTTTTCTTCCTCCAGCTTATTAGGTGGTCTGCAGACTATACGTATTAATGTGACTGATCCTTTATCTTTATTTTCACAGGATGTGGGCATCACTGGCAAGGCCAGCATTTGTTACCCATCCCTAATTGCCCTCAAACTGAGGGCAGTTGAGAGCCAACCACCTTGCTGTGGGTCTGGAGTTACATATAGGATGGCAGATTTCCTTCCCTAAAGGGCATTAGTGAACCACATAGGTTTTTATGACAATTGATGATAGCTTCATGGGCAGCATTACTGAGATTTGCTTTCACTGAACTGAATTTAAATTCCATCAGCTGCTATGGGGGGTTTTGAACCCTCACCTTAGAGCATTTACCTTGGACTCTGGATTACTAGTCCACTGACATTACCACTACATCACCATCTCCTCACAAATCTCTATCCATAGGGATTCTACTTCTAACTAATGGCAATGTCACTTTTCTCGACTACTAATGTGTTATCGCTAATAAGTACAGCTATTCCATCTCCCATTTTCCCTCTCCATAATTTCTAAATATGTTATACATTGCAATGATTAATTCACAGAGGAGGGTTTGCAACAAGGACAGGGAATGTCTCTTACTGGGCTCCCCCACCAACTTCCGGATGTTGGGTCCCTCGATCAGGTGCTGGGTGCCTTTGGATGAGGGACTCCCCCAGGACCCTGCAAGCAAACGCGACAGAATTTACTTGTCGTGTTCCCTGTATGGCGGCCCACCCCCACCCCCCAACCTCCACCACCCACCCCCACCCACCGCTGGATTAATACCAACAGCAGCAGGATAAGGCCCTTTAGCGGGCATTAATTTCTCACGTAAGGGCCTCAATTGATGGCAGAGTAGGAAAGCTGTCCGCGGGCCTCCCCGCCCTGGACTTAATTAGGGTGGAGGGGGGAAGCCTGTAGGGTCCCCACCCACCCAAGGGTCCCCACCCACCCATTGTTCTGCCTGATTAAATGGCCTCTGCCACCAAACGCATCACTAGGAAACGCGCAAGATTCCACATGAAGACTGATTAGTTACGGACTTCATTCCTTCTGAGTCTTACCTTCCTCAACACTCTTTCCCTTTCACAGTCAGCCTTTCAAAGCCTCAAATTCCAGACATCTCATCTTTGTTCATCTTTTCATCTTTGGGAGTGCCCTTCACTATTGGCCATTCACTAAGGTTTCTCAAACCAAAAAAACTTCCTACCTCCTGCTTTGAATAAGTGACATTGCAGTGAGCCAATACCTAATCTGCTTCCAGCTGCACAGCAAAGTGGCAGACGGAGTCAAATGTGGGTACGTGTTAGGTTATTCACTTTGGTAGTAAAAATAGAAAGGCTGAATATTTTTTACAAGGTGTGAAACTTGTGAATGTTGATGTTAAGAGGGACTTCGGTGTGCCCGTACAAGGGACACAGAATGTTTGCATTCAAGCACAGCAAGCAATTAGGAAGAAAAAATGGGCATGTTGGCCTTTATTGTGAGGGGATTGGAGTTCAAGATTAAGGAAGTCTTGCTACTGGTACGACCACAGGTGGAGCACTGTGCACAGTTTTTGTCTCCATATATTGTTGCATTGGAGGAAGTAGAGCGCAGATTCAATGGATTGGTTCCTGGGAAGAGAGGGTTGTCCTATGGTGAGAGGCTGAGTAAATTGGGCCTATACTCCCTGAAGTTTAGAAGCCATTGAGATGATTTCATCAAAATATACAAGACTCCGACTTCAGGGTAGAGAGGTGGCTTCCGCTGGCAGGAGAATCTAGAACACGGGGGTACAGTCTCAGGATAAGGAGTCGACCATGTAGGACTGAAATGAGGAGAAATTTCTTCACTC
Organism: Carcharodon carcharias; assembly: GCF_017639515.1. Classification (NCBI taxonomy): domain Eukaryota; kingdom Metazoa; phylum Chordata; class Chondrichthyes; order Lamniformes; family Lamnidae; genus Carcharodon; species Carcharodon carcharias. The sequence continues at coordinate 102,378,608 of NC_054481.1, read as the reverse complement.
AAATGGTTGTGAATCTTTGGAATTCTCTGATGGTTGTGGATGCTGCATTGTTGAATATATTTAAGGTTGAGACAGACAAATATTTGAATCTCTGGGGAATTAAGGGATATGGGGAGCAGGTGGGAAAGTGGAGTTGACACCGAAGATTAGTTATGATTGTACTGAATAGCGGAGCAGGCCCATGGGGCTGTCTGGTCTACTCCTGCTCCTCTTTCTTATGCCCTTATGTTCTCACATTTTAATTCCAAATTGTGCATGGCCCAGAATTTAGAGGTCAGTGTCCCAGCATTCCCTGTCAGAAATATTAGATATGGTTGTCTCACACTTGCTATTTGCATGTTTAATTTAGCGTAGGCAGAGGCTTCCGACGTGGAACATACCTTTCAGACTCCCCGCATTACAGTTTGCTTCATGTTGAGATCTGACCTATACCATCAAAAATAATCTATTCTAGTTTTATATTTCATGAGGATTTTAAAGAGAGACCTGGAACAAGATGAAGTATTCCAAAGAGACACAGTGCCAGAGGAGTATGAGGAAGAGCCCAGGTGTGATTCAGTAATAAAACTCATGTTCCACTTTAGAAAATCACTCATTAAATATAATTAAGGGAAGAGTTAGCCTCAAATTAGTGCAACTGTTTGATGATTTTACCCTAAAGAAACGGAAAATTAATTTGAAATTACATCCGTCACCAGACAAGCACTTCAGTTGTTGGAGGGGAAACTAACTTTCTTATTTTTCCTCAGCAAAATACTGTGGAAATCTGAAATAAAAACAGAAAATCCCCGAAATACTGAGATCAGGCAGCATTGATAGAGAGAGAAACAGAGTTAATGCTTCAGGTCTGTAACTTTATCAGAAAAGTTAACTTTGGTTCTCTCTCCATAGATGTTGCCAGACTGACTGAGCAATTATCCCATTTTCTGCTTTCATTTCTTTCTTTTGTTGTTTTCTCCCTCCAATTATTCCCCAGTTCCACTGGATGTGCTGACTCATCCTGGAGCACAGAGCCATGGACATCCTTTGACTTTCGTATACTTTGCCCTTCTTCATATGTGGATGTCGCCAGGATATTCTTCTGTGGAGGGGGAGGTTGTGTTATATTCACATGCAGACATTCTAGCAAGGGGGGTAAATGAGAACAATCAAGGCTTGGTTTTCTTTTACCCAGGTCCTATATGAACCAGGCCACATAGAACCATAGAAATGTTACAGCACAGAAAGAGGCCATTCAGCCCATCTTGTCCATGCCAGCCTGAGGACACCCAGGTGCCCTTTCTAATCCCACCTTCCTGCACCCGACCCATAGCCCTGCAGCTTACAACACTTAAGGTGCAGATCCAGGTACTTTTTAAAAGAGTTTAGAGTTTCTGCCTCTACCACCAATTTGGGCAGCGAATTCCAGAGACACAATACCCTCTGCGTAAAAAAGTTCCACCTCATGTCCCCCCTACACCTTCTGCCACTTATCTTGAATCTACGTCCCCTGGTTCTAGAATTCTCTGCCAAGGGAAACAATTTTATCCTGTCCACTCTATCTATTCTCCTCATAATTTTGTACACCTTGCGGAATCTCATGCAGAATATCTTCTCCCACAATGCCCAAGGCCAGCACAGAGAATCTAAGTCCCCTCCCTTCCAAGCTATGCACATCAATCCACAATGGACAACACATTTAAGGGACAACTTTAATTATTTTTAAATCCCTTGAGCTGTCATCTAATTTTTTCTTTTTTTTCACCAAAAGTAAGGCCGACACTCTTGTGCAGTACTGATGGAGTGCTACATGGTTGGAGGTGCTGTGTTTTCGATGAGATGTTAAACCCAAGGCCCTGTCTGGCCTCACAGGTGGGCATAAAAGATCCCATGACACTATTTAGAAGAAGAGCAGGGGAGTTGTCCCCGGTGTCCTGACCAATATTTATTCCTCAGTCAACATTACACAAACAGCTTAACTGATCATTATTACATTGCTGTTTTTTTTTATTCATTGATGGAATGTGGATGTCGCTGGCTGGGCCAGCATTTATTGCCCACCCCTCATTGCCCTTGAGAAGGTGGTGGTGATCTGCCGCATTGAACCGCTGCAGTCCATGTGGTGTAGGTACACCCACAGTGCTGTTAGAGAGGGAGTTCCAGGACTTTTTGACCCAGCAACAGTGAAGGAACGGCGATATATTTCCAAGTCAGGCTGGTGAGTGGCTTGGAGGGCAACTTCCAGGTGGTGATGAGTCTGCTGCCCTTGTCCTTCTAAATGGTAGTGGTCGTGGGTTTGGGAGATGCTGTCTAAGGAGGCTTGGTGAGTTCCTGTAGTGCGTCTTGTAGATGGTACACACTGCTGCTACTGTGCATCAGTGGTGGAGGTAGTGAATGTTTGTGGTTATGGTGCCAATCAAGTGGGCTGCTATGTCCTGGATGGTGTTGAGCTTCTTGAGTGTTGTGGGAGCTGCACTCATCCAGGCAAGTGGGGAGTATTCCATCACACTCCTGACTTGTGCCTTGTAGATGGTGGACAGGTTTTGGGGAGTCAGGAGGTGAGTTACTCACTGCAGGATTCCTAGCCTCTGACCTGCTCTTGCACAGTATTTATATGGTTAGTCCAGTTTAGTTTCTGGTCAATGATAACCCCCAAGAATAGTGGTGGATTCAGCGATGGTAATGCCATCGAAAGTCAAGGGGCAATGGTTAGATTCTCTCTTATTGGAGATGGTCATTGCCTGGCACTTGTGTGGCACGAATGTTACTTGCCACTTGTCAGCCCAAGACTGGGTATTGTCCAGGTCTTGCTGTATTTGGACATGGACTACTTTAGTATTTGAGGAGTTGCAAATGGTGCTGAACATTGTGCAATCATCAGCGAACATCCCCACTTCTGACCTTATGATGGAAGGAACGTCATTGATGAAGCAGCTAAAGGTGGTTGGACCTAGGACACCACCCTGAGGAACTCTTCAGTGATATCCTGGAACTGAGATGATTGACCTCCAATAACCACAACCATCTTTTGTATGACTGCAGCGAGGGGAGAGTTTTCACCCTGATTCCCAATGACTCCAGTTTTGCTAGGGCTCCTTGATACTGGACTCGGTCAAATATTGCCTTGATATCAAGGGCAGTCACTCTCACCTCAACTCTGGAATTCAGCTCTTTTGTCCATGTTTGAACCAAGGCTAAAATGAGGTCAGGAGCTGAGCCCTTCCATCAATTTACTGATGATGGAAAGTAGACCGATGGGGCGGTAATTGGCCAGGTTGGATTTGTCCTGCTTTTTGTGTACAGACCAAACCTGGGCAATTTTCCACATTGCTGGGTAGATGCCAGTGTTGTAGCTGTACTGGAACAGCTTGGCCAGAGGCACAGCAAGCTCTGGAGCACAAGTCTTCTGCACTATTGATGAATATCTTAAGGAGCCTAAGACTTTGCAGTATCCAGTGACTTTAGCCATTTCTTGATATCATGTGGTGTGAATTGAATTGGCTGAAAACTGGCATCTGTGATGCAAGGGACCTCCGGAGGAGGCCAAGATAGATCATCCACTTGGCATTTCTGACTGAAGATTGTAGCAAATGCTTCAGCCTTACCTTTTGCACTGATGTGCTATGCTCTCTCATCACTGAGGATGGGGATATTGTAGAGCCTCCTCCTCCTCCAGTGACTTGTTTAATTGTCCACCACTGTTCACAACTGGATGTGGCAGGACTGCAGAACTTAGATCTGATCAATTGATTGTGGAATTGCTCAGTTCTGTCTATCACTTGCTGTTTATGCTGTTTGGCACACAAGTAGTCCTGTGTTATAGTTTCACCAGGTTGACACCTCATTTTTAGGTGTACCTGGTGCTGCTCCTGGCATGCCTTCCTGCACTCTTCATTGAACCATGGATGATTCCCTGGCTTGATGGTAATGGTAGAGTGGGGGATATGCCAGGCCATGAGGTTGCAGATTGTGGTTGAATACGATTCTGCTGCTGCTGATGGCCCACAGCGCCTCATGGGTGCCCAGTCTTGAATGCTAGATCTGTTCAAAATCTATCCCATTTATCATGGTGGTAGTGCCACACAACACGATGGAGGGTATCTTCAATTTGAAGATGGGACTTCGTCTCCACAAGGACTGTGCGGTGGTCACTCCTACTGATACTGTCATGGACAGATGTATCTGCAGCAGGCAGGTTGGTGAGGATGAGGTCAAGTTTGTTTTTTCCTCTTGTTGGTTCCCTCATCACCTGCTGCAGACCCAGTCTAGCAGCTATGTACTTTAGGACTTGGCCAGCTCAGTTAGTAGTGTTGCTACCGAACCACTCTTGGTGATGGATATTGAAGTCTCCTACCCAGAGTACATTCTGCACCCTTGCCACCCCCAAGTGCTTTCTCCAAGTGGTGTTCAACATGGAGGAGCACTGATTCATCAGCTGAGGGAGGGTGGTACGTGGTAATCAGCAGGAGGTTTCCTTGTCCTGGTGCCATGAGATGTCATGGGGTCTGGAGTCAATGTTGAGGACTCCCAGGCAACTCCCTCCTGACTGTATACTGTGCTGCCACCTCTGCTAGGTCTGTCCTGCCAATGGGACAGGACATTACCAGGGATAGTGATGGGGTGTCTGGTACGTTATCTGTAAGGTATGATTCAGTGAAAATGACTATGTCAGGCTGTTGCTTGTCTTGTCTGAGACAGCTCTCCCAAATTTGGCACTAGCCACCAGATGTTAGTAAGGAGGACTTTGCAATGCTGTCAAGGCTGCGTTTGCCATTGGCGTTTCCAATGTCTTGGTCGATGCTGGGTGATCTATCCGGTTCTTTTTTGACTTTCTAGCAGCTTGATACAACTGAGTAGTTTGCTAGGTCATTTCAGAGGGCATTTAAGAGTCAACTACGTTGCTGTGGTTCTTCAGTCACATGTAGGCCAGACCAGGTAAGGAAGGCAGGTTTCCTTCCCTAAAGGTCATTACTGAACCAGATAGGTCTTTACACCAATTGACAATGGTTCCATGGTTATCCTTAATTAAGGAAAGATGTAAGCACGTTAGAAGCAGTTCAGAGAAGGTTTACTAGCCTCATGCCAGGAATGGGTGGGTTGTCTTAAGAGCAAAGATTGGACAGGTTCAACTTGTATCTACTGAAGTTTAGAAGAGTAAAGGTGACTTGACTGAAACCTTTAAGATCCTGAGGGGCCTTGACAGGGTGGTTGTGGAGGGAATGTTTCCTCTTGTGGGAGAACCTAGAACTATGGGTCACTGTTTAAAAATCAAGTGTTGCTCAGTTAAGACAGAGATGAGGAGAAAATTTTTCTCTCAGAGGGTCGTGAGTCTTTGGAACTCTCTTCCTGAGAAGGTGGTGGAAGCAGAGACTTTGAATATTTTTAAGGGCAGAGCTAGATAGATTCTTGATTAACAAGGTGGTGAAAGGTTATCAGGTATAGGCAGGAATGTAGAACTGTGGTTAAAATCAAATCAGCCATGACCTTATTTAATTGTAGAGCAGGCTTGAGGGGCTGAGTGGCCTACTCCTGCCCCTAATTTGTATGTTTAATTCCAGATTTTTATTGAATTCAAATTTCATCATCTGGTACAGTGGGATTTGAATCCAGGTCCCCAGCACATTACCCTGGGTCTCTGGATTACTAGTCCAGTGACAACACCAATACACCACCACATCCCCCTATTGAGCTTACTGTGTGCAAATTGGCTACCACGTTTCCTACATTACAACAGTCACTAAACATCAAATGTATTTCATTGAGTGTAAAGCACTTTGGGATGTTCATTGGTTGTGAAAGTTCTTTAAAAACACATTTCCTTCTTTTTTTTTGCTGTTGATTTCTTTAAGCCCATTCCCTCTACAACTTATAGAGTTTCATTGCAGTCCTGTGCTAACTTTGAGATCAACTTAGCTAGCCCACATTTTACGGTGTACAACTCTCCCAATTCGGAAGCTGAAGAAAGCCCTTGATTTGACCCAATGCAAATTAATTCTGCCCTGGGAATCATTCTGTCTCGGAAACAAAAACATCAGCCATATTATTCATTGGAGACTGACCAGATGGAATCATAAATACCGTGCTCTCTGAGGTAATTAGATGTATAATGTCTTCAAACAGCCGTTGTAGCTTTAGTTTAATTAAAATAGCCATAAAATGACTGTAAAACCATTTTTATTCCCTTTTGAATGTTGATAACTTGGTTAACCTCATTAGTTTAGCCAGATTAACTTTACAATGCTATCACCAATGCAGACCTCTTTAACCAGGCAACTTAACTGTACAATACCACTGGTATGATTTAATTGTTGGCTGACATCATTCAATTCTTCAATAATTTTTGGCAAACATTTCCGAAGGACTAACTAAAATCTGTAGATCATACTGACACCATGGCAAGGACACCAAGGTTGACGAGAACTGAAAATGCAGATCAAGTAGTGGCGGTTAAGTCTTTCTGTTTCATGCAAGTGCAGGAGAGGCAAAGTGCACCTGCCCTTTTATCTCCTTCCTTTTCACCATCTAAGGTCCCAAACACACCTTCCAAGTGAAACAGCAATTCACTTGTACTTCTTTCAATGTAATATACTGTATTGACTGTTAACCATGTAGTCTCCTCTACACTGGGGAGATCAAATGCAGACCAAATGACCATAATACTTCCATTCAGTCTGCAAGTGGGACCCTGAGCTTCTGTACCTTGGTCCCAGTCTGACCTTTCTGTCCTTGGCCTGCTGTTGTGATTCAATGAAGCTCTTCAGAAGTTCGAGGAACAGCACCTCATCTTTTGACTTGGCATTTTACAGCTTTCTGGACTGAACAATTTTAGATCATAACCCTTGTCCCATTTTGCTTCCTATTTCTTTGCTAGTTTGATTTTTCTCTCTTTTCTGTCTTATTTCATTTACTTTGCATTTGGATGGCAATTTTCCTGCCATTCACACCTCCTCTAGACACATCTTTTGTTTCTTCATTTGTCCCATTACCACTCCCTTGCACCCTTCAATCTTTTATCATTTATTCTCTCCTGTCGTCTGCCCTATCACAGACCTTCCCTTTTGTTCTTCCACCCACCCTTCCCCTGTCACTTGCTCAAAACCTATTACATTTCTATCTTTTTCCAAGTGCTGATGAAAAGCCACAGACCTGAAACATTGGGCTGAATAATACGCTCCCATATTGAGACCGTTTGCCATTTCGTGGAGTGTATGGTGGGGCGTGATGATATCGGGCTATGTTTCCAACATCAGCACTCTGGTATATAATATGATAAACGGACGGGTCAATAAGTCAGGAACCTGCCCGCATTATTCAAATAGCAATTGAAAACTCAATTAAGGAAACTAACTACCCATTTCATTGCCATAATATGGCAGTTTGGACAGAGGAAATTTTCGGATTTTTTTTCCATGAGGAGGAAGCTCCTCTGATTCAGAGGGCTTTCTCGATTGTATATTTTCCTGTGCTTTATCCAGGGGTGAGGTATGTAAAGTCTCTGAGACAGGTGGGGACTGTGGTCTCAGTTGGAGACACAACCTCCAGTGAGGAGCAGAGAAGGATTAGGAGGAGGAGGTGGAGAAGGGTAAGAGGAAGAGGGGAACACAGGGAGGCTCAGGATGCTGCTGTGGTTCCACACACAGTGTACAGAACAGCACCGGGCCCCAAGGACCAGGAGGAACCCAGAAACCTTCAGCAGAGGTGTGGATGAACTTATGCCACCCTAAGGTTATACAAGCAGCGATTTAGCTACCTGTAACTGAGCAAGACTCAGCGCAGAAGAAGATGCAGGCTTTCAAGGGTGACTATGACATCACTTTGTTAGAAGCGCATTTTTTAAAGTTCATTCATGGGATGTGGGCATCGCTGGCAAGGCCAGCATTTATTGCCCATCCCTAATTGCCCTTAAGAAGGGGAGAAATCATCCAACGCCCTGGGGGAAGCCCTATAGAGCTTCTTGCCATAACTACAGAAGGGGTTTAGTGAAATCTCGTCCCTCGTTTTCCCTGCTGCAATGAGCTAAGTCCTGTAGCCCTTATATCCAAACATTCTCCATCAGCCCACATGAGAACATGATTCCTCCTGCCTTCCCTCAAGCTCTGATTTCTTCCCTTAACCTTCAGACACAAGTCACATGACGACAGCAATCAATAAGAACATCAGCATTAAGGAATGTGAGTTTGCTGTTTATCCACAAGCTTTCAAGGCATAATAACATAAATAAATAAGAACCTCACCCATGTGCCCTTATTTGTGACTAATGTGGATATTTACTAACATGTTTATGAATTCTTTGGTGCAGAGCTCCCCCCTCGTTTGTGGCTGCACAGGAGAGAGGCATCTGATCTGCCACCAACCTTGCCCTGGATAACTTCGGAGGGCATCCTCTGTGCCGCTGTGGCATTGAGTGGCCGGCCTCTGCAGGAGACTCTTGCTGAGTTGCATGCTAGTTTTCAGTCGCCGCGGCAATGATCGAGGCTTGTGTCAATGGCCAATGGGCGGAGGAGACGCTGGCCCCACCAGAAGTGCCATGAGAGGAACTTCCAGATCGAGACAGACGCTGTTCACCCCCTGCCACTTAGACCAGTTGGTCCTTGCACTGGTGAGGTTCCAGGAGCTTGGTGGATGACCAAGTTCCCAGTTTCCCTGTCACCCTGGGTCTAAGGCCCTGAGCTCAAAGCTCAGGGTGTGCAGGTCAGAGCGCATTCCAATGATTGCATCTGCAATGCACTCAGTATGCCTCTCTAGGACAGTTGCCAGTCTGTCTATGGAGGAAGCTTGGTGCACTGAAGACTGGGTGCTTGCAGTGCTCATGGCCTGGAAGGACACCTCCACAGTCCAGGCCAAAGCATCCAACCCCTCTGGTACACCTGACAAAACCTCACGGACCTTGCGCTGGACATCTAGCATTTGCCACCTTATGGATGACTCCAGAGGCTCACCATCTGAGTTGGAATCAGTCTCTGGGTCACCCCAGATAATCCTCTGACTGCCCGAGGCCTGCTCCTCCATTGAAGAGCTGGAAATAAGCAGCCTGGAAGACCCATCACAGCGCTTACCCACACCCTCCACCAGCACAGAGACACACACCTCGGTGGGGCCTAGATCTAGAGCAGGCTCAGGTTCACAATCTGGTGGTCACTGTTTTGATACATGTCCACAGCAGGAGGAGGCAAGTTCAGCCGAGTTCCTTTGTACTCAGAGGACTGTCAGATGATGAGCCTTTGGGTTCGGCCTTCCAACTCATTGAAGAGTCAACAGAACGTGGGAGAACATCACGCAGAACTGTTGGAAGCCCTCAACACTGTGGCATGCGAGTTGGAGGAGTGCATCTGCCTGCTCTCTGATGAAGTGGTGCCCACATGTGCACATATGGAGGCTTTCATGGGAAGGATGGCAGATGCCATGGAGACCCTGGTCCAGCTGAATGCGGAGATGCACGCAGACCTGCACTCCTTCGCAGTAGCCATGGGTAAGCTCCTGCAGTGACAACGTGAGAGGGAAATGGGGCACCTCACCATCCCTCCAGTTACTCCATTCCCTCAAGGCATCAGGCCGGGGCCCTCGGGCAGCCGAAAGGAAGAGGAGCAGCAGCTGGATACCCCTGGGTGATCCACTCAGGAATTTCAGAAGCTGTCCTCTCCCTCTGACTCCCCTTTGCCTGTGGACCTCCCAAAATCGTCCTCTGTCACTGCAGAGGGAGCAGCTGGCCCACAGGAAGACAGTCAAAGCAAGCTGGGGCCCCCAAGGCCTTGGCTCTCCAGAGGACGCACACTGAAGTCATCAGAGGCAAGAAGGCCAACCATTGCACAGGCTGTCTCCACCCCTGCTGCAGATGTCAGGGCAGCACCTAAAAGTCAAAGACGTTCAAAAGCTAAGAAATTCTGATCACAGGTGGCCGCGTGGGTGAACACTTTTTGTCATTTTATAATCCGAAAATATATTCACTTTCACTGAATAACGTGTAATGGTGCCTTTCAGCTTCATTGACAGGCTTCGTGAGTTCTCCCACTGCACTGCCCCCACCACCCCATCTCTCCTCGATTCCCCAAACGTCGACCAGCAGTTCAGCTGCACACAGCCACACCACGAGTGAATCTGGAAGAAGTGTGTGTGTGTGTGTGTGTGGCAGGGCCTTTCAGAGCCACGTGCATGCACATTCCCACATAGGTGGATCCTTCCTGCATCACAATCACCTTAATGTCCTGAGCATTTTCAATGCTGCCTGTTGGGGTTCACTTTCAGTTGTCCATCTGAGCTGACCTGCATCTCTGCCCACCCATCGATTGCACTCCCACACAGCACCTGTTCTCACCCACCATGACCATTGTTTCATTCTGATTTGGTTTAAACATGGACAAAAGAGCTGAACTCCTGTGGTGAGGTGAGAGTGATTGCCGTTGACATCAAGGCCGAGTGTGGCATCAAGGACCCCGAGCAAAACTGGAGTCAATGGGAATTGGGGGAAAACTCTCCGCTGATTGGAATCATACCTAGCACAAAGGAAGATGGTTGTGGTTGTTGGAGGGCAATCACCTCAGTTCTAGGACATCACTGCAGCAGTTCCTCAGAGTGGGTCCTAGGCTCAACCATCTTCAGCTGCTTCATCAATGATCTTCCTTCCATCATAAGGTCAGAAGTGGGGATGTTCACTGATGATTGCATAATGTTCAGCACCATCACTTCTTCCTCCACCATTATTCCTCCCCTTGGACTCCTTCCCCTCTCTGGACTCCTTCCTCCACTATTAGTTCTTCCTCCAGCCTTACTTCTTCCTCCTTCCTGACTCCTTCCTCCCGCTGGATTCCTTCCCCTCCCTGGGCTCCTTCGTTCTTTGGACTCCTTCCCCCCTCCAAACTGCTTCCCTTATACCTTCCTCCACTCATACACCTACGTCCCCAGTTGATGTCTTTTCCCACGCTACTCCCTGCACCCCAGTACTCCCTCCCCCACAACCTCATCTCCCTTGACACCTATTTTCCTCCCCACCCCCCTAGCCTCATCCCCCTCGACACACCTTCCTCTCACATTTGATCCTAGACCTTCCTCTCCCACCCCCCGGTACATCTTCCTCTCCCAAACACAGCTGGACTTTCCTCTCCACCCCCTTGATGATCATTCGTTGTGAGCAGACCCTCAACCGTGACTTTCCACCTTCCGTGAGCTGCTTTGCGGCAGAGCCATGTCCAAGAGAATCCACCCAGTATATGATGGACCCTCCAGGGTCCGGTTGCTGTGGGTCTGCAGCATTATCTGCTCCTTGGATGTCCGCGATGTGAGCAAGGCCCTGGCGGTAAGTCCCGGCTTCTGCTCGTCACACTGGTTAAAACGTGTTCTGCACTGGTGCATTTTCCCGCTGACATGGATGGATAATTCAGCGTGGGGGGATGATTCCAGCGAGCTAGGCTTATAATGATATGCAGCTGTATTACAGTGAGGTTCCTGATGTCCGAAGGTGGGAAATGTGGCCCGCCATTGATGGGCAGAGTGGACGTTTGCAAACTGGTTTCACGATGTCTTGAAACCAATTTTTAGCCTTCTGGCCACACTGTCCACTCACGCTGCCGAAAACACCTGACACTCAGTGGAAAATTCCGCCCTGTGTCACAAACACGTCTATTGAAGTCTGACAGTGGCAGTTGTATCGCAAATTATCCTTAATTCATATCCTGGAAATAAACTACCTCGATTTTTTCCACCAGTGTTTAATAACTAGTTTATTCAATTTTTAATGTGCTCCCAGCAGGTAAGCGATGGTGACAAGGTGTATTGTCTCCAACCACCAGCTTCTCAAGGAGGAGGCTCCTTCTTGAAACTTTGCAGTTTTTGTGCTGATATTATTCCTATAAAGGATTTCAGAATGAAATCCAGCCACAGTATTGAAGCAATCATATATGACCAAGTACAGTCGGTGTATGACTTAGACTTCATATGATCCTGAGGGGATTGACAGGGTGGATGTAGAAAGGATGTTTCTCCTTGTGGGAGAGACTAGAACTAGGGGACACAGTTTAAAAATAAGGGGTCTCCCTTTTAAGATGGAGGTGAGGAGAATTTTTTTTCTCTCTGAGTTAGTTTGTGGAATTCTCTTCCACAGAGAGCATTGGAGGCAGGGTCATTGAATATTTTTAAGGCTGAGTTAGGTAGATTCTTGATTGGCAAGGGCGTCAAAGGATATAGGTCATAGACAGGAAAGTAGAGGCTATAATCATATCTTATTGAATGGCGAAGCAGGCTTGAGAGGCTGAATGGCCTACACCTGCTCCTAATTCATATGTTCGTATGGTTACTTTGCTTTCTAGGCTGCCAGTTCCTCTGGCATTGGGTGAAGGTCTGTATTGACCAAGATTCAGAAGGCACAATGCTGTGCTGTATGGCCCCGATCAGGAGCTCACTCTGGCTGTGACCAGAATAAAACATTGGCTTGCAGCATTGACATCTTTTAACTGATGCCATTGATGCTGCACTGTTGATGGCACAGAGGAATACATTTGCGGGCAGAGTAACATTTTGGTCATGATTGACTGCGGAGGTGGATGCCTCACCCATTGGGTGGAAAGGCAGGGGCCAGCCCACCTCCACTGGCCCTGAAAGACATGACTACATTTTATATCCTTCAGGCAATTAGTTTTCTGAGGTCGTGGCTTCCACCCCTCTGAGGCATGGTGTCCGGCATCCAAGAACTGCCAGCCAATCAGAGGGCAGGCAGTTCTTCACCCCCAGCAGCACCACCAGCAGTGATGGCCACAGCTGGTACTGCAGTGGGCTCTGGGCCAGCAACATCACTGGAGGCCTAGAGTTAAGGTGAATGGAGGGAGCTTGCTGGGGTCAGTCAGGCAGACCCTGGCAAGGTGGAGAAAGGGGCAATTGAGAGGCCAAGACAGGGTCTTTCAAGTAGGATGGCCCATGCTGCTGGGGTTGGGGCGTTAGTGTTGGGGGTGTACACTTGATGGGGCACAGGGTGCTGGAACAGGAGGGAGACCCATCCAGCCCACAGGCAGGCTGCCAGGGTATGCCTGGCACCTCGTCATATGGCATAGCCCCTCCCTGGTAAAATACCAGCCGTGGCAGGAAGAGACCGAAGGCCAGGCAGACCACTCGCCGCCTATTCTGCTGCCACTAAAATGCCAGCAGAGGCAGGTGGGTGATGGGCATGGCACCTTCCACCATCCCACCTTTCAAGTTCTGTCGAAGGGTCATGAGGACTCGAAACGTCAACTCTTTTCTTCTCCGCCGATGCTGCCAGACCTGCTGAGTTTTTCCAGGTAATTCTGTTTTTGTTTTGGATTTCCAGCATCCGCAGGTTTTTTGTTTTTATCCCACCTTTCCACCTGATTTTACATGAATCCACCACCCCGCCCCCCACCCCCACCCCAACCAAAAGGGGGAGGGCCTTAACATTCTGGTCCTTGTTTATATCACAACTCTGCCTCCAGAGCCAGTACTGGCTTCACCAGTGTTGCAACGTAACAGCAGGATAGCATATCATTCATAATGGATTAGAGGCTTGTATCAATAGTTGCTGTGCCGTGCTTGGACTGAGGTCAGAGTCATTAAGATGTTAGGTACAATTACTATTTGAATTTAAATAGACCGTAACCTATTCTTGCACACACTGTGACAGTAATTCAGTATTATTCAAATACTTGTAATTCTGCAGCTTCATTCAACATTAATCGCCACTTGATTTACCTCATCTCCTCTCCTGTTCCTTTCAATTGCGATTCCGTTCTGCTTTGGCCAGTCACCTAGGTTTCTTAATGATAATTAAAATATATTCACCCCAGGAATCACAGTGTCTCCTGTCCCATAAATACAGAGATTTTCATTTCCTCTTCAGCTGCCAATCTGAAGCAGGACTTAATTCTACTTCAGACAGATCTTCCTACTCACCTTCAGTCTGGAGCTGACACTCTCAATTCTGAACAATGGTTTGTATTTAATAAAGACACACACCTAGCTCATTATGGAGTTCTCTGGGAATGGAGCAGAATGACTTAAATCTTTGGATAGGCCCAGTCTTTTAGCGAGCCTAACTTATCTCTGAATCCCCGGCAAATCTGGCTGTGCCTCAGACTCACAGCTCTTGGCTAAGTCCTCACCAGCACTATCATGATAATTTTCTTTATCTGTTTCCCACCTGGCAGCAGCCAGGTTGTCAGGTTGGCCAGTTGACGGCCAGGAAGGCTGGTGGCAGGAGGCCGCAGCCCGGCCATCAGGAGAGTTTGGAATTTGACGTGGCGAAGTGGAGGAGGGATCAGAGCCTGGCAATCTGGACACAGGAGCAAGATAGGGGCTGGGGATCAGGGCTTGTTTGGGGAGATAGGGCGTAGCAGAAGGCGCATAATGGGCATGGCGGGGTGGAGGGTGGCGGTGGTGGGTGGGTGCACTGATCGCAATATCGAGGTGAGGCTGCAATTGGCTGGGTGAAGGCTGAAGGTTTGCTTAAGGGGAGCATTGCTGCTTCTCCTGACCCACAAGCAGTGCTGTAAAAAGCAGTAACCTTCTTGTAATTTTGCAGCTTCATTCAACTTAATCACCACTTGATTTACCTCAGCTTGTCTCCTGTTCCTTTCAACTGTGATTCCTCTCTGCTTTGGCATGTCACCCAGGTTTCTTAATGATAATTAAAATACGTTCACCCCAGGAATCCCAGAATCTCCCCTCCCATAAATACAGAGACTTTCATTTTCTCTTCGGCTGCCAATCTGAAACAGGGCTTAATTCTACCTCGGACAGAGCCTGCCTCCTGCCTCCATTTTGCTGCCAGGTTTCCCGAGCCCTGGGAATCCTGGTTGGCAGCTATTACATTTAAATTAAATTCCCAACAAGCAGTGTGTGAGCCTGATTTAAATGTAATAACAACAGCCAATTTCTCTTAATGGCCTCCAGCCCAACAGACGGCTAACCTGTCAGTCTGGCCAGCTGCCTCTCCAGTGGGGACATTTGTATGCCTTGCTATCCACTGCCATAAAAATTGCTGTAAGAGTTTGTTCAGTCGGTCTCACTAAGTGGGGTGGGCTCTGGTGAGTTGATGGTTGCTACTCTCTCGCCTCAGCATTGCCTTGCTGCTCTGCGCTTCTGCTGGAAATTGCCATTTTGTTGCCACGGTGTTTCCCGGTTGGGTGACAGGAGCCGTTTGAGCCTGAGGTTGGGGCTCATTGTTCCGTTGCTAGTCATTATCATGTGTGTCTTCCATTCGAAGTACGATGGGACTAATCTGAAGGTTTGGCTGGTCTGACCAAAAAGGAGCTCCTGCCACTTGCGAGGGAGTTGGACAAACCGGCACTGCAAAGAATGAAGAGAATTCAGAGTTAACATCCCAGTTGGCAGTCTCGAATCTCTTCACTGGTGGACCTCTCAGGAACTTGCAGCTCTGTATAGTTGACAACAGCGGTTGTT
This sequence comes from Carcharodon carcharias, assembly GCF_017639515.1. Classification (NCBI taxonomy): domain Eukaryota; kingdom Metazoa; phylum Chordata; class Chondrichthyes; order Lamniformes; family Lamnidae; genus Carcharodon; species Carcharodon carcharias. The sequence continues at coordinate 102,363,230 of NC_054481.1, read as the reverse complement.
TTGATGTCTTCTGCCGTTTTGAGGAGGTTAAGGGCAACACAGGCGTCCCTGCCTCAGGGGGAAAAGGATTGGTTTCAGATGACGTACAAAATCTCGAATCTTTGCTTGTCACCATATCGGAGTGGTTCTGGGATATGCCTATGACCAGAAGTCGGATTCCTCCAGGGCCATAGGATGTTGTGTCTGTTGTTTGTAACCAGAGATCTTTCAGCCACTGTTCCTTATCTGAGGGAACTGTAACAGTGGCTCCATGTCTAATTTGAAATTGGTGAGGTGACCCTTTACAGAGATGTCAGCATTCCAAAAGGAGAATCCAAGATCCTTGATCTCACCCAAGGAGCATGGTTGACTTCTTCCTGGTGTGGTGCCGCAATCTCATGGACTGTTTTGGGGTTCTCCAGGTCCTAGGCTTATACAGCTTTCTAAAGTGTCCCAGTTGGTTGCAGTTGAAGCACTGCACAGAAATTGTTGGGCATTGCTCTCGCCTATGAAGTCTTTTGGCTCCATAAAGCTGACATGGTCGCCCACCATCTTGTGGTCTGTTTGGGTATTGCCTTCCTTGGTCTGGAGTCTCCATGCCCTTTTGTTGCTGTATGAGCTGAACAGTTGGGATTATGCTATACCATGGCTTAACCTCATCACGTAAATGGACTAGCGTTGTTGGTGAATTTCAGGCTGCCTGACTATTTGGGTGGCCTTTTCTAAAGTCAGATCTTCTTTTGCCTGTAGTATGTCCGAAAGGGCATCATCAGCTGCTCCACTCAAAGGGCACCATCTGCTACTATTTGGTCTCAGATGAGCTCTGACTTAAGGTCAACCTAGTCACAGTCTTCAATCAGCATATATGACTTTTAAAGATGGTGATCCAGTGACTGTTTTCTCAAGGCTCCTTCCCGTGCTTGTCAGGTTTTGACAGGCTCCCACTGAGATCGCAGATCTGACCTCAAAGGGATCGATTTCTCACTGTGCCTTTTTAAGTCAAAGAATTGGGCCATTTAGAACATTTTTGGAGAATGTTAAGGCGACTAAAATGTGATTCCTGGCTTTGGCTGAGTTTTTAAAAGTTCTCTTTCTTTTCAGGGAGCTTGGCTGCCACATAGTACGGCTCCGATTCTGAACCTGGTCTGGCCCAGGCAATTGATGAAACAGTTTGCTCCAACTAATTAATGGCCTGAAGACTTTTAAAGGCTAGTTTAGCCTTAGAACTGAATCTTTGCTCACCCTTGCTAGGTCCTTTGACTCTGCAGTCAATGGGGATTCACAATGGGTCTCCGTGTGCTCTGCAGTTGTCCTTTAGCTGCACAGTGGATTTTTCATCCGCCCTTCAGCCTCCACATCTGCAATAGAGCTTCTTCTTTGGTGATGTCCAGCTGTGTCTTTGGTTCAGGCACACTTCAGTCAGGTCAGGGTGCTGTTTCTTTAGTTTTTCAGATTCCGGGTCCTTCACCAGCACCGGTTCTGGGTTCATTCATGAGCTGCCACCATGTTGTAAGGGTTTGCTCAATAGCTCTCACTAAGAGATTCAGAGGCTTGTAAGGCTGAGCAGTAATGTTTATTGGTAACACATAACTATATATTTATGTACAAAGTACAGCACAAACTAGGGGCTAACTTCATGTTGACTTCTCCTTGACTCTCTCCATGCAACTCTATATCCTGTCTACTGCCATGTGTCTCTCTATATCATACTGTGGGTTCTCCAGTCCCACATTAACCCTTGCTATGCTGAACACCCTTATACTACAAAAATGGCCTAGGTGCATACAATGCGCACCTCAATTTTAAAGCCCCACTTGACCCTTTCCCGCCTATTGTGGGGTAGGGTGTTAATATCAAAGCATCTGTCTTTATTTTATTTAATGAGATTTCATCATAGAACAATGTGGGGTGATGTAATCACGCCATATTTTAAATCCATACGTGGATGTCATAACCATGCAATACAGCTATAAAAGAGTGCATTAGTCACCATTCATTATTATTATGCGTGTGAGGTTAGTATGATAAGCAGCAACTGTTTAACCAGAGGCATGTTGCCAATTTCTGGAATTCTCCTTTGTTGTACCAATGTGCCTCCTGAATTTGGGTATAGGCAAGTTTTGTCAGGACTCACCGAAACAAATATCACCAAAATCATCTGAACTCTGCGAGTAATTCAGTTCCTTCAATAGTTCAGTGGGTGAAAGATATATATCTTGGGATGGTGCCCCATTGTGAGTACAGATATAGCACCACAACTCTCTGAGGCGCGAAAAGTTAACTCTGTTCCTCTCTCCACAGATGCTGCGAGACCTGCTGAGTCTTTCCAGCATTTTCTGTTCTTGTTTAATATAAACCAGGACTTGGTAGACAGTGCTATAAAATCTTCAAACTCTTGACCCAAACTGGTAGACAGGATATTGAGGTAAAATCTTGCTTCAAAAGGTGGCTCTTCTGAGAGTTCATCATTCTCTCAGACCTGCACTGAAATATCCACTTAGTTTATGTGCTCAGGTCCTGGAACCTGGCTTGAACCTGCCACTTTCTAACTCAGCCAAGAGTGCTATGAACTAGTCAAAGCCAACATCTAGAACATACATCCCTTCCAGCTTTTCTCCTGGAGAAACCAACAATGCCCACAAACAGTCAACTTCATCCTGGACTGGGATTTTAATTTTTTAAAATTAATTTATAGGATATGGGCATTGCTGGCTAGGCCAGCATTTATTGCCCATCCCTAATTGCCCTTGTTTAGAGGGCATTTAAGAGTCAACCACATTGCTATGGGTCTGGAGTCACATGTAGGCCAGGCCAGGTAAGGACAGCAGATTGCCTTCCCTAAAGGACATTTGTGAACCAGACAGGCTTTTACAACTATGGTTTCATGGTCATCATTTGACTTTTAATTCCAGAGTTTTATTGAATTCAAATTCCACCATCTGCTGTGGCAGTATTCCAACCGAGGTCCCCAGAGCACTACCCTGGGTCTCTGGATTACTAGTCCAGCAACAATACCGCTACGTCATCCCCTCCCCAGTTGAAAGGTTTGTCATGAATGTTCTTTTGTAGTTCCTTGAAAATCATCCAGAATCTCTCAGAATTCTCTACGATGGTTCACAACAGTAAAGACCCTCAGGCTGTAAAGATACATTTCCTTTGAAGTTTGGACTGTCAATCGATCATGATCAAAACAACTGTATGTGGAAAATGCTCAGGCCTTATTAATGTCTCCCGCAAGGCTAAAACAGAGAATTATGAGAAATACATAAAATATAAACACGTAGCTTCTGGGGTCCTTAGGGTTGGCATCATCTTAACTGCAGAGCAGTATACACTACTTGCTGATAAAACCCTATATCGCAGTTGAAGACCCAGGAAACATAAAAGTAGCTGTTCACACACTTAAAATCCATAATTTGATCAAATGAAGCTTGTGTATTGGGCAGCCATCTTGCTTGCTACTGACTCAATTTTAGGTTTAAAGATTGTATTCCCCCTTTAAAAAATATTCTATGCCAGCTGACCAAGAAAGAATCTATTTGTCATATTATATAAATGTGCTCACCTTCTTTGTAGTCCTGAATTGGCTTTGGATTTAATGATTTATCACTTATTCTGGCACATTGAGCTTGAATATTGATCCATAGAACAAAATCATGGGGACTTATCCTGTTCATCTTTGTGTTCAGTTCCAGCACATTACCGAATGCAAGGAAAGTTCTGATCAATAGACATTTTTCTGACATCATTGCTTTCTTATTTCTTCACTTGATTTTATTAAAAATAATTTTAAAAAATTTAAATTTAAAAATAGAAATTTGGAGTCCAACCCTAACTGGTCCATGCCTGGTTAACAGAGGCAGGTTTGGGTGTGGATGACTAACCTGCTCTCAGGATGTGGATCTGTCATGATAATATTTTAATGAAGCTACATGCCTCCAATTTAATAAGGGTACGGCAAGAATAATCTTATGCTCCTCCACCGGTGGGTTTTTAGGCGGGGTGGGGGGAAGCGTGAATTTGAAGGAATCGGATTCCCTTCGGGTTCTCACCTGCCCCGATCACACAACGCTTTTATGCTGGAGCGCCAAGGCCTCAGATGGCAAGCCTGCCCGTGCTTCAGTGAAGGCTCTTAAGTGGCCAATTAATGACCACTTAAAGGTTATTTCCTGTCCAGCCTCAATTTTTAGGCCGGTGAGAAGATTGAACCTCTGTGGGGGAAGCCCGAAATGCATCGAAGTTACATCTTGGGCGGGAAGGTGGAGGGAGCACCTCCATCAGAATCCCCCTTCTGAAGTCAGGTCCCACCCCCGGCCTCTCCATGAAACCTAGATTGCCCCCATCGTGGTCCCCCAGGCCTTCCCTATCCTCCCTGCCCTGGGACCCCCTGAACTTACCTGCGCCTCCAGTTCCCGGACTTAGTCTCTGACATCTTCTTGTACTTCCTGCTCTTTCCACTGCAGCACTGTCGCCACAGGGACTGGAGAACTGCCAACCAATCAGATTGGGTGGCAGCTCTCTAAGGTGGGACTGCCTCTCGAGTGAGGGGTGGAAGTTCCACTGCAACCAATTAACATTCGTTAAAGCGTAAATTGGCTGTGGGGTTGTCGGAGTCAGGCCCTATTACTTTTAATGCTTGTTGGGCCTTGGGAAAGTAGCTGAAGGATGCTGTGGGAGGAGAGCTGGATCCATTGTTCCTCTCCAGCACTGCTTGTGGACCAGGAGGAACAGGGAACATTTTGCACACCAACCCACCAAGCTTACCTACTTCCCTGCATCAGATTAGACCCCCGATGTCCGACTCATCTCTCTGCGATTTCCATTCTCCAACCCTCCCGCTAAACTGCAACTCCTTCCCCAATGTCCTCCTGGTGGCTTTTCTCCCCCCCTCCCCACCACCCCAAAACATGTCTAAGTCCCCCCCCCACCACTAAATGAGCACTCCAATGTCGAGGCCCCTGCCCAATGTAGGACTTGCCTGTTCTCTGCTCCCTGGCTGCCTTCCTGCCCCATAGTCAGCCAATCTTTCAACCTGGCTGGCTACAGCCAGGAAAAAAACTTACAAAAGGTCCTGCTGCTAAGTTTGGCCTGTTAAATTAAACCTGATCTTCTGGGTTATTTTGGCCACTATAGCTCCCCTCTCCATGCTTCCTTTCCGCCTCACAGATGTTATCCAGGCCTGGCGAGTAAACGCACTACCCAGCTCTAAAACTCTCACTCAATTATTTCCCCCTCTTGTGTTATTAGCTCCTTAATGTTATATGGTCTGCTCCATATTGTGCCCTCTGAGTAGTACTGCCCTTTAAACACAACAACATTGAGGGAGGGTGATTGATCCCATCGGAATTTCTTCTGACTGTGCTTTTTCTTGCTGACCTCTCTTTATGTTAGAGCAGTGTTTATGGCAACATCTTTTGGAACTATTTGCCTCTGTGGAAATTTAGGATTTCCATTTCCATCACTAATATTCATGGGTTACTTTTCTGTTCTTTTTAAAAGAAAGTTGCTCAATGTTTCCAGGGCCTCACCTCACGAGTCATCAACAATTTGTTCCATCTTTTTTGTGACAAGTTGTTGCCTCTGTTGCCTCAAGTGGACCTGGAGACCATGCTTTAGCAGGGGCTGCCAAAGTGACCACCGTCCTCAACTTCTTTGCTTCAGGCTCCTTCCAGAGATCTGCAGGAGACGCTTGCAGGATTTTGCAGTCAGCTACCCACAAATGCATCACCCAGGTAACTGACGCCATATTTACCAGTGCACACGACTTTCACACTTTTCCACCACTGATGCCAGTCAGATTGAGATGGTACGCGGATTTGCATCCCATGGCTCAGGATGTCATTGACTGCTCACGTGGCGAGAGAGCCACCTCTGCTTCTCTGCCTTTCCCTCATTTTCAGTGCCCCCTTCTCCTGTTAGGAGGAAAAGAAGAGACCTGTGAGTGTGAAAAAGGAAATGTGTGGAGAGGATGGATGGACAACATTTGTTGAAAGTGACTATGAGGCTTGACATTGTAAAAAGATGTGGGTCAGTGCCAGTGGCGGATGGACAGGTGGAGATATGAGGATGATAGACAGAGGGATGGGTGCACCTGCAAGGTGAGTTGGTGTGAGGAGTGATGGGAAGGTGTAGGCTTGGGAGGACAGTAAGGGAATTGGTGAGATGCGCACAGCAGATTGTAGCTGAATGTTCCATTGTACTCACCTTTCCTGCCCCGATTAAGTCACTAAGCTGAATCCTCCTTTATTCAGGTGTGTGGCACTACAGTCCTGCTACTCACCTCCTCAGCAGCCTCCAGCCACATCTTTTTGCTCCTGGCAGCAGGTTTCATCCCCCCATCAGCAGGGAAGGCCCTTACAAGACTGCAGCATCAGGTCTAGTGAGGCATCTGTGAAGCAAGGGACAGCCTTGCCATTTTGGGACTCCATCTGCTTCATCTGTTCCTCCACCTCCATAACCTATCATCTTCACAGTGCCCCTTAAATAGTTCAGTCAAAATCAACATTATGCCCACTGATGCTAATTAGGAAATCTGGAAGTCCAGATGCAAATGCAATGACCGGGTGGAAAAGACATTGGCAGAATCATTGCACTTGTTTCCGGGTTCCCTGTGCACCACCCCTGCTTCCAGAACATCGCCATGTTAAAATCGCGCCCCCCCCCCCCCCACAACCCCACCAATTTCCACTTTAAGACCAAGTGAGATTAGGCTGTATTCGGGTTCAAGGCATGACAAGTCTTGCATGTTCTGATTTTATTCCTGTCAGAAGTGGCGATGTGAACCAGGCTCTTGTGGAGCTTAGGTTCCTCTCATTAGAGCAAAGAAGGTTTGAGGAGGACAGGATACAAGCATTTAAATTGGTGAGAGGAATTGATAAGATGGAAATTTGTACATTCATTGTGTATTGGATATGGAGCAATTGAACAAGAGGGCACGACGGCAAGATCTGGATGAAAAGGCCAAAGAATGAAATTATGTGTTATTTGCTTTCAGAGGACAGGCAATACATGGATTACACTGCTGCCTGAAATGGTTAGTAACATAACACTTCTAAAAAAGAGTTGGACAGTTTTCATTACAGACGGTGATAATTGACTTACAGGTATAAAACCTGATAGGGAGGAACAAATATAGGGACTGGATTTCTGAAAGAATGTAGAGGGGAGGTAGTGGAACACTGATGGGAAAGTGAACAAAATTCATCTGAGCATGTTGGCCACTGGGGAGAATTGATTGTCTGGCTGTGCACTCCTCCCCACTTCTCTCCTGAAGCGGCAATCTGTGGAAAATTAACTCAAACATTTGAGCAATGACGAATACTTTATACTTTTGCGTGGAGCTTAGACTAATTCTGGGATATGGTTCTGCAGGTACAATCAACTATGCTTTTCCAATTACTCTTCGAGTGTGACCTTAGGATGCAGGTTGAGCAGGCTACCTGACCACAGGTAGCAATACTGCCAAGCCCGATTCTGTTCTCACTAGGTGCCCACACACACTTTGACCATGGACCACTTGACAATGTGTAGGATCAGGAGATCTGGCTGATTGTTTTCCCCTTTCTGCCCCAGGAATGCTGAGACTGCTCATTGCTACCCGACCTCTGGCCCAGGTGGGATCAGGTAACTCAGTGCAGATCACAGATTGAAGCTGTGTCTTGTTGGTTTAAATGGCTGGGTAATACATCAGCCAGTGTGGTCACTAGGCCAGTAGGGGAAGGGGCAAGTTCTCTTTTCAGCTGTTCCTCAGCCTACATCACCCAAAATAGATTATCAGGTCATTCAGATCGTTGGCTGCATGTAGGTTGGCTGATGTACAGTGAGAGCACTTCAAAAGAAAGTCATTGGATGTCAAGTACTTTGGGATTTCCTGAACTCTGGAAAGTGCTACATTAGTGCAAATTTCTTTCTTCTGTAATCCTTTTAAGAACATTTGATTTAATCACCAAGTGGAATTGAGCACGATAGAGCCACGGTAGAAAATGAGTTTACGGTAAAATAGCATTTTTCAGGACAACTATTCAACCACTGGATTATTTTTGAAGAACAATTACTGTGGTAAAGCAGGCAAATATGGAAGCCAATTTGTGCACAGCAAGGCCTCACAGCCACAAGTCAGAAAAATTACTAAGTAATCTGTTTTTGCTGGCAATGATCAGGGGACGAATGCTGGTCATGGCACTCTGTTCAAAGTGGTTCCATGTTTCTTCTTGCTTTTTACCAACCTGAGCAGATCCTTGGTTTAACATCTCATCCGAAAGGTGGTACCCTTGAAGCACTTTGCCAACACTTTGCTGAAGTCACTAGCTTAGGTTGTGCATTGAAGGACATTGGATGGCTTCAGCCGACAACCAATACATTCAAAAGTGGTAACAACTGAGCCAAGCTGACACTTCTGCGCATTCTGAGCTCCAGACGACAGACTAGATAGATTCCTGCATTTCAGATCCAGATTGAGGCAACAAGTCATGTGCTTCAAAATTGGTCTCCTTTAACCTTCTGGGAGCTGCCAGTGTCGCCTTTGTTGAGTTGCCTGTCTGTCTATGAAACCCTTCTTTTCAAATTGTTAGCAAAAATAAAAGAATACACAAAATCTAATTTGAAATCTCCTGCATTGCTGACTTTTCCTATTTGCTGTGTAATTTAGCCAGGAGTCACAGACAGCGCAACCCATTCACCTAGGGGCAATATGTTCAAAGTCCAACGATACCACAGTAACAAGTTAAGCTGTTAATCGTTCTGTCTCTCATCTTTCTGACTGTGAAAATAAAGACCCTTGAGAGTGCCTGATGTAAATTATAAATTGGGTACATATTATAATCAAGTCTATTTTTCAATTATTTTCCTCTCTGCAGCTCACTCTCTCACAGTCTAGATAATTAGAACTGCCTCCAGGATTCTGCCTCTTGTTTCCTACCCTTCATCCAGTTTCTTATGCATTTGCATTTTTGACTTTGAATACCCACAACTTTGGGTTTAACAAATGGCCTGGTGTGTGAAACTTTATTAAAATGCTTTTGGAATTTGAGCTACCTGTGTTGGAGGGCTAACTGTAGTCCATTCGGCTTGCATTTAGTCAAAGAATTTGCAAACCATTGGTCAGGCTGGATCACCTTCTGGATTCATGCTGGCTAGCTAAATTATTGTACAGATGACCTCAAGTTTACTCCCTGAATTGATTACATTATTTTATTTAGAATGGATATAAGGCTAATGGGATTATGGTTGTCTGTGTTTGTTTTGTCACTTTTTAAAAATATGGGCATGGCATATGTCCATTTTTAAACTACTGGTACTGTCTCCAATGTCCACCGTCTCCCTCCTGCAATAATCATCAGGGTCCCACAAATCTCCTCCCTCGTCTCTTACAGCAGGCTGGGATAAATACCATCTACTAATGGGGGTTTATTTGTTTTGATCCTATCTATGACTTCCACCTCATTTATAATGAAATCATTGATATTACATGAGATATATTTGTTTGGAAGAGGCATTTTGTTTATGTCTTCTCTGTAAAACAGAGAAAGTAGTTATTCAAAATATTTGCTATTTAGTGCTCATCCTCAGTTTGGAACCTATTTGCACTTTTTCTTATAGTTTTCACCTTTACTTCAACTATCTTCTTACATTTGTGGTAGTGAAATAATGTATTTTACTGCTATGATCAGTCTAGGTTCCATGCCTTTTTCAGGTATCCATGATCACACTTTCTAACAATTTGCTGCATTTATTGCATTCATTATAGTGATTGCAGGATTGGTACAAACCATAACATTTTTATTTACCATCTTTTGTGATGTGAAACTTTAGATACATTGATAAAAGTCTGCTGCCTGTATCCTATCTCGCACCACATCCCATTCAACCATTACCTACAATGGCTCCTGGTTAGGCAATACCTCAATTTTGAAATTCTCATCCTTGTTTTCAAAACCTTTCAAGTCCTTGCTCCCTCCCTGTCTCTGTAATATCCTCCAGCCCTAGAACCTTCCCCTACCCCACAGTTCTCTGTGCTCCTCCAATTTCTGGTTAATTACTGAAAAAAGACATTTTGTTGAAGTTTTTCATCTTGCATTCATCAGGACAATCTCAAGAATGCCAATATCAGGGGAAGCAATAACTTTATAATGTATGAGAAGGAGTGATGATTAGTTGGCAAGTGAACTCTGATTGGGAGAAGCGTTGTCAAGGAGAAGGCACCAGTTAATGGTGACTGACAGTTAACTGCCAAGTATTGTTTGAAATTTAAACCAGGCAGCTTGACTCTGATTGGTCAAGGAAATGCCCTGAGGAATGAACCAATGAATGGCTATCACTTATTTTGTTTAGCTGAAACAGGCACAAGCTGTGTACATGTTCTTTCTGTTTGTAAAGAACAGGGCTCTTTGTATTAATATATATAGTTTCCAGTATGCACAATTTCTGGTTTCTTGTGCATCCTTGATTTTAATCACTCCACCTTTGGTGGCTGTGCTTTCAACTCCCAAGGTCCTAATCTCTGAAATTCCCTCCATAAACCCGTATTTCTCTCTTTCCTCCTTTTAGAGGATCCTTAAAACCTAGCTCTTTAGCCAAGGTTTTGGTCATCTGCCCCAATATTGTCTTATGTTGCCTGGTGTATGATTTTGTTTCATAATGCTCTTGTGAAGAGCCTTAAGGGATGTTTTACTACACTAGGTAAATACGAGTTGTTGTTGTTGACCATATATTGTGAAATTGAAGGGAAAGTGTGAATTCCTGAAAGAAATTCTGTTCTCTTTGACTAGAGTCAATGGGCACCTGTTGTCTAGAAGTAGTGGTTAGTATTAGAAATGGAGGGTGGTAGCCAACCAAACAGCCACTATGGAGTTAATGGCCTAAATTTTCAAATGGATTGCATCAGTAATTAAATTGGGTCTTTGAAATTTTAAGTAAAGCCATGCTTGCAGTCTCTGATTTTCACCAAACAATTAGCTACACAGGTTAGACCATCTAAGGGAAAGGTAGGCGAGAGTAAATGATCTGGCATTTAATCAGATAAAAGGAGGAGGACCTAATTGTCCACACACAATCAACCTGAATGGCAAAACTGATTGTAATGTTGACTGAGAAATACTCCTCCTTTGATCTTGTGTATTGCATTCTTCTTGGAAAATGAGGAGAACTGTATAAGGGGTGGGAATATTCTTCCTTTCATCAGTTCACAGTTCCCCTGCTTCAACTCTGATTTCACATCATTGTGGTAAGACAGGACTTTGTAGAACACTGAAGCACTCAGTTAAAAGACTCTAAGAATTTGGATACTCTAATTTGAGACATTATAAGATAGTGTGCAAGTTAAACATTTGTGATGACTTGTTCAGATGTGTTTCAGTTTTTTTGTGTAACTATAAGTCTTGTAAATAAATGTGAATACTGGTTTTAGCCTGAATGAAATGGAGAAAGGAAACGAGTGCATGTGAGTTATCTGTGCAACTTCTGCTGTGAACTAACTTATAGAAAAGATTATTATTAATCCTTTAACACATACCTTACGCCTCATAGCTCGCGTAAAATGCTTACTTTTCTGATCACATGAGATACAGGACTGTCTACAAGTTGCCATTAAAACAATTATAATCCCCGCTGCCCTCTGCTATCTGGGTTTCTATTCTTCATGCCTGAGCATGGATATTGAGTAACGGTAGATGAACATTTTCAAGAAATTTCATTCAGGCTTCACATCTCTTATGCATCTTTATGTTTAACTTTAAGGTGATTTTATAGCCTGGCATTCAAGCAGCAATGAAAATGGGCCAGGGCTGACCTCTCTACTGACCTGAGGAATTGCTCATATTATATCGAGGGAAAACATTAAACAGTTTGTGTGCAGTAGTGCAGAATAAGTAAGCACTTTGTGGTTTTAATTATCTTTTACTGTGGGGCCCTAGGGGCCTCACACATGTCACAATACCAATGATTGCCCTCCAGATCATGCAAAGATAAGCCTGCAGTGACAGGAGGCAAGCCGAAGATTTGCATAATTCCAAACAGTGTGAAAGATAGCAGATGAACCATGATTGGTGACTGTCAGAAGAGTTTCAATAACCTGGTTCATCCAAGTTTCTGATGTTACAGGAAGAAGCTCTGCTTTAATGGTCCATCCCGTGTTACTCCATTATTTATTTATTCTCAAAGACTTCTTGTCGAGATGATATTATGCAAAGTGTTGAATAAACTGGTTTAAACTTCAACAAGACACTATGCCACATTTCATTATGTCTTACTTGCATGAATAAAATGACTAGGGATTTAACAATGTGTCAGCACGAGTATACATTTGAAACATCAAATCGGAGCAACAAATTAGGATTAATTCATTTTCTGAATATTCTGAATATCTTTGTTTAAACTGTGAATGTCGAGGTATTAATGGGGGAATTGAGTTACTGAATATAGCAGCACAAAGAGCTAAATTATCATGCACAATATACTGGGTAGGATAAAGTATTAGCTGACTGAAGATGCTGATTCCTCTTTTACCTGTAGTCACCAAAGCCTGTCATTCTTTATTGCAACGTTCATGACTTGTTCTGAAATTGATGTTACTATCTCCTCACCTTCTGACTCCCCAAAGCCTGCCCACCTGCAAAGCACAGGTTAGGAGTGTGATGGAATACCCTCCACTTGCCTGTATGAGTGGAGTTTCAACTACACTCAGGAAGCTTGACACCATCCAAGGCAAAGCAGCCTGCTTGATTGACTCCCCATCTACCACTTTAAACATTCACTCCCTCCACACTGATGCACCTACAAGATGCAGGACAGCAACTTGCCAAACCCTTTGACAGCATCTTCCAAACCCACAACTTCTACCACCCGAAAGGCAAGGGCAGCAGACACATAGCAACACCGTGACCTGCAAGGTCCCCTTTCCTCACTTGGAAATATATCGCTATTCCTTCACTGTCACTGGGTCAAAATCCTGGAACCCCCTTCCTAACAGCACTGTGGGTCTACCTACACCACATGGACTGCAGCAGTTGAAGAAGGCGGCTCACTTTCTCAAGGGTAAGTAGGGGTGGACAAAAAGTGCTGGCTCAGCCAGCGACACACATCTTATGATGGAATGAATAAAAAACCTAGGGTCACTGCTGCTCCTCTCTTATTCCACTTTAGCTTTAAATGTAAATTCTTTCTCCCTGCTTCCACACTGAAATGGAGACTTGTTTCATCCTCTCAGACTCACCTGGAGGACTCACCTCCCATGCCCTTCCCTTTGACAATCCTTAGGCTTTTTAAACTTCAGTTTTGTCACTGACAAACTGTTGTTATTTGATTGATCTCATTTTCGCCCTAAGAGGGTAATATTTAATTGTGATACAGTGCCCAGTGCTCCTGTCTATCAGGTCTCGATGTTGAGAGTCTTGCCTCAGAAAATTACCACTCTCGTGTCCTGAACTTTAGTGTTGGTCAGATAAACAGCTAATGTTGAAACACCACCTGGATTACTAATGTTGGGCTGAATCTTGTTGTGGTGTTGGTGGGGGGTCTTGCCTGCTTGTTGGAGGGCTAGCGAGAGACTGTGCTGCCTCTTTTTGGGAAGGCCCGCTGAACCACAAGCCACTCAGGCAATGGTGAGGCCAGCAGGGGGCCTTCCCCTGGAATCAAGACCCCAGGAGCGGACATCTTGCCTACTGAGAGCTGCTGGCCAATCAGAGGCCAGCAACTCTTGTGCTCAGCAGCGCCACTGGGGAGGCTGTGGCTGCTGCTGGAAGGACAGGCACTGGAGTCTCAGGATCATGCAGTGTCCCAGGCCACAGGTAAGTAATGTGGGGTGGGGGGAGGGGGGATGATTTTGGGGGTAGGGGTCATGGGGATAGGGGTGCAGGGGAGTTGGCAGCAAGGGCAGGGGGTTGGCTCTCCCAGCCATATACTACTGGGCAGAGGTCCCCCTTTCCTGATGCCAAATCCCTCAGTTAGGAACCAAGTGCCTTTGATCGAGGGATGCCCACCCGCCTCATTCAGGCACTTACAATCTGGTCACACTCTTGTAGCTGTCGCACATGCCTCATGGCAACAAACCCGCCTACACCTGGGTTAATACCAGTGTTAGCAGGTTGACGCCCTTAAGTGGTCATTAGTTGGCTACTTAAGGACCTCAATTGGTGACAGGGCAGGACCGTGGACTTTCCCAGCCATATACTACTGGGCAGAGGTGAGAAGGGTTCAGGCACATCACCATCCCACCTAATTAAATTCCCTCCATGTCTTCAGCTCGCCACCAGAGAAAGCAGAAGATTCTGCCCGCTGTTTCTGCACAGTGTTTATAGCCCAGCGGAACGGGTTGGGCCTATATTCAATGGAGTTTAGAAGGGTGAGAGGTGATCTTATTGAAACATGTAAGATTCTAAGCGGGCTTGACAGGGTACTTGTTGAGAGGATGTTTCCCCTCGGGGTAGCGCACTTTCAAAATAAGGGGTCTCCCACTTAAGATGGGGATGAGGATTTTGAGTATTGCTGAAGAAAAGAGACATGTTGAAGCTTTTCATTTTGCACTCATCAGGACACTTCACAAGAATATCAATATAAGGGGAAAACAACAATTTATATTATTTGAAAAAAGAGTGCTGATTGGTTGGCAACTGGACTCTAATTGGTAGAAATGTTTCCACGGAGGAAGTGGAGGAATTTCTTCTCTCAGAGGGCCATTATTTTTTGGAATTCTCTCCCCCAGCGAGCAGTGAAGACTGGGTTATATATTCAAGGAATACATTCAAGGCTGAGTTAGGCAGACTTTTGATTGACAAGGGAGTTGAAGGTTATGGGAGATAGGCAGCAAAGTGGAATTAAGGCCACACCCGGTCAGCCATGATCTTACTGACTGGCATAGCAAGTATTATGATCCCAGATCCGACCCCCAAATTTTGCTATCATCCCAGATGAGACCCCAAATTTCATTATGCATCAATTAAGGACTAGTAGCCTTTTGTTAAAGTAGACAAAATCAGAAATCCCAGTTAGCTACTAAGAGAATAAAGTCAGAAGATTCCACAGTTTTGAACAAACATGCAAGGAACATATCTCTTTATTCCTGTTGGGCTGTTGTAAAGAACATACCTCTTTATTTTCTTATGGACTGTAGATTAAAATTATGATGGTTGCAGTTTGAAACTGGAACAAGATGAGAGGTTTATACAATGTTGCAGTCTCGGACCAGAGTGTGCCATGAAAGACAGGATGGTGCCGGAAAGAAGTCCTGGACATAGAGAGCTGCCTGGCAACAACATTTTAATTGGCTCCTGGCCAGGTGACCAAGTTTTGTGTGAGAGCAGTGTGCAGAATACCTCCTAGCCTGAAAGGAACAAGACCAAAAACCTCTTTCTCCTGTGTGTGGAAGATTTCAGTAATTCCACAATAATAGCTAGCTGGTGTTTTCTCCTCATATCTCTCCTATACCTGACCTCTCTCTGAAAACCCCTATCAAAAGGCAAAGGGGAAAATCACAGTTAAAGACATTGAAAGGCAAGTACTCAACCAGTGAATTAAATACTGAAAGTGCTGGAAGACCACCTCGTGTCATCAACAAGAACTGAAAGGAATTTGGAAGACATCGATCAAAATCAATCCACCGAATTCTGTTCTCCAGAGTTGGTGCTATTGAACTGTTTTATCCCACCCTTAAAATCCATGTTTTTGTGTGTCTTATGTGTCATGTATGTGTGCATATAGGGATTTAATAAGGGATAGAGTTTAAGTTATAGAGTTAGAAATTAGCAGTTCATGTTTCTTTCTTTTGCCATGGGTTAACGACAGTTTGTTCAATAAACAATTATCTATTTATTAAGTTTACAAACCTGGTGCTCGTATTCTCTTAACCTAAATTAAACAGTTAGGTAGAATTGGGGCATTCTGGTGGTTTGATCAAACTTTTCACATTTGTCATAGCTCAGGGAACAGTGGAGCTGATATTACAGCGCACTTTCCCCAGTGAGTCGTGACAAACAGAAGAAATTTTGCTTTGCAAAAATCAACAAAGCAAACAATTAAAACTCTATCTTACACTCTAACGTCTGGAATTAACTTGAGGTAAACATGAATTAACAGGCATACAGTGTTTGAACACACCACAAACTGCACATTAAATGGCAGACACCACCAACACAGGTTCTCCGAATTTCTCAGCAACTCACTCAGACATCAGTCCTCACTGTGAGTCACAAAAATTCTTTAAAGACTCTGTCTTCCTCATGAGGGATCTCAGTTCCTCTTCTTCAAAGAGCTAGACTGATTCCCAATCAACAGCATCTCTGCTCTACCTGAATTCTATGGGTACAATCCTCACCCAAAAGGCACACTATTCCAGGTCTCTCTCAAATCTGGTCCCAGGTCCAGCCTTCTTGGTCTCGTTTCCTGCTGAGCTGACCCTCTACCGAGACTATGTCTCCCTGTGATGGTCAGGCTATACTCCAGCCTCCAAGCATAATCATGGTCCCAGCTATTGCCAACAACTGCTTCTGGGTTTTCCCGAGCCCCAGCCTCCTCAGCAGCGCTGAGCTTTCCCTGCTCCAGGGCTTCCCTGAGTTCCAACACTTAGCAGCATGGAGCTGATGATTCTCAGGTCTCCTCTGAACCTCCTCAATAGCAAGGAGCTAATGGCAGCACTTCAGCTGCATGAAGCCGACTCTCCCCTTTGTCTTCTCCCCATGGGCTGCAATTCATTCTGCCCCTTGAACTAATCTGTGACTCTTTAAATCTCCCAACAGGGTTCCACCCCTGTTCCTAGGCAGGGTCTGATGTATCCAGGCTGGGTAAATCTGTACTTTAAATGTTACAATCTCCAGTCAACCAGATGCTAGTTTACAAAAACACAGGTAATAAAATACAAAAAATATTGATTCCCTCACACAGGCTCGAGGGGCCAAATGGCCTATTCCTGCTCCTATTTCTTATGTTCTTATGTTCTAACTGGGTTACGCCAGTGTTTGTGCTCTATATGAGCCTCACACACTACTTCATCTAACCCTATCTACGTATCCCTTGTGTACACATGCATGTGAGGGGATGCTAGGTAAAAACATGAAGGATATTTAAAGTAGAAGGATAGTTAAATTGGAATGGATGGAAAAAGGGTGGGAGGAGATTAGTGTGGAGTATAAATACCAACATTAACTAAATGGCCTCTTTTGTGCTGTATCTTCCGTGTAACCTAGCTTGCCCTTAAAGGCACCTATACTCTTCACCTCAACAACTCCATACTGTAGCAAGTTCCACATTCCAATACTCTGTGGGTTAAAGAGCTTCTCTTGAACTTTTTACTAGATTTATTAACAAAGTCTTATATTTATGGCACCTAAGTTTTGGATTCTCCGACAACTGGTAACATTTTCTCAACATCTAAACTCACGTTATTTATAATGTTAGACTCGGAAAATCTTCCAAGTCAGTAACCATGACAACCCTATCAGTGCTCCCTGTTCTACACATTAACAGAGGACATTAAAGGTTATTAGAATTTGCAACTGATTCTTAAAACAGGTCCCTGAGCGAAAGTGTAGAGATTAGTAATTCACTGTGTGTCAGCTACATTGCGGTGATTGCTGGGCCTGATTATGGAGGTCAGTGTCGGGACCAACTACTGGTTTGCATCATGTTCTTTTTAGGTCAACGTTCTCCTCTGTTCCCCCCCTAAATGGGACCTCAATAACATTAACTGGCTGCTGGCTCCTTGGAGTGGGCAGGCAATCCGATTTCCAACCCCACCCCGGGAATGATTCCCCAATGGTGGGAATGTATTTGGGAGGTATCATGAGGTGGTTCCCCCTATTTTCCCAGAGTGCACCCCCCCCTCTCCCCACCTCCAAGCCCCCAGGACTGGGGTAAATTAATTCATTGATTCCTTTTTGGTGGCAGTTCACAGGTGCAAGAACTCTCTGGTACTCCAACCAAGTTGCTATTGTTTATGACTGTAATAACTTAGTGAATGTTTGCAAGTTATTTGACCACAGAGGGCATTGCAGCCAAGATCAATGCCCATACCTATGCACTTTCTAGCAGGACAGGAGTAGTTGGGGGTTGCTGGTCATTGGATAGTAATCAGCTACAGAATTCCTGGGTGATTTTTCCTTTTTAACATATTTGTAATATGATGTTTACTTAAGATGGCTAATTAGCTGTTGTGGGGGGAGGTGGTGTGTCAATGGATAACTTTAATGAGGCAGTTGTGGATCTTTACACCATTGGGTAGCTTTCCACGCAGCTAATTCAGATATGTAGTGCTTTGCTAGATATTCCCTATGCTGAGTTCAAGGATTCTCCTTCAGAACTTTTATCTTTCTTTCTGTTTTGTACAGACCAGTGCCTGTGTGCCAACTTATGCTGGATGGTCTAGGTGAAGCCTCGTTCATTATCTTTATTGACGTTCAGTTCAGAAAGAGAGCTTTTATTCAATTGATAAGTGAAACACAAACTACAAGGCTTAGTTTCGTACTTGAAGTGGAGTTCAACATTGCCTCAGACCAAAAAACATAGCTATGTTCACAGCAGGAAGATGCATCAGTCACAAGATGACCTGACAGACAGTATAGTGCGCAAGATATCAAGGGTGTTTGAAATGGGCTAGGAATTAGAGATATGGGCTTTGATGGACCTTATATCCCTTTCTTATCCTTCACTTTTAAAATGCTTTTTTGAAGTTCCCTGTTGGAGATTGCCAATACTCATAGTGCTCCTTTTGGACTAATATGTCTGTTAAGGCAGCAGATGCTATTAAATCAGTAAACTGAATCCATGTATGTTTTGCAACTGATGCCAATTCCAATTATTCATGGTTTACATGGAACAAATTCAAGACTCTGACCAGAATTTTCTGCTCCCATTGGAGGCGGGTGTCACGGTGGGCGTGAGTGGACATTGTGGTGAGATTTTACGATGTCGTGAATCCAGATTGCGATCGTCCGCTCCGCCCGTCAATACCGGGCCACCTTTCCCGCCGCCACACGTTGGGAACGTCTTCAAATACATCTGCATATAATTAAACGCCCTGCTCACTGGAATCATCCCCCAAAGCTGGATCATCTGGGTACCTTGGTGGGAAAGGTCAGCAGCCCAGAACACGTCTTGACCAGTGTGACGTGCAGAAGTCGGACTAACCGTTAGGGTCTTGCTCACATCGCTGGCATCTGAGGAGCAGAATATGCTGGAGCCCAACATCAACCGGAACCTGGAGGAACAAATGCATCGCATACTGGGTGGATTTATATGGATATGACTCTGCCGTGAAGCAGCTCACAGAAGATGGAAGGTCACCATTGAGGTCTGGGGTCTGCTTCGGGACATCAGTGTCTTGGCCATGGTATGCTTTCTATGATCACCGTGGGGGTGGAGGGGAAAGTCTAGGTTTGACTGGGAGAGAGTGTTGTACTTGGGGATGGGGGAGGGTGGTGAGGTTAGGAGCAGGGGAAACAATGGTGTCTGGGGATGAGATTAGGACTGGGGGGAAGGAAGTACAGGGGGAGGAGGGTGTACTAGGGAGAATGCGGCAACTGAGGTGATATGTGTTAGGGGGGAAGAGGGTGTCAGGGAAGGATTTCGGAGGTGGGAAGGAGTCCAGGCGGAGGAAGGAGTCTGGGGGGGGTGGGCGGTGGGGTGTGTAGGAAGGACTCTGGTGGGTGGGAGGATTTTGCGGGGAGGAAGGAGTCGGGGAGAGGAAAGTGTTCAGAAGGGAGAAGGAGTCAGTGGGATGAAGGAGTTCGGGCGGGTCGTGGGGGGGGTGCGGAAGGAGTGTGTCAGGGGAAGGAGGAGTCCGGTGGGGGGAGGAGGGTGTTTAGAGGGAGGAAGGAGTCCGGGGGAGGAAGGAGTCTGTGGGGAGGAAAGAGTAAGTGTGGAGGAATGAGTAAGATTGGGGGAGGGAGTAGGGGGGATGTCCAGTTGAACATGCAAGGGAGGGGTCTGTGGAGTCAATGACTGCCTCCTGGGGAGTGAACTGAGGGTGGGTGTGGTAGGGGGGAATAGTGAGTTTGAAATAGGGCAGAGTGAGCTGGTAAGTTGGGAGTGCTACGGTGGCAGTAGAAGGGATGCGAGAGTGGTTGGTGAGGACTCGGAGGCAGACGTAAACCCTGGGGTGGGAAGGAGGAGATTGGGGAGGTCAATGTGGATGGGATGGGATTCCCGGGAAGATAGGCAATGTGCACATTCACCTGGACATCCTGGAAAGAAAAGGGTTCTGGTTGGTAGGTGATGGTGGGGAGGTGGAAGGTGTTGCCACGGGGGGGTCAACAGTGATGGGGGAAGGTGCATGGGTAACTGGGGGAGGGTGAAGGGTGTGGAAGCTGAAAACACACTTAACAACCACCATACTTCTGAAATCAAAAGTGAGCGGAGCCTCGTGTTGGACGGGCACAGGTGCTGCATGGGAGTGTGATCAGAGGGTGGGCGGAGGTGCAGGTCAGCTCTGATGGACAACTGGAAGAGAGTCCCAGCAGGCAGCATTGAAAATGCTTGGGACAGTGAGATGAGTGTGATGGAGGAAGGCTCCATGTGCTTGGGACAGAGCTTGCATGAAGCTCCGAAAGGCCCTGCTACACACACGCTTCTCCTTCCAGAATCACTCCTGGTCAGGCTGCATGCAACTGAACTGCTAATGGGGGTGGATGCAGAGGGAGGACTCGCAAAGGCTGTAAATGAAGCTGAAACACATTAGTCAGTGAAAGTGAATATATTTTCAGGTTATAAAGTGACAAAATGTGTTCACCTGTTCAAACCCCTTGTGATCAGAATTTCTTAACTTTTCTAGGCCTACCACTTCTTCTAGGTGCTGCCCTGACATCCGCAGCAAGGGTGGAGACAGCCTGTCCATGGTTGGCCCTGTTGCCTCTGATGACTTCAGCGTAGGTCCTCTGGACAGCCAAGGCCTTGGGGGCCCCAGCTTGCTTTGGCTGTCCTCCTGTGGTCCAGCTGCTCCCTCTGCGGTGACAGAGGATGAGGTTGAGGGGGTCACAGGCAAAGGGGACTCCGAGGAAGAGGACAGACTCTGAGATTCCGGAGTGGATGACTCAGGGTTGTCCAGCTGCTGCTCCTCCTTCCTTTGGGTGCCTGAGGGCCCCAGCCTGACTCCTTGAGGGGAAGGGACACCTAGAGGGACATTGAGATGCCCTGTTTCCCTCTTGCATTGCCACAGCAGGAGCCCACCCATGGCTACCACGATGGAGTGCAGGTCTGCACACATCTCTGCATTCTGCTGGACCAGGGTCTCCAAGGTGTCCACCATCCTTCCCATGGAGACAACCATGCATGCACATGTGGGCACCACTTCATCAGAGAGCAGGGGGGCACACTTCTTCAACTTGTGTGTCACTCTGCTGAGGGCTTCCAACAGCTCTGCGAGATGTTCCCCCGTCTTCTGCTGACTCTCCACGATGAGTTGCAAGGCCGAATCCAGAGGATCATCATCTGACTCAGTCCTCACAGATGCCTCTTACATACAAACATACAAATTAGGAGCAGAAGTAGGCCACTCCACTTGAGCCTGCTCCGCCATTCAATAAGATTATGGCTGATCTGATTGTAACCTCAACCCCACATTCCTGCCATACCCTGATAACCTTTCACCCCCTTGTTAATCAAGAATCTATCTAGCTCTGCCTTAGAAATATTCAAAGACTCTGCTTTCACTGCCTTTTAATGAAGAGAGTTCCAAAGACTCACAATCCTCTCAGAGAAAAAAATTCTCCTCATCTCTATCCTAAATGGGCGACCCTTATTTTTAAACATTGACCTCGAGTTCTAGATTCTACACAAGAGGAAACATCCTCTCCACATCCACCCTGTCAAAACCCCTCAGGATCTTGAAGATTTCAATTAAGCCATCTCTTACTCTTCTAAATTCCAGTGGATACAAGCCTAGCCTGTTCATCCTTTCCTCATAAGACAACCCACTCATTCCTGGTATTAGTCTAATAAACCTTCCCTGAACTGCTTCTAATGCACTTACACCTTTCTTTAAATAAGGAGACCAGCACTGTACACAACACTCCAGATGTGGTCTCACCAATTTCCTGTAGAACCCCCCTACTTTTGTAATCAATTCCCCTCACAGTAAATGATAACATTCTCTTAGCTTTCCTAATTACCTGCTGTACCTGCATACTAACGTTTTGTGATTCGTGCACTAGGACACCCAGATCCCTCTGAATCGCAGAGGTCTGCAATCTCTCACCATTTAGATAATAAGCTTCTTTTGTATTTTTCCTGCCAAAATGAACATTTTCACATTTGCCCACATTATACTCCATTTGTCAGGTCTTTGCCCCCACTCAATTGACCTATCTATATCTTTTCGAGGCCTCCTTACTTCCGCTTCACAATTTACTTTCCTACCAGCTTTGTGTCATTAGCAAATTTAGCAACCATTCCTTCGGTCTCTTCATTCAAGTCATTTATATAAATTGTAAAAAGTTGAGGCCCCAGCACTGATTCTTGTGGCACACCACTCATTACATCCTGCCAACCAGACCCATTTCTACCATCTCTGCTTTCTGTTAGCCAGCCAATCTTCTATCCATGCCAATATGTTACCCCCTACCCCATGAGCTTTTATTTTCTGCAATAATCTTCATGCGGCACTTTATCAAATGCCTTCTGGAAATTTCACAGCAGCTCTCTGAGTACCGGGGAGCTCGGCTGAGCCTGCCTCCTCCTGCTGCAGCCACCTTTCCGTGCGGTGACCACCAGATTGTGAACCCGAGCCTGCTCTAGATCGAGGTCCTATCGAAGTGTGTGTGTCTGCGCTGGTGGAGGGTGTGGGTAAGCGCTGTGATGGGTCTTCCAGGCTGCTTATTTCCAGCTCTTCAATGGAGGAGGTGTCCTCTTGGCCGGAGGTGAGGACGTGGATGGAGCTGAGGGACTGGCTGGCTGAGGGTGTCCGTCGCTTGGCAGAGCTCCCTGTGAAGCAAAGTAGAGATAATGAGTGCATGGCAGCAGAGTCAAAAGCAGGAGAGAGAGAGCACTCACAGGTGCGTTGAGAGGGGGATGATGTGGTGCAGGATCCTTAGATGGGTGTTCGCCACAGACCTCATTGTCACTGCAGACATGGTCCACATCCCCACCAGTCAGTGCAATGGAATGCTCCTCAAAGTGAGTGAGGGGTCTAATGTGGGCCACTTTACCCTCAGTCTGGGACTTCTCCCTACTGTTGTGAGCCAGCTTCTCCTGCATGAAAACAGATAGAGTGTGAGCAGGACACATGGCACTGTGTGGAATGTTTGTGTGGTGAGCGGAGCCATGGACATGATGAGGACATGAGCTCCAGAGGATATGAGCCTGATGGGGATGTGAGGGTGTGTGTGAGACTTAGTGGTGTTGTCCTTTGAGGTGTGAGATCCCTGTGGATGTGTGATGGATTTGTAAGTGTGTGAGTTGAGAGTGATGAGAAGAGTGAATTACCCTGGCAGAGCGGATGAGACCATTCACCCTCTTCCTGCACTGTCCTCTTTTGTAGGGTGTTGACGCTGACCATCGCTACCACTGCCTCTCATGCTAGATTGGTGACCATGCTTGCTGGCCTTCGTCCAGGGCAGGGGTAGAGGATTTTGTGATGGGCCTCCACTTCGTCCAGTAGGTGCTCGAGGGAGGGGTCGGTAAATCTGGGAGCAGCGTGTTTTCTCCCTTTGGCAGTCATCAGTTCCCAGCAGCTTCCTATCCCTTGTAGAGTGCTGGCTTTGTGCAGGGATGGCCTTTAAATATGGCGTCCAGCTTACTGAAGGCCTGAGGTGGTGGCAGGGCGGGCGAATCTGAGGCCTCCTGCCCCGCCAGCGACCCGGCGTGTTTCCTGGGAATTCAAAATTAATGAGGCAGGAATGGGATGATATGGCATGAAAAGCCACCGTTGCGGCCAGCTTTATTCCTGCCTACTACCACACTTAGTGCAAATCTGGGACGATACTGCTCTCTAACTCTGTGCTAAAAACTGCAGGGAAGCCTCCCAAATCCAACCGAGCAGCAGGGGCTAAAGACCTGCTCTGCTTGCTGGCTGAGAGAGCCAAATTAAATAAGTTTCTGCAATTTCAATTCTGAGTTTGAAGGAAAGCATGTGCAAAGCCTCACAAGTGTCTCATCTTACTGACAAACTCAGTCAGCATCCTCAAGGTGGCTTGTGTGGAGCAGAAGATGTTATATTGGTGCAATAGGACATGCCCCGCGAGGTTGGGGGCTGCTGTGGGTCATTGGAGCAGAGTGGATGGAGCTCAGCTTGACCTGGAGTGTTTGATTCTTGCCCATACTCTACACTGATAAATGGTGCAGTTTTAGCTGGTTAAACTCTGGCAGTACACCTGTGCATACTTCACCCATCACCCCTGAGTTCATGATCCAGCAATACCTTGAAACTAAAATCTTATCCTTGTGTTCAAATGCCTTGTCCCTATCTCTGTAACCTCCTCCAGTCCTACAACCTGCAGACAGCACAGCACTCCTCAAATTCTGGTCTCTTTTGCCTCCCTAGTTTCCATTACCTCACTATTGGTGGCTGTGCCTTCAGCTGTCTCAACCTTAGACTCTGGGATTTACTCCTTGCCTCTCACGCCTCCTTTAAGATGTTCTTTGATAGATCTTATGTGGTCAAATTTTGTCTAATGATGGTCCAATGCAGTGACATGAGACACTTTGGGTGCTACGTAAAGTAATAAGGCGCTATATAAATTCAAGTTGTGCTGAATTCTAGCGGGGATGCTCCCCATTATAAAAGTCACTTCCAAACTGAGCAGCTTTAGGAAGGCCCTCTCCACAGCGATAACATCCTGCCGGCAGCCTTAACAAGCAGAGAGTGGGACTTCTGCCCCTCAGCGGGAGGAAAGCCCCCGGCCCACATCAAGAGCTGCCAGCTAATCTGATTGGCCGGCAGCTCTAGCGGTCTCAGGAGCAGCAGAACTCAGTTGTGGACACTGCCAGGATTGCGAGCAGATCCGCGATGAAGAGAGCGATGGATCCTGGACCATGGTGAGTTCAGGATGCTTGGACTTGGAGGGATTGGGCACCCTGGGGGTGGGGGGGTGGGGGGCGGGAGGCGAGTGGTTGTGGGGATGGGTTTTGGAGGCTAGGTGGGGAGGCACAAAGGAGTGTGTATCACTTTGGGGGAGGGGTGCCCCAATGTGCACAGGACAACCCCACCCCCCCAAAAGATGCACCCCCAACTTCCTTCCCACTTTTTCACCCCAGATGGTGAAAAAGCAAATGCCCCTCTCCCGCCTGCCTGTGCATGCCAACTACATTATGGTGTGGGCAGTGTAATATTTGGGTCACTTGGCTTGTTAACAAGCTCAATTTCCTGTTAATAGTATTTCGCAAAATGAGAGGTGAGCTGCTGACTTAGTTCCCCGCATGCCTATTATGGACACTCGGTTGGGGGTGGGTGGAAAGTTGGTGTGTGCCCGCCCCGCACCCCCCCTCCCTCCCCCCTCCCCCCCACCGCCGATAACACGCCCGGTGGAGAGCCATGAAATCCAGCCCATTGCTGTTATTGGGGCAATGGCATTAAGGCTTAGCTATGCCCACCTGCGATTCAGTTCTCTGGATTTTGGTGAGTGTGGTAAGCGATGTGTGTTCACATGCTGAAACAGTGTATCCTCCATTTTAAACAACCCTAGGACTGGATTTTCCGATCCCAAATCAGACGCATTGCCACCCTGCGCTGACATAATATTTGGCGTGACAATGTCAGAGTGACAACCCAACATCATGACACTAGTCTCCGACAATCCGGGTGGCGGATGGACGCCCAAATCAGCAGCCCGCCTGCCATTTTAGAATAAGTAATTAACAAGTTATTAAGCTTGTTCACAACCCAATCATCTGTAACTTTTCTTTGCCCGCTGCATTTTTCAGACGTTGGACGCAAAAATGTTTGGGAGTCTGCAGTACAAGGACAGTAGAAAAGGCCTTGCTACAGGCACAATGGCTGAATGTCCCAGCAGGTTCTCATGGGCAAGTTGGCAGCATCTATAGGATTTTCAATGGCATTTTTTTCAACTATTTTGTGCCTTTGATGAATAACAAAGACTGATTCTGAGAGCAGGAGGACTTTACAATTAGTCACGACTGCGGCATTACCCCCTCTGTTCCGTGACATCCTGGCCTATAATGCCAATTCTCAGAACCCACAAGTTATTATTCACACCAAGACGTGATTCATATTCCTCTGTGAATGCAGCAAAAAATTCATCACTATATTTTGTTTTATATTAACTCAAAGTCAGAAGAACTGATTACATTGTGGAATCTAAAAACTGGCATGGGAAACTGGCCCCGATAATAACTGCAAGACAGGGAAGGAGTAATGGGAATAGCTTGTGGTTGGGAGGCAAGCTTCCTTTGCACCTATAATTGGCCTCCTTCCTGCCAGGCAGCCACTAATTGGCTTCATTGGACGCACAAAGGCTGAAGGGGCAGGAACGAGCAGACCCCTCAGCTTCCGTCTGTCTCTCTCACCCCACCAAGAAATGTAAAATCCAGCCCTTAGTTACATATTTAGATGTGAGACATGGACTGGATCAAGTTCAGCTATGCCATCCATAATCAAATAGCCAGCTAGCATCGATTGTCCACACTCACACGCAAAGATGCCATTTGGAGGAGGTACTGGAGAGTGGCCAGTGCCAAGGTAACTGTTGCTAGGCAACAGTCTGCACATTTGAGGGAGGAGGGGAAAAAACTGGAAACAGGGATTGACTGTTGTAGCTTCTACAGTTTTCTTTCTAAGGATAGCAGGCACCAGGCAAAAGATTAAAGAGAGAAAATCCTATAATATCAGGAAACATAGAATTCAAATTTGTGCTTATTATATAAAGCAAGGAGAACAAGAGGTGGGAAATGATGTAGAGGTAAACTATACACAGCCATAACAGTAATTTGAAATTTAAACAAACTGTGATGGAAAATACATAGGAAATATGCCAGCAACCCCCTGGATAATATCAATATGTATTAAATTATGAGGAAAAATAACTATGGTTGACAGCTGGACTCTGTTAGGATAATTCCTTCCTTATCCTTTTAACAGATTTGTAAAGCTACAGGCAGTAATAAGTCTGACAATTAACTTCATTTATTATTGCCTCAAAACAATTCAACAACAACAACTTGCATTTATAGAGCACCTTTAACAAAGTAAAGTGTCCCAAGGGGCATCACGCAACAAAATTTGACACCGAGCCACATACAATATTCAGATAGGTTACTAAAAACTTGGTCAAACAGGTACATTTTATGGTGCATCTTCAACTGTATTCTGATGCAGGGTCATCAACCTGAAAGGATGGGTGAGATTATAATTTATTCAAAACCCATCCCCTTGCACAGAGCTAGAATCGGGCCTAATGGGTTAACTCCACAGACCTGCTGAGTATTCCCAGCACTTTCTGCCTTTATTTAAATTCCAGCATCTGCAGTATCTTATTGTTCTCTTAGATAAGGGGGCATATGGGAGATGTTTATGAGGGCTATTAACCTGAACCCCCTGCCAAGCCGCATACCCTTGTCAAAGGAATGTGGGTAGGGTAAACCGGCGTCCCACAGCTCTCTAACTCTCCCTTATGACTCTAAAAGTAGCTGGTTGCCACACCAGCCGCCATACCCCAGGAAGTTGACTCGGTGGTCATGCAAATTGAGGGGCCCATCAGCTTCAGCTGGTGTGGTGCAGGGGACGTCAGTCCTTCTAATGTGCGTGAAGGCTGCGAATGGCGGAAGAGGCAGAAGATTCATACACATTCGTAGGACAATGGCTCAGAGAGCAGAGACCAGCAAGGTGCGGGACGTACCCAAGGGTACAGTCACAGTGCTCAGTGAGGCAATGTGAAGAATCTAGGATCTCACACAGTATAAGCCCCATAATTAGTCATGGGAAGTCATAGTTGAAGAATAGGAGATACAGAAGAGGTTTTGGGGCCCCGGAGGCTAATTTTGTTGCAAATAATGACAGGGAAGGAGAAGACCTTGCCCAACAAAGTAACCGACAAATTAATGATGAATTTGACTTAGACTTGCAAGAGAGGTCAGCTTCTGAGCCTGTTACACTCAATGGATGAGGTAGTTTCTTGAGAATAGGAACGTGGAATATAAGGGCTTTGTGTCAGACAGAAAAGCTCGATAATTTGCATACAGGCAATGGATAGACACTGTATTGACTTACTAGGACATGCAGAAGTAAGATGGTTAGAATCTGGTCAGATGGTAAAGAAGAATCATGTCCTTTATTTCTCGGGAAGTAAAGAGAAGCATAGGAATGGAGTAGGAATCTTAGTAAACGAAAAATACAAGAGTTCAAGGTTACTGGCCAACATTAGAAAGAGGGATCGTGATTAAGATCAAAGGAAAACCTTTTGATCTGGTTGTCATATACATTTATGCTCCAACATAAGGTCACAGTGAACAGGAAATAGAGACGTTTGCTGATGACATCCAGAAGTGTTACGGTCAAATCAAATCGACTGATGTGGTAATTGTAACGAGTAACTTAACGCTAAAATTGGTGAAGGAACATCAGGAACACATCTCGGCCAACATGGCTTTGGATTGAAAAATGAAGTGGAGAGAGACTGATACAATTTTGTCAAGAAAATGATCTGATGGTGGCACCTTCTTTAAGAGTCCAAAAAGAAAAATGAAGAAGTCCAAACAATGTGTAAAGATAATAATTGATAATGGAAAATAGGGAGATGGCGGGTGAATTAAACAGGTATTTTGCTTTGGTCTTCACTATAGAGAACACAAGTAACATCCCAGAAACAGCTGTAAATCAGTGAGTGGAAAGGAAGGAGGAACTCGGGAAAATTACAATCACCAGGAAAGTGGTATGAAGCAAATTGATGGGGCTGCGGGCTGACAAATCGACTCCACCCTAAGGTCTTTAAATAAGTGGCTAGTGAGACAGTTGATGCATTGGTTTTAATTTTACAAAACTCCCTAGATTCAGGGAAGGTTCCAATAGATTGAAAAATAGCAAATATAAGTCCTTTATTCAAAAAAGGAGGGAGACAGAAAGCAGAAAACTACAGGCCAATTAGCTTAACATCTGTCATAGGGAAAATGTTAGAAGGTATTAATAAAGATGTTATAGCAGGGCATTTAGAAAAATTCAAGGTAATCAGGCAGAGTAAACATGGTTTTTGAAAAGGAACTCATGTTTAACCAATTTATTGGAGCTCTTTGAAGGAGTTACATGAGCTGTGCGTAAAGGGGAACCTGCGGTCGTACTGTACTTAGAGTTCCAGAAGGCATCTGATGAGGTGCCACATCAAATTGAGGAAAATAAAAGCTCATGGTGTAGGGAGTAACATATTGGCATGGATAGAGGATTAGCTAGCTAACAGGAAGCAGAGATGGCATATATGGGTCTTTTTCTGGTTGGCAGGATGTGACACGTTGTGTGCCACAGGAATCAGTGCTGGGGCCTCAACTTTTTACAATTTATATAAATGACTTAGATGAAGGGATCAAAGAAATGGTTGCTAAACTTGCTGATGACAAAAAGATCGGTAGGAAAGTAAATTGTGAAGAGGACGTAAGGAGGCTACAAAGTGACATAGATAAGTTAACTAAGTGGACAAAGATCTGGCAAATGGAGTATAATGTAGGCAAATGTGAAATTGTTCATTTTGGCAGGAAGAACAAAAAAGCAGCTTATTATCTAAATGGTGAGAGATTGCAGAGCTCTGAGATTCAGAGGGATCTGGGTGTCCTCGTGCATGAATCACAAAACGTTAGTATGCAGGTACAGCAGGTAATTAGGAAAGCTAATAGAATGTTATCATTTACTGTGAGGGGAATTGATTACAAAAGTAGGGGGGTTCTACAAGGCGTTGGTGAGACCACATCTGGAGCGTTGTGTACAGTACTGGTCTCCTTATTTAAAGAAAGGTGTAAATGCATTAAAAGCAGTTCAGGAAAGGTTTACTAGACTAAAACCAGGAATGGGCCGGTTGTCTTATGAGGAAAGGCTGGACAGGTTAGGCTTGTTTCGACTGAAGTTTAGAAAAGGGGCGGCTTAATTGAAATCTTCAAGATCCTGAGGGGTTTTGACAGGATGGATATGGAGAGGATGTTTCCTCTTTTAGGAGAATCTAGAGCTAGGGGTCACTGTTTAAAAATAAGAGGTCGCTTATTTAAGACAGAGATGAGGAGAAATTTTTTCTCTGAGAGGATTGTGAGTCTTTGGAACTCTCTTCCTCAAAAAGCAATGGAAGCAGAGCCTTTGAATATTTTTAAGGCAGAGCTAGATCGATTCCTGATAACAAAGGGCTAGCAGATTATCAGGTGTCGGCAGGAATGTGGGGTTGCGGTTACATTGAGATCAGCCATGATCTTATTGAATGGTGGAGTAGGCTCGAGGGGCTGAGGTGCCTTCTCCTGCTCTTAACCTTTAATTGCTCTTAACTGGATTGTGTGATGGTGAAACAATGGGCAGAATATTGCCATTGGTGTGTGGGGGCGAGCCCAACATGCCGACACATGAAATGACGCGAGATGATGTCAGGCGTGCGTCCCGATATCATCACGCGTCATTTCGATCTTTCGTTGGCGGGTGTGCGCCAGAGGTGGCTGTGTGCCCGATGAACTGTCAACGGCATATTAAGGCCATTAAAAAAGTAATTAACCCTATTAACAATGCTGCTTGTCCAACCTTAAGGTTGGTGGGCAGATGAAGAGCCCAAGCGGCCTTCATGTTTTTCAGGAAACCTCGCCCAAGAGTGGGATGAGGTTTCCTGAAGAGTTAACAAAATAATCAGATAAATTCTGCTAAATGTACATGTCCCAGCTCATGTGACCCTGTCACATGAGGAGACATGGCTAAATGATTTTTCCATTCATTTATTCAAAACTTTCATTATCAACTTAATCTCCCTGAGGCAGTTCCATGCTTCAGAGAGATTGCTGCACTCTTTCGCGTGCATGCCCCGACTGTCCCTCCTCCCCCCGCCCGCACAGGTAAGGCTGAGGCTACCAGCCGCATGTTACGCTGGGCGCTCCTTAATTGGCCCGCCCACATAAAATGGAGGTGCGCAGCCAATAGTGGACAGCAATCGGCTCCGTGCCCATCCCCTCCTGCTCCCGTCCAGGTCGCCCGACATAGGTAAGATGCAGCCTAATGTTTTAGAAACAGTATAAAGAACATTCATGTGTATCCTGGCATGGATATAAATTCAGATCATTGTCTCCTTTTGGCAAGAGTTAAGATGAAACTGAAAGTATCAAAAAAAATGTGTGACTGTTTAGACCTTGACATGTTGAAGAATGAGAACTTCAGAGAGGCATTCACTCTTAAAGGAAAAAAAATAGTATAAATGTCTCAGGGCTGAAGAAACAGAACATGCAGAGGTCTCAGAACCAGAAATAAAAACTAACTGGAAAAACATGAAAGAATTTACAACATGCTGCAAAGGAAATATTACCAAAATGGTAAAGAAAAAGAGACAGAGTGGATGACAGATGAGATCCCAGTAATGATGATAGAAAGAAAAAGGAAAGTAAAGAATGCAAGTAGGCAGCTGAAAGGAAATGGTAAAACAAGATGTGTGATGAGGCATTGGAGCTGGAAAGAAATCACAAAATGGGAGCTATGTATCAGAAGGTGAAATCTTTGGCAAATAGAAAGAAAAGGATAACAATCGAGAGTGGGTGCATAAAAGACAAAGATAGTAAAATATTGTTTGAAAGGGATGCAGTGGCAAAAAGATGGACAGAATTGTATGATGATCAAGGGAGCCCTCAAGATAGAGAGGCAAACAAAGGACCAAACATTATGATATCAGAGGTAAAAAATGTTTTGAAATTGATGGGTACAGGAAAAGCTCCAGGCATTAATGAAGTAACAACAGAGCATCTAAAAGCCCTTGGAGAAACAGAATTAGAAGCAATAACAGAAATTTGTGATCAAATACATATCAAAACACGCATTCTAAGTGACTTGAAACATTTATTTGTTGTTACCTAAGAAACCTAAAGCAATTGGGTGCAATCAATTTAGAACTATAAGTTTAACAAGCCATCTCATTAAACTGATCTTGCAAATCAAAATAAAAAGAAATAAGAACATATTTGAAGCAGAGATTGGTGAAATGTAGTCTGGACCTAGACCTGAAGTAGGAACAAGAGAGGGAATAGTTAACCTAAAAACAATATTTGATAAGTATCTAGTAGTAAACAAGAACATATATATAAATATACTATACCATAGTCTATGGGCAGAATTTTGTCCTTGGTGTGTGGGTTTGGCAGAGGGGGGTGGGGGCAGTTGGGAAGCCGCCCATTGCTTGCGATCGGCACCGCTCTGCAATTTTACTCGGGTGGGCCAATTAAGGTTGCCTCAGGGAGATGAAGAGTATATTGAAAAAATTATTAAAGAACAGAAAAATTTAATGAATCATGTCCCCTCATGTGACTCTGTCATAGGAGCAGGGACATGTTTTTAGTTAAAAATTAAAATTTTTATTTTTTTTATTTCGGAAACCTCATCCCGCCCATGGATGAGGCTTCCAAAGAAATGCAAAGGCCGGCTTTTTCACCTGCCCATCAACCATTAGGTTGAATGGGCAGTGAAAAATTAAACGCAATTGATTATTTGATGGCCTTAAAAGGCCTTTTAATTGTCGGCAGGCGGGCTGCCGGCTCCAGCACGGGCAGCTGACATCATCGCGTGTCATTTCACACTCAGTTCGGTCGGACATTCGCCCACCCACCAAGCTAAAGATTCTAGCCTATGAAAAAGTGTTTGATCATGTATATCACCAAAAGCTCATAGACATGCTGCTGAAATGTGATATTGACAGTAAAGATGTGAGATTTATCCAGAGCGAACATCAGGTTAGAAGGTAGACAATAAGACAAGTTTCAAGTGAAGAGAGGAATACCGCAAGGCTGTGTACTGTTACCAAAATTATTCAATCTTTTTGCAGAACACATATTCGGATAATTATATGTACTTCCTGCTGTCATATGCCTTTAAGGGATTGCAGCATGAGATTACTAGAAAGGAAGTGTGTCATGCTAGCCAGTTTAGTTTCACTTTTGCTTTTAAACAGAGCACACAGTACACAGCTCTGCTGCTGGTGTCTTCAAAGTTTATACCTTTGTAAGTCTGAAAGCACAACATGTTTATCCAATCCCTTATGAGTGATTGGTGCCTTTATATCATTGTAACAAAAATGAAATGGTGTGCAGCAGTGGTTCCTTCTAAATGACATAGCGCTCAGCCTGGCAGCAAGATTCAGTACAGGTATGACATGATGGACAGTCTTAGATCACGCTTGTTATTCGTTGAGATTGACACAGGGGGCAAGTGCCAACATACTATCTCTGTGGATTCTAAAAGACATGTATCCAGTGACATGGAAGGCAGGGCAAAGCCTACTACTGTGAAACTTACAGCATACAGCGGTTCACTTATTCCATTTGTAGGTTCCATAGTGCAGGAATGCAAGTACCATCAATGCTTCTGGGTGCCACAGATGTTTTACATTGTGGAGACTAAGGGCCCGGCGACTGCAGGTCTACAGGCATGCTGTGACCTCATCCTGGTGATAATCCTTGGAATCAGTCAGACCTCATATGGCAGATCAACCTCAGAAACTACACCTTTCACCCCAGTTCACCACCTAACCTCAAAATGTCCAGAAAGTTTTGACAAAATTGGTAGTTCCAAGGGAGCTGGACATTACACTTGCAGGAGAATGCAAGTCTGTCAATTGATCTGGTACATTTTGCATAACGAAAATGCTAGTAGCTACAAGGAGAAATGGCAAAAAACTCCACATCACAGAAACTGTGGACAACGATCATCAGTGGAAGGCCTGATTCAATTCAACATGTCCAAAAACATGTGAGACAATTTTGGCCTTTCTGGGACGAGCTAGGCATCTCCCAGGGAGTCATTTTTAAGGACAGACAGGTCATCATACAGGAATCTTTGTGACCTGATATTCTTCAACAGCTGCATCACTCACACATGGGCATAGAATGCATGAGAAGACTAGCAAGAGAGACAGTTTATTGGCTGGGTATGGACAATGACATTGAAGTCATCGTCAAGAAGTGTGAGGCATGTCAAGGGCATGTACCAAGTCAGCACAAAGTACCACTGATTCCACATGACTTTCCTTCCTGTCCTTGGTCCAAAATCACATCCAACCTCTTTCGTGTCCTTGGCGCTGACTTTATCATCATCATTGACTACTTTACCAAGTACCCCATTATTCAACAATTGCACCATAAATCAAGTGCCACTGCTGCGCACACTCTAAGTGTTATTTTCAGTTTATTCGATGTGCTTAGAGAGATCATTATGGATAATAGTCCGCAATTTATTGGTAAGTCATTTCAGGATTGTCTGAGAAGTGGAATATCGAGTGCACTACTTCTTCTCCTCATTAATCCAGATTTAACGGCCTTGTTGAGCGAATGATTCACATGGTGAAAAAGCTACTTCTCAAATGTAGACAAACCAAGCAAGATACACACATAATAATGTTACATCTGAGAGCAACACGTTTGACATAGAAACATAGAAAATGGGAGCAGGAGTAGGCTATTCGGCCCTTGGAGCCTGCTCCGCCATTCATCATGATCATGGCTGATCATCCAACTCAGTAGTCTGCTCCAGCTTTCTCCCCATATCCTTTGATCCCTTTCACCCCAAGAGCTATATATAACTCATTCTTGAAAAGTGCAACTATTTCCTCTCTGGCAGAACTCATGTTTGTCAGACCAGTGTATACCAATCTACCTACTCTTATCCATACTACTCTCTCAGAAGCTAGTCAGTAACTGTTAAACTACAAGAGATGATCAACATGCATGATAAAAAATGTGGGTACAGATTTGCCAAGTTTACAATTAGGCCAACAAGTTCACATCCAGGATCCCACAGGAGGAATGTGGAAACAAGCTGAGCTGACAAGGATTTGTTCAGAACCAAGGTCCTATGAAGCCACTACACACAAAGGCATTACAGTGAGGTGTAACCATGGACAAATCAGATCCATTTCAGATCCTATTGCATCGAGGACAAGGTTCCAAACCAGAAACAATATCTAAGAATAGCAATCCCACAGATAACTGTGAGCAATTAAAGACATCACCAGACAAGATTATCATTACAAGATCTGGGCCTACCAACAGATTACCTTTACGCTTTAAAGGCTCAAAGATTCATCTGTTCTACACAATATGTAATGGTAACTAAACATGAACTTGTATTGTAAATAGTTACACTTCTTTGGAAGGGGGGAAGCTATCTTTAAAAACAAAGGGGGGATGTTGTAATATGCCTTTAAGTGATTGCAGCATGACATCACTAGAAAGGAAGTGTCTCATGCGATCGAGTTTGGTTTCACTTTTGCTTTTAAGCAGAACACACAATACATAGTTCTGCTGCTGGTGTCTTCAAGCTTTATACCTTTGTAAATATGTTCCCATGTGTCTAGTCTCAATAAATGACCCCACAACATGTTTACCCAACCCCTTATGAGTGATTAGTGCCTTTATATCAATATAACATACACAACACTTCTGGGGTAAACATCAGAGGTACGAACATAACAAACTTGTGGTATGCTGATGGCATAGCATTATGTGCAGAATCACAAAATCTCGTAGATCAAGTAAAAGTTATTTAGAATATGGATTCAGTATGAACACCAAAAAGCTAAAAACAATGTTTATTAGAAGGAATATATTGGAAGAAATTGGTGTGAAAATTGAAATGGACAGTGTCACACTGGAACATGTTTGTTTGTTTAGGATAAATGATAATAGAAGAGGGTAGATGTGACGCCAAAGTATGGAGATAGCCAGAAGTAATTTTGTGAAGATAAAGAATGTGTTAAGAACAAGAAAACTCAATCTTGTAACAAGGAAAAAACTCATAAGACGCTTCATTCAATCTACTTTCCCATACAGGCACTTGGACTTACGACACTGCATCGTATGTTGAAATGTTGTAACTCGGAACCGACTTTCCCATAAGAACAATGCTATAAATGGGGAATTAGTTCCTGAACCAAGGCCCGATACCCTGTTTTCACCAAAGTAACCCAGAATTTTGTACTCAATCAATTATAGATGAGTAACATAGCAACATTAATTTATTTATGTTGTAAATAGCAATCATGTTGACGTAAAAAATCACATAAGCTAAAATACATATAGAAGTATAGTACAGTACTGTACTAATGGCATTGGAACAGCAACTGAGCGTCTCGAATCAGGGGGATGGCCGGCGCAGAATGTTGATGCACACATGTGAACGTTTGAACTTGTTCCCGGGTGGCGTCATAAAGTCAAAACCAATGAGGGAAAGTTAAAACAGGGTGTCAATTTATAAACAGTCAAAGACTGTCTGCCTCAGAAACCTGGGCAACAAATAAAGATCTGTGGAAGAAAAGAGAGACCTTTGAAATGTGGATGCTAAGATATATGCTAAAAATTCCATACACAGATCATAAGACCAATGAAGAGGTGCTTGAAATCACAAGAACAAAAAGAACTCTAAAAAGTGACATCCAGAAAAGAAAATGTCAGTAGTGTGGCCATTTGATCAAAGCGGAATAGCTACAGAGATCTCTACTAGAGGGTAAAGTGGGAGGGCAGCAGAAAGAGGGGTCGACTGAGGTGTAGTTGGATGACGGGTGTCACAAGACAGACGAGTGTGATGAACCATGACAGCAGATCTCCTGGTTGGAGTAGATACAAGCAGCAGTATCAGCTTAGATAAGAATGGAACTAGGTGAGTGCAGTCCCACCCAGTTGGATGATGGAGAGGTATTGACGGAAGATGGCATGGGAGAGGGTATGAAAGGTTGCAGGCAGGCTGAGAAGGATGAGAAGGAATGGTCACAGTCACATAGGGTGACATTTGTAACATTGTTGAGGGTCATTTCAGAACTGTGACAGGGTAGAAACCTGATTGGAGGGATTCAAACATGGCATTGCAGGGAAGGTGGGAATGTTTTTGGGAGGGGACAGAATGTTCAAAAGCTCTGAAGAGGAAAGGAAGGATGGAGGTGGGTTGTAGTTTGCAAAGACAGAGAGGTGAAGCGTGGGGTTTTGACAAGAGGGTTGATGTTTGCAAATTTGAAGGGGAATGGAACAGTACATGAGGAAAGTAAATTGATAACAATATCAGCTAATATGGAGGTCAGAAGGGAAACTGGGTGGTCAGTAGTTTGGTGTGAATAGGGTCATGGGAACAAGAGGTGGGTCCCCTGGACAAGTTGAGTTCAGAGAGGGCATGACAGGAGATCAGAGAGGAACTAGAAAAAGATGCAAGTTCATCTTAAAATCCCACATAGGATGAGATGCATTAAGCCTTACATCTCAAACCAAAGTGCAGAGACCTTTGAGGGAATTGTGAGCATTGCTTATCTAAGCCCATTCATGGTACTTGCCCTTGAAGATAGTCAAGGCAATGAGTATAATATGATGATTCATTGGATCTAATCACTACCGGGCCTGTTCTTTCCTCACCCTATTCCATTTTCCCAATGAGAGTCACCACATGATAATCAGGAGAGAATCCCCAGTCATTTTCAGCTCTGTAGCCCAGGGAAGCTGAGGCCAATTGTTGCACCCTTACTGCCACCCCATGAACCAAATCAACACAAAGCCAGGTATCAAATCTAACACTTATCTGCATACCTTTCCATTCCTTTCTCCCTCATATTTATTTAGCTTCCCCTTAAATGCCATTCACCTTAACTACTCCATTTGGTAGCAAGTTCCACATTCTAACCACTCCATGGTAAAAAAGTTTCTCCTGAATTCCCTTAACGGATTTATTAGTAATTATCTTATAAGTACTGTCCCTAGGTTTGCACCCCCCCCCCAACAAGTGATACAAAAATAGCTGTCCATTTACCTCTTGAGCCTGGATTTGGATCCAATCAAGTCTGATGGAATGGATGTCCTCTCTCAGTTGGCTCAAATGAAATGAGATGCCGTGGTTTGAATCTAGTTCCACAGCGTAAGTGACCAGTAACTTGGCCAGAGAAGGCACAGGACATTGGATGTGGCAAATGGAAATGTGCCACGCTGGATCAAGAGGCAGCACGCTTGTAAGAAAAGGGGCTGAAGGATATCACGGGGGCAGGATGGAGGGAGCTGAGCTCTGTAACTGACTGTACTGGATCTCACCTGGCTGTACTGGATTTTGACAGAGACACATGGGGCAAAATTTAACCCACCCCCCCAGGACTAGACTGGGAGCTGGTGGTGGAGTGAAGAGGGGGTTGGGAGGCTGTTTGATGGAGGGGGATGTTATGGTGTGGAGAGCCTATTGCCCTCCTGGCCCCACCCAATTAAGTCTGCTCAGGAAGGGTCAAGGATGCCTTTCCCACCTGAGGTTAGTTGGGACACCTAAGTGGAGCCTGCAGAAGAAACTGGTTAGGATGTGGATCTTGCTACCAAATGAGAGGTGTTGTCAACTGTGCTATGAAGTTGCACTTATATAGCGACAACTTGCTCACCAATGCTCAGTTTGGTTTCTGCCAGAATCATTTGACTCATGACCTCAGGACAGTCTTGGTTCAAACATTGGCAAAAGAGCTGAACTCAAGTGGGGAGATGAGAGTGACTGCCCTTGACATCAAGGCAGCATTTGACCGAGTGTGGCATTAAGGAGCCCTAGTAAAACTGGAGTCAATGGGAATTGGGGAAAATTCTCCACCAGTTGAAGTCATACCTGGTGCAAAGGAAGATGATTTTGGTTGCTGGGAGTTAATCATCTCAGCTCCAGGACATCACTGCAGGAGTTCCTCAGGATAGTGTCCTAGGCCCAACCATCTTCAGCTGCTTTATCAATGACCTTCCGTCTATCACAAAGTCAGAAATGGGGATGTTCGCTGATGATTGCACAATGTTTAGTTCTATTTGCGACTCCTCAGATACTGAAACAGTCCATGCCCATACGCAGCTAGACCTGGACAATATCCAGGCTTTGCTGATAAATGGAAATTAACATTCTAGCCACACAAGTGCCAGGCAATGACCAGCTCCAACAAGAGAGAATCTAACCATCTCCCCTTGACATTCATTGATCAGAAATATAATTGGACCAGTCAAATAAATATTGTGGCTACAAGAGCAGATCAGAGGCTGGGAATTCTATGGTAAGTAATTCACTTCCAGACTCCCCAGAGCTTTCCACCATCTACAACGCACAAGTCAGAGGTGTGATGGAATACCCCCAGTTGCCTAGATGATGCAGATGTAGTCCAACAACACTCATGGAGTTTTACAACATTCAGTACAAAGCAGCCCACTTGATTAGCACCTCATCCACCACCATAAACATTCACTACCTCTACCACTGACACAAAGTGGCAGCAGTGTGTGTCATATACAATATATATTGCAAC
The DNA here is from genome assembly GCF_017639515.1 of Carcharodon carcharias. NCBI lineage: Eukaryota > Metazoa > Chordata > Chondrichthyes > Lamniformes > Lamnidae > Carcharodon > Carcharodon carcharias. The sequence goes on along the minus strand of NC_054481.1, from coordinate 102,323,895 downwards.
AACTCATCAAGGCTCCTTTGACAGCACCTTCCTAACACGCGCTATCTACCATCTAGAAGGACAAAGGCAGTTGATACATGGGAACACCACCACCTGCAAGTGCCTCTCCAAGCCACCCACCATCCTGACTTGGAAATATATTATTGTTCCTTCACTGGCACTGGGCCAAAGTCATGGAATTCCCTTCCCAGCAGCACTGTGGGTATACCTGCCCACATGGACTGCAGCGGTTCAAGATGGCAGCTCATCACCACCTTATTAGCGTTGGGCAACAAATGTCAGCCTAGCCAGTGATGCCCACATCCTTGAGAGAATAAAAAAACTAGCCACTTAAAGGGCCTCACTCACTGCCACTGGCCAGTGGCATGGGACAGGGGGGCACACCATGTAAGCAGAGAGCCAAGTATATCCTGGCAGGACTACCTCCAGCTGGGGGCTTGCATCTCTCCTGTTCGGACACCCTGTGCCAGTTGAAGACCCCACTGGTGGCAAGGGCATGCCCCACAGGAAGAACCCCCTGCCTTTTAAACTGACCCTCCCGCATCCCTCCCATCCGGCCTGCCTGACTGTCTTGGGGAGGCCCCCACACTTACCTTTGTTCCGGGGCTCCATCACCGTTCCTCCTTCCGGGGACAGCTGCAGTACTGGCAGTGGCCACCACTCCCAAGGATGCTGCTGGTGCTGGGCTCTGATTGGCCAACAGCTCTCGGAGGTGGGACATGTGCCCTTCCAGAAGCGGGAGCTCTGATGGCAGGCAAGTAGGAGTTAGATTGGCTTTTAATTGTGTCAGGGTGGTCTGACATAGCTGCAGCAGGGGTGGTCACTGATGGAAGGGCCCACCGCTGTGGTCAATAAATCATGAAATGTAAAGTGCTCAATTTTCAAACATGGCTATCTTTCATATTGCTGGCTAAAAGCAACAAAAAGGTATACAAGAAATCCAGGGCAAAGGTGATCACAACTTAGTGTCCATTCGCATTAAGACATAATGTTGGAGGATAGCAATCAATTTTTATTAAATTTAATAGATTAATATTGAGACTTGCAAACCCTGCATGAGCTTATTGTCTGTTTCCCTTTCTAAAATATTAACTTTACACATCCATAAAACAGTACAATGCCTCACGCATTCAATTGCAAATTAATTGCTATATATCACAATGAAATGCACAAAATTCAATAAGCAAATCAGCAAGGCATCAGTGACAGACATGTACAATTTTTCTAATAATACAAATTGTCCAACCAGATTGAATTCAATAAAAAGCTGTAAAATGGGAAGTGACTTATAATTGATTTCGTTGGACTGACAAAGGGAAAAATCGACTGCAGGATTGCTTCAAAATGGATCTCCCATTTTTAGGTAATGGCATCAATGGGGTGGTACTGAACCACCTTAACTGTAAGGTCGACTGCTGGGAAAGCCAGTCTCAGTCAGCGTTTTTCTTGGCTTGGGGCTAAGACAGATAAATAAATTGCTATCCCATGACTTGCATTTCAAAGTGCATGTTTGGATATTTTGCAAGGAAAGGCATGGCTGTGATGCCCCCATGGTCAAATGGTCAAATACCTCCAAGCTCGCATAAGATGTAAGGCCGTAGGGTTGAGGTGCTGGAGCCTGTGGAGAGGTGACAAGGGGATAAAATTGGAAAATAAATTGAGGTTTCTAACAGGAAAGCTATAACTATAGCATGTTACAGCACACAAGCTACTTGACCCATCAGGCACATTTTTGTCCACATAAGCTACATTGGCCCATAATTTCCTGGGAATTGTTCCTGCTCTGATCCTACAATTTCACCAAGATTGCAAAGGAAATTCCATTTATTGGGCTTTCGCTGCACTTCTGGCCAAGCTACAAAGGCAGAGTGGGAGCAGCCCTCAGGAAATTCTTGGCCCTTGTTCAACCCCAACCTCCTGCGTGCCCATTCACAAGCACCTTTCCCTTTTCACTACTGAAAGACTGTGTGGATCCTGCTTCAGAGACAGGAGAACACCATCTTCTAACCACCTTCCACCTGCGACAGACTGTCTCCTGCTGCTCATCAAGCTCAGCAGCTTTCAGTTTGAGTGAATGAAGCTGGATACTCTTCTGGTGATATTGTTTGTGCTGGGGATGGATGCTCAAACCAACCAGGAACTCCCAACTCCAACAAGATTCACACAACAGTTCTTTTATTGTGACCATTTTAAATGATACTAACTTCGACTAAACATCATAACATTTGGAACTAATTATGTACAGTATAAAACTTTAATAGCTTACCCCAGCATACAGCAAACCCCCTCCACAGTCTCTCACTTTGTTTATCTCTCACTAGTTTAACACAGGTCTTTGCACACTCAAGACTGCAGAATTCAACCCCTCAACATGATGTATAAACCTTCATTAAGGAAAAAAATGAAAGACTTACATTTATGTAGCACTTTTCACAACTACTGGATGTCTCAAAGTGCTTTACAGCCAATGAAGCACTTTTGAAGTGTAGTCACTGTAGGAAGCACCGCAGCCACTTTGTGCACAGCAAGCTCCCACAAACATCAATGTGATAATGGCCAGATATTCTGTTGTTGTGATGTTGACTGAGCGACAAATGCAAGTCCTCCTTTTGTTTTTAGAGGAACTACATCTTGCCAATGGCTAGATACATAACCAATGGGGCCACTGCATCATGGTCACTCAGTTAATACCTCCTATTGAATAAACTGCAAAAGTAATCAACAGAAATGGCAACAAAAGTTTTATTTCAAAATGCTATAAACAACTAGATATTCCCCTGGTTTAAAGAGTAAAGAAATTGCCTAATGTCGAACTGAGCAGTTCAGATCCACCCGGGTATGTGCTGGGTTCTCATCCTGCCACCCAAGAGGCTGGCTACATAGGCCCTAACACCTCTGAACTACGAAGGGGAATAATTAGCCAGGTTTCTTGCTCCTGATCATGAAACAGCAACCTCTGCTGGAAAATCTGGGGTTGGAGCATCACAGAGTCATAACGATACAGAAAAAAGCCATTCAGTCCATTGAAATGCATGGCTGTGGCAATTGAAAAACATGTTTATCATTTGTTAACCTAGTGATGCAATGCTAAAATAAATCACGTTGTGCATTATAAGAAGCATTATATAATGGACATGAATATGCTGGGTGACTATTTGGTTACACATGAATACAAATTCCACTGGGGGCAATAGGCATCAAGGAGCTGATACCAGGTATTTTTGTGAATAACATGTTTTGAAAGTCAATCTGAGACATTTGACAAATGCGGCACAATATACACACACTCATCCTTTCACACCACAAACGTAGTTTCATAAAATTATTTAGCTAAGTTTAAAGAGGTGACCTCATAATCAGAGCGACACGTATAGAGAATCATTCTAAAGTGGTCACTTTTCTGGAATTTCCTTGAGGCTAAATGTTTCTGTAACTTTTGTGATTTATTATTTCAGCAGAAATACCAACCAGAGGTTTTTATAGTGTGGTAACGCCTATAAATCAGGACAGTCTTTCTCTCTTTTGTGAGGAACTTCCTAAATCCCTCCACTTCATACCTTCTCTGCTTTTGACATCTTCTCAAAGCTTACCTATTTGACTATCCCTTTGGTCATCTAAATCCATCAGCTATGGGTAGTATCTGTTTCTCTTTCCTGTGCTTTAGAGCATTACCTTATGGTCCTTTAAACAAGGTCTTGACAAGTCTTTAAGAGAAAAGAACATTTCTGGCAGTATGGATAAATTGCTCGTTAAGTGTGTTTATGAAGAGTTAAAGGACTCGATTTCCTTTGAGGCTTCAGCAGAAGTTTCTTGAGTTTTCCCTGAATTGGTCACATTTTCATTTCCTCCTTTTTTCGGAGATTGTGTGGTTATAGGATGGGTAAGTGATATGTGACAGTTCACCATTGCCTGGATGCTTTTTGCTCGCCCTTTCTTTCATATATTCTAATATCTTACGTTAAAAGGCAGGGTATAAATGCAAGCGTGTTGCTGTACATCACAAGAGACATCCCACAGAAGACAGAGAGGATCAGAGCATCTTTTAAACAGACGGAACCTTTATTCAGGATCACATGAAGCAACGAGACACCTTTCAAGTGAGAAAACCCTACAGGAAGTGGAACATCCAGAATTTGATAAAGAAAAACATTAAAATAAAAATATTTTATGATGTGCAATGGCAGGATGGATAATTTCCCCCTCAACTCCTTGATGACCTTTCACGTCAAATCCAATATAACTGCTAGGATCATCGCTAAGGCGACTCTGACACTTTTGTTGCATGATGATGCACCTGAAATCAGAATCAAAATTCATTTTCTTGAGTTATTGCATTATTAGATTGCCAGGCAGCGTGGATAAAATAAATTGACAACCATAGGCAGCTTTAATAAAGAACATCGCCTGACCTTGCTTTGATTTTCATTTCTTACTCATGTAACTCAACCTTATTTACTTTAGCTATTTCCATCAAAGTCTTGTGGGCCACCCTTGGTGTTGCTGATAACAAACTGGAGGATATTATACTGTGTAACCCATGTTATATTATGTAAATGGGGAGAGGGTTTATCTTTTGATAGCCTTCTCTAGGTAGGTGTAAAAGGACTAGTTTGAGGAAAACTGATACCATTGGTGGTGGTTGGTGGGGGGTGGGGGGGGGGGTGTGTGGTGGTGTTTGTATAAGGATTGTCCCTTTAAGGCAATTATTAAGTCTAACTGGGATCAGAGCAGAGATCTGATTGGGCTGCTCAACTGCTCCCTCTGGCCAGGCAATATGAATAGTCACATCCTCAGATTAATTAAATGCTAACTGCTATTACTCGGGCCTGTTAGAAAAGTCCATGCACTAGTGCGACTTTTCTTGGGTAGGTTCCCTATCTATCCAGTTGGGATTTGCTGCTGTTTTAGGTACATGATATTTGAACCAATCAGTTGCAACAGTTACAATTTGCACGAGTGACAAGGGAGCTCTGCGGTCCCACAATAACAGTACATGAGGAGGGGTAACCAGACAAGACAGGAGGGGCAATCATGTCAAACAAGGTTATTTCTCAGCCAAAAAATAACAGCTGCCCCTTCACTGAGTGAAGCATCATCCCTCACACTGGTACTGCTCTGAGGTTACTGTGACACAGACCCTATCACTCAAACTGCCAATGGTCAAATTGGTCAAAGAGCGCAAACCATTTTCCATTACCATTATTGCCAACTACCAATTACTTCACTTGCAGTGTGTTCTATGTGCTGGTTATTTCGGGCAGTTTGTACATTGTTATGGTGCGGTTATTTATTGTAATTCTCGATTATAGAGCCACATGGAGAATTCAGCTAAAGACAAGTTGGTTGAATGATCTCCTTGGGCAGCACTGGTCTGAAATTCCAAGTGAGGAGTTCATGGTACTTTGTCATGTCCTGCTAGTTTGAGGATCACGTAAGACAATATACACTAACTTTGCACCAGAATAGGGGAGGCAATGATGTAGTGGTATTGTCACTGGACTAGTATTCCAGAGACCCAGGTAATGCTCTGCGTTCGAATCCCATTTTAAATTTGAATTCAATAAAAATCTGGAATTAAAAGTCTAATGATGACCATGAAACCATTGTCGATTGTTGTAAAAGCCCAACTGGTTCACTCATGCCCCTTTAGGGAAGGAAATCTGTCATCCTTACCTGGTCCAGGCCCACAGCAATGTGGCTGATTCTTAAATGCCCTCTAAAATGGTCTAGCAAGCCATTCAGTTGTATCAAATTGCTAAAAAGCCTCAAAAGAGGACTGAAACCAGACGGACCACCTGGCATCACCCTAGGCACCGGGAATGACAACAGCAAACTCAGCCCTGTCGACCCTGCAAAGTACTCCTTTCTAACATCTGGGCTAGTGCCAAAATTGGGAGAGCTGTCCTACAGACTAGTCAAGCAACAGCCTGACATAGTCACCCTCAAGGAATCATATCTTACAGATAATGTTCTAGACACCACCATCACCATCCCTGGGTATGTCCTGTCCCACCAGCAGGACAGACCCAGCAAAGGTGGTGGCACGGTTGCATGCAGTCAGGAGGGAGTTACCCTGGGAGTCCTCAGTATCGACTCTGGACCCCATGAAGTCTCACGGTATCAAGTTAAACATGGGCAAGGAAACCTCCTGCTGAATATCACGTAATTACCTCCCTCAGCTGATGAATCAGTGCTCCTCCATGTTGAACACCACTCGGTGGAAGCGCTAAGGGGTGGAAGAGAGCAGAATGTATCCTGGGTGGGGGATTTCAATGTCCATCACCAAGAGTGGTTTGGTAGCACCACCACTGACCGTGCTGGCTGAGTCCTAAAGGACATAATTGCTAGACTGGGTCTGCGGCTGGTGGTCTGTGACATTCTTGACTTCATGCTCACCAACCTGCCTGCCGCAGATTGTCATGCCAGGAGCAGCACCAGGCATACCTAAAAATGAGGTGTCAACATTGTGAAGCTACAACACAAGACTACTTGCATGCCAAAAAGCATAAGCAGCATGTGATAAACAGAGCAAAGCAACTGCACAACCAACGGATCAGATCTAAGCTCTGCATTCCTGCCATATCCAGTTGTGAATGATGGTGGACAATTAAACAACTCACTGGAGGAGGAGTCTCCACAAATATCCTCAACCTCAATGATGGAGGAGCCCAGCACATCAGTGCAAAAGATAAGGCTGAAGCATTTGCTACAATCTTCAGCTAGGAGTGCCGAGTGGATGATCCATCTTGGCCTCCTTCGAAGGTCCCCAGCCAGTCTTCAGCCAATTCGATTTACACCACGCGATATCAAGAAACAGCTGAAGGCACTGGATACTGCAAAGGCTATGGGCCCTGACAACATTAAGGCAATAGCACTGAAGACTTGTGCTCCAGAAATTGCCGGGCCCCTATCCAAGCTGTTCCAGTACAGCCACAACACTGGCATCTGCTTGGCAATGTGGAAAATTGCCCAGGTATGTCCTATACACAGAAAACAGGACAAATCCAACCCGGCAATTACCTATCAGTCTACTCTCCATCATCAGTAAAGTAACGGAAGGGGTCATCAACAGTACTATCAAGCAGCACTTGCTTAGCAATAACCTGCTCACAGTTTGGGTTCTGCCAGGGCCACTCAGCTCCTGACCTCATTACAGCCTTGGTTCAAACATGGACAAAAAAGCTGAACTCCCGAGGTGAGGTGAGAGTGACTGCCCTTGACATCAAGGCAGCATTTGACTAAGTGTGGCATCAAGGAGCCCTAGCAAAACTGGAATCAATGGGAGTCAGGGAGAAAACTTTCTACTAGTTGTAGTCATACTGAGCACAAAGGAAGATGGTTGTGGTTGTTGGAGGTCAGTCATCTCAGCTCCAGGGCATCACTGCAGGAGTTCCTCAGGGTAGTGTCCTAGGCCCAACTTTCTTCAGCTGCTTCATCAATGACCTTCCCTCCATCATAAGGTCATAAGTGGGGATGTTCACCGATGATTGCACAATGTTCAGCACCATTCACGACTCCTCAGATACTGAAGCAGTCCATGTTCGAATGCAGCAACACCTGGACAATATCCAGCCTTGGGCTGACAAGTGGCTAGTAACGTTCGCACCACGCAAGTGCCAGGCAATGACCATCTCCAACAAGAGAGAATCCCACCATCGCCCCTTGATGTTCAATGGCATTACCATCACTGAATCCCCCACTATCAACATCCTGGGGGTTACCATTGATCAGAAACTGAACTGGATTAGCCATATAAATATTGTGGCTACAAGAGCAGGCCAGAGGCTAGGAACCTTGCGACGAGTAACTCACTTCCTGACTCCTCTAAGCCTGTCCACTATCTACAAGGCACAAGTCCGGAGTGTGATGGAATACTCCCCACTTGCCTGCAGCTCCCATAACACTCAAGAAGCTTGACACCGTCCAGGACAAAGCAGCCCACTTGATTGGCACCACATCCACAAACATTCACTCCCTACACTACTGACGCACAGTAGCATCAGTGTGTACCATCTACAAGATGCACTGCAGGAATTCACCAAAGCTCTTTAGACAGCACCTTCCAAACCCATGACCATTACCATCTAGAAGGACAAGGGCAGCATATAGATGGGAACACCACCACCTGGAAGTTCCCCTCCTAGTCACTCACCATCTTGACTTGGAAATATATCACAGTTCCTTCACTGTCACTGGGGCAAAATCTTGGAACTCCCTTCCTACTAGCACTGTGGGTGTTCCTTTACCACACTGACTGCAGTGGTTCAAGAAGGCAGCTCACCATCACATTCTCAAGGGCAATTAGGGATGGGCAATAAATGCTGGTCCAGCCAGCAAAGCCCACATCCCATGAATGAATTAAAAAATGCATGAGAATTATGTGTCAGAATTATAGAGTGCTGAGATGGAACACTGAAGTATAAACCAAACAATGCATGTCATGTGCAAATTAAATTTACACTAATGCATGTGCTATAAGCAATGGACACTATTTAAGCAAATAAGAATGATTAATTATATCTGGCAGTGGCATTCAGCAGCACAGCCATCGTGGGATCATGATTCACCCCTCCCTCCCCCACACAATTATTTGAGATCTCCAAATGCAGTGTTGGAGAACTGACTCCATTTTGTTCCCAAGAACATCAGGTCACCTCTTTTTGGTCTCCATGTTTCGCATTTTGGACTTTGGATCAGCTAAATCTTCATTCCACTGTCCCTGACTCAGTTGTCCCTCCTGTGGAGCTCCCCGCTTTGTCTCCCTCCATGAGGATACAGACTGAACTGGCTAAATCTGGTGTCCAGGTCTGTCTGAATTTGGAATCTGATCCATCCTCCGTCCACCCCACCAATCATTTGACCTTAGCTCAGCTACTGATGGTATCGACACAGAAATGTAAGGAATTAAAATGGAAAAACTCACCATTTTTATGATCAGTCCCTTTAGGAGTGTTTGGATTTTCTGAAAGATGAAAATGTAAAATAAATAAGGAGAAAGTATGCACATTATTGAATGGTTATTACAATCTGTAAAGGGTCAATAATTAGAGTGACTCAAGATGGGACTATTTAAATAATAGATGGCGGAGCTCCCTGCTGGTTCACCATGAGGCAGGCAGCAGGTCTGATCCTTGGTCTGAGCTGAATTAATTATTTCAGTGGTCAAGGGCTACAAATGGCCTTCGTGGCTCTTATGGTAGGGAGGAGAAAAGTTAACCAGGTTTTTTGGTCCTAACCGCTATTCAGGGACCTCTGCTGAAAAACGTCCTTGCTTGGATGTTGGGTGAGAATAGAGTGTTTGGTTGTGATGCTGGCTGAATAGTCTGCCAATTTATGCTCATACATTAAGCCACTTGGGTTAGGCACCAAATAATTGCCAACACTTATGGAATCGTGGCCTGACAGAAGCCACTGTCTCCAGGAGAAGAGCTGGGACAAAGATAAGATGCTGTTACTTCTAACCTGGCTGGAAATATGTTTGCACTTACCAAAAATGATGAGTCTGGCATGAGTGTCTGTTGACCCCAGAGGGTTCTGGGTGGTACAACGGTACATGGACCCATTGAGCTCTGCCGGTACTCTCTCCAATACCAGCTCTTTACCATCATACTCAACACTTCCATCCAATAAACGTCCACCCACTCTGGTCCATGTGAAGAGAGGTTCTGGGAAAACTTCATTCTGTTAAGGCATGAAGAATGGCAAGTGTCAAGTTGTCCTTAAATTCCTGAGATACAACATTATAGAAGCTTAAATCTTCCAAGACATTTGGGACAGTGGGCGCAAGAATGGAGGAGTGTGGGGGTGGGAGTGTGATGGTAGCCATTGCACAAAGCAGAATCTCATTACACTGATAGCTGGTTCCATATGCACAGAGCTTGTACCTCTTAGCCTCCTATTTGTCCTGAAAAGTGTGTTTTCCAGCTTGATTCCACACCTCTGTGGTGGAGATCTCACATTTGTGATCAAATGTCCAGCATTGAGAAGGTGCAATTGGGTTCAGTAATTGTTATCTTCTCCATTTTGTCATTAAAAAATCTGGAACTCACTACTTAACACCATTGTGGCAAGATCTTCAGCACATGGAGGGGGTGCAGAGGAGATTCACCAGGATGTTGCCTGGGATGAAACAGTTAAGTTATGAAAAGAGGTTGGATAGACTTGGGTTGTTTTCGTTGGATCAGAGAAAACTGAGGAGCGACCTGATCGAGGTGTACAAGATTATGAGGGGCATGGACAGGGTGGATAGGGAGCAGCTGTTCCCTTTAGTTGAAGGGTCAGTCACAGGGGGACATAAGTTCAAGGTGAGGGGTAGGAGGTTTAGGGGGAATGTGAGGGAAAATTATTTTACCCAGAGGGTGGTGATGGTCTGGAATGCGCTGCCTGGGAGGGTGGTGGAGGCGGGTTGCCTCACATCCTTTAAAAAGTACCTGGATGAGCACTTGGCACGTCATAGCATTCAAGGCTATGGGCCAAGTGCTGGTAAATGAGGTTAGGTAGGTAGGTAGGTCAGGTGTTTCTCATGTGGTGGTGCAGACTCGATGGGCCGAAGGTCCTTTTCTGCACTGTGAGATTCTGTGATTCTGTGACATGGACTGTATCGGTTGAAGAAGGCAGCCCACTATCATCACATCAAGACAAATGGGGATGGACAATAAATTTTGGCCTTGCCAGGATTACCACATCCCAAGAATGCCTTTATCACTGACCCTGCTGGAGCTTGTGAGATTAGTGGAGGGCACTGCATTTGGTATGGGTCAGGCAGGTACAAGGGCCAGATCAGGCACATCTTTTGTGCTTGAATTCGCTATGCACCTAGAAATTTGGCTATCTGCCTATGAAGTCGAGGACTGGGGAGTTGTCTGGCCTTTCACTTACCCTTAAACTACTCCAATTGGTTCCAAACAAAGGAGCCAATCTGAAAGTTTTTTTTCAAATGTTCCTCTTCAGGAGCACACAGGCATTCTGGTAAAGGCTAGTACATCTAACCTCAGTGACCGACACTGCAACATTGAGTGCCCTTCCACAGTCAGGAATCCTTGGGTCCTGCCTTGGGCTTGTAAGGAAATTTCATCCTTTATAAGGGTCTTTGGAGACCTGACACAACTGGGCTTCTGCTATTTTGGTGAGCAATTGTATTATTCCCCTGTTTAAAACCAGTTCATAAATCTCCTTTTGTTGGCTTTGTTATTAAATGTGCTGCCCATTATGTAATTAAGCTACACAAAACAGGGATGTACCAGGTGTGATACCATTTAACTGTCTCCCTCCAATTCAGTAGCCCTCACTCCCTGTACCCATCTTCCTCCAATTTTCAGAGGCGGTTCCTCCTGCTCACCTTCCTGCCCCTCAATTTACATTAGCACTCTTCTCCCTCAGTTCACACCAACTTTCTTGATCCCTACCAGTTCACACCAGCAATTTTGCCCACTCGCCCATCAGTCTTTGGTGGCTCATCTGTCACCCTAGCAACCTTTCCTAGTTCCTGCTGGTAATTGTCACCCACCTTCAATTCGATCGGGCACTCTCCTTCACCTGCACTGCCAATCCATTGCCTATTTCTGAAGTTAGGATGGATGAAATAGAGCTGTCGGCAGGTATCTCACTATAAAAGGGAAATCTGATTTGGGTTAAGGCGGCAACTTTGAGTTTGGCTCCTTGGACGATGCACTGGGCTTTAATGCCTGTTCTCCCTGTAGCACACTCCAACATTTTTGATGCACCAAAGCACATGTAAATGGCCTTCAGCAACTGCAGTTGAGTGCTCTGTTTTAATGCTTGCACAGAAGCAAGTTAAATTTTAATTTGGATTTCCAACCTAAGAAAACTAGGACCAGGATTTGCATCCATAGTGATTCATCCCCAAGAGTAGCAGGAAATTGAAGAGGGAACGATGCTAATATTTGGTGCCCCAGGAAGCATTTGAGTGCACACAATGCAGATACCATGATCCAAGTGTTCATCACTGTTTGTATGAAGAGCTCCCTGTTAATATTGTTTCTACCTCGAGCTTTCACCATTTCAAATGTGTGCCTCTTTGTTCCGCTGTGTTGGTTTACCATGAAGTGGTGCTCCAAATTTATCTGCTCTATAACTGTTTCTCTTCTGCTTGCCTTCAAGGTCTCCTAGCTTTGTGTGGAAGTTATTCTATTTGTGTTGACTTCAGCTGCTTTGGAATCCATTCTGTTTATACTGGGGACTGAATTTCAGGCTGCCAGCTGGCCACAGATAAATACTCATGTGAGGGATCATATTGTACTTCTGGTGGCAGATCCTTGTCAAAGCCTGGAGAAGGTCCATACTGGACAGCAGTTGGAAATCACCGTGGTGGTTTGGATGGGAAGGCCAGCCCGGATTTTCAGCACCACAAATTGTTGCTGTTCTAATGCCAGGAACGCTGATGGGAAAATATACACCAGTAATCGCTTATCCTAACCACTGTTTTACTCAAAATGGCTGCTCTAAAAAGTGTTCCATCTCTGCCGCTACCACTCACATGTAATACTTGATAACTCGTGTGTCAGCTCTGGCTCAGTAACTCTGCACTGAGTGACTTCTCACCCTTGGTGATTTCAACCTCCATCCCAATTCATCATGCTCTTTCTTCTCCGAGTTCAATGCCTCCTAGTTTCTCTTAGTCTCTCCCTCCATTATAAACTCTCCACCCAATTCGCAGCCACCCCCCGGCATTACCATCTCACATCACTATTCCCATTGTGTCACTCACAGGGTAAGGTCATAATCTGCAAGATCACTTCCTTATTTTGCTCTCCATCCACAGCCCCCTTCCAACTCTATTTCCTTCCATGTCTGCCCCTCAGGAATAAGCTCTCTCCAAATTCCCTTCAACTGCACTTTTAATACCCAAACTGCCTAGTTTTTGATCCTCCATTCACCACGACATTCCTGCAGCTACCAATGTGTTCAACCACATTCACATCTCCACATTTGATGCCTTAGTCTCCAATAAAACCATTACTCTCTTTCACCCTGGCCTTTCCTTGGTATAGTCCTCATCTTTACTCCTTAAAACCAAGGGACACATACTTGAACAGATATGGTGGACAACTGGTTTAACAATTCACTACCAGATCTGGCTGGATCACATAAAGCACTACCAGGGTCTTGCTGTTGTCCAAAACTGTTCACTGATCCAGCATCACCCTGGAACACAAGATAACTTCTGGCTCCTTTTCTCTTCTTATAATCCTCTCCTGTTTCCTCCACCCTAACCCTCCATGGACTTCTTTGTTACTAAGATTAAGACCATTCAATCAGCTGCCTCTGCTGCTTCCTTCCCTTCCCCTCCCCTAGCCCATCAGACCAAATTTCCTTTAAAGTCTCACTCCTGCCCTAGCCCTGAACTCACATCTTTTTCTAGTTTCTCTCCTCTCATGCCCTCTCAAAGCTCATCTTGTCCATTAGACCTATTTCCTGCTCCCTCAGTCCTCTTCCCTAAACTGCTAATCACCCAACTTCCCCTCCAGGCTCTCATGTTAGCCAATATTAAAAATGGTTCTCTCTCCTCAGGTTCTGGCCTTGATTCAACCCTTGATTCTTATATCTTTGCTAACTGCCTCCTCATCTCCAAACTCCCTTCCCTCTCCGAAGTCCTTGAACATGTTGTAGCCTATTAAATCTGTGCTCATCAGTCCCAGAAATCTATATTTGAAAATTATTTCAGTCAAGTTTCTGTGTTTGCCACTGCACTGACATAGCTCTTGTCAAAGTTACAAATAGCATCCAACGTGACAATGCTAAAGCTAAGTTTTCCCTCCTCATCCCTCTTGACCTGCCAGCAGCCTTTGACATGGTAGACCATACCTTCGTCCCCCAGTGCCTCTCCATCATTATCCAGCTTAATGGGTCTGTATTCACCTAGTCCCATTCTTATCCAAATATGAACATAGGGATTAAGAGCAGGAGTAGGCCATTCAGTCCCCTCAAGCTTGCGCCACCATTCAATAAGATCATGGTTGATCTGATTGGGGCCTCAACGCCACTGTCCTGCCTACCCCTGATATACTTCGATTCCCTTATTAATCACAAATCTATTTATCTTAGCCTTAAAGATATTCAATCACCTCTACCACTCTCTGGAGAACAGAGGTCCATAAACTCATGGCCCTCTGAGAGACAAAGTTTCTCCTCATCTCTGCCTTAAATGGGACACCTTTTATTTTTAAACTGTGTCCCCTAGATCTGGTCTCTCCCATAAGGGGAAACATCTTTTCAGCATTCACCCTGTCAAGTTCCCTTGGGATCTTATATGTTTCAATAAAATCACTTCACATTTTTCCAAACTCCAATGGATACAGGCCCAATCTGTCCAACCTTTCCTCATAAGATAACCCCCTCATCCCAAGTACCAGCTTGAATGAACCTTCTCCGAACTGCATCCAATGCAATTAAGTCCTTTCTTAAATAAGGAGACTAAAACTGTACACAGTATTCCAGATGGTGGTCTCACCAATGCCATGTACAATTGTAGTAACATTTCCCTATTTTTATATTGCATTCCCCTTGCAATAAACAACAACATTCCATTTGTCTTCCTAGCCCACCTAAACATAGCCAGAGAATTATCCACAGTGCCTTCTCTTCCTGCTCCTGCATCATGACGTTTGCTGTCCCTCAGGGATCTAACCTTTGCCCCCTCCTGTTTCTTAGCTACGTGCTGCCCCTTGACAAGATCATCCAAAAACACTGCCAGTTTCCACATGTACAATGACAGCCCCCAGCTCTACCTCAACACCACCTGTCCCAGCCGTTCCACGGTCTCTAATTTGTCACACTGTTTGTTTGGCACACTGTACTGAAAAGACATTTCCTCCAGCTAAATATCTGGCAGACCGAAACCACTGCCTTTGATCCCCACCCTAAATTCTCATCGCTAGCCACTGACTCCATTCCTCTCCCTGGTAATTATCTGAGGTTGAACCAGACTGTTTGCAACTTTAGTGTCGTATTTGACCCTGAGATGAGCTTCCAACTAAATCTCCGCACCATCACTAAGACTAATTGTTTCCACCATCATAACATCACCCACATCTGCTCAAACCCTCGGTCGTGGCCTTGTTACCTTTGGATTTGATAATTCTGACATATTCTTGGCTGAACTCCCATGTTCTACTGTTTGTAAAAATGAGGTCACACAAAACTCTGCTACCTGTAATTGAATGCACTCCAAGTCCCATTCACACGTTACCCCCATGATTGCTGGTCTACATGGCTTTCACTTAGGCAATGCCATGATTTTTAAAATTCTCAGCGTGTTTTCAGATTTG
Organism: Carcharodon carcharias; assembly: GCF_017639515.1. Lineage (NCBI taxonomy): Eukaryota > Metazoa > Chordata > Chondrichthyes > Lamniformes > Lamnidae > Carcharodon > Carcharodon carcharias. The sequence goes on along the minus strand of NC_054481.1, from coordinate 102,308,608 downwards.
TCCATGGTCTCGCCTCTCCCTTTCACTATAATCTCTTCCAGACCTACAACCCTTAGAGATATCTGTGTTAATTCTGGCTTGTTGCGCATTCCCGATTTTAATCATTCCACCATTGACAGCTGTGCCTTCAGCTGCTTGGGGTCTGAGAGCCCTCCCTATGTCTCTCCACCTCTCTTTCCTCCTTTAAGAAACTCTTTAAAACCTACCACTTTGACCAAGCTTTTGGTCATCTCCCTAAGATCTCCTTTCGTGGCTCAATGTCAATTTTGTTTATAAAGTTCCCATGAAGCACCTTGGGTCATTCTACCACTTTAAAGGAGCTATATAAATACACATTGTTATTTTAGCAGTCTCGCCTCTGGGCCAGAAGGCTGTGGGATCAAATCCTACTCTAGATTCTTGAGCACGTAATTTAGGCTGACAGTCCTGAGCAGTATTGAGGGAGTGATGCACTGTCAGCGGTGCTGCCTCAGATCAGCATTAAACTGAAGCCCTATCTTCCCTCTTGGTTGGGTTTGTCAGATTCCATGGTGTTATTTGAAGAGGAGTAGGCAAGTTCTCCCTGGTGTCCTGGCTTCTATTTATGAACCAACATCACTAAAAGAGATTATCTGGCCATTACTTCTTTGCTGTTCTATTGGAGCTTACTGTGAACTACATGGCTACTGTGTTTCCTGTATCATACCTACACGTGCACCATCCCAAATGCTGCCACTGGTTAGCAAGCCAGCCCTGAAGTGCTTAAGCACTGTTTATAAAAGGCAGTCCTGGGGTCGAGTCTTGAATCACCTTTCTCACACAGCCGGGTGGAGGGGTGGGGGGAGAGGGGGATTCAGAGATTATTGACTAACCACATTCATGACTTGGCCACTCTTTTAAAATAGGCTACGCCGACCAGAAATATCAACCTTGCATTGCCTGCCTGTGTGATCAGATTGAGAGCCAGATCTACCCGCTTCAGAACAAAGTTGCTCTTATTTCTGGTGCAACTATGCCCTCCGAGGTATTCTTCATTTCCAAATTGACTCTTGAGGCAGCAGTGTGAAATGAGTGGAGTATTAAAATGTGGCAGGCCTCTTTGTGAATTCAGGGACTGTCACATACATACAGTATTTGAGGTAAAATTAGATCATTTCACTTGAACAGGATTCCTTGTCTTTTTGTGTAAACTAACCTGATATACATACTCCCATTCATCTAGTGGAGACTATTTAACTTTTTTCACTGTTACTAAACATTCAAAAAGAAGACAGGGGAGAGCTAATGACTTCAGGAGAGTGCATTTTTCCCAGCAGCTGCCTTTTTAATTTAACGTGAAATTTACCTCAAAAAAAACACCTCCACGGGATATGAATATCACAGTCAAACCAGCTTGACAAGTGTTAGAGTTTGGCATGGTGTGCGAGTGTAATTTATATTCAAAGCACCCCACACCCTACCCCACTCCCCTCTTTCTCTTTCTGCTCAAATATTTTATGACCTCGTGGAATGGAAATGTTTTCCCACTGTCAGCTACCTACAGGAGTAATCATCTGCAGAACTGTGATAATTATACTGCTGGGTGTCAGGAAGTTAACTGAATGGAGTACAATGAGAATATTCTATCTTGTCAGAACCTGGCAGTATATGAAAACTCCACTGGGCTACTTTTGTTCTTCCTATCGAGAAGCCCAGTTCTCATGTGCTTTACGACTAAAAGCTTTTCTTTATTACCAATTTATCTCCCACATGGGCCGTCTCATTCTATATTACAGTTCCATAACCATCAGCAGAAACCACTCCATCCCCACTGCAATAGCCCACCCAGAAGCCCTTTCTTCACGTTGCCAGCCTCGCCTCTGGCTGGGCCTAGTGAGGTCTGCGTTGCCATGCCTGCAGCCAGCGCAGCTGAGGAAGGTCATGGGCCTGCTGCTTTTAATGTTTCATCCATTGAAATCATTGTGAGGATAGGGGATTGAAGAATTTATCTTTATGAGTGCAAGTTGGCCAGTCAGTCATATAGAGGAATATCACATTGTAACCAATCTTATCCTTGCTGTAAGTCCACAAAGATATACACTTTTCATTGGAAACAGGAACCCTAGTTAATTCATCCCTCTGGATAGGACCATTCAGACCAAGTATAGCACCTGGATGAAATCAGGTAACTCAGCACAGACTTGAGCTTGAATCTAAAATGATCTAAGGGCTTCAAACACACTAGAGCAGTAACTCTTTCGAGTACAAACCCGTTTCCATCTGTTCCTATTCAGATGAAGTTACATTGTTTCATAGCTTGCCAATGTGAGAATTGAACTCTTGATCTTGGGGTTACAAACCCAGTACCATAACCACTTAGCTATTTAGGCCAAGCCACACTGGAACAGTACACTACCTTATTCAGCCAGTAACTTAATTGTTAAATTACTATTACCTCACCATTACTAAGAGCCATTAGCTTCATCACTACTCTCAGGAAAATGCCAATCAATATTTCTGTTGGCACTGTATGAAGAGGGTGAAAGCAATTGGTAGGACTGTCACCTCTGAGTCAGAGGCTGAGGATTCAAGCAGCACTTCAGGGTTTGAGCATATAATCCATGCTGACACTCCAGTGCTGCCTTGTTGGATGGGATGTTAAATCAAGGCTGTTAGTCAGCCTGTTTGGGTGACCATAAATGATCTCACGATTTGAAGAAGGGCAGGGAGATCTTCCAGTGTCCTGGTCAACACTGCTCCCTCAACCATCAACAGGTTAATTGATCATTCATCTCATTCTTTGCCTGCATAACCATCCGCATTTTTGAAAGGTAGTACCTGATTCAGACGGTTCCCTTTATGACACTGGTGTATTGATGTGCACTCATTATACAGAAGCTGTGGCTGACTCTTAGCACAGGAATGGTCTACAAGGCATATTAAATGGAGCAGCAGGTGAGAGAGGTTTCCTGGGCTTTCTGGTGTGGCACAGGAGGCATTAGGAGAGGAATTGAAAAGGAGGAGAGAAAAAATGTTTCTGCAGAGGGCCAGGAGACCCTTGAGGCAGCCACTGAGAAGGGAAAGTGAGCGAGTGGCCGGGTAGATTAATTCCCAGCGTCTGGCCTCGAGGACCTGGCAGCAGAGCTGCAAGAAGTTCAATGGCCTCATATGGGTGGTCGAGGTCAGTAAATGCATCTTCACATGACATCTCCAGCCCACCGCTTCACCACCATCTCACGCTGCTCAATGCACCACATGCCTCCATCAGCAATCAGGAATCATACCTAATGTTCAGAGACTCCACCTCAACCTCACACATGTACCCGTGCTGTCAGCCTCTTGCTGCTTCCACATATCTCTTCAGCTATGGCAGGCACATCACCCTGACACTGCAAATATTAGCATTCTTCCCTCTCTGGCTCGCAGGACAAGGTGGTCCAGAACAGGAGGGAGGACAGCAGAACTGGCAGAGGCCAGGCACACCTAGGTCACCTGAGCTCTCTGGAGGAGATGGTGCTGATCCATATCATGAGAATGACTACAATGTATACTGTTGCATCCAGCAGCAGTGCCACAAGAAGTTCAAAGGTCAAGATCAGTGAATGCAACTTCACATAACTGTGAACATTCAGAAGGTTGGTATGTTCCTGTCTTATGCTCCTTCTTGAATTCCACCTCATCTGCCTCTCGCTCTCTGACCTAGTGAAAGCTTCTGAAGGTGTGATCATGGACCTCTTGTTCTCCATCCGACCTCCCTTCCCTCACTCCAACCCTCCACTTTCTTCACTTCTGGTTGTCGACACCCAAGAACTGACACCAGGGCAGCTAGTCCAACCTCATGAGATAAAAATTCCTCAGAATTGGTCTCCTGCAAAAGATTGAGCTGGGGTATAGGAAACAGTGCAACAAGTCTTGCTTTCAACAGAATGCAAAGTGAAGGGGGAGGAAGTACATGTCAGACAGGAATGGTGAAGATCGGGGGTTTAAGCTTAGAGCAGCAGTGATCAAATATGGAATTTAGAAGCTGGAGGGGCTACAATGATACAGATCTGCTGCAGGATTTAGTGTCATCCTGCACTATCGACCTTGTCGTGCTGCATACAATGATGGGCCTCAGATGAGAAACAGTATCTAAGCTGATATGGATTGCCTAGGGTTTGGTTTAAATTCCTACTTTCCTGCCATTAGTTTAATATCACAGAAGTAATTTCCTCTCTCTTTTACTCTTTACACCCTTGACAACTCTTCAAGAAACATTAAACTTTTGGCTCTTTTACCTCCCTCTGCAGCACTGGGACCAGCCATCTGCCATTGCCTCCATTTTTCTAGACTTTTTCTTTGGAGAATAGCTAGGCCCAATTATACATTCCAAGGTTGTACAAAGAAGTGTAGTTCACTGGAGAGATGGGAATGACTTATTCAGGCCATTTTCATGAGAGAGAGAGAGAAACAGACAGCCAGAGAGTGTCCAACTCACCATTTAGTTTAATATCTCTCCCACAGTCACTATAGGCTTTTCAAAGGCAATGAGCATGTTGTCTTTTGTGACAATTCACAAAGCCAGCCACTGCTTCAACTATTTTATTTGAGGAACTATTCTATTTAAACCTTTTCCCTCCTAATGATAGGTGTGCTACTATATCCTATTGAAAAGCTTATTTTCAAGAGGGTTTGCTGTGTTAATCACTGCTCTCCAGCTCCTGTAATGACTGGTGCTAAATATATGGATACAAATAATTGTTTAGCTTATTTGCTACTAATATTACAACAACTGCTCTGAAGAAGGGTCATACGGATTCGAAACGTTAACTCCGTTTCTCTCTCCGCAGATGCTGCTAGGCCTGCTGAGATTTTCCAGCATTTTCTGTTTCTGTTTCAGATTTCCAGCATCCGCAGTGCTTTGATTTTATATTAAAAGCAACAGCTACTCATTTTTATATCGCACCCTTAACAAGGCAACATTTCCTCAAATGCTTCACAGTTAGTGGCTAGTTGTGACTGGGAATATTTTCACTGTGATATCTCAGGAATGATTCACATTTCAACATTTATTCTAAAGTTCCTCAGCAAAGAAAGAAAAAGCTTACCTGAAATCCTAGTACGGCGATCTTAACAGTGTCGCCGACTTGCACACGTGTTGGAGTCACATCAATCCTTGGGCCTCTGGGCGCGGCTGTGTACACAAAGATGAGTTCTAATATTAGCTTTCCAACCTTTGCTGCAATGTCTTTATTCTGGCAGGATGTCTCCCTCTTGGAGATGGGGAGGTCGGGAGTACTGTGAATTGGGCATCGACCACTGCCCAACACTCTGACCTGCGCTCCCATCAAGCTAAATACGGGCCCCAGGAGCAAAGTTGTCATCTTGTGATTTTCTCTGTTTGTTAAATTGTTTGTGCATGTTTAGCTTTTTTTTAAAAATTGTTTTCCCACAAAGTTGTTGCAAATGCAAACTGATGGCAGTGTGGCAAGGGCAACAGTGCTTCAGGGACCAAGAGTGTACCTTCTTACCCAATGAAATTAAAGGATTAAGAAATAAACAGAGGAAGGAGCGAGAAGGAAAGTGGATTCTAGTGAATTCTGGTACAGAAAGAGAAATGAAGTGAGGGAAAGAAAGATAGAAAGCAATGTGAGAAAAAATGTTAAGCTTAAAATTTAATGTAAAAAAAAAATCTACAACAACAATTCACAGTTTTAATAGTTCACTTTGTGGGCAAGAGTGGTTGATTGGCACTCATCAACAATGACCACATCTTTAAAAGAGTGCTTTTGATGTTAATTGTCAGATTTAACTCTCTAGGGTGAGTTTAATGGGTAATTAATGTACAAATACAGAAACTTCTAAGAAAAATCACAGCGAGGCTAAGATGCATTTTGCATGAAGCTACTAGAGGAGCAGAAATCATCCAGCAACTTGCGGCAATTTGCAATTCACGGGACATCTGTTCAAGTGAACTGGCTGATTTACACATTGATAACATTCGTGTTGTTCAGATGCCGATTACTTTTTAAGCAAATTCTAATAAATTGAGGCTGATAAGTCAGACATTGCATTAACATAGACTATCCCAAGGCTTGAAAACATGCACGAAAAGGGAAACATTGGTAGGCAGAAGGAATGAGGAGCTTGTGTCCAATTACCGTCAACCCCAATGTGAGGAACTTGGACGTATGCAAATTCCGTCTTACCCTGGCTCCTTCACATGATTATGGGCAAATCCAGCTCGCAAAAGAAGCCCCAACAAATTGAGATTGTTCTTAAGGCTTGTCTGTAGTACCACTGACAGACTGATATTTAATTCCAGGGTCTTTTTTTTATCAGTTAGACAAATCATTGCAGCATGCTTGCATTGCTGACTGAGCAGCTCTTTGCAGTTGGGAACTCTCCTGAACGTAACAATCTAAGAGGTATACCTGCACAGAAATCATTAAGACCATGGGAGAAAATCATAAGGACACGGAGCAATTAAAAATGACATACTTGTTGCTTTGGAATCGAATTATTGTGCCAGTCATAAGAAAAACTGCTGCTGATAGGGAGGACCACACACTCAGCCTTAAGCTAATTACCATTGCCTTTCTTCACCACTCAAACTTCTTCCTTTCTCTCTCCCCTTCCCATCCATCTCCTGCTTTCTTGAAGGCACTGGGCCATAGATGTTGGGACCTCTCTGTCACTCGCCATCAACAGAAGGGAAGATTGCAGGAAAGAAAATACTTTCTTATGCTGTATGTAAGTGCACAATGACCCAGTTTCCCTCGCTTGATTACACGATGTAATGTTAACAAGGTCAGTTCCCATATCTTGATGTCATCATGAGCCCAGAAAAATACAGACTTGCAATTCTCTACCAGGACAGGGGAGGAGGTTTTAGTCATGCAATACGGGCATAGTGTGGGAAGATAGCATTAAGGTAGTAGATCAGCCATGATTTAGTTAAATGGCGGAGCAGGCTTGAGTGGCCGAATGGCCTACTCTTGCTCCTATGTTCCTATGTAAATATGATGGGGGAGGGGTGTGAGTTGCCATTTGTATAAAACTGAAGCCTAATGACTTGTGGTAAATGGACTCTCCAGCCTAATATTAAAAATGGATGGCAATGAATAGACATCACTCTTCTAAAGATGAATGAAATATGAGCAAATACATAAACATGAAAGACGCAGAATATTGTTTTTTTCACATAAATATAGAGCCCATGGAGTAAAGATTAGTTCGAAATGTAACAGCTCAAACAGGAAACAACCAAAAGGAAGGTTTGCTGAATTCGTCACTGAATTCGTTGATGAACTCATCAACAGACTATCATGGGAGTCAAGCTCCAATGTGGTCCAGATAAGCAGCCGCTTGGTTGTTACCTAAGGCTGCCAGCCCTCCCAGCATTGGCTGGGAGTCTCCTGAAATTGGCATTAATCTCCCAGTGGCCAAAGAAAGCCTTCAGGAGATTTTAAACCGCAACACCAGTGGTGAGGGAACAGGTGCGCAGACCGGATTTGCTCAGGCAGAGGTCTTTTTCTCTCATTTGTGTTTGTTTGGTCTGCGCCATCTTTAATGCAGGCAGCTGACACTGCACGTGTGGGGCCTGTGGCTGCGCCCTCAGCGCTTGCCGAACATTCAGACACTCCAGCTGGCTGCTGATTGGACACAGCTGCTTCGCTTCTGGAAGTGCAGCATTGTGGGGCTGCGGCTCTGATTGGTTCTGGCAGTTCTCCAGTCCAGGGCTTTTAAATGATGGAGCTGGAGCTGGAGCTGGGGGCCTTATAGGTAGGATCCTCCATTACCCAGCCCAGCCTCAAAACAGAATAAAGTGCACTGATGGTGTTAACTTCTTTAGGCAGGGAAATATTTCGGACAGGGATAGTCCCCTGGGAATGTGAGCATTCCCAGACCCGCTCCCGCCAAGCAGCCAGCTTTCCGTGATGTCACTTCCACTGACGCTTCCCGGAATACGTCCAGCCAGAGTCAGCAACCCCATTGTTACCTGTTCCTTTCCTAATGGGCAAAATAGACACAACTTGGGACTGATATGATGACTGCAAACGACCAGTCAAGTACAGCTTTTAGACCTGAAATTAAATCTTTTGCTCCAATTTGTGTGGTGAAAATAATGGATACCCAGGAGGAGAAAAGTTTGGAGTAAACTGTTGAGGGAATAAACGGTTTGTTGTGCAGCTAGTTCCGGTTGTAATTTGGCTCCAGCCAAGGCTGTGTTTGCCCAGCAGAGCATCTGGGTGGGAGGTTTCCTCAATGAAGTCAGATGTCAATGGGACTCTACAACTCCACCAGCAAAAGGTGACCTTTCTTTTTTCACAGGTGTCACAGAAAATGCCTGATAACAAGAAGCTATTTCAGAAGCCAGCTGGAAACTTGGTTGATAATTCTGGCCAGCAGCTGCACTTTTGGGCAGTTTTTAAAGTTTGATGGAGACAATTGCCAAGACATTGAAGTGGCTCATAACAGACTGAGTCAAAGCAGATGGTTCTAATCCCTTAGCATAAGCACAGCTCTGCAAGGACTCAAGGGTTTGTGATTTTTGTGCTTTTATTTGGGATATTTACCAAAATTAATGCAAAAATAGAGAATCTGTACTGGTAAAAAGCAATGTGCGTGGGCCCATCAAGGCAGCTCTGCCATTTTGCTAGCCCTGACAGCTCTGCTTCTTTACTCCTGATTCTTGCTAAAAAAAAAGACATGGGGCAGGATTTTTACCTCGAGTGGGCATGGTGGGTGGGTCCGGGAGCGGCCGCGAAACCTACTGCCGCCTGTGATCAGGCCCTGACCGTGATTTCACGCTGGCTGGTGTGAATCGAGCGCTGAAACGCTCAGTGCTGCCTGGGTGAGGGGAGTGGGGGGGGGGGGGGGGGGGGGGGGGCGGAGGAGGGTGAGCGGGGAAATCAGCACAAGCACGCGGGTGCGCTCAGTGAAAGCTCCCTGAAGGCGCAGAGCTGCCACAGGGAGCTGAAGATTTCTAACATTAAAAATAAAGTTTTTAAAATTAAGGTAAACATGTCCCCTCATGTGACTCTTTCATTTGAGCAGGGACATGTTAAAAATGAGGTTTAAAAACTTTTATTTTATTTATCATTAACATCGGAAACCTCATCCTGTCCGTGGATGAGGTTTCTTCAAAAATCCAAAGGCCGCTTGGCCTTTCGTCCGCCAATCATAAAGTTGGATGGGCAGGGTAAAATTCACTTTAATTCATATTTTAATGCGCTTAGCAGCCCTCTTAATTGTCATCTGGTGCGCTGCTGACTCCCGCTCACACCCGCTGACCGCAATCTCGCGCGAGTGTGCACTAACGTGGGGACGCTCGCCCGATGTCATCGTGTGCTATTTCACTCTCATGCATGTTGGGCGCGTGCCTGCACGCTGAGCTGAAAATCCCGTCCATGTTGTTGAAGCTTTTTGTCTTGCACTCATCAGGACAATTTGCCAGAATACCGAATCGTAAAGGGAAAAACAATTTGTACTGCATGAGAGGTTAAAGTCGAGGAGCAATCACTGGCACTGTCAGGAATTAGTACTGCTTGAGTGGGCACAATTGCTTGACTAGCCTGACTCCAAGCATGTCAACTGAGCTCAATCTAGACGATCTGAGCTGTGGAAGAGTGCTCACCTTTGACATGGTTTTCCATTTGCCTGGCTGTTTTTTTCCCCACCTCCATGCCCCCCACAGGCATGTGTTGGTATGCAACCTTCTGTCTGTGCTATCATGACCCCTCCTTGCACTGTTGCCTTAGCTCTGAGGTTCCCTTCTCTCTGGCACTGTTGCCCCACCCCTGAGGGTCCCTTCTCTCCGACACTGCCCTGACTGTGGCACCTCAAGCCAGCCACAAAGAAGCTGCTGTGGAGACTTGCCTGTGACACCCCCCCCGCCCCCCCAAAACCATGGAGCTGCTTCCTTGAATTGGGATCCTCTTGAGCGCTGAGCTAAATTGTGTGCACTCACTTCAATTCCCCTCAAAGTTCAGGTTGCCAGGTGCACGCCTTTTAAAGACAGTTGTAAATCACCTCGACGTGGGATTTAAATTTGACATGTGGGGGGTGATTTCGGCATGTGGCCACAATAATGATATGCAAATGTATCCAAATTAAGCTCTCGACGTCTGACAGCAGGAAACATGGCCTGCCATTGACAGGGGACAACTGCTTCGCAGACTTACATCACCAGGGAACGTGCCTCGGGCCTTCTTGTGAGATTTTCCAATCTTGCCATTGAACACGCCCGTCCCAATCGGGCACGGAAATTCTCAGCCATAAGATCCAATATTAGATGTGATTCCGGAGTCACCTGGATGGATGGACCCGGAGTAGTATCTGCTGATCCTTCTCCCTATGGGTGCCTGAGGGCCCCAGGCTGATTCCTTGGAGAGCAGGGGTAGCTGGAGTGAGATTGAGCAGCCCAGTGCCCCTCTTGCGTACACACTACTGGAGGCCAACTATGGAGTTGAGCCTGCACAGCAGTGCAGATGTGACATCCTGGACCAAGGTCTCCATGGCGCCCACCATCCTACCAGTGTTGACCTCGGTGAATTGGCAAGCCTGCGCGATCACAGCCTGAAGGTGGACGGACTTCTCCATCATGCCTTGCAATCTGAGGAGTGCAGTGGACAACCCTTCCTGATGTTCCCGATCCTGCCTTTGCAGTTCCTATGACACAACCGAGTCCAGAGGCTCGTCATCTGACTTGGACTCAGCAACATTCTAGCCTCCAGCAGCCCTCCGAGTGCTGGGGACCTGGGAAGTCCCTGCCTCCGCTGCTAAGGATCAGAAAGTGCGACGTGCCCACCAGATTGTGGTCCTGGGGCTACTCTAAAGTTAGGTCCCACTGAGGTGTGTGTCTCTGCGCTGGTGGAGGGTGTGGGTGAGTGCTGTGATGGGACCTCAAGGAGGGTGCCTCCAGATTCCTCTCCAGAGGTTTCTTCGGGGCTTGATTGGAGGCCCTAGGTCATGGACTCCATCAGCTGTTTCCCAGATGTGCCTGCAGAAGCAAAGGGAGATAATTAGTGCATGGCAGTGGCCTGTGAAACAGGACACATCACTCACAGTATGGTTGTCTGGCAGTTGTTGCACTGCTGGACCCTCACTTGGCTGAGCACCACCGACTTCACCATCAGTACAGGACTGGGCCAGATCCTCGCTGGCCAGCTGGATGGCTCTGTTTTCAAAGTCAGTGAGGACCTTCATCTCAGGCATTCCTCCACCAGTCAGTGACCTCTCCGTCTTGTTGTGTGCCAGCTTGTGCTGCATGAATAGAGATGGAGAGAGTGTAAGCAGGATACCTGCCAGACCAGATGATGTATACCTGGCCTGTGTGGGTGGTGAGTGGTCCCAAGGACGGGATGAGGACAATGAAGGTGTACATGAGAGAGTGAATGGTGAGAATGGTGATATCCCTTGAACCGGCAGTGAATGAGAGCCCTGTGGGTGCGTGATGGGTTTGTGAGTGTGTGAGTTGAGAGTGATGAGAAGAGTGACTTACCCTGGCGGAACGGAGGAGACCATTCATCCTGTTGCGATACTGGGTGGCTGTCCTCTTTTGCAGGGAATTGGCATTGACCACCGCTACCACTGCCTCCCAAGCCGGATTAGTGAGGTTGCTGCCAGAACAGGAGTAGAGGGCATCCCAGCAGGACTCCACAGCATCCAAAAGGTGTTTCAGTGCCGTGCCACTGAACCGGGGGGCTGCAATCTTTTTGCCTTTCTTCTTTGCAGCAGTTGTGGGCTGGAAGCCCTGAGATGTGCACGTGCAGCTGCACTTTAAATATGGCGCCCAGCGTGATGAAGTGGTGAGGTGATGGCCAACGGACGAATGAGAGCCTGCCCACCATGGAAACAGCGTGTTTCCCGCGAGTGCATAAATAACGTGGTGGGTTTGGGACGATACAGCGTGAAAACCCACCATCATGGCCAACAGGTAACATGTCATTTCACCTGCCTGCTACCACTCTTAGTGCAAATCTGGCATGATTCCGCCCTTGAATCTGTGTGGATGGGCTCTGCTGCTATGCAACCTCCATAGGCCACTCTCTCGATCCATCTATGCAGCCTGTGCTTTCAGATTACCTGTCTACGCCATGCGCATAATGCAGTCCACCCATAAATCCCAAACTCTTGGCCCACCTATGCAGACTCCTTGTCTATATGGACATTTCCCCATTACTGTATAAGGGTAAAGTCTGAAACAGTCACAAAGAAGTATGATAGTTGTCTCCTTATGCAGTGCTCAGTGATTCAGAGTTTCTGCAGTGAGGTGAGCAGGTTGAAGCAATAATTTATTTATGTAAATGATAGTCAGTTGTTACAAACAGGGGTTACATTAGTTCAGGATGAAACCTGCTCCCTATCATGTATTTTAAATCTGCCAGACCCCAAAGAGCATTGCCACTTTCCCGATGTTTTCTTTGCAAAATGCCTATTAAGCAGGCGCCTTAATGTTAGCTGTATACCTCAGAGAGAGAAAGTGAGAAAGAGAGAGTTATGTATAATTCATGAGGGTCAAAGAATGCATTCTCAGGCACAGCTACCAACGCAGAACTCTCTGCTCTATCACAGAAGCAAAGTGGATGGGTTGAAGAGTTAATGGAAGTCTTTTACTTTATACTTATTAGCATTTTGCCTGACTGGCTCATGCCAGAAGCGGGTGAATTAATGGGATCTTGTTATATTTCCCTTATCCGCCATGGCCGATGTATTATTTATAAGTTACAGAGACCACATTGTCATGCAACACAGCTGACTAAAACATTTGAAAGCACAAACATGACTTGGTTTCGAAGTGATGGCCAGCCTTCCCCTGCGTCTTGTCAACAAACTTTATTTAAAGAGAAACATTTTATTTTTGATTTCTCCCTGTGCCAAGCTAGTCCGACAGTAGACTTACCCTGACCACAGTTGGCATGGCAACACTCAAAGACAAGCATGTTACTTTACATGCAATGAAATCAGAGGTTAAAGGTGAGGATATTCAGCTAAATTGTACATAATCCTCAAATGTGAAACAGAAATGCCTTTCCGCTTCCTGGTGTCCATAAATCTCCTCATTTTTTTGTTTTCAAACTATTGGTCAAAGTTTGTTTGGAAGATGATGCTCCCTTACCAGTGACATTGTAAATTGAGTGTGCTGTTCATAAACCTGTGTCCCATTTCATGATGGCATTACTAAACAGGGACAGAAGCTGATAATTAGAGCAGCAAAATAAATTATCTCATCACTTTGCAATGTTAAATAATCCTGACCCGAAGGCCTTGCAACCGCAGAGGACAATCAAGAATGTAAAGAAAAAATAGGTCTAACAAACATGCTCCTTCTTGACTGACATCAATCTACCCAAACCTCCTTATTGAAATCTCAATAACTTGCACTTACATGGTGATTTTAAAGTAGAAAAATATACTAAGGTACATCACAGAGGTGTAATCAGAACAAAATGGATGCCAGGCTGGAGAAGGATGCCTTGTCTCTCCAGAATTGATTCCCTGGAACCATTTATATGATCTGCTTCAATGGCCTACACTAGTACCTTATTCTAAAATCAACCATTGGGGGAAAATATTCCACCTGGATTTCCCTTTGTTCTCATTATCTAATTTTTAATTGGGTTTGGATCCCTTCATCAATTTGCTAAAATGAAGGGAGATGCCCTTCGCATCCAACGCTGGAAGCAGATGGTAGGCGGCCACCTATGAGCCCTGATGGGTGCTGGTCCCAGCTCTCTGGGACTTTGTTCCAGTTGTTTTAGATGTTTTTGGGCCCTCTCACACCTAAAACCCCTTCACTGCCCAACCCACCCACCATGGCTCCTCCATGCCAACTCATGTCCCCAACCACCTCCATGTCCCCTCATACCACCCTGGATCCTCCTTGCCAATCCATGCCCCCCACCCACCTCTATGTTGCCCTATACCACAATGGCTCCCCATACCTCTTCATACTCCTTATGTCCCCTGATTCCCCCATGCTACCTCCATAGCCACTCACCCGATTTCTACCTTGGATAGAGCTCAGGAAACATGTGAACATGGAAAGGAAAATAAACTTCTAACAATCTAATTGAGCTCTCACTCATACACACTTGATAATGAAAATAATTCTCATTCATGAAACCCTTTTATAAACTTCACAAGTAGTTAATCTCTTATAAAACAAACTTCTATTCAGCCACCACATCAAAGATAGCTAATCCTTTAATAGCCTCTTTAAATTGTCAATCAAAATGTGAACTAACACACCGCTGAGATAATTTCTAACTTTTGAAACTCAGCCAAGCATTCACAATAACATAATAATAGCCCTTGGGAAATGCCAACAAAGAACTCTGTTGAAACTGCACAAACAATTGGTAATGTTTTTTGCTAACTTACACCAGATGGCCTGTCAGTCAAAGCAGTCCAGTAAATGGTGCTTTTTAAAAATTCTCATTGACAAATTCAGCCTTTTTTCATGTTTAAAGGGAGGGGGGGGATGATTTGAAAAAAATACTTGAGATCACTTTAACAGACCTCATCTGCTCTTCAGGGTGTTTATGTCTATTCCATCAATTTGTATCTTCCACGCTGTAAGTTAAGCCCCTCGGAACAGCCAAAATGTGGTCTGTTTGAACTTGGCGCTAAGTTCAAATGATCCTACTGAGTTTGGGTTTCCCGTTTTTGTGAATCACACCTTTCCCCCCTCCTCTCTGCAGGCAAGAATTGACCTGTTCAAAATAGGGCGGGACTTCTGCATCCAGGTTCCACCCACCATATTTGAAGGTCCACAAGAACACACAAGAAATAAGAGCAGGAGTAGACCGTAGGGCCTATTGAGTCTCCTCCACCATTCAATACAATCACAAGTGCTCTTGGGCTTCAACTCCACTTTCCCACCCATTCCCCATATCTGTCCATCTCAGCCTTAAATACATGATGCAGCATCCACAACCCTTTGAGGTAGGGAATTCCAAAGATTCTCAACCCTTTGCGTGAGGTAATTTCTCCTCATCTCAGTTCTAAATGATCGGCCCCTTATCCTGATACCCTGTGTTTTAGATACCCTGGCCAGTGGAAACTATGTCTTAGCGTCTACCTTATCAAGCCCCTTCAGAATTTTTAATGAGGTCACCTCTCATTTATCTAAATCCAGAGATATAGGCCCAACTTACTCAGTCTCTCATCCTCGGCCTAGCCCCTCATCCCAGGGACCAATTTAATGAACCTGTACCACCTCCAATCCTAGCACACCCTTTCTTAAATATAGAGACCAAAACTGCACACAGTATTCCAGATTTGCTCTCACTAAAATCCTGCACAATTGCAACAAGATTTCTTTTTTCCTGTACTCCAACGCCCTTGCAATAAAGGTCAACATGCTATTTGCCTTCCTAAGTCTGTGGAGTCTTCCCGACTCAGTAAAAATCAAGCCCTATGACTTTAGTTCTCACACTATGGGTGGAATTGTCCCAGGTTTGCACTAAGTGCGGTAGCGGGAGGGTAAAACGACATTTTACCCACCGGCTGTGATGGCAGGTTATCATGTCGTATCATCCCAAACCCACCACATTATTTATGCATTCCCGGGAAACACGCGTTTCCATGGCAAGTGGGCTCTCATTCAACCGCCTGCCATGGCCAATGACGATCCAGACCACTCCTGTGCTGATGGTGAGGTCAGCACTATTCTACCAAGTGAGGGTCCAGCAGTGCAACGTCCATCAGACAACCACGCTGTGCATGATATGTCCTCTGTCACAGGCCACTGCCATGCACTAATTATCTCCCCATGCTTCTGCAGGCACATCTGGGAAATAGCCGATGGAGTCCATGACCTAGGGCCTCCAATCAAGCCCCGAAGAAACCTCTGAAGAGGAATCTGGAGGTGCCCTCCCTGAAGTCCTGTCACAGCACTCATCCACATCCTCTGCCAGCGCAGAGACACATACCTTGGTGGGACCTAGCTTTAGAATAGCCTCGGGATCACAATCTGGTGAGCACATCGCACTGTCTGATCCGCAGCAGGTGGAGGCAGGGACTTCCCAGGTCATCGGCACTCAGAGGACTGCCGGAGGCCAGTCCGAGTCAGATGAGGAGCCTCTGGACTCGGTCATGTCACAATTGCTGCAGCTGCAAAGGCAAGCTCGGGGACATCAGGAAGGGATGTTCACTTCACTCCTCAGATTGCAAGCCATGATGGAGGAATCCTTCCACCTTCACTCTGAGGTGATAGCACTGGCATGCCAATGCACTGAGGTCAACACTGGTAGGATGGCGTCTGCCATGGAGACCTTGGTCCAGGACTTCATTCCTGCACTGCTGCACGGGCTCAACTCCATAGCTGATGCCATAGTTGGCTCCAACAATGTGCACATGAGAGGGGTGCTGGGCAGCTCAATCTCACTCCAGCTACTTCTCCTCAAGGAGTCAACCTGGGGTCCTCAGGCACTCATCAGGAGGAGGATCAGCCAGTGCACACTCCAGGGTCATCCATCCAGGTGACTCCAGGAGTGTCTGGCCAATCCGAATCCCCCCTTTCTGTGACCCCAACAGCTCCAGCTCCACAGGCTGAGGAGGGTGCCACTGCCACATAGTAGGAGCCCGAAAGTAGGCCGGGGCCCTCCTAGTCTCAGCCCTCCAGAGGACGCCCGCCAAAGTCATCACAGACATGGTGTTGCAGTCAGCCTCCACCTCCGCTGTGGATGTCCAGGGAGCACCAAGACATAGTGGCAGGGTTAGGAAAATTAAGAAGAATTAGTTGCACAGCCTGGGCATGGGTGTTAATCACTTGTACTTACTGTTCACAATTGTTAATAAACTCCCAAGAATGTCCCCTTGCTTATGGCTCCTTGTTCTGATGAGCAGTGTTCTTGTCAGTCAGATGTGTAACCTTTCTACACAAGACAAAGGCAGGTGTCTCAGTCTAGGGCCTCTTCCCTGTGCTCTGTGCAGCTTTCAGACCAACGTGATGGTCCAGCCTACACTCGCTGGAAACATTACTGATGCCTGCACCTCAGTGGTGCTGGTTATTACTGCCAGATTGGAGTGGGGGCAGGCACCAGAGTTCTCTCATTCTCTCTATGTGCTCTCAGCACCTTTAAGGTGGGCCTAGCCCTCATCTCGTCAGCATCTGTGACCACTGATGGAGAACACTGCAGGAGTGAAAGGTGGCATCTGCAGAACCTGGGTGTAGCCAGGCACTGGCCTGTGATGGCTCGCTGTGGCTCTTCAGCAGCCTGTGTGCGAGCCCCAGCTGCCCCTTCTTCCTGAGGTTGCTGCTCCTGCTTCTGTGCAGCCAGGAGCCTCAGTTGCCCTTTCCTCTGTTGTCTTCACTCTCTGTAGGCCATCAGGCATACAGCTAGTTCACCAAGCTCCATGATCCTGATATACTCCTCTTGCGGGATGAAAGAGACATGTGGTTAGCATGGGTGTACTAAGGACCTGTCCTGGTTAAGGGACTGCTCCTTAACGATTCCCGGAGAGTGCTGGCCATCATTTGGATGGCCAGAGATGAGTGCACTACATGGCTGCCCGAAACCCCCCCACCTCCGCCCCACTCCACCCGACCAACTGATAGCAACTTTTTCCATTGGACTGCATGCTGTGCTCTCAGCTCAGCCTCAGGCATTCTCTTAACCTGCGCTGCAAGGCTGCGCTGGTAGCTTGAAACATGGGGGTGACTGGTCCAAACTGGAATGTTAATATTGCAACGGCCTGTGAGCGCCTCCAGCAGCAACTGCTCCTTGGTCAGCTTTCGCAAGGAGATTGTACAATGTGTGCAGTCATCCAACTGTTCTGCTGTCCACTAAAACGCTCATGACTGTGCTAGGAGGTGGGGGGAGGTGAAAAGCTTTGGAGCATTTGGTGGCACTTTGATGTCTCTGCATTGCTTGAGTGGGCAGTTAAGCTAGAAGCCCGACACCAATCATATCAATGTGGCTGTGCCTGAACTGTCTGAGTTGCAGAGGAATGGTCACTTTTCACAAGGTGTCCCTAATGCTTCCCTCACCCACCCTACCCCTGCCCTGAATGCTTATGTGCTATATTCAATCACAGGGCAGCCCTTGCACCCAACCCCCTGACAAGTTGCCTCAATGGCTGGGCTGCCCTTAACCCCCACCCCAGAAGCCGCCTCAGCCGCAAGGCAGCCCCCCCCACTCAAATTGTCTCTATATCTGGACTGTCTTTAATCCCAGCCCCCCAATGCCTCTCAAGCTTGAAGTCCAACAGGCGACCTTGGGGAGCGCTGCACAACATTATTGCGTACTAACCTCCGAGATCCCTTCAAAATGCAGGCCGCCAAGTGTATGCCTTTTATGTGCTGTTGTGAAACATGCCAACATAGATGGACAATCCAGCGAGGGGGGGGGGGGAGGGGGGGGGGGGGGGGGGGGGGGGGGGGGGGGGGGGGTGCGGGTGCGGGGTGCGGGGGATGATTCCAGCAGGCTGGCTGAATAATGATATGCGGCTGTATTATAACAAGGCTCCTGACGTCTGATGGCGGGAAACACGGCTCACCATCGGCAGGCTGAGCAGGCAATTGTGAACTTGTTTCATGCCATCCCATAATGCCCACTCACAACACCGAGCACACCGGACACCTGCGGGCACGGAAAATTCCGCCCTATATCTGAACTCCATTCGTTGACTGGGAATCGCATTAGCCTGTGGCACATTGCTAGTTGAAGGTCTTTTTAAAAAAAATGTTTCAGTCAGGAGTCCTGCCAATTATTGAGCTTTATTAGAAATTTTAAAAATGGTATTTTAACCCTCGAAGACTGACTCCAATGCTCCTCACCATAATTAGTGCTGCAATTCATATTAATCTACCACACGGTATATTAAATAAGACTATTAGCCTGTATGCCTCAGTTTGGTACATTTTGCAGTTCAAAACATGGCAGGCATCCCATGTAATATCACACATCATTACCAAGGGGTTAATTGTTAAAGCAAAGACAGACTTTCCCATTCAAGTGATACCTCCAGAGCAAGTTATAGTCTATAAAGCATTCAGTGGGTGGTAACCTGCTGCAGCATCGGCCACCCCCTGTAAAACCTGTCCAATTTTCATTCAAGTCTCAATCCAGGCACAGGAGAGCTGCATGTACCTTGGGAGGCAGCAGGTGACCACTCCAGCACACATATTTGCAGCATAGTACATGCAGATACTGTACATGCAGTAAACCTCTGCGTACAGCCCGTGTGTACTTGCTGCAAAAATTGTTCATGGAATGCATTTTGTTTTTGTATCTGGATTGGCAATTAATGCTTTTTATGTAGGTAGCGTGTGGTTAGAGTGTTGGTGTTGATCAGCATTGGAAAGTGATTGGCTTACTACTGGTATGTGATTAATGCACTGTTGAACTATAAAATTATTGTGTTTTTGGAATATGATTAATATGTTGGAACGTGATCAGCTTGTTGGTGGAATGTGATTGACATGCTGGTATTTGGCAGAGGGGCATGTGTCAATCAGCTGTATTCTTGGTTTGACTGACTCCTTTGGCCAGCTTTGTGGTTACCCAAAACAGGAACAATAATCTAACACTGAAACAGAATTCATCCTTTTAAGAAGTGATTCCCGTAAATACACATTATTTTTTTCATTGATATTTATTTGAAGCACCAAACTGTACACAAAGGCAGAAATGTAACTAAATATATTTTGAGCTTGTTTGACAGTGACTGTGTGGGGTCTGATGTTGAAGCCTTTCATGGTGATGTGTATGGCAAACAGTGCTGGAACCTGTGATTATAAAACTGATATGGTTCAGCTCACACAGACGGCAGAGGTAGTGACAGCCTAAATTAACTTGTCTATGGAGGCCTAACTTCATTTGTAGGAACCAGAATCAGTGTCTCTTGCAGTCAGGGGTAAAGATGTTTTATTCCAATCATCTTTTACAGAAGAAAACAATACCTGGAGTGCTCTGCTACAGATCCAACATGCTGATTCTTATAAAGCTACAATGTCTTTTGAAGATTAATAGAAGCATAGAAGCATCAAACATTTGTTTTAATGTTTTGGATCTTCCAAACAACATAACAGAGATTATAGATAAACATACTGAAATATGCTGAACAATGGTTTTAATCTCATCTCCTCCCAGTCTTGTAGCCCCTGCTGAATGCTCAGTACCTCGGACTCCTGCCTTCTGCACACCCTCCCACTCCTGTTACCTCACCATTGGTGGCTTAGCCTTTAACTGCCACACTCTTACTTTTTGAAACTCTTTCCTTGAACCTCTCCACTCCTCACATCTCCCTCTCCACTCTTAGCTTCTCAAAATTTGTCATTTTCTCCAGCCTAAAAAGCTTCTCAAAACGCATCCCTTGGACCTAGTTTTTGGACACCCATCATAATCTCTCCCCTTTTCAAATCCCTCCATGGCCTCACCTCCTCCAGCCTTACAATTGCCCAAGACCTCTTTGCTCCAGCTGTGACCTTTTGCACACCCCAATCTTCATTGATTCACCAGTGCCGGCTGCAACTTCAGTTGTCTAGGCCCTAAGCTCTATATTCCCCTCTAAGCCTCTCCACCTCGCTAGCTCTCTCTCCTCCTTGAAGACTCTCCTTAAAACCTACCTCTTTCACCAAACTTTTGGTCACTTGTCCTAATAACTCCTTAAATGGCTCGGCGTCAAATTTTGCTGCTAATATTTCCTCCGGAAATGTCTTGGGGCATTTTACTCCATTGAAAGCACTAGATAAATGTTTGTTATTGGTTAATTATTTTAATTACATCTTTGTGAATCACTTTGAGTTTTTTTTTACATTAAAGGCTAAATAAATGTAAGTTGTTATCAGTGCAGTTGATTAAATTTGAGAAATTAATAATTAAATTCTAGGTCATGCACAAATTGCAGTTTGTCCTGGATGATTGTTTACCAGCTGAATCTTTCATGGCTTCTATATTCCAGCTTGCTCATTTCCTCTCTGGGACCTCATCCACCTGATCATGTGTGACTGTCATCAGAAAATTCAACGTTGGAGTCACTCAAAACCAAGCACAATCCTATCCTCACCTAAAGCCCCCACAGTTCCACCTGTAGCAGAGGCCAGTGGTCTATTGTGAATGGAAAGCTTGACATTTTCCTTGTGGCCTGCCTCTCCTTCATCCGTACACACTGAGGCCTGTGCTGGTTAACCAATTGCTAACTCAGCACAGAATGAGGATTGAACTTGGCCCATGCTGATCCATATGGTTAAGTACCACACTGACTAGTGCCTTTACCACGGAGACATCAGTGAAAGTGGTTTTAAATTACCAAAACAAAGGCATCTTCAATGATGGTCATTGGAACAACTTGCACTGTTTGAAATGAGAAAGATGAAAATGACCAAATACTCCCCCTTCCCCAGTGCTGCCAATCTACATGATGCTACCTCATACGGCAGCCTGCAGGTACATCAAACAATTAGGAAGGTTAGTGGTATGTCAGCCTTCATTGCATGGGCGTTGCAGTGTAAGAGTAAGGAATTCTTGCCACAATTACATAGAGCCTTGGTGTGACCACACCCTTGGTCTCCTTACCCGAGGAAGGTTATATTTGCCTGCGAGGTGATTCACCAAAGGTTCCCGAGACTGATTCCTGGGATGAGAGAGCTGTTCTATGAGGAAAGAGTGAGTAGAATGGGTTGATATTCTCTGGAGTTTAAAAGAATGAGAGGTGATCTCACTGAAGCATATAAGGTTTTCGAAAAGTATTTCAGGAAGATGCTGAGAGGCTATTTCCCCTGGCTGAAGAGTCTAGAACTTGAGGGACATAGTCTCAGGATAAGGAAGGGATCAGACATTAAAGTCTGAGATGAGGACATGGTTATTCACTCAGAATGTTGTGAATCTTTGGAATTCTCCACCTAGCGAGGATTACATAGGATATACGGCATAGATACAGGCTATTTGGCCCAACCAGTTCATTGAGTTTATGCTCCACTCAAGCCTCCTTTCATTTTTTCTTATTTAAATCTACCATTGTAACCCTCTAGTCCCTTCTTCCTCGTATGCTTGTCCAACTTCCCCTGAAATGCACCTGTACTGTTTCTACTGTACCACCTTGTGGTAGTGAGCTTCACATTCTTACCAGTCTTTGGGTGAAGAAGTTTCAGCTGAATTCCCTATTGGACTTCTTGGTGACTCTCTTATACTGATGGCTATAGCTTGCCCGGAAAAAAAAAAATTCTCTCTATCTACTCTATCAAAGCCTTTTTTAATTTTAATGATCTCCATTAGGTTACTTCTCAGATTTCTTTTCTTTGAGAGAGAAGAGACCTTTCAATCCTTTTAATGCCCTAGATACTCAGTTGTTCAGTATACTCATGATTAAGGTTGCTAGATTTTTGGACAGTCAAGAATCAAGGGATTTGGGGATAGGAAAGAAAAGTGAAATTCAACCAAAATCTTACTGGATGGCGGAGCTGGCTGGAGCTTCCTTGTGGATCACTCCTGCTTTTATTTCTTACGTTCTTATCATTTGTATCTGTAATAAGTTCCCCTTTCATTGTGGCACATAACCAGGTACCACAACACTAGTGAACCAATCCCTACATACTCTTGCCAGTTACCACCTTCTCCCATTACATGCCAACATCCAACTTCAGAAGAGGATTTGCTGATTATGCACATGTGACATTTTCAATTCCCAAATGCTATCCTGACATCATACCTCGAGTGATGTTGTTGATTATTGAGTGATGTTGATTATTGAGTGATGTTATTATTGAGTGATATTGATTATTGAGTGGTGTTGTTGATTATTGAGTGATGCTGATCGATGTTGATTACTGAGTGATGTTATTATTGAGTGATGTTGTTGGTTATTGAGAGATGTTGATTACTGAGTGATGTTGTTGGTTATTGAGTGAATTTGATTATTGAGTGATGTTGATTGATGCTGATTATTGAGTGATGTCGATTATTGAGTGGTGTTGTTGATTATTGAGTGATGTTGATTATTGAGTGATGTTGTTGATTACTGAGTGATGTTGTTGGTTATTGAGTGATGTTGATTATTGAGTGATGTTGATTATTGAGTGATGTTGTTGGTTATTGAGTGATGTTGATTATTGAGTGATGTTGTTGATTATTGAGTGATGTTGATTATTGAGTGATGTTGTTGATTACTGAGTGATGTTGATTATTGAGTGATGTTGATTATTGGGTGATGTTGTTGGTTATTGAGTGATGTTATTATTGAGTGATATTAATTATTGAGTGGTGTTGTTGATTATTGGTTGATAATTTCCCACTTGTTAGCATAATCCTCAAAATAGCAGAAAGAGGAATTTTTGGTGTGCACACTTTTCTTGGTGCACTTATTCCCCAGATGTCGGCAAGACAGCATTTGTTGCCCTGAGAAAGGGTTGGTGAGGGTGTTTTCACGGTGGTTTACAGAGGGAATTCCAGACATTGACCAGGTGCAATGAAGGAACAGCCTTGAGATCCAAGTCAGAATAGTGCCTCACTTGAAGGGGAATTTGGAAGTGATGGTGATCCCACATCAGTGTAGCTCTTGCACTTCTCAGTGGGGAGGGCACAGCGGAGGAAGGTGATGCCAAAGTAACCTTAGTGAGTCAAGGCAATGCATCCTGTAGATTGTATTAATTGCAGCCACATGCATGAGTGGTCAAAGGAACAGATGCCATAACATTACTTTATGGTTTGAAATTCTTAAAATTTTCTGGCGTATCTCAGAAGTTCTTTAGTAGAAATGTATTGAGTGGACTTGAGAAGAAACGAAAGACAATGTCTGAAACTGGAAAAGGCTCACGGGATAGAGAAAAGCTGTCAATGTGGAGCTGTCAATATAGTTTGGTTCCCAGAGTTAATACAGATTGTTAGAAGGGAAAGTTTTATTGCAGCTGACTGGGAAGCAAGAAACAAATAAACCTTGTTAAAGAACTTCTATCCTTTAGAGCTTCCAGCAGGATTCAAAGCCTGAGCAAAGCTTACATATTCAACAGAATCAACCATAATAAAAAGGCTGGCATCAAGGAATGTGCAACTCTCAATAAACCCACAAGCCTGTAGCTCTGGAGACTGGCATGTTCTGAAAACCCATAACTCTAGCAAGAGTTTATGAATTCAGTGTCCTCTGACAGGTCTGAAACAAGATTGGTTTTTGCTTCTCTTGTTTGGAAATATTTGATCAGCACATTGTAAACTCTGCTGTTTGCATCCCTTACCGCATTGTAAGCCCTGCTTGCTTATTCTCCTGTCCTTGCTGACCTATGCTGGCTCCCATTTGCTCAAACTGCTGATTTTCAAGTTCCCATCCTTGTGTTTAAATTCCTTCATGGCCTCGCCTGTCCTTAACTCTAACCTGCTCCCTTCCTGAAATTCCTCTCTGTTGCTCTGACTCTGCCCCCTTGCGCATCTCTTGACCATTGTAGGCCATGGCTTCAGCCACCCAGGTCCCTCACTCTGGAATTTTCTCCCTATACCCTACCAAAGCTGCATTTCCCTCTCCTTCATTAAGACCCTCTTTAAAACTTGAAAAGCTTTTGGTCACTTTTACCATTTCCATGGTTTAGCATCCATTTTTTTGATGATGCCTCTGGGATGTTTTTCTCCTTTAAGGGTGCTATATAAATGCAAAGCATTACAAGTTGTTTTTCCTTTCCCCTCCTTCCCAAGTTACTCTTCCTGCCTGTGTGCCCACACTGCACTCTTCATATAAATCAGATGGCCACTGTCCCCCATGCAGATGCCCATCAGGGTCATGAGAAGGTCAGCTTGTATTCTAATCATTATCAGCAGTAGCTCAATGTAACTCTTTCAAGTACAAACCCGTTTCCATCTGTTTCAGATGTAGTTTCATAGTTTACCATTGTGAAATTTGAACTCTTGATACTCTTTCGAGATATTGTTGTAACTCTTTCGAGTATAAGCCCATTTCCATCTGTTTCAGATGAAGTTACATTGTTTCATAGTTAGCCATTGTGAGATTTGAACTCTTGCTTTTGGGGTTACAAACCCAGTACCATAACCACTTGGCTATTTAGGCCAAGCTCTAACTCTTTCGAGTAACACGTTTCCATCTGTTCCTATTCAGATGAAGTTACATTGTTTCATAGTTTGCCATTGTGAGATTTGAACTCTTGATCTTAGGGTTACAAACCCAGTACCATAACCACTTGGCTATTTAGGCCAAGCTCCTAAGAAGATGTAACTCTTTCGAGTACAAACACATTTCCATCTGTTTCAGATGAAGTTACATTGTTTCATAGTTTACCATTGTGAGATTTGAACTCTTGATCTTGGGGTTATAAACCCAGTACCATAACCACTTGGCTATTTAGGCCAGTTAAATGTTAGTGGTCCCTGCTGAGATTGTAACTCTTTTGAGTACAAGCATGTTTCCATATGTTCAGATGAAGTTACATTGTTTGCCATTGTGAGATTTGAACTTTTGATCTTGGGATTACAAACCCAGTACCATAACCACTTGGCTATTTAGGCCAAGCAAAATGAAGTTACATTGTTTCATAGTTTTGCCATTGTGAGATTTGAACTCTTGATCTTGGGGTTCCAAACCCAGTACCATAACCACTTGGCTATTTAGGCCAAGCTTGTATTCTAATCATACTGCAGCCAGTGCAGTTCAGGTTTAATGAGGAAAATCTTTGCAATGAAAATATCTGCACTTCATTTGAAGCCTGTAAAACCTTCATCAGTCTAGTCATCTGAAGGAATGCAGCAATGGTTTCATCTGTGGGGATGCAGTTGGCAATTTGTCCCAGTTTCTATCTTTCCTTCCCTCTTTGATTGAAAGGATTGTGCAGCAGAATTATGCTGAAGAGGGCTGCTTTTAAAAAGAAAGGCCTTTCACTGGGTCGGATATTGTTACCACCAGTGTCGTCTCTCATTACTCTACTTGCAGTGCACTGGCAACACCTCATTTCCTCCCATTAGGATAAACATGGCCACCAGGTGCAGCAGATGGAATCAATCAGGCCTTCATTTTATTTTCAAGTTGTTCACGGTTCAGGTCATGATGAGCTGTATTTTATATAACGCTCTGTGTGGGCAACCAAAGAAGGTGGAAAAGAACATTTTCCTTTTGCTGTCTCCTTGCTTATGTCTGTTTCTGATCTCGTAAACATGAATTTGAGAGGGGAACAAGAAGTTAGTGTAAAGTTACATTGTGCCAGACTGTAATAGATTATGCACTGCTTCACCAATAAACCTCATAGCCCTCACTCTAAAACAGTAGCGTACGGGAGGATGAAGAGCGCGGGAGGACGCTTATATCAACATGGCGTGTTTTTTGTCAAAAATATTACTTAGCTATGTGTGATATACCCCACAACCCTCCCTGTGATAATGATATACCCCACAACCCTCACAGTAACACTGATATACCCCACAACCCTCACAGTAACACTGATATACCCCACATCGCTCTGTGTAGCATTGATATATCCAACATCCCTCATTGTGACACTGGTGTACCCCACACCCCTCACAGTAACACTGATATACCCCACAACCTTCACTGTAACATTGATATACCCTACATCCCTCACAGTAACACTGACATACCCCACATACCTCACAGTAACACTGAAACACCCCACACCCCTCGCAGTAACACTGATATACCCCACACTCCTCACAGTAACACTGATATACCCCACACTCCTCACAGTAACACTGATATACCCCACATCCCTCACAGTAACACTGATATACCCCACATTGCTCTGTGTAGCATTGATATATCCAACCTCCCTCATTGTGACACTGGTGTACCCCACACCCCTCACAGTAACACTGATATACCCCACAACCTTCACTGTAACATTGATATACCCTACATCCCTCACAGTAACACTGATATACCACACACCTTCACTGTAACACTGACATACCCCACATACCTCACAGTAACACTGAAACACCCCACACCCCTCGCAGTAACACTGATATACCCCACACTCCTCACAGTAACACTGATATACCCCACACTCCTTACAGTAACACTGATATACCCCACATCCCTCACAGTAACACTGATATACCCCACATTGCTCTGTGTAGCATTGATATATCCAACCTCCCTCAATGTGACACTGGTGTACCCCACACCCCTCACAGTAACACTGATATACCCCACAACCTTCACTGTAACATTGATATACCCTACATCCCTCACAGTAACACTGATATACCACACACCTTCACTGTAACACTGATATACCCCACATACCTCACAGTAACACTGATACACCCCACACCCCTCGCAGTAACACTGATATACCCCACACCCCTCACTGTAACACTGATACATCTCACAGTCCTCACTGTAACATTGATATATCTCACACCCCTCACTGTAACATTGATATACCTCGTACCCCTCACTGTAACATTGATACATCTCACACTCCTAACTGTAACATTGATATATCTCACACCCCTCACTGTAACATTGATACATCCCACACCTCTCAATGTGACACTGATATACCTCACACCACTCACTGTAACATTGATATATCTCACAACCCTCAATGTAACATTGATATATCTCACACACCTCAATGTAACATTGATATATTTCACACCCCTCACTGTAACATTGATACATCTCACACTCCTCACTGTAACATTGATATATCTCGCACCCCTCACTAACATTGATATATCTCACACTCCTCAATAACATTGATATATCTCATACCCCTCACTGTAACATTGATATATCTCACACCCCTCACTGTAACATTGATATATCTCACACCTCTCAATGTGACATTGATATGTCTCATACCCCTCACTGTAACATTGATATATCTCACACCCCTCATGTAACATTGATATATCTCACACCTCTCAATGTGACATTGATATACCTCACACCCCTCACTGTAACATTGATATTTCTCACACCCCTCACTGTAACATTGATATATCTCACACCCCTCACTAACATTGATATATCTCACACCCCTCACTAACATTGATATATCTCACACCCCTCACTGTAACATTGATACATCCCACACCTCTCCCTGTAACATTGATATAACTCACTCTCCTCACTTGATGAGAGAGAAACAGATTAAAGTTTCAGGTCAACGACCTTTCATCAAATCTGAAACCTTAACTCTGTTGTTCTCCCTCCACAGATGCAGCCTGACTTGCGAAGTATTTCCAGTATTTTTTTTATTCCTAAGTTCCAGCATTAACCATACTTTGCTTTTGCAGTCCTCACTGTAACACATTGTTATAGCTTACAGCCCTTGCTGTAAAACCTGCTTCTATCTGATAGATTCACTGAAACACTCTCAGATATACTTCACACTATTTGCTGCTACACCTGAACTCTGTGAGGCCCCAGCTGACAGCTTCGGGACCTGGTAAGGCTGCTTAAGACGTGACTTAAAACATGGATTGGGCTGGCATGGCAAATGTGCTGCTCATTTGTAAGCCAATGTTGCATTCACGGTATCAGAATTGGGGTAAGGCATAATTTACATAAACAGCGATTGCAGTGCCGAATTCAGGCAGGCGCTTTGGATGAGTAAACATTGTCAATCAAACATGCCATCGGGTAGAATCGGTCTGAACTTGGTCATTTTTCCCTCTTTTTGTGCCCGAAAAGCAGGTGAAACGAGGTTGAATTTCTCCTCTTTGGAGTCTGGAGTCCATGGGAAAGAATGGGAGCTAGTGTGAGGATTCTTGACCTGAACACAGTGAGAAGAGTGTGTACATCGAGTGGGCCATATGGAGATTCAGTGGAACATTAGAGAGTCCTGTCACACTGATAAGTAGAGACAAGAGAGAGAACCATTCCCTTTGGCTAAAGTTTTAAGCAGTGGTATTCTTGTTAAAATAAACAAGGAAGGAAATACCACTCCAAAGTAGAATGTGTCCAGAAGAGAATATTTGGAAGTCCAAAAATACTGTGTCTCCAGTAATCTGCCTCGTGGATTGCAATGTCTCTTTAAGGCAAAGAGTGAAGCTGGCAAGCGCTTCGGTTGCTATCAATCTACTTCATAATTACATTTTCCATGAAGGATATGATTGTATTCAAGCAGCTGACACCCCAGTGCCAAGATGGACAGGGCTGCAAATATGTTGCTACAAAGCTTGAGATGGCAGGAAGCAGAGAACGTCAAAATTCAATCAGGGGTTCAATGCAAAAATGTAAATATAAAGTGGATTAATGCCAGTCATCACACCCTGCAATAATGCTCTCCATTCGACACAGCCTGAATAATCAGAACTTGCACTCTAGAACAGGGTTACTTGCCAGGCTGAGGGATGTTGGTGCTGGAGAATGGGGCCCAGGGTCAGCACCAAGCAGGAAGATGGGGGGCAGGGTGGGGTGGGGAGGGGTGGGGGGGGCAGGGTGGGGTGGGGAAGCGGAGGTGTGTAAAGCGTGAACCTCTTGTCTCCATCCATTTCATTTCTCAAGCTCCTGATACTAGCAGATCTCAAATGCTCTCATTCTGGGTTTATCCACTCATGTGGCAACAGGACAAAGACCAGCTCTTTCCAAATCACCAGGTCTGTGAAATTCAAAGAGGTAAAATAAGTTTCTTTAAATAGCAGATTTAAGTGTAAAACCTCTGATCTGCATGCTCTGTGTGAGGCAGAATGCACTGGGAGGGTAGGGCTGGAGAACCAGGTCTGACCCATTGCTGCCATCATTTGCAACTCCGAACAGCGGCGGTGGGGGGCTAAAGGATGGGGGGGTGGGGGTAATGGGTGATTTTTTTACCCTCCAGGTACAAGCACAATGCTTGGGCTTTGAGGGGTGATTTTCTGAGGCTCAGTGTAGACTGGGCACTGTGGATGTAGCTCACTCATTTCCATTTCCATTTCTTCGTTACATTAGCTTTATTGCTCTGGTTACCACAGTTGTGTTAAAATGATTCAGTTGGTTGAATTGCCATTAATTTATGAAGCAGGTTAATGAATGTGATAAATTAGAGCAGCCAGGAACTTAACGGGGTCAGGCTAGCTGATACTTAACAAACAAACATGGTCGTTTAGAGGTCCCTCTCTATTGAAATGGCTAGCCAATCAAAACTGGTTTTTAATGAGAACTTAGGCTCAAATCTTCCGGTCTCTGGATTGTCAAACACTGAACGTTTGACCAGGGGTATGTGCTAGGACCCTGTGGGAATCCTGACCCACTGACCTCGGTGAGAATTGCCCAGGAGGTTTCAACATCTGATGGGCAATTCCCCATCTCCCCAAAACCCTCTGTGAATGTCTCAGACTCTGAGTTTGAGTTGAAGACCTTGGACAGCTCCTATTACTTGAATAGTTACCCAGAAAACATTGGACAGAAAAAACTAGTCTAATTCCTGGATAACTCCTCAACTGACCCCCATCTCCCGAGTAACCGATTACCCCCCCCCCAAGCCCCCCCTGCGCACCCAGCTATACCCCAGACCCAACTATGACCCACACGCCACTTTACCCACCTACCACCTCAGCCCCTGCCACCTTACCCACCTGCCACCTCACTCACTTCCCATCTGACCCACCTGCCACCTCACCCCCTGCCACCTTACCCACCTGCCACCTCACTCACTTCCCATCTGACCCACCTGCCACCTCACCCCCTGCCACCCTACCCACCTGCCACCTCACCCATCCTACCCACCTACCCACTTCACAGAATCACACAGTGCAGAAGAGGCCCTTCAGCCCATCAAGTCTGCACCGACACATGAGAACCCCTTGACCTACCTACCTAATCCCTTTTACCAGCACTTGGCCCATAGTCTTGAATGTTATGAGTTACCTCACCCACCTTACCAGCCTGCCCATTCACCCATTCACTAACATTCAAACTGAACCTTTAAACTTATCACACAGGACCAGTGCTGTAAAAAGGGGGCGTGTCCTATTTGACCCACCCACCCTGACTCTACACCTCTGCAGTAGAACTCTCAAAGGGACGCTGCATTCCGCTTTTCTGGTAAGGCTGGGCTCGGAAAACCCGGCAAGAAATGTGAAGCAATGTCGAGTCGGGGCAAGTTCGAGTGGAGCAGCAATCTGACAATGATTGCCGCTCCTTGGAAGACCTGGGTCTTGTAGTTCTACATGGAATTCTTTGAGGTCTCCAGTGTCTTGCCGAGGATGTCAGAAGTGATTTTCAATGTTAGGTCATGATCTCCGTGTCAGAATAAAAGTGTACAAAGTAACTGCAGTGCTTTGCCTTGAGCGGTTAATGTTATTGAGGGAATAGGGGCAGAGTTGGGGCCTTGCTTCTGCAAAACCCTGCTGCCTGTGTCCTAACGTCCTAACTTGTACCAGGTTCCATTCATCCGTCACCAATGTTCACTGACCTGCTTTAGCTCCCAGTTCAGCCACCACCTCCATTTTAAAATTCTCAACCTTGTTTTCAAATCCCATCAGGGACTCACCCCTCTACATCTTGATAACCTCCCCTAGCCCTAAAACCCTCTGAGATCTCTGCGCTCCTCCAATTCTGGTCACTATGCTTCCCTGATTTTTGTTGCTCTATCATTGGTGCCTATGCCTTCAGCTGCCTAGGCCCCCGGCTCTGGAATTCCTTCCCTAACACTCCCTATCTCTTTCTTTCTTCCCTAAGTTGCTGCTTAAAACCCTCCTCTTTGGCCAAGCTTTCAGTCACCTTTCCTAATGTCCCAAATTTTGTGGCCAGCTGTGAAAGGTTGGTGCTTGCCATTGACCTTGAAGAAAGCTGCCCACAAAGATTTATCAGGCTCTAAAGCATTGATCTCCATGTTCTGAATGGCTTTCAATCCAGTGCCACCTATTGGGGATCTGTGACTTCTAGCAGCAGTGACATCATTAAGCAGGCTGAGCAGCCAATCAAGCTAAAGAATTCTCACAGACAGTACACCAGGAAGTAAAATGTACTGATTATCATTCACTTTTTAATCACGTTACAGAAAGCAAAATAAAGGTTGGGGAATGCACATGGGACTAAGGTAGAAGCTGAAATAGTATAAGCAAAGTCCAAAGAAAAACAAAATTAATTTTTATTTTAGAAATCATGGAGGGATTGAAACGCTACAAGTGTAAAAATAGTTTTTCAGGTTCAACAGTAATTATGAACTTAGCAATCTGTTCAAAGTTCAGTTACACCTTCTTCAACAAGGGATAAAATTTTCAATAATTTTCACAGTGAGAATAACGCGTAAAAAGTTAAACTTCAGGTCAAATCGTTGATTCTATTTTGAGTGCATCTGTGAAGACTGAAACAGTGCAATCTGTCAGCAACTTCCAGAATCCCATGTTTAACTGTGCAGGAGCGAATGCCAGAAATTACTGTCAGTTTTACACAGTAATGACAGCAAGCATGGACAGTTCCGCTGTCATTATAACCACCAACTCCAGGCCTTTATCTCCTTAATGCCTCGGTATAAAATTTAGTTTGATAACAGTCCTGTGAAGGGCTTTGGAACATGTTACGATGTTAAAATGCTACATAGATGCAAGTTGTTGTAGCTGTTGTTGACACATGGGGCCCCAAGCAGAACCTGAGACTGACAGACCAGGTTTTTCTTTTATTTATTTACAGGGTGTGGGCATCTCTGGCTAGGCCAGTACTTATTGTCCATCCCTAGTTGTCCTGGAGAAGGTGGTGGTGAGCTGCCTTCTTGAACCACTGCAGTCCATGTGGTGTAGGTACACCCACAGTGCTGTTAGGGAGGGAGTTCCAGGATTTTGATCCAGCAAGATGGTTTCTGCCCAGCACTTCTCCGCTGACTGATTCACCAAGTAAGATCCATTTATAAAATGTAAATATTGCACAATCCAGGTGGGACAGGCTGTTCACAACCTGGCTCTATGTGGGACGATGCAGGGGGTCAAGGTTTCAAACCACTGCTCCTCCCCCGCACTTCTCTCTCCACTCATTCATAAATTACAATCGGTAACATGGAGTAAGACTCAATTTCTGCATGTGAGGTGAGTTAACGACAGTGGCCTCCAAACTCCTGAGGAATTTCCTTCCCTCCCTCCTTCCTCCCTACCAGCTCCTCCCTTTCTCTATCCTTCCTCTCCTCCCCTCCCTTCATCCTTCCTCTCCCTTCATGGCTGAATAGCTCACAGGCCACATTCACTAGAGGAATGCCTCTAAAAATGAATCAGACTAAAAAAAGCCAGGTTAATTAATGCTCAGCTCAGTTCTTTGCAGTTGAATTAACAAATGCTGGCTAACTCTCAGAATTTGAAGAGACAGATTTGCGTTGGGTGGAAACTTTTCTGAGAATCCTTTTTCCTCCTCAGACGCAGATGTGGATTTGACACTGAAGGCGTTAGGTATTCTGTATCGTTGCCTAATAAAGCCGAGGGGCCCAAAACCCAGCCTTTGCACAAGGCCCTCAGAAAGGCAAACATCACACTTGTGGGGAGGGAGGCAGGTTAAGAAAGAAAGAGCCAGAGAGCAAGGGCGAGACAGACGGTGGCTGGAATCATCGCAGATTTACATAATGCAGTAGCGGGCGGGAAAAAGGACATTTTACCTGCCACAATGCCGGGTTTTCGCGCTGATCATCACATTTCCAGCCTCTGATTCGCCTGCCCCATCGTCACTTCCGGCCTCAGTAATCCGGGCGCCATATTTAAAGGGCACTCTGCACAGGGCTGGCTCTCTCTAAGGGATTAGAAGCTGTTGCAAAGTCATGGCTGCCAAAGGGAGGAAACATGCTGCCCCCAAACTTAGTAATGCCTCCCTCGAGCACCTACTAGACACAGTGGAGGCCCGCTGTGAAATCCTCAACCCTCGATCTGGGCAAAGACCAGTAAGCAAGGTGACAAATCTAGCATGGGAGGCAGTGGCCGCGGTGAACAGCACCAATGCCTTGAAAAAGGGGACAGCCACCCAGTGCCGCGAGCGGATGAATGATCTCCATTCCACCAGGGTGGGTCACTCACACATCCACAAGCTCATCACACATCCACAGGGATCTCACTCACTGCCAGCTCAAAGGACATCACCACTCACTCTCTCACACACATCTTCATCTGCACTGTGGATCGTATCCTCATTCTGTCCATGGCACCACTCATCACCCACACATTCCAGGCATCCTTATCATCTGGCCTGGCAGGCATCCTACTTACACTCTCTCCGTCTGTATTCATGTAGGACGAGCTGGCACACAACAAAAGGGAGAGGTTGCAGACTGGTGGAGGAATGCCCAACATCAGGGTCCTCACAGACTTTGAAAATAGAGTCATCCAGTTGGCCAGTGATGATCTGGACAGTTCCTGTGCTGATAGTGAGGTTGGCACTACAACATCCAGCAGACAGCCCCCTGCCATGCACTAATTATCTCTCCTTGCTTTCACAGGCACATCTGGGAAGCAGCCGAGGGGGCCCATGAACCAGGTGCTCGACTCAGGCCCTGAAGTCACCTCGGAAGAATCACCTGCAGACACCCTCATTGACATCCCGTCACAGCGCTCACCCACACCCTCCACCAGCGCAGAGGCACACACCTCGGTGGGACCCAGGTCGAGAGTAGTCATAGAGTCATAGAGGTCTACATCACAGAAAAAGGCCCTTCGGCCCATCGATTATGTGCCGGCCAAACAAGTACCTAACTATTCTAATCCCGTTTTCCAGCACCAGGCCCATAGCCTTGTATGCCCTGGAATTGCAAGTGCACCTCCAAATATTTCTTAAATGTTATGAATGATTCTGCCTGTACCACCCTTTCAGGCAGTGAGTTCCAGATTCCCACCATCCTCTGGGTGAAAGCATTCTTCCTCACATCCCCTCTAACCCTCCTGCCCCTTACCTTAAATCTATGCCCCTGGTTATTGATCCCTCCACCAAGGGGAAAAGTTCCTTCCTGTCTACCCTATCTATGCCCCTCATAATTTTATACACCTCAATCATGTACCCCCTCAATCTCCTCCGCTCCAGGGAAAATAACCCCAGTCTATCCAATCTCTCCTCATAGCTACGCCTCTCCAGCCCAGGCAACATCCTGGTAAATCTCCTCTGCACTCTCTCCAGTGCAATCACATCCTTCCTTTATTGCGAATTCTAGAACTGCACGCAATACTTTAGCTGTGGCCTAGCCAGCGTTTTGTACAGTTCCAGCATACCCTCCCTGCTCTTATATGCTATGCCTCGGCTAACAAAGGCAAGTATCCCATATGCCTTCTTAACCATCTTAACTACCTGTCCCACTACCTTAAGGGACCAGCGTACACGTATAGCAAGGTCCCTCTGATCTTTGGTACTTCCCAGGGTCCTACCATTCATCATGTATTCCTGTGCCTTGTTTGTCCTGCCCAAGTGCATCACCTCATACTTATCCGGATTAAATTCCATTTGCCACTGATCAGCCCCTCTGATCAACCAATCTATATCCTCCTGTAATCTAAGGCTATTCTCCTCACTGTTTACCACCCCATCAATTTTTGTGTCATCCGCGAACTTACTGATCAACCCTCCCACATTCAAGTCTAAATCGATTATATATACCGGCAAGAGACCCAACACCGATCCCTGTGGAACCCCATTGGACACAGGCATCCAGTCACAAAAATGCCCCTCGACCATTACCCTCTGCTTCCTGCCACTCAGCCAATTCTGGATCCAATTTGCCAAATTTCTTTGGATCCCATGGGCTCTTACCTTCATTATCAGTCTCCCACATGGGACCTTATCAAAAGCCTTGCTGAAGTCCAAATAGACTGCGTCAAATGCATAAGTAGCCTCAGGGTCACAATCTGGTGAGAACATCACATTGTCTGATCCATAGCAGGCAGTAGGGACTTCCCAGGTTTCCGGCACTTGGAGGACTGCTGGGAGGCCAGAAATCTGCTGAGTCCGAGTCAGCAGGTGCACCCCCCAGGGCCATCCACCCAGATGACCCAGATGAAGGGCGTGCAGGAGCAGAAAGACCTGGGTGTATATGTGTACAGATTATTGAAGGTAGCAGGACAGGTGGAGAGAGCAGTTAATAAAGCATAAAGTATCCTGGGCTTTATTCATAGGGGCATAGAGTACATGAGCAGCGAGGTTATGCTGAATTTATTTAAGATAATCGTTAGACCTCAGCTGGAATATTTTATACAGTTCTGGGCATCATATCATAGGAAGGATGTGAACATATTGGAGAGAGTGCAGAAGAGGTTTACAAGAATGGTTCCGGGGATGAGAAACTTCAGCTATGAGGATAGACTGGAGAGGTTGGGACTGTTCTCCTTGAAGAGAAGAAGGAGATTTGATAGAGATGTTCAAAATCATGAGGGGAATGGACAGAGTGGATAGGGAGAAACTGTTACTGCTCATAAAAGGATCAAGAATGAGAGGGCACAGATTTAAAGTGACTTGCAAAAGAAGCAAGTGTGATGTGAGGAAAAATTTTTTCACACAGCGAGTTGGTTCGGGTCTGGAATGCACTGTCTGGAAGTGTGGTGGAGGCAGATTCAATCAAGGCATTCAACAGGACATTAAATGACTATTTGAAAAGAAACAATGTGCAAGGGTACAGGGAAAAGGCAGGGCAATGGCACTAGGTCATAATGCTCATTTGCAGCGCCGGTGCAGACATGATGGGCTGAATGGCCTCCTTCTGTGCCATTAAGCTTCTGTGATTCTATGACTCCATGAGTGTCTGGCCCATCTGAATCCCCTCTACCTGTAACTCCAGCAGCTCCAGCTCCACAAACCGAGGAGGGTGCCACTGTCACACAACAGGATGCCAAAAGCAGGTTGAGGGCCCTCCAGGTCTCGGCCCTGCAGAAGACCCCTGTCAAGGTCACCACAGACAGGGCGTAGTAGTCAGCAGGCTGCCTGCGCCTCCACTGTGGATGTCAGAGGAGCACCAAGACATAGCGGCAGGGTTAGGAATGTTAAGTAAATGTAGTTTCTCCACGTGGGCACGGGCATTAATCACTTGTACATAATGTTGACTATTGTAAATCAACTCCCAACAATGTCACCCTGTCTACAGCTCCTTGTTCTGATAAGCAGTGTTCGTGTCAGTCTGAAGTGAAAGCTTGGTTCCTGCACAAGATAAAGGCAGGTGTCTCAGTCCAGGGCCTGCTCCCTGTGCTTTGTGCAGCCTTCCCAGCACACTGATGGTGCACCTTCACAGTCACTGGACACATTAGGCATGCCTGCGCCTCGATGGAGCTTATCATTGCTGCCAGAATGTCCTGGGCTGTCAGTACAGGGTTCCATCATTCTCTCTGTGTGCTCCCAGCACCTTTGAAGTATGTCTGGCCCTCCCATCTCATCAGCATCTGTGTCCGGTGACAGTGTGGTCCTGAAGGGTTCAGCTCATGAAGGATGCCATAGGATCAGGAGAAGTTAATGTTTCCCCGCTGCATCTCCATGATATGACCCTGTTCACAGAGCACAGGTGAGCTGCCATCAGACAGGAGTCAGACATTCACATAAGCTATAAGAGGATCTATGGAGTGTCCTCACTGCATGCTGTCATCATTCTCCTGCGATGTAGGGACTGTGGGCATGCGCTGCGTCTCCATGACAGAAGCCTTATCACAGAGGGTATCTGCACTACCATCAGACCATGCTGTCTTACACCGCCCCTCATAACTCGCCCCAACCATAGGGCAGCCCTTGCCCCAGCATCGCACTATCAGCCAGCTGGAAAAAAGCGACTTGCCTGTGTCCTCGCCTGAATGTCCCTGAAGCTGAATGGGCGACCCTCATGAGTGCTGCTGTGACTGCACGTTGGCGTGCCCCAATGATCCCAATGGGGGGATGATCCCGGTGGGCAGGGCTTATGATGAGATGCTAAAGGATTGAAATTAGGCTCCTGATGTGTGGCGGTGGGAAGTGTGACCCGTCACTGACGGGTGGAGCGGACGATCACAAGCTGGTTTCACGACAGTATAAAACCGATTTTTGGCCTTCCTGCCATTTGTCCCCCCTCGCCCGTCAAGACACCCACCGCCAATGGGGCTGAAAAATTCCAGCCAGTGAGTTACCTGCATGACACGCTCTTCGTTCAGTAACACTGCCTATTGGATCTGACAGATTATGAACCCTCTCTTCCAGTGGAAACAGCCAGGAGTGTCCAAAGATGGACAGTGGAAGGCACTTTGCAAATGGCCAACATTGTCTGACGTTCCTCCAGGTGCTGTTTTAGTGTTTGAGTTAACAGGTGTGTTAAATATTGGAAAGATGGTGCATATTGTTCACATAACCATTGATTCAGACCATAATTGCCAGGCTTTAATTCATTAGATCTGCCTCCAGAAGGTTAAAGGCCACGGAGATTTGAACACCCGATGTAATTGGTCCTGATAACTAAACTAAAATTCCAGCCTCACACCCCCAGTACCAGCCTGGAGTGTCAAAAAACACTTTTCATTCAGTGTTTTAATCATTGTTTTAGGTTTTGTTGATGGTACATTCATGTTCCTCTAAAAATTAATTAGCAGCAAAATGGGCTGTGCGCTACATAGCACGTTACAGAAAAACTCAAACTGTGATGAACATTTGGAAATGAAAACAAAATAGAACTGTTCAACTGAGAGGGCGACCCAACAGACAGACAGATTTGCCTGGATCTCATTTTCATTTCAGAAACAAATTTGCCTTGAACCGGGATTTTCCCTGCTCGCCGGCGTCAGGTGTGTTTGGTGGCGTGTGCGGACAATATGGCGTGATCGGTTTCACAATGGTGTGAAACCCAGTGCATAATCGTCCGCTCAGCCCGCTGATGGCAGGCTGCATGCTCTGCCATCGGACGTCGGGAACCTCATTGTTATACATCAGCCTAATTGCCTGCCCGCCTGACCCATCCTCCCCACTGGATTGTCCACCCTCCCAAGGTATTTCACAACAGCACATAAGCGATGTACACTTGGCGAGCTGCACTTCGCTTGGGACTTCAAGCTTTGTTTGCCTACATTGCTTCGGGCAGCACTCGCAGTCATCAGCGCCAGGCTTCACCGACAGCACCCCATCACTTTTAGGGGGGCTCATGGGCAGGTCTCTACCTACCAGATCAGCCACGTGTGTGCGGCTTTTCAATGGCTGCAGGGCTAGGGCTTGCTTGGGGAAGGGGGAGAATTGGCCTCAGGGAAAGAAAGAGGCTGCAGGACAAGGGCTGAACTGGGGAAGGAGGGTATCCCAGGGTGTGTGTGGGGGCACATGTTGATCTGTGCAAGTGGCCTCAAGATGGTGAGGGCTGAGGAGGCAGTCTTCGGAGGAGATGAGGCCAGATGGAGATATGAGTGTGTGTGTGTGTGTGTGAGAGAGTGAGTGGTGGTGTCCCTTGAGTTGGCAGTGAGTGAGATGCCAGTGAATGTGTGATGGGCTGAGTGTGTGAGTTTCGAGTGCTGAGACGATTGCCTTACCCTGGCTGCACGGATGAGATTATTCATCCTCTATCTGCATTGGATGGCCAACCTCTTCTGTGCAGCATTGGTACTGATCACCACTGCCATTGCCTACCAAGCTGGAGTGGTAATGTTGCTGCCCCTCCTGCGGCCAGAGCGGGGGTAGACGACATCACAGTGGGCCTCCACGGCATCCACAAGTTGCTTGAGGGCTGCAGTCTTCTTGCCTTTCGGGGCCATGTCTTCTTTGCTGCAGCCCTGGGCTGGAAGCACTGAGTGCGGCTATATTTAAATGTGGTGCCTGGTGTGAGGAAGCAGTGAGGTGACAGTGTGGCAGGCGAATCAGAGCCCGCCATCAAAACAGCGTGTTTCTCAGGAATGCATAAATAATGTAGCATGTTTAGGACGGTACAGTGTGAAAACCCACCACAGTGGCTGGCGGGTAAAATGTCATTTTACCTGCCTGCTACCGCACTTAGCGCAAATCTGGGGTGATTCCGTTCTTGATTTTTCTTTCTCCAGCCTAGTTGCGAATAGATAAAATGTCAAATTCTACACATAATATCGAGTCTACATGCACTCCTGCCCACCTTTCCCACCACTAGCAGGATTGTGCAATTACAGGGTAACACCTTGACACAGGTGTTTTGCAGTGTATGTAAGTTGGTATGTAAATCAGAAATGTAAAAGTAAAAACAGAGATATACCCCTGTCCTCTATCCTTCCATTGTCTGAAGACTTGGATCTTGACACCCAGAGGGGTAATTTTGACTTTGAATGTTAACAAATCGGCTAACCATTACACATCTCTCTCTGATTTTTCTTTCAAGGTCAGCTGAGTTGATATTACCTCTTCTACACTATCAGCCAAAGTCAAAATAATCTTCCTCCCAACATATACAATGTGACATATACAATGCCACAAGGCACTGGCTGCTATTAACAGAAGCACTGCTGCACATTGGCTGTATTATATCCAAATCCAACAGTAAGGTAATGATGCCAGTGACCAATGACTGGCAGCAAATAAAACCAATCAGATGGTAGCAAATAAAACCAATCAGAAACAAAAGAGAGCTTTGTAGGCAGGACAGAGCAGTGATGTCTGGGTCACAACCAATATTGCTTGTCACTACTCTGTCTCTCTTCCTTCTCTTCTCGCTCCTGCTCATCTCCTCCTTGGCGACGTGTCAAGTATTTTCAGATATTCTATTCCAAATGACCTTGTCTGTAATGAAAAGTTGCATTTGATCCTTGAGCCTGCATTTTCTTTCACTGTGTGTACAATATCATGAGTATTAAGAGAAACATCGCTCTATCATCTTCTGAATGATCCTCTGGAAAACTGGCATTTTCTACAATTGTTTCACAATTCCCTGTGTTTGCAATTTTTCATTTTCTCCTGCTTATCTGTCTCTCTTTCATTCCTATTCCCATTTCAAATTTTCTCTTCCTCACTGTCCTCATTCAGTTAATCCATGCAGTACCATGCAGATGTAAGCAGCTTCTGACAATGTCCTGATATATACACCAATCGGTCAGTTCCAATCTGTTGCATCTGACAGGATTTTGCATTATTACTGACTCTATTTACAGAGCACATATTAGACTCTTGCTTTGACCAAACACAGTCTGTCCTGCTCTCAAATGCCAGCTTCCTGGCATCACACACACTCTCAGTTACCCATCACTAATTTATCCCTATTCATTTGTATATGTCCGGATAGTCAAAGGGGCAGGTTCGCAATTTGTATGAGGCTTACAATGTCTGAGACACAAAACACTCTGATAAGGGCTTGAGCACCATTTATCATCAAACAGTGTGTTCCACTGGCAATACTGGCTTTAATTCCTACCGCAGCTTGCCACGTTATGAACCAATGACTGAACCATCATTGAAACAGCACATCTTGCGATCAAACACCATCTCCTCCATGACGGCACAGCTTGTTATCAACTCTGTGTCACCTCTACAGTGTGGGGTAGCCAGCTTCCAGCTTTGCTGTGCAGTGTGTTCACACGGCACATTGAGGCTACAGTACCAGAGGTGTATGAATCATTCTCTTAACCTGACACTTACCAGACTCTACATTACATTGCAGGCTCATCTCTCTTT
The DNA here is from genome assembly GCF_017639515.1 of Carcharodon carcharias. Classification (NCBI taxonomy): domain Eukaryota; kingdom Metazoa; phylum Chordata; class Chondrichthyes; order Lamniformes; family Lamnidae; genus Carcharodon; species Carcharodon carcharias. Next base: position 102,267,265 of record NC_054481.1, on the reverse strand, counting down.
CACTTCCGCAGGCCTGTTGCTCCATGTGCCACTGCACCTCTATTTCTGAGCTTCTTGACTGTGGGATATTGTCCCAATTTGATTCAGTGGTGCTCCTGTTCTTTCTTTTGCTGGGCAGCTGGGGTTATTGGGAGACAGGGTTACCCTGCTCCCACACTGCACGCAAAGGGCTATAAATAGAACATCTTGTATACAGGAGGACACTAGCTCAGTGTTCGCACTCTTGCCTCAGGAAGTTGTAGCTTCAAGCCTGACTCTAGGATGTGAGCACATAAACCAGACTGCCACTTCATGTGCAGTACTGAGGGAGTGCAGCACAATCGGAGGTGAGACACTGAATAGAGACCCCATCTATCCTCTCAGTTCTAAAAACCTAAAAGATCCCATGAAGAAGAGCAGTGTCCCAGCCAACATTTATCCCTCCACTAACATCAGGAGCTTGCTGTGTGCAGATTGGCTGCTTTATTTCCTTACACTGCAACAAAGATTATTCTATGAAGTACTTCATTGGCTGTAAAGCACTTTGGGGCATCCTGAGGCTGTGAATGGTGCTATATAAATGCAAGTTCTTTCCATCTTTTTGAACCATCCAAGATTATAAAGCAGAGGGGCCCACTATCGAGACAGGTTACTCAGGTTGGGAAATTTCCTGACTCACCGCACCCACTTCAATAGAAAGGTCCCTGAATGGTGCTATTTTCGCTCCGGAGGGTGGGCGCATGATAAAATTGGGCCTGTGCTCTGGGAAGCAAAGCATAGGCAGCCAGGAGCAGCTGAGTGCTGCAGCAAAGTGGTAAAAAGGCCCTTGGTTCTCTGGGGCTTTGTCCTGTTGTATTGTGACAGTTTAGGCCCTCTAACCCTCACCCCTCACCAACCCCTTCAATCAACTCACTATGACAACTTATGCTAATTTATGCCTCACATCCACTCCTATGGCCCGTTATGGCCCCCATGCCTACTCATGCCCTCACCCACCACCAATGGTCTCTCATACCCTCCATGCCAACACATGGCCCTTCCCTGACCATTCAGCGAAGTCTCATTGTGCATGTTTTAGCTGAGAACTCAGACTAATAGAATTATCTGAGTGAGAGTTTTTTTTAACAGCTGGAGAGAACTGTTGACTTTGCTTGATTGACATCTTTATGTGGTTATACCAAGTTATTTTTAGTGCTCTCTTTTGTCATTGCCTCAATGTTTATTTGCACAAGAGGTGTGAAGTGTTTGAAGCCTCTGTTATTGATGCTTTAATAGTCTGTTTGGTGGATACTTTTGTAGGAACACTAGGTTTTTTTTCAAAAGGAGGTTTGTTAATGGATGTTTTTTATACAGTTCCACACATGCCATTATTACTATATAGTTCATTAGTTCTATACACTGTACACTGAGTGATTGGGCATAGAAGGTCCATGAGTTGGCATGCAGGGTATGAGGGGTCATTGGGGGTGGTGGGGAGCATGAGTTGGCATGGAGTTTGCATGGGGGGGCATGGGTAAGACCTTTTGAACATACATTTCAGAAGGTTCCAGACCTCAATGGGGCAAGAACGGAGCTGGGCCAGAGAGACTGGAACCAAGGGTTGGTGGCAAAAACTGTGGCTGAACAATGGGCTACCTTCAAAGAAGAAAGGGTTCCGGCACAGTCAAAGTATATTCCCTCAAAAGGTAAATGTAGGACAAACAAATCCAGAGCTCCCTGGATGAAAAAGGAGATAGAAATTAAGATAAAGAAGAAAAAGAGTGCTTATGACAAGTGTCAAGTCGAAAACAGAATTGAGAACCAAGCTGCATACAGGAGTTTCAGAGAAAAGGTGAAGAAGCAAATAAGAGAAGCAAAGAGGGATTGCGAGAAAATTTTGGCAGCCAACATAAAGGGGAATCCCAAAGTCTTCTATAGACATATAAATAGCAAAAGGGTGGTAAAAGGAGGAGTAAGACTGAATAGAGACCAAAAAGGGGATTAACACATGGAGGCAGGGGGTATGACTGAAATGTCAAATGAACGCGTTGCATCTGTCTTTACCAAAGAAGCAGATGCTACCCAGGTCAGATGACAGAGGAGGAAACTCTGTCACTAGAACGGTTCAAAATTGATAAGGAGGTGGTATTGGATAAACTGTCGGTACTTAAAGCTGACAAGACAGGGAATGGATGAGATGCATCCAAAGATATTGAAGGAAGTGAGAGTGGAAATTGCAGGGGCACTGGCCATAATATTTCAGTCTTCCTTAGACTCAGGGGAGGTGCCAGAGGATTGGAGAATTGCAAACATTACGACCTTGTTCAAAAAAGGTTGTAAGGATAAGCACAGCCATTACAGACCAGTCAGTTTAACTTCAGTGGTAGGGAAGCTTTAGAAACAATTATTCGGGATAGAATTAATAATCACATGGAAAAATGTGGGTTGACTAGGAAAAGCCAGCGTGAATTTCTTAAGGGAAAATCATGTTTAACTAATTTGCTGGAGTTTTTTGAAGAGATAACAGAGAGGATTGATGAGGGAAATGCTGTTGATGTGGTGTATATGGACTTCCAAAAGACATTCGATATAGTGCCGCACAACATACGCGTGAGAAAAGTTATAGCTCATGAAATAAAAGATACAGTAGCAATGTGGATACGAATTTGGCTGAGTCATGGGAAATAGAGAGTAATGGTTAATGGATATTTTTCAGGATGGAGGATGGTTTGTAGTGGAGTTCCCCAGGCGTCGTTATTGTGACCCTTGCTTTTCCTGATATATATTAATGATCTATGTCATTGAAGGTAACAGGACAAGTGGAGAGAGCAGTTAATGAAACATACAATGCCCTAGGCTTTATTAATAAGGGCACAGAGTACATGAGCAGGAAGGTTATGCTGAGCTTACACAAGACACTAGTTAGACCTCAGCTGAATTATTGTGAACAGGTCTGGGTGCCACACTTTAGGAAGGATGTGAACGCATTGGAGAGAGTGGAGAAGAGGTTTACAAAAATGATTCCAGGGATAAGAAACTTCAGTTATGAAGACAGATTGGAGAGGTTGGGATTGTTCTCCTTGGAGAGGAGAAGGCTAAGAGGAGATTTGATAGAGGTGTTCAAAATCATGAGGGAGCTGGACAGAGTAGATAGGGAGAAACTGTTCCGCTTGTAAAAGGATCAAGAACAAGTGGGCACAGATTTAAAGTGTTTTGGAAAAAAAGCAAATGTAATGTGAGAAAAGACTATTTTGCGCAGTAAGTAGTTTGAGTATGGAATACATTGCCTGGAAGTGTGGTGGAGGCAGGTTCAATCAAGGCATTCAAGAGAGTAATAGATGATTATTTAATTAGAAACAATGTGCAGGGTTACAGGGTAAATGCAGGAGGATGGTACTAAGTCCTATGCTCATTCAGAGAGCTGGTGCAGACCTGATAGGCCAAATGGCCTCCTTCTGCACCATAACAATTCTGTAATTCTGTGGCGCCAGACTATGGTTCAAGGCTTCTCTGAGATCCGTGAACCACGAGTCATGGAGAAGCTGGCTCAACTCCATGAAAATTGTGGGGGGGGCCAGGAGATGCCTACCTCCACAGTGGAGCTGGCCAGGCTGGGAGAGCAGGTTGAGGGCTCGCTTTAAATGCCAGGGGTGCTGGGGGTGGAAATCCTGGAATCAGGGTCTGCCCACCGTTTTTAAATAGCTCCAAAGTCATTCCGACTCTGCAGAAATCCAGGCCAGGGAATCAATCTTGTGTGTGTTAGCTCTTTGCTGCTGCAATCCAAAACTAATAGCACAGATCGGTTGTCTTTACATCCTAAACATTAATTCAATTTCCCCTTTAAAAGGTGCAATATTCTTGGCATCAGTTATTCCCTGGGGCAAAGCACTCCATGATCCACAAATCCTCTGATTTTTAATTTCTCCCTGACCTTCTCTTCTCCTCTCTTGCAAGTTTTGACTCATTGCTGGGCTATAGCTCCATGTCTACCTGGCACTTTGCCAAATTAGATTATTATTCAAAGACAATGGGAGCCAGAAGGATATTTTTGAAGGGGCGCGGGGCATGTTGGTAGCAATACAGCTAATCCTAATTCTTTTTGCACTTGTTGCCCACACGGAGAGAGCCAGCAGGGGCAAGACCTGCAAGATGCTGTGGCCTGGTGTACTTTCCTTCCCTTCAGCTATCAGAGACCAGCCAACTCGACATAGACTGGTGATCCAAAGTCTCCTTTCCTCTCCCTTTCAGGATGTGCCTTTCCTCCACCCAACAACTGAAATCAGGAACAAAAACAAAAGCAGCTGGAAAAACTCAGCAGGTCTGACAGCATCTGCGGAGAGAAACACAGTTAATGTTTCAAGTCTACATGACTCTTCATCCTGAAATAAGGAGCTTGGGAAGTGCAGCTCCAGACCCACATCTCATCAGCACCGTGAGGCGTTCCTCAGAGTGAAACTTGATTAGCACTTGAGTGTCAGCCGCAGTTCCCATCACCAGGCCAGAAGATCGTGGGTTCCAGCGCCACTCCAGAGACTGGAGCACAAAATCTCGGCTGACACTCCAGTGCGGTACTGAGAGAGTGCCGCACTGTCGGGTGGGTGCAGTCTTTCAGATGCATGTGAAAATGAGTCTCTGCCTGCCAGCTTAGGCTGACAGAGAAGATTCCGAAGCATTATTTGAAGAAGAGCAGCTGATTTCTCCCCGGTGGCTTGGACAATATTTATCTCTCAACCAATACCTTAGAAGATGCTCACCTTGCTGTCGTGGGGCCTTGCTGTGGGCGAGCTGTGTTTCCAGTAATGTTTGCTGGGCAGTTCATACACTAATAACAGTGTGTGCATTAAGCTCTCTGCTATTTTGCTAGCAAATGCTGGCCCCCTGATATGTGGTATGTACAAGGTACAGCCTGTTGTACTAGCATCATTTTTGATTATTTGTTCTTGGGATTTGTGAAATACTGGCCGGGTTACTTTTAGTGCACAGCTTAATTGCTCTGATATGGGGAGTTGTTTACTCGGCCACCTTAGAGGGCTTAAAGAGACAACCAGGTAGTATGAGGCTGAACATTATGGAGGGGGTGGGCGTCTTGCCGACTCCCCCAACTGGAGGCGAAGTCGGCATGCTCCACCAGCTCCATGCTGGCTCCGCCCCACGGCCATAAGTGCTGTGGGTGGGCTTAAGAAAGGGGACCAGTGGGACTGGCGCCCCTCACTGGGGACGGAGTCCCACCCTCCGATTGGCTTGCAGCTCCATTGCCAAGATCGCGTTCGTGGGTGCTGCCAGGACTGCGAGAGGAGGGGGTAAAAGGCTCACGGACCTCCGGAGACAGGTAAGTCCGGGGTCTTGGGCAGGGAGAATTTGGGCCATTTAGGGAGCGGAGTGGGATGGGGGGGGGGGGGTTGGGTGGGAATGGGTGTAAGGCAGCAGGCGGATAAGAAGGAAGGTGGGGGGTGTTGGGTCTGGGGGTCCATCTTATGGAGGATGCCTCCTGATCTGCAAAGGGCAACCACTGAACATGGAATTCCCCTTCCTTCCTGCCTTTTGAAGAGAGGATGTAAAAAAATCAGGCTGCCCCACTCCTGCCCGTTTGCCCACACCAACCATTTCATGGCGTGGGCAGCATGTTATAAAGTTCAACAGGCTTGGTAATAAGGCTAATTACCCTTGATTACCTATTTAAATATGGCTGTCGGCTGCCAATTTCGGCATCCGCCCACCCCCGTATTATGGGGGTGAGATCGGGGTTGGGGGGGTGGGGGGGTGGGTTGGGCACCTGCCTATTTTACATGCCCTGCCTGTTGCAAACACGTCCGACAGCAGCATATAAAATGCAGCCCCGTGTTTTACATCCAAAACAGCTTTTAATGGGCAGTTTGGTTTTCCATTGTGAGCTGGCCAAAAATGACCAGATTTAATAAATTAAAATTCTTAACGTGCCTGGTCAGGTTTGAGCTTATAACCTCTAGGTTCATAGTCCAGCACTGAAATCATCACAATATCACATCACATGTGTAATCAGAACACTCTGATTGTAAATTTGAAAGGCTGGAAACAGCGAGAGATAAGAATATAAGAAATGGCCAAATTTGTGAATGAGTGAGGTCACACTCGCCAAGATCCCAAATGAAGTCTGGTGATAAAAATGTGGAAACGCTATCAGATCTGGATTCACATGATAGATTATTAGTACATTTTGAGTACTCTTTTGAATAACTTGGTCAGACTGCAGTCTTGTAGACAGGGCTGCAACACTGCAGTTTCAATGTAGTTTGTAGACAGGGTTGTAACACTACAGTCTCAGTGCAGTCTATAGATAGGGCTGTAACACTGCAGCCTCAATGCAGTTTGTAGACAGGGCTGTAACACTAAAGTCTCAGCACAGTCTGTAGGTAGAGCTGTAACACTACAGTCTCAATGCATTTTGTAGACAGGGCTATAATGCTACAGTCTCTGCTCTCCAGCCTGCAATTGCTGCTAGCTAGACTCCACCAAAGCAGTAGTACTCAATTGTAGTTATCCCTGCAGTGCAGTTTACAGTTTAAAATACTGAATAACATTGAGATGCTGATCAGGGTTAACTTTGATATGGCCTCTATCTGGAGTTGGACAACCCTGTTCACAAATACCCTAATGAATGGAGTGATCCTAACTCGACACACAATGGAAAGTTTACTATTGCGCTGATACAATGTACAATTTTCACTGGTAAAACTCAGGTTGTTCCTCTATATTCATTTGACTCCGTCAGCTTACATCTAAAGTTCTCCAGGAAATATTGCCTTGGTATAATTCACTGGAAATATTGACAAGATGCATGCCACTCGAAACACTGACTGGATAGATTTAAATTCCAGCTTGAGAGCTTTGAATGTTTGCTTGGGTTTATCTGCTCAGCCAACTGCTGACTTCCAACATAATAGAGCCATTGCTGTGGTGACAGCGGCCTGGCTGTTCTGACTGAAACAGAATACATGATATCGAGAGCAGGCTGGATTGCCAGGCCTGTCGGTTGGACAAGGACATTTCCCACATGAGCAACCTGTAAATGATGTACAATAAGATAAAGGGGAGAAAGCTGGAAGTAAATTCCTCTATTGATGCTATGGAAAACATGGTTCCTGATAGATGTTGTGGAGAATAAGTTGTATTTCTTTTTGTCCTTGGACAGTCTATTGTGCGCTAAATGGTTTGTGGCCATTGACTGATTGGATGGGGTCTGTCCATGGGAAGTACTACAACATGGAGATGTTTAAGCTCACTGTTTTACACTTCATCTACACGACAAAGTTCATCTCTGACACTAATTGAAGCAATAAACTGATGCAACTTTCCCAACATCACACACAATCAGTCACTAGCCCCTTAGCATTCCAGTGATTGACTCATGAACAAATTGTTACAATTCAGTGCTTCAGTCCAGCTCTGCTGCCCTTGTTAAAATACAGCCACTCCAACACCCAAGGGGATGGTAAGAACAAGCGAGCGGCTTTCTCTCCATTGCTCACAAACAAAAACAACACATCAGCCCAAAAGCAATTAGTGGACAAATGATTAACACTTACAGTTGCCATTCCTCAGCCATGGCCAATCCATTTATTTTAAAAGTTTGATATCCATAAGACCATAAGACATAGGAGCAGAAATTAGGCCATTCAGCCCATCGAGTCTGCTCCACCTTTCAATCATGGCTGATAAGTTTCTCAACCCGCCTTCTCCCCATAACTTTTGATCCCTTACCAATCAAGAACCTATCTATCTCGGTCTTAAATACACTCAATGACCTGGCCACCACAGCCTTCTGTGGCAATGAATTCCATAGATTAACCACTCTCTGGCTAAAGAAGTTTCTCCTCATCTCTGTTCTAAAAGGTTTTCCCTTTACTCTGAGGCTGTGCCCTCGGGTCCTAGTCTCTCCTACTAATGGAAACATCTTGCCCACGTCCACTCTATCCAGGCCTTTCACTATTCTGTAAGTTTCAATCAGATCCCCCCTCATCCTTCTAAACTCCATTGAGTATAGACCCAGAGTCCTTAAACGTTCCTCATATGTTAACCCTTTCATTCCTGGGATCATTCTCGTGAACCTCCTCTGGACCCTCTCCAGGGCCAGCACATCCTTCCTGAGATACGGGGCCCAAAATTGCTCACAATATTCTAAATGCGGTCTGACCAGAGCTTCAGCAGCACATCCCTGCTTTTATATTCTAGCCCTCTCATAACCCCACTAAAGTGGTGGGTAGTGATGTACCATATAATGGTAATCTCACATGGTAGCTCATGTTTTCTTTCCCACCCACATGAGGACCATCTCAGTGGGAATGGGTTCAGCTTTTTTTCCTTCTGCCCTGTTTATCTTCAAACACCAATTCTGTACCAGTAGTGCACTGTGGGTGTTCAAATGTATGTACAAACACAGATGTTGTTAGTCACCCAATTCCCCAGTCACTCACTAGCTGTTCATTTTAGATTTTCCCATGTGATTCAACAATCCTTATAAACTGTGTGCGCCTCCAAAGTTCTGGCAATTCCCAGCACTTCCCCGGTTGGAGAGTAAGACAGAGCAAGGGGTCACTACACATGCAGACCTACCTTAGCATTCTTAGTCCTGTACTTTGAACACAGGGGGCATGATTTTACCATCAGCGAGCGGGGGTGGGGCCTGCTCATCAACACGCAAAATGACACGGGATGACATTGGATGGAACCCCCAATGTCACCCCGCCCCATTTAAATTTTCAGGAAGGAAGGGGCGCAGCAAAATTAGCTACTCACCCGCCGATCTGTCAGTGGCCAATTGAGGCCATTGACAGATCAATTAAAGTAATTAGTGGACCTGCCCATCCAATCTTAAGGTTGGTGGGCAGGCCAGGACCCCTGGCGGGAACTGGAAAAAACATGAAACCTCATCCACATGTGGGATGAGGTTGCATGTAGGGTTTTAAAAATTTTAATAAAGTTTTGTTGGATATTATGAACATGTCCCGACTCATGTGACATTGTCACATGAGGGGACATGTAAGGGAAATTTCTTTTTTCTATTTTTACACGTAGAGACGATCTCCCTGAGGCTGCACTTAGCCTCAGGGAGATGAGTGCACTCTTTTGTGCGTGTGTGTGAAAGAGCGCACTCTTGATTTTAGGAATCCCTGCCTCCCATGTCTGCACAGAGAGTGCATAACGCTTCCCTGTGGATGTCACGCCAATTAAGGCCCACCCACGTAAAACGATCGGGAACTCCGATTGGAGGCGCGCCCACACTTGCCCGCCCATCAACATCCCCCTCGATGGGGGGATAATTCAGCCCAGGTTCTATTGCTGCAACACTGGACATCTCTGCCTCTACCTCTCCTTATTTTTCATATTATTAGGAAAAGATGCAAGAGAAAACACTTGAAAATTCCACAGGGAGATAGTCTACAGCGGGAAAAAACATAAAATCAAAAGACAGGAAAGCAAGAGCGAGCGCAATGGAAAAGGGAATAAGAAAAGAGTCTCTGTTCACTGATTTGTCTCTGTAACCTGTTCCTTCATCAGGGTAAAGGCTACTCATTGTGTAATTTTATGAAGTTGCTGTTTATTCAGCAATGTAAGGGTTACTTCAGATGAAATGAAACCTGTTCTGTGGCAGAGTTCTGTGATTTATCATATTAAATTAATCTGCTCCGCTATTTGCTGTGATGTGTTTTAGATTCAGATCTCCAGCTGCTCACGAGGCTGTGTTTGATTAAGGCAGTGCCGTCTGGAACAGTGCGTGGATGCTTCACACTTGAGAGGCAGGGAATTGTGCAGCATAAGGTCAGCACCAGTGGACTACAATGGTGAGTTAGTCACCTCCTCTTGGCCAGAGAGGCTTTTGTTCAAATAAAGATAGCTTCTGCCCCATTACAAATATATATAAATTACATATATGATTATATACATATATCTAATCATAAAGCTATTAGAATGCACAACCGCAGAGATTGTTAAATGTTGGCTTAAGCTGGTTATTTTTCCAGTTCATTATTTCTGTGTTTTGAGACACATGGGACAGTCATTGACTGGGCTATTCACTTGGCTCTATCTATTTCTTTAAACAGGATACATTAGCTCTGCCTCATACACCACGGGTGGAATTTTCCCAGAGTTGCACTAAGTGCGGTAGCGGGCGGGTAAAATGATGGTTTACCCGCTGGCCGCGATAGGGGGTTTTCACGCTGTATCGTCCCACAGCAGAGTCCCACCGGGATGTCTACTACCCCCGCTCTGGCCGCAGGATGGGCAGCAACAGCACTCACCCAGCTTGGGAGGTGGTGGCAGCGGTGGTCAGTGCCAATGCTCTTCAAAAGAGGACAGACACCCAGTGCCGCAAGAGAAATAATGATCTCCTCCGTTATGCCAGGGTAAGAAGCTCTACTCATCATTTTCAACTCACACACTCACAAACCCATCACACATCCACAGTGATCTCACTTGCTGCCAGTTCAAGGGACATCACCATTCACTCTCTCTCACACAGCTTCATTGTCCTCATCCTGTCCATGGGATCACTCCCCACCACAAAGGCCAGGTATACTTATCATCTGGCCTGGCAGGCATCCTGCTTACACTCTCTCCATCTCTATTCATGCAGGACAAGCTGGCACACAACAAGAGGGAGAGGTTGCAGACCGGTGGAGGAATGCCCAAAATCAAAGTCCATGAAACAGAGCCATCCAGCTGGCCAGTGAGGATCTGGACTGTTCCTGTGCTGACAGTGGGGTCGGTGGTGCTGAACCAAGTGAAGATTCAGCAGTGCAACATCCATCAGATAACCATTCTGTGAATGATGTGTCCTCTTTCACATGCACTGATTATCTCCCCTTGCTTTCACAGGCTCATCTGGGAAACAGCTGACACAGTCCGTAATGCAGGGCCTCCAATCAAGCCTCAAGAAACCTTTGCAGAGGAATCTGGGGGCAACTTCCCTGAAGTCCTGTCACAGCACTCACCCACACCCTCCACCAGCGCAGAGACACCTCGGGGAACCTTGCTTCAGAATAGCCTCGGGATCACAATCTAGTGAATACATCGCACTTTCCACTGATCCACTGCAGGCGGCGGCAGGGACCTCCCTGGCACCTGGTACTCAGAGGACTGCCGGAGGACAGAAACTTGCTGAGTCCGAGTCAGGAGAGGAGCCTCTGGATTCGGTCATACCTCAGTTGCTGGAGCTGCAAAGGCAAGCTCGGGAACATCAAGAGAGGATGTCCACAGCACTCCTCAGATTGCAAGGCACGATGGAGGAGCCCGTCCACATTCACTCTGAGGTGATAGCACCAGCATTGCAATGCACTGAAGTCAACACTGGTAGGATGATGGCGGCCGCCACGGAGACCTTGGTCCAGGGCTTTGCTCCTGTGCGGGCTGAACTCCATCACTGATGCCATAATTGGCCTCCAACAGTGTGTATGCGACAGGGGTGCCGGGCAACTCAATCTCACTACTGCTACCGCTGTTCCTCAAGGAGTCAGCCTGGAGCTCCAGGGCACCCAGAGGGAGGAGGAGCAGCAGGCGCACACTCCAGGTCCATCCATCCAGGTGACTCCAAGAGTGTCCAGCCAATCCGAATCCCCTCTTCCTGTGACCTCAGCAGCTCCAGCTCCACAGGCTGAGGAGGGTGCCACTGCCACACAGCAGGACCCCGAAAGCAGGCTGGGGCCCTCCAGGTCTCGGCCCTCCAGAGGACGCCCACCAAGGTCCTCACAGACAGGGCGTAGCAGTCAGACGGCTGCCTCCACCTCCGCTGTGGATGTCCTGTGATTACCAAGACATAGCGGCAGGGTTAGGAAAGTTAAGGAGAATTAGTTGCACAGCCTGGACAGGAGTGTTAATCACTTGTACTTACTGTTCACTATTGTCAATAAGCTCCTAAAAATGTCTCCCTGCCTATGGCTCCTTGTTCTGATGAGCAGTGTTCTTGTCACTCAGATGTGAAACCTTTCTACACAAGATAAAAGGCAGGTGTCTCAGTCCAGGGCCTCTTCCCTGTGCTCTGTGCAGCTTTCAGACCAAAGTGAGGGTCCGGCCTCACACTCCCTGGAGACATTACTGATGCCTGCACCTCAGCAGTGCTTGTCATTGCTGCCAGGATGTAGTGGGCAGGCACCACAGAGTTCTCTCATTCTCTCTGTGTGCTCTCAGCACCTTTAAGGTGGAGCTGGCCCCCATCTCTTCAGCATTGGTGACCAGTGATGCTGAGCTCCTGAAGGGCTGAGGTGCTGAAGGCGGACAAAGCATCAGATACTTCTAAAATTTCATGGCTACAGCTCTATGAAATGACCCTGATCACAGAGCACAAGTGAGCTGCCCTCGGTCAGACAGGAGTCAGACATTCACAGAGGTTTCGTGAAGATCTATGGAGTGTCCTAACAGCATTTCATCATCATTCTCCTGCAATCGAGCAACTATTAGAGCCTCCACTGCATCTCCAACACAGGAGCATTCTCACTGAGGGCATCGGTGCTGCCATAAGCCAGACTGGAGTCAAAAGTTCACAGATGCATTGTGAGGATCTATGGGGTCACCCCCCTGCATGTCATCATCATCCTCCACTAGTCTAACCAGTGCGAGGGCCTCATCCCCATCATCATCACCACCAAGAACCTCCTCAGCCTCAGTCCTGTCGTGTCCTCCTCATTGGAGGAGAACTCCAGCTCCTTCAGAGCCAGCTTGTCTCCCCATTGCAGTGCCAGGTTGTAAAGGGCGCAGCAGACAACGACGATGCGTGACACCCTCTGTGGACTGTATTGCAGGTCTCCACCAGACCGGTCCAGGCACCAGAACCTCAGTTTCAGCATCGCTATGGTTTGCTCCAGCAAGTTGCAAGCTGCAGCATGAGCCTCATATACCATCGCTCTGCTGCAGTCTGAGGCCGCTACACGGCTGTCATCAGCCACGGCCTCTGTGGGTAGTCTTGTCCCCGAGGAGCCACCCCTGCAGCTTCTGTGGACCCTGGAAGACCACGACTGCAGTCGACTGCACCCTGAACCTGTGGGGAACCCGAGATCTGGGCGATCCAATCACTCTTACATCCTGGCTGTCCTGGTCCTGGGCAAAATGCACAAAGTTGTGTGCCCTTGCAAAGATGGCATGTGGGTGGTGGCTTGTGTGATCCCGCAGAGGTCACCTGTGGAGCCTTGAAAAGAGCCACTGGCGTAGAAATTGAGCGCCGCTGTCACTTTCATGGCCACTGGCAGTGGATGCCCTCCATGTCCCTGTGGCACCAAATTCTGCAGTAGCTGGCAGATGTGACTGACCAGTTCCTTAGACATGCGCAGTCTTTGGCGACACTGATTCTCCGTCAACTGCAGGAATGAAAGGCGGCGTCTATAGACCCTGGGTGTCGCAAGGCGCTGACCAGCGATGGCTCGCTGTGGCTCTTGGGCAGCATGTACAGGAGCCCCAGCTGCCCCTTCTTCCTGAGGTTGCTGCTTCTGCCTTTGTGCAGCCAGGAGCCTCAGTTGCCCTCTCCTCTGTTGTTTTCGCGCTCTGTAGGCCATCAGGCATACAGCTAGTTCACCAGGCTCCATGATCCTGATATACTCCTCTTGCAGGATGAAAGAGAGAAAATGTGGTTAGCATGGGTGCACTAAGAACCTGTCGTGGTTAAGTATGATAGCACCTTAACTCTTCCTGGAGAGTGCTGGCCACCACCTGGGTGGCCAGAGATGAGTGTGCTGCATGGCTGCCTGAAACCCCACCACCTCCACCCCAGCCCACCCCACTGATTGGCTGCAGATTTGCCCTCTGGACTGCATGCTGTGCTCTCAGCTCAGGCTCAGGCATTCTCCTAACCTGCGCTGCAAGGCTGCGCTGTTAACATGGACCATGGAGGGGACTGGTCCAAACTGGAATGCTGACATTGCAAGGGGCTATGAGCGCCTCCAGCAGTGACTGCTCCATGGTCAGCTTTCGCAAGGAGGTTGTACAACATGTGCAGTTGCCCAACTGTTCTGCCCTCCACTAAAATGCTCATGACTTTGTCGCCTGTGCTGGGTGGGGAAGGTGGGCTAGTGAAAAGCTTTGGAACACTTGCTGGCACTTTGATGCCTCCGCATTGCTTGTGTGGGCAAGTAAACTAGAGGCCCGACTCTAATCATATCAATGTGGCTGCGCCTAAACTGTCTGAGCTGCAGAGGAATGGTCATTCTATGCAGGTTCCCCTAAAGCTTCCCTTGCCCACCCTACCCCATCCAGAATGCTTGTCCGCTATATTCAATGGCAAGCCCTAGCCCCCCACCCCCCCACTGCATGTCGCCTCAATGGTAGGGCCATTCTTAACCCCAACACCCCCAGCTTGAAGTCCAACAGGCAACCCTAGTGAGCGCTGCACGTCACTGTGTACTCACCTCCGAGTTCCCCTCAAAGCACAGGCTGCCTAATGCATGTCACGGCCTGATAATGATATGCTGATGTATGACAATGAGGTTCCCGATGTCCAGTGGCGGGCTGAGCGGACGATGGCCAATTTGTTTCATGCCGTCCTGAAATCCATTGTGCCATATTGTCCGTTCATGCCACCGATCACGCCCAACGCCAGCGGGCACGGAAAATTCCGCCCCATGATTCATGCAATGTCCGCTGCTCCTTTCCCCCCTGTCATGGTCTCGCTTCTGTATTGCTCCCTCAGTTTTATAGTCCTGAATGCCCTCAAAGTGGATGTGTTTATCCAGAACATTTAAGGAACAAAAAAGTACAAATCCTCATGCTTCTTTAAAACACAAATATTTCCACAATATTTGCAGACTTGTGTTGAAGTCTTCAACCCTTTGTTTCTTTCAATAGCACAATATGATCTACCGATTAGGTACTTTACAGGCTTCTGAACTTAACATTGAGTTCTACAACTTCAGACCATGAACTCCATCCTCCATTTTGATCTTTTTAAATACTTTTTCCCAAACACCTCCTTTCACAGGACCAGCTGTAACTTGTTCTTATGTTTTGCTGTCATAGTTCTGCTATTAACACATTCTGTACCTTACCTTAAAGTCACTATCAGCACCTCTTTTAGTCCTTAACACTGCCATTCACACTCCCTTTGTCCTGTGTCCATGAGATCTTTGTCAAATTTCTCCTGAGCTCCCACCTATCCCTGACCTTCTCCACCTGCTCCACCCCTCACCCCTCTCTCTTCAACAGTATAAAATCCATCGCATTTCTACTGCTCTTCAGCTCTGAAGAAGTGTCATATGGACTTGAAATGTTAACTCTGTTTCTCTCTCCACAGATGCTGCCAGACCTGCTGAGTTTTTCCAGTGTTTTCTGTTTTTATTACGATCTCCTGCTATTTTCCTACCTTATAATACATTCCTCCTTAGGCTGTT
Source organism: Carcharodon carcharias (assembly GCF_017639515.1). NCBI lineage: Eukaryota > Metazoa > Chordata > Chondrichthyes > Lamniformes > Lamnidae > Carcharodon > Carcharodon carcharias. The sequence continues at coordinate 102,251,960 of NC_054481.1, read as the reverse complement.
TTATTGTCAGCCTCTGGCTTGTGACTCTCTGTCCCCCGTAGGAATGGTAGCTGGTCTCTTGGATTTGGGGACTATTCCATTTTATCTCCCTTACTTTATTTCCCTTCCCTTTCCTGACCTTTCCAGTCCCTGGGAGCCCCTAGATCAAGCACCAGCTGTGGCTGAAAATGTGGGCAGGTAGCTTATGAATGTGGAAACATTTGAAAAAAAAAAATTGAAAAGACTTTTCATTAAAACAAACTCTCCCTTTAGGCCCTTGACAACTTTCAAATAATAACCAGGGTGATGTGTTACATCATGACAATATCAAAGATGCTGAAACATCTGCAGCACTCACACATTAAGAGGATGGTACTTCCCTGGTAACATCCCTGGGAAAGTAAGCTGTTTTATTTTAGTCCTAAAATGTTTCTCTCCCTGCATTGCATGAATGACAAACAGCCGAGGGATTAGCAGGAGACTGGAGAGGTATCCCTGAGCGGTTTAAGCTGGGTCTCAGTAGCTCTCTTCAGCATGTTCTCATTTTGGTTCAGGAATGTCTCTTGGGTTAGAAGAGAGAAAAAAAATGGGAGGGCCAGAACTCTCTCTGGGTGTGTACTGTGTCATTTTTCAGTTTTGCTTCAATGGATTTTTGTCAACCTAATGGATGGAGATTTCCTGGAGCATCAAGTCTAGTTGTGAGGAGAAGTCTTGTTTTTCTTTTGGCATTTTAAACCGCTCTCATCAATATGGGGGACATTAGTGCAGGGGACAGAAACACGGTCCAGTTTAGGCGCTGAGTTTTTTAAAAATTAATTCACAGGGTGTGGGTGTTGCTGGCAGGACGAGTATTTATCCCCCCCCCCCCCCCCCCCCCCCCCCCCCCCCCACCCAAAACACCTAATTGCACTGGATGGCAAGCTACGCTCTTGACAGTGGATTGCCAGGCCATTTCAGAGGGCAGTTAAGAGTCACCCACATTAAGTTGGGCCCTGGAGTATCATGTAGGCCAGGCCAGGTGAAGGACAGTGCTATGGACAGGGTGTAGCTTTCAAGTCTTTCTCAGGCATAGATGTTACTGCCTTTTTCTCATGTCTCTCTTTCTCAAACAGCATTTAAAGATTAAAAGGGACAAACATGGCTGTCCCACTATATCGCTTCTCTCAATTGTGGTTTCTTAGTAAATATGGTGTTTGTTGTTAGACTGATGAGCCACATCCTGCTTTATTGTTCCTGGATTACTGTTCCATCTTGATGAGCTAAGATTATTACTTTCTTTTAAAAGAGCCATTCAATTTAGGAATGCCTTCTGATGGTCTTTAGGATATGTGTAATTAACACCTTTCAGCCTGGAATGCATCTTGAGTCAGTTCTTGAATGCACAGACCCGGCCATCTAACCTTCGGCAGTCATCCATTGCAGCACATATCACCCATTTTAAAGGAAAAACTCAATACAAAAGATTCCATGTTGAATAAAATGTGCATTTTAAAAGTTATGAATTTGCCATGCCTTTATTGGTCATGACAACAGGAAGATTTCATTTGCTAAAGGACATCAGTGAAAAAGATTTTCATGAGAGAATCCCATGGTGGGATTGTGAACACATATCTCTGGATCAATAGTCCTGACTTCTGAATTACTAGTCCCATAACATAATCACTCTACTACTTTACCCATTCCAGTGTCAAGGACTCTTAGGTCAGGAATTGTACAGTTAAGAGTCAGGATGACATTCCTACAATACTGTTCCCTCACGTACAGCACAGTTAGATATATAAATAAGTTCCCTCCAGTTTGTTGCAGTAATTTGCCTCGTTGACAACCCTTGTAGGATGGCTTCATACTGCATTTTGTCCTTTCCCTGCACTAACCTGAGTTTGGCTGTAGTTCAACTCACATGAGCAGTGATGCTTAACTCATAGCATCCAGTCCTCACGCCGGGTGCCATGTTTAAACTGCAGCTGCGTGCACACTTCTCAATGCTTGCAGCCCAGGAGGGCACCAGTGAAGACATGGCCCCAATAGCCAAGAAGAGTGCAGCCCCCCTATTCAGTGATGCATCCCTGGGATGCCTTCATGGAGGCCCACCGCCATGTCCCCTACCTCCACTCTGGTTGCAGGAGGCTCATCAGTCTCACCACTCCGGCTTGGGAGGTGGTGGCAGAGGTCATCAGTGCTAACGCTGTTTATGAGGTCGGCAATCCAGTGCAGAAAACAGATGAATGATCTTATCCATGCCACCAGGGTAAGGCAACCATCTCAGCACTCTAAACTCACACATTCACAAGGCCATCTCACTGCCAGCTCAAGGGACATCACCACTCATTCTCAGACACAAATCCTCACATCTCCATCTGGCCTCATCTCCTCTGGAGACTGCCTCCTCAGGCCTTACTATCTTGAGGCCATTTGCACAAAATCAACATGTGCCCCCACATATACTCTGAGATACCCCCCTTCCCCAGTACAGTCCTCGTCCTGCAGCCTCTTCCCTGCCTGAGGTCACGTCTCTTCCTTCCCTAAGCAAGCCCTAGCCCTGCAGCCATTGAAAAGCCACCCCCGCCTCACGGCTGGTCTGGTGGGTAGAGACCTGCCCGTGAGCTCTGCTAACAGTGATGTGGTGCTACCTGTGAAGCCTGGCACTGATGACCTCGAGTGCTGCCTGAAGTAGGATAGGCAAACAAACCTCGAAGTCCTGAGTGAAATGCAGCTCGCCAGGTGCACATTGCTTATGTACATCTGTGAAACACGTCAGTGTGTAATCACGCCAACGTGCCCGGATGATTCAGCGTGGGGGGGATGATTCCGATAAGCAGAGCCTATAGTTATATACAGATAATAAAATGACATTCCCAATATGTAACGGCGGGAAAGGTGGCCTGCCATTGACAGGTGGAGAGGATGATCGCAAACTGGTTTTATGACGGCGTGAAACCGATTTTTGGCCTTCCCGCCATATTGTCCGCTCACACCCACCATGATGCCCGATGCCAACAGGGGCGGAAAACTCCAGCCTATGTCCAAATCTATCGTGGTCTATGGAACAGCCATGAGTTTGATCCCTGGTGACGTAATGCTGGGTGACATGCTGGTGAATGAGGGGGATATGCTTGTCCAGTAAGGGATGAGCTCCCTTTTGCGCTTGGTGCAGACCCAGATTTTGAGCCTTTAGAAGCCTTTACTCTTTAGTCCATTGAAAATAATCCCCATTCTGAATAGAAAAAAAGTCTGAAGTATTCCAATTTGCCAGTGATTTGCATCAGAAGAAGTCTTATTACTGGTGTAAAAACAAAAAACTGCAGATGATGGAAATCCAAAACAAAAACAGAAATACCTGGAAAAACTCAGCAGGTCTGGCAGCATCGCCGGAGAAGAGCAAAGTTGATGTTTCGAGTCCTCATGACCCTTCAACAGAACTGATTCAACAGTTCATGAGGACTTGAAACGTCAACTTTGCTCTTCTCCGCCGGTGCTGCCAGACATGCTGAGTTTTTCCAGGTATTTCTGTTTTTGTTTCTTATTACTGGTGTGTTGGTTAAACCACGCTATATTGATGTTATAACTCTCAACTGACTTGCCCACCTAATAATGATTTACTTGTTGGAAGTAGGTAGTTCAGGGGTTTTAATGCTGCCTTTCTGCCTCTGCAACCTGTGATCAAATCCAGCCCAAGCTAGCAGGTTGAAAGTCTCATCTCTCTGAGGGCTGTAAGTCATGTGAGCTCAAGTCACAAAGATATGGGACAGAGAATTGTCACAATCTGTTGAGGTAGACAGAAGAAACCTTTGCCTGTGACATGGGACTTCCTGGCGTAACCCTGGGTGAACAAAGGAGGAAAGCGTTGTGCTTTCGTGCACTGATATCCCTTTCCACCTTAAAGGAACTAAAACTCACCATGAGAATAAATCATTTCAAAAACAAAGGTCAGTTCTTTTTATTAGGTGAATGCTATAAGACATCTGATCAGTATTAGGATACGGGATGTTTAACATGCAGATGTACTGAGGGTAAATGCATGACTCGATGCTGCTGGAAGAGTAGCCTTATTTAATAACTATGCCTATCAGAAAGTTGGGTACACGTTGCCCATGATTTTCCAGTGCTTAATTTTAACGGTGATAACCTTACTCCTATTGTACTTCTCCTTCAGTGAAGCATTATATGCAGGAGAGATCCATTTAATGTGCGGGTACCTAACTCGTACATCAAACTGGTAACCTGCTTTGATAGGCAGTGCTTCTGTATAAATGACTTCAGAGATGACCTTGCATGATGGTTTAATTTTCTGCCTCTTGAGGAAAGCTGTCAACTCTGTCGGGGCTCCCATGTTATTCCAGCTGTGGGAGGCTACACTCTCCTGCAGGCCTGCAGTGTGAATCGTCCACAGCTGCTCAACCTGATCCACCCCTAATGTGAAGGGAAGGCTTCAGGAAAATGGTAAAGGAGTGAACAGGGATTTAGAGCAACTTCCAGCCTGAACGGACATGAATGTGCCATGGCCCAGCACTGCCACCGGTTTGTGGCACACATAATGAAGTGGGCAAAAACCAGGAACATATGCAATGTGATCATTATGCAGACCTGCTTCCATGTTAAGTAGTCCCATGATGTAATGGACATAGAAGAATAAAGACCTCCTCAATGTTTCACAACATCTCTTTCCTTTGCCCATGGTCTGTTTGTCACTGGCTCACTTCATAACGATAATATACAAGCTTTGCTCAAGCTGGACAGTGCCAGATGTAAGGTAATGATCTGCACAAGCATGAAATAGATAATATCCATACATGTGACTGTGGCAGGTAATATTCGCAGGCTCTAAAAAATAGATTAAAAACAAAAAACTGCGGATGCTGGAAATCCAAAACAAAAACAGAATTACCTGGAAAAACTCAGCAGGTCTGGCAGCATCGGCGGAGAAGAAAAGAGTTGACGTTTCGAGTCCTCATGACCCTTCAACAGAACTGAGTGAATATAAGGAGAAGGGTGAAATATAAGCTGGTTTAAGGTGGGGGGAGGGGGGGGGTTTGGGTGGGGGGGAGAGAAGTCGGGGTGGGGGGTGGTGTGGTTGTAGGGACAAGCAAGCAGTGATAGGAGCAGATAATCAAAAGATGTCATAGACAAAAGAACAAAAGAACACAGAGGTGTTGAAGGTGGTGATACTATCTAAACGAATGTACTAATTAAGAATGGATGGTAGGGCACTCAAGGTACAGCTCTAGTGGGGGTGGGCTGGAAAGGCTTCTCCCGCCATTTTTGCCACCACGGAGAGGCTCTCCATCGTGGCAAATACAAATTTGCCCAACCCTTATCGATTGCAGCTCGTGATGACATTTTGAAAGGCAACATCACATAAAGAATTACTCTGTGCAGTGTCAAATGTCCTCTGGAAATAGGCAATGTATGCAGCTGGTGGAAATATAGGCCCAAAAATAATAATGGATTGGAGTCCACTATGTTCCTATGTCCTGCTTGTTATCCTTTTGTTTGTTCAATTTTCTCCCCTGTTTAGTCCCATCAGTCCCAAAGTAGCTGACTCTTTCTGTGGTAAGGATCCATGTTGCTGAAGGCCCTTTGATAACTTGCTCAAGTGACCATTCTTCACATGCAAGACTAAGCAGTGATTGTTGGCAGGATATTCGACTATAGAAAGCATCACAGCTGAGCACATCACTGTCGTTACTCAATGGTCAGAAAAGTGGACTTTCCAGATGAATGGTGATCAGGAGCAGGAATCCAAAGAGCTAATAATTACCTCTCCATTGTTAGGTGCGTTCAGACCAATTGTGGCCCTAACCACTTCCCCACAATTGAGCCTGAAACCAGTTAAGATCTTTAGTCAAGTTGCTGATGCAAGTCATAGCTCACAATGCTAAGGTAATTCTTTGTCACCTCAGCTGTGACGCCTTTCATTGCCAACCAGCTGCCCACACACACATGGCTGGGCCCACAAATGAAGAACCACGAAGTCATAATGCTATCGATGAGCCAGGTTTTCACCAAGATAAGGATTTTAACCCTCCTATTTTCTCCCATCGCTCATACCATACACCAGGCACCAGGTTTCATACCTCTTCAAACCTGCAATTCCTGCAATTACTGATGGGGTTACTGCCCCTCATTTTCCCTAGAACTTTGACTACTCTGCTGGTGCTTACAGAACCATAGCCCATCAGGTATCTGGGACTTAAGAAGAGGAGAGAGGAAATTGTGAAGAAAATGAATGATGCACATTAGAATAGATTGAGTAGAAGGATTCCTACTACCAGTATGAATATATCCTGGGAACCAACACACTATTGTTCAGCTAGGACTTACTGGAAAGTCTATAGACTTACTCTGCTGAGCGCTGGAAGTGACACTTTCATTGACTGGATGGCCCAGCACCTCATTAATGATGGAGGTCACTGTGCCATTGATTGCGTGGCTGGGTTAACTGTAAAATTAATTTTATAATAGAGTGGGAAGAAGCAGTGCAAATATATCTTGGGAACTAACAAACCAAGATTCAGCTGGATTTTACAGGCAAATCTACTGGCATACCCAATATGGGACCCAAATCCCATTAGCAAATCTCTTCACTGTTTATGCTACCTGACTGCACGTTCAGAGTTAATTGGATGCCAGTCATCTTCTTTATAATGGTTTAGAAATCTGCTAACATTAGAGAGATTTTTCAAACGTGTTTTGGGAGGTTGTCCATTGCTTTCGTTCTCCGCCCAGGAAGATGGCCTCAAGGTTGTCTTTCCCTGTTGGGAATTGGGAACTCTGTCCTTTCAACTCTGGGATCAGGTTTCAACTCCTGACCGGAGATGAGAGAGAGAGAGAGAAGTTTTCCAGCAAGGCTGGTTGAGGCCAGAATATTGGACCTATTTAAGCCACATGCTTTGTTAGCCTGGAAGATGAGACCAGAGAGCTTAAAGGTCTTTCCAGTGAAAGTAAGTCAGTTAAGCTATATTTTAGAACGCTGATCTTTCACCTCAAAGCCCTGGATTTGTATCAAGATCAAATAGAAGGCACTTTTTGGAAAAGGACTGATCAATAGTTTTGCACATTGTCCTTTCAAATTTCGCACTTGGGTTCAATTGCAACCCAGGCAGATATCAGCACTGGTCAGGCTTGTTGGGTCTAAGGCACTTTATTGTCCCTGAAAGTTGTTATGTATTTGAGGTTTGAAGAATGCCAGCTCCTTCTGATAAGAAACCAGTGTTTTAGTTTTTTTGACAAAGTAAAGCTCGCACTTTCTGAAGATCCGCTGTCTCTGATAGCACACAGAGGTCTCACATTCAGATATGGCAGAAATGAGTTCTGCATCGACAAAGATTTACGCACAATTATTTACAATTTGGCAAAGCACGCCGGCAATAATCGCTTGGTCTCACACTTCGAGCAGGATTTAATGTTGGTGAAGGAGGTTTCGCCCGCCCGCTGGAGAACCAGCGCTGCCTCCATCAGGGAAGGCTTGTGGGAATTAAGTACCCAACTGGCCAGTATAGGGCCTTGGAGCGACAAGGGACCCAGGCCACAGGTGAGTGAGGTTGGGAAGGTGGTCATGAGGCAGGGGTCACTGCCTGCAAGGTGGTGGTGGGGGAAAGGGGTTGCTAGCTAGAAGAAGTGGGTGGGGGGGGAGAAAGGGCAAGGGCATGGCTTTTAACAGGCCTCCCTTCCTGATGCCGGGTCCCTCAATCAGCCACCGTGTGCTTTTGAATGGGAAGCTCTCCAGAAGATATGTGGATATGCTCCTGTGTGGTGACTCCACCACCAACCACTGACTGACTACCAGCGGTGGTGGGATGAAGCCCTTAAATGGGCATTAATTGCCCACTTAAGGGCCTCAATTAGCATCTGGGCAGGAAGGTTGTCCACGAGCCTTCCCACCTTGGACTTAATCGGGTGGAGCTAGGCAGGAAGGCAGCTAGGTCCCCTCCCCACAAGTTCCCATTTCCCATCTGATTAAATGCTCCTCCTGCTCTGTACTCGTGCTGGGGGTGGTGGGGGCAGTGGGGGAGGGGGGTAGTTCTGCTAATTGAGAAGCTGCAGCACGGACACTGCGTAAGGAGATGAATAATTTGATATTGCATCTTGGTAGAGCTACACCTTGCTTGGAAATACTTGATAATCTTTGTTTTCTCTGGTGATTAAAACCTCTCTCTTGTAACTGTGACACCCTTCGCCTGGATGAACTCTTGCACACAAAATCAAACACATCAATATGCACTGCTGTGCTGCCTTCTATTTCATTGACTGCTGCTTTGAAACTTAATCCTGCAGCTCTCCAGTTAGGAGAAGCCAGCAAGTAGACATGAAGTGTTTCCTCAAAACCAGGAAGAATATGAGGGGAGCTCAATATATATTTCCTCTGGGTGCAAATTTCATGGTCACCTTTTTTTGGTGAAGGAAGGAAATACTTCAGTGAAATATCCTGATCAAAGTGACAAGCCTGTTGCTCACAATAGTCAGGAAAGGGTGAGGTGGGGTCTCCAGCTCTATGACAATCAGTGGTCAATGTGAGGGGAGGTCATTCAAACACTGACCTCCTTCATCAGGGACAGAGGGCACGGTTCACCTCCTGTGCCCGAACAAAACTCAGGGTGATGAGAGAAAGGCTCAGTTCAATGAAATTTAAGCCTTCACCCTTGAGCATTCAGTTTAACTATTGTCAACAAAACCCGGCAGTCATTGGCAAGAGTTGCTCAGCAACTTCCTGGTGAGGGTCAGTATCTTTGAATGCCAATCTCAGCAAAGCTGCAACATGTGGCACCATGGAGTGATGGACATTGGCTCATGCCAGTGATTCCCAACAAAATGAGCCACCCATTTCAACAATCACACTCTGGGCCACGGCCAAGCTAAGGCCAGGCAAAGCTGCCAGCAGAGAAAAAAAACAGTAACTATATTCTATTAAATATTCCTAACTTATTAGCAATCACTCACTTGCATTGTAGAAGGTAGGAAATTCTGTCTCCTAACAAATGGTATCCTTTTGCGGCAGACAGAGAAAGAGTTCAGTCAACATTCTAGAGTCCAAGCAAGGTATGTAAGAAGCCCAGAGGGACAAGCCGACCATCCAGCCTGCTGGCAGGTTAAGGACAGATGGACTGCAATTGAATAGGGCACCTGGCCCTGGTGGAGGATCTATGTCTGTCACTCAGTTTCAAAAAGAAAATTCTGGACTATTACTGAGCATCATTTCGCCGTCAATCCTGCTTAAATAATTCAGGTAGATGGTTGTCTGATAGCGGTATTGAAGCCAATGCCGCTTCTAAAACTGTTGCTTATGCTTCATCTCTAGGAGCTAATTTAATTATCTACACTGGAAAAGCTCACCTGGACAATCCAAGACAAAAAACAGTAAAAGCTGGGAAATAAGACTCCTGGTCTGAACTGGTCTCGTATACCTTAAAATAGAACTCCAGTAAAAACTGGTAAATAAGAATACTGGTCTGAACTGGTCTTGTATACCTTAAAATGGAAATCCAGTAAAAACTGGGAAGTAAGAGCACTGGTCCGAACTGTCTTTTCCTCCTGGGAATTTAACTGAAGTCCCACCGTGCCATCCATTCTGATAATTTGATGTTGCACCTGCTGAAGTAAGTTTGAGTGCTAGACTTTTAAATTAAATTAGAAGTGCTGATCTCTGCCAGTGTGGATCTCACCACCCTGGGCTAGGACCAGGTAAGCTGACAGGATTCATGCTACAGATTTCTATCTCACAATCCTCCCCGCTCCTTCTGGAAAGTTGATTGAAATAGGATTGGACTCCCTACAATTGGAAAGCTTAGATTCACACTTGAAGAATGTCATTGAGATACCAGAAGTTGCTTGGGACCTGTGGAACCAGCACCACAGTATGAGTTAGCACCTTCAGTAGAAGAGGATAAAATTTAGTCAGGGGAACCCAATCAATAATGTCACTGTACCATACATGACATTGGTGAGTACTGCTTGATTTCCATGCATACTGAAGTGTCTCACAGATTATGTTCCAGGTAGCGATCCTTTAAGACAGCCAGCGGAAAAGTTATTCTATTCAAGAATTTGCTTCTTCGCTGTTGCTAACTAATGAACTAGTACATGGTAACATTTTTTAAAATCCTTGCATTTATATGTTGGCTTAACTTCTTATGTAAAAGTCCTGAGGCGCTCGGCATAATGAATTATTTTCTGTGTGCTGTGACTGTTGCTTCTTATCTATTTGCTTTGTGGCATAATAACATTTTAAACATAAAGACCTTGCATTTATACATCATATCCTCGAGACATGTCACAGTGCTTCACATATAATGAATTATTTTTTAAACATATTTGCTGTCGGACAGGCATGGCGGCTGGCAATCTGCACGCAGCAAAATTTCAGAAACAGAAGAGCAGATGAATGACCAAAGGATCCGTTTTTGGCAGGTTGAGTGAGGGCGGAATGTTGGCCAAGGCACCAGGAGAATTGGCGGCTTTACTTCAAATAGTGCCATGGCATCTCTCACTTCCATCCGAACAGGCAGGCAAGACTCCAATTCGAAGCCCTGTAACAATGCAGCACTCCCTCAGTATGGTATTGAAATATCAGCCCAGATTGGTGCTTAGCTGTTGGAGTGAAGTTTGAAATCATACATTCCTCACTCACTCAGCAGCAGCTGTGCTACCCATATACCAAGTTCTCACTTCAGAATTATTATTAGCTCTGCTCTTGTAAAAATGAATTAGTTCATTCATACAAAATTTCTTTCTGTGATATTTTAACACAAGCATGAACTCATTTAAATGCATTGAACTTGCACGGAGAGGAATTTGGTTATAGGCGATTTATACACTGATATGAGAATGTATCTTATTGCAATTTCTATTCCAAAATATAGCTCCTTATCTTTCATGATAATTAAACCAATCATAGCGAAACAAGCCTGGGAATATCCAAGGAGAACGTGGGCTGATTTCCTCCCAAACCATCTCCCCGTCTCTCTTAAAGACACTGCTATTTTCCTGGTGTGAACCTGAAGTGTCAGCTGTCCGTTGAACAGCTGGGGCATTACAGCCTAACCAAATCCTGCCCTCACCTGATACCCATATGGGAGCATGTTGTGGGTGGAGGAGGATCACTGGGCAGTAATCAGGAGAAACTGGTAAAATCGATTTCCACAGGACACCAAGGTCAGTTGGTAGTGTCCAATTTCTAGTGCCTGTTGACACCAGCTAATGAAGTCCAGGTACAGGATAAATGCTCACCTGGAGGGCACACACTCCATTGCAGAGTAAACCCTGACACCTACTGGTTGCACTGAATGGCCTACTTCTCTCTCAGTACCCCCTAGGAGAGCTGTGACACTTCCGCACTGGGAAATAGACTGATCAGCTCACTTACCAGGAAGTTGTGATGTGAGCTGCTTTAACTGATGTAAAGTGAGTCTTGTTACCATTTGTAATTACTTTATCCTGCGACTTTACGAGAGGAACCTTTAGATGCGTTAAATGCAGTGATGTTTATAGCTCCTGGGGTTTATAACTGCAAGGAATAATTCATGAGTGATGGAGCTTGCTAGCAATATTTATGCCTACTCGCTTGCAGCATTGCTGGCAGTGGCAGTACTGTGACATGAGGCGGTTGCTCCCAGAGCCAGCAAGATATATTTAAGGAGGTAGGTTTGATCAATGTCTTTAGATGCAGAGGCGCCTCCTGGTAGTGACTATATGAGGCCAAGGTTACCATCTTTCTGGCTCTGTGGCTAAGCAGAGGCATGAGAGCCAGTTTTGTTTCTCTTTAATTGTCCTCTACTGTCCTCCTCCAGTTACTGGGGAAAGGCCCATCAGCCAGAAAGGCGTGACTCACAAACAACTGTCTTCTGCTGTCCGACTCGACCATATAAACTGGACAGGTAGCATAGCGTGGGGACCCTGAAGCTTAAAGGTCAGAATATGGAAAGATTGCTCATGAGATGATGATGAGAGTGCAAGAGGGAGGGAGAGATGCAGAGGCAGAAATGGGGATGGAGATTGAGAGGTACACAGAGCATGGGTGGCCAAACTGTGGGTCGTGAGCCGCATGTGGCTCTTTTATAGGTCAAGTGGGCCAGTTTTTAAGGCAGCGAGATTCATCTGGATCATTCCAAAAATTGGGCGGGGTCCTGACTGGGTGTGCAGAACTGCCGCACCCACCAGCCCAGCTCTAACAGGACTGGTCCAGCCCAATTTCTGTGCTCCAGCGATGGAGATGCCACGCCCCTAGTAGTTGTTGCTCTCATGTGCAGCCTGCAGAATGCCTTTCTGTGTTAAGAGCAGGGCTGGAGGGGGGCTGATTGCAGGACTGGGGGTGGGATTTGGGGAGGGACAGGCTGAGAGTGGGGTCGGGATTGGAGAGGAGGCCGGGAGTGGGGCCGGGGGTTTGGGCCCTGACAGCCACTTCTCTCCGCTCCAGCGCTCTCACATCCGGGCTTGGTGGAGAAATTTCGGGAGGGGGAGCATGGAGGAGGGGACCAGTGAGTGATTGGGGATGGGAGGGAGGGAGGGCATGAGTGATTGGGAATAGCAGGGA